>NW_027361689.1:31370000-31970000 GCF_039654945.1 Dendrobates tinctorius
CTGTGTGTTTTTTGGTACTGTGGTGCCACCTTGTGGTTTCCCACTTTTTAATAATTCTAGTTACATATATTTGATTTTTTATTAATAAATAATAATAATAATATGAACAAAATTTATGTTTTTATATCTCTTGATTCTTATGTAAATGTTTTCTCTATTTGATTACAATTCCTGTTGAATGTAGAAATACCCCATATGTGGCTGTACCATACTTCTTAGCCATACGGCGAGTCTCGAGAGGAACAGAGCGTTATTTGAATTTATTTTCCTAGAATAATTTGCGAACTCCATATACAGAGCCCCTTAGTGCTAGAAGAGCAGAATCTACCCCTCTAGTGACCCCATTTTGGAAAGTATACCCATTTGGGGAATTTATCTACAAGTGTAGTGATGATTTTGACTCCATGAGTGTTTTCCAGAAACAAGCAGCAGTAGATGTTGAGTGAAAATTGCTAACTGCCATTGTAGTGACCAGTATGTGGTAGTGCTCAGTTCATTCTTCTGGGGAACCTGTAAATTAGGAGGGCTCACATCACTACAGAAATGCCAAACATGTGTATGCTAAATGTGGTTTAGGTACACTGGGGCTCAGGAGGGAAGGGGGCATTTGGATTTGGAAGCGCAGAATTTGTTGAATTTCATTTGGCCTTTATACTACTAGTTACGTGGAAGCTCCTATATTTCCGTTAACAGAGGACAGACCTTATTGGGGACTTGCTTTTTTTGTGGAGTTAGTTGAAGCTTTTATTGGGAACAGTTTACATAACATTTGTGATCACATTTATCCATCGCTCTATGCTGAGCACTTTGCGGTTTCCATCAAAATTTCTGAGTGACGTGATTCAGATGAAACCCCGGAGGGATCCATTCACTATAGTGAGGCAGCAGAGTGACTCTGGACTCCGTCTGGCCTCTGTTGAGCATTGGCAATGATTGGCCCCTCGCGATGATGTCACAGGTGCGCCGATCAAAGGGCAGAAGTGGATACTTCTGCCTGCTTTCTAAAAGCTGTGATCGATATCAATCCCAGCATTTAGCATGCTAAACTGCCTGGAGCAATGCGGGCACCTTTTGACAGAGAAGAAATACTACCGCCCATGGCAGTGAGTGGTGGATATCAGCTGTCATATCAACTGAACACCTGGCGGTGATCGCCATGACGTATATATACTTCATCGGTCAGGAGGTCTTTCCCGATCATGGCAAATATATATGGACAAATGCCCGGACGAAATTAACTATATTGCGTTGAATGATAATGTGTATTAAGGGCATAAAAAGAAAAATTGGAAAAATTGAGAAATTTTCAATTTCTTGTTGTCTTATTTCAATTTTTTAAATAAATAGCTTCAAATATTATCAGTCTAAATTTACCACTAACATAAAGTACAATCTGTCACAAAAAATATTCTCAGAATTACTGAAATACATTGAAGCATTCCCAAGTAATTACCCCATAAATTGATATGTTAGACTTGAAAAGTCAGGACGGTGAAAAATTGGCTTGGGTGGGAAGGGGTCTTCATAGTTAAGCCCTTTCAGTTTGGAGTGATCATTATGGCTCCTGTCAACCCAGCAAATTTTTCTGGCAGAAAATGAAATGCCAGATGCACAGCTGGTCAATTACTAAATGTACATTTTGAGTCTGCTAGAACAAAACTGTTCTCCAATCTGACTCCAAGGGGATTCTTAGTGCGTGTGAGCCCCGTCAAATGAGGTTCTTATGCCCCAGTAGGGCATATTATCAGTATGGTCTTCATGAGGCGACACCATCTAAGAAGTTGGCACTACCATTTTAACTAATAAAAAAGTATAATTTTCAGTCTTTTACACTGTATAACTTAAAATATTCTATACATACTGTAAAAAAAAAGTGGCCGCATTTTTCATAAGCTCCAGAGTGTTGCCATTAAATTCCTTAAATTTCCATCATCACCACCAGTCCTAGGGAAAAATGTTGACCTCAGCATTTCTATATAACATAAAAAAGATTTATTCTTCCATATAAAATGCGAAACATCATAAATCAGACCCTAGAAATAATATAAAAGACTTGAAAATGTTCACATCTAAAACAGAAGCTCACAACGAAAACAGATATAAATTATAAGAAAAGGAACTTTTACGGTCATGAGACACTATGGGGACAGATTGTTTTGGTGTCCCATGTTTGGCTACATTTAATATATTCTAATGAATTTATTTAAAAAGAAAAAAAAAACAAAAGAAAAAAATATTAGCATAAAGTCAAGCGAGAAGAAAGAAAATCTATAATTACCCATCTAGAAATACTTTGACATCAAATAGTTTAACAGTCTGATAATTCATAAGAATGTTTGAGAAAAAATAAGGCCAAGAATTACCATACATGAATGCTAGGGCTTGCTCAGATCCTTTCATCTGCTATAAATTACGCCACTTTAATTACGGCAAATGACACAGACCCCCTAACAGAATCTCTCCCACTGAAGGATCGCATTAGAAGGAGCTGAGTTTTACTTTTATACTAAAGAAGCAGTAAATTTCTCTTCCCATTAATATGTTTTTACTTTGCGATGGGCATCGGAGTTACCCTCCTGTTTAGTCTGGCCCTCCTCTTTCTTACAATTGCTTTAGCCTTTAATAGCAAATTGGTTCCATTTGATTTGTAAATGGATCAAAGAGTCCTCATTTTTTTTGTTGTATAGTAGAAACAGACTTGGGCATAAAAAGTTGGACAGATATTTTTAAAACTTTTACTTTGGAGAACACAGTAGATACTGCAGAAACTTAATAATAGGTAATAAAAACAGACCAGACTGTGCAATATGGCAACATCTATCTTCAGATGAACAGCTTCAAGTGCAAACTTCAACCTTTAACGGACCACCAATTATATTAAAAGGGTTATCCAGCCTTAGGCTACAAGTCTGCAGTCACTCTATGTAACTTCAGACTTATGAATCCTCACATCGAGCACACTGTATGCTGTCAGGATTCACCAGGTGCGGACAGTCATACTTACGGCCACATTCTGACTATGTCCGGCCTCACTCAATACATTGGCGTTGAGCGAGGCCACATCATGTGGCCACTCCTCCCTGCGCCACCACCAGAGAATCCTCCTGCATGTGATTTGAGGATTCACAGGTCTGCAGTCACATGGAGTCACTGCAGATTTGCAACCTAAGGCCAGACTACTACTTTGGATCAAGAAGAGTGGCCACATTAATTTTTATTTTCAAAAATTCTTTGTAACAGAAACATATGATTGGAAACATGTCCATGTCCATATTTTTCATCCCAGCAGTCTGAAAAGATCCAGCACTGATCACCAACAGGACTCCAGACACTTTTCTAATATTGCACATGGAAAAACCCAGCTTCTCCACCATTACAGAAGATCATCTTTCCTCTTTACTCTCCAAATCTCCCACCACCTGTGAACTTGACCTGATCCCGTCCCACCTCATGCCAAACCTCACCACAGTCTTCTTCCCTAGCCTTACCCATCTCTTCAACCTATCACTAACTGCTGGAGTCTTTCAGTCATGATTCAAACATACCTCAATCACACCCATCCTCAAAAAAAAACCCTTGACCCATCCTCTGTATCTAGCTATCACCCCATATCACTTCTGTTTTTCCTCAAACTACTGGAAAAACACGTCCATTTTTAACTGTACTCCCACCTCTCCTCTTGCTCCCTCTTTGACCACTACAATCTTGTTTCCTACTGCACCACTCCACTGAAACTGTGTAGAACCATCGTCAGGGGCTGGACACTTAAGCACAATCTGTACTTACTATGCTCGCAGCTGCTTCTTCCTTAGGGACCAAAGAATGGGAGGCAGAGCCCAGAATAATTTCAAACAGTTCAGCTTTATTATCTTCTGGACACAGAACTTCCAATACACCATTTGCACACTCAATACAGTACCAGCAATGCATCTTCCACAGCTTTTCTTAGCTTCCTCAGCTACACCAGAATGGACCACAAAGTAACAGCGGAACAGGAGCCCGGGGAAAACGGCACTTCGACTTCTTTCCCTGGAACCGACTTCAGCCCACAGAAATACTCTACTAGGTTGTCCACCCCCTTAGGTTATCCTGTCCGTGCACTCGCTGGTGGCCCACTTGACTACTTCATCAGCTCCCAAATTCTGACTGACGCTTCCACAGTGACTCATCCACTGGCTTCCTACAGTGGCTCATCCACTGGCTTCTCACAGTGACTTATCCACTGGCTTCTCTATTTCATCAGCCCCCAGACTTCGGCTGACGCTTCCCACAGTGACTCAAACACTGCCTTCTTTGCTGCAGGAACCATATACTTCTCTACTCTGCACAATTCTCCCATGGGATTCACCTCACACTCAGTGTGGCAGCTACACAGCTCAGGAACAGAGACATCTGAGCAACACACGGGGTCCACCCCCCACTGACTACAATCAGGAAATATCTCTAGTTCCCGGCTGCCACACCTACATTTAATCCTGAAGTGAACTACAATTGTGCTCTATTCTCAAATGTGCTCAGTGCCCCCATCTTGAGTCCTTTCTTACTAACTACACTGCCCATCAATTACTTATATTAATATGGCAATAAACACATATATGAAGCCTACACATAATACACAAATACATAAATCAGAAACATTCAAGCATGGCAAACATGTTCAAGCAAACAGAAGTATAAACTTATACAGGGCTAGGCCCTGACCCTCTTACAACTGCACTGACTAAAGCCACCAATGACCTACTAACTGCCAAATCATGGAAACACCCCTCTGTCCTCCTCTTTATGGACCGGTCATCTGCCTTTGACACAGTGGACCATTCCCTCTTACTACAGATTCGGTCATCACTTGGCATCACATAATTACCCCTTTCTTGGATCTCCTCATACCTAACATATCGGACATTAAGCATCTCCCACTCACACACCACCTCTTCAACAGCCCGACACACTGTCTGCAAAAAAAGATTCCGGTTTGGTTTTCATTCTAAGTCACTTGGCAAGGCTCGTTAATAGAGATGGGCGGACCCCTGGATGTTCGGGTCCAACAGGTTCAGCTGAATAGTTAAATAAAGTTTGGGCTCAGGTACCAGAACATTCCTGTACCCAAACCTGAACTTGAATGCAGGGGTTGTAACATCCAGTGTTTGACCAGCAGTCATGTGCATGATAGTGTGGCAAACACCGCTTCTGATTGGTGGGAAAATCAGTAACGCCAGTCAGACAGCCACGCTGTGTGTTCATTTACCATACAACTATAGGATTAGTAATGGAGAGGTGTCATATAGATGCCTATCAATTACTAAGCCTTTGGCTTGATGTCACCTGACAATACAAAGGTGACAGCAACCCCACAAATATGAACCCCACTTGCCACCGCCACAGGGCAAGTGGGAAGAGCCCGGCAAAATGCCAGAATCTAATAGATACACCTTTTCTTGGTGACTGAGGGCTGCTATTTTTAGACTGAGAGAGGTCAATATCCATGGCCCCTTACCAGCCTGAGAATACCAGCCACCAGCTGTCTGCTTTTGCTTGGCTGGTTGTCAAAAATAGGAGCTGACAGCTGACAGCTGAGTGTTGCAGCCCCAAGCTGTGAGTTTTGCCTTGTTAGTTATCAAAAATACAGGGGAAATTTTTTTTTCAATTATTTATTTAGAGCACAGTTGCCAGCTGATGAATACTCCAGTCAGCCAATGCCTGCTCTCGTTGTTATTATATTCAGCAGACTAATGGTAGCCCATTAAGGAGTATAGTATATTGTAGCGATTGGAAAAAAAATAACTTTTAATAGACCAATTACAAATCAAAAAACAAACCACGCACATCACAAAATGCAAGGTGCAAACACTAACATACATAGAAAAAATGTGTGATAACATAGTAATTGCTGTGATCCTCCTAGCAGTTCAGAGTGTAGTGGGGATATAGTTTATGTGGAATATCCAGATAACTTATAAAGAAGAGGACCACAAGGCAAAATCCCCTTTTTAAGGGAGTATATGCAGCTATGCCTTCTCGCTGTTATTAGCAACAGCAGGTGTAGGCTGATGGGAGCAGTAGTCCCATCAGCAGACGTCAGTGACCAGAGGTAAACTTTTTACCTCCGATCACAGCTGCAGTCTCGCACTGTCTTTTGACAGCATGCGAATCATGGCTCTCTGACCAATGGTGATGATTTTTCCACCGAACAGAACCAGTGTTTGCTGCGCTGTTGTAGGATCACAGGCCGGACTGGGGGGGTGGTCCCTCGATATACCGCGCAGTGACGTACACAAGATGAGGCAAGTTTCGGGTACAACAAGTCCAAGTTTATTCTCTGGCCGCCTGCCTGACGGCCTCCGAAGTACACAGCACTTCAATTCACTTTACTTCACTTATCGGCCCTCCGTTTCCAGGGCTGCTTCATGCACACCGTCCCCTCTTCACTATTGTTGAGCATTCCGATACCGCAAGTATCGGGTATCGGCCGATATTCACTGTATCGGAATTCCGATACTGAGTTCCGATACTTTTAGCACATCGAATACCGGAATCGGAAGTTCCCATAATGCTATGAGCCAGTTTGATTTGATTCAGCCAATAACAATCCTCAGAAGTGTGGGCACATCCTGTTAGGCATGTAGGCATGTTAACTAATGGCATGGCTGTGATTGGCTGCTGAAATGATGTCATGATGCACTATAAAAGCCGCCGCCGCCACTTCGGGTTCACTCTGCTGTGAATTCAGTTAGGGACAGGCTGCTGTTCAAGACTCTGAGGGACAGTTAGAGATAGCGATTTTCAAAATCATATTGTGCTTTACCCAGGCTACACAAAAAACCACTGTAGCTTTCTTTTGCCTTGCAGCAGTGTTCACAGCTGTCTGCAAGGTCTGTGTGAGTGCAGCTCATGCTGAGTAGTGTGTCCTGCAGCCACGTCTGGTTGTAGGCCGCTCAGCGTGTGTCACTGCCTCATACATATTTTTCTTTTTTTGCTGCTCATTTTTCATTCTCCTATTAGTGTGCATCCATCCGTATCCATCTACATTGGTTGGTTGCAAACACTATAGGAGTAGACAGCGGAGCCTCTCTGCAGCCTTTCAGTGCTAGTGCCCAGTTTTCTGCACTGTTCACGGCTGTCTGAGAGGTCTCTGTGTGTGAGTGCAGCTCACGCTGTTGGGTGTCCTGCAGCTACGTCTGGTTGTGGGCCGCTCAGCGTGCGTCACTGCCTCACACATATTTTTCTTTTATTGCAGCTCATTTTTCATTCTCCTATTAGTGTGCATCCATCCGTATCCATATATGCTGGTTGCAAACACTATAGGAGTAGACAGCGGAGCCTTTCTGCTGCCTTTCAGTGCTAGAGCCCACTTATCTGCACTGTTCACGGCTGTCTGAGAGGTCTCTGTGTGTGAGTGCAGCTCACGCTGTAGTGTGTCCTACAGCTACGTCTGGTTGTAGGCTGCTCAGCGTGCGTCACTGCCTCACACATATTTTTCTTTTATTGCAGCTCATTTTTCATTCTCCTATTAGTGTGCATCCATCCGTATCCATCTACATTGGTTGGTTGCAAACACTATATAGGAGTAGATAGAGGAGTCTTTTTTCTGGCTTGTGCCCTTCAGCTGCAGCCAGATTAGTATTACCCTACTGTTTGGAGCCTCATCTTTTGCATTGCAGGTTACCTTCCTGCATTGTTATAGCTCCAAAAAGTTTGTGATACTATTGCTTTCAAATCTTTGGTCACATCCTTTTTGTTCTTTTGAAAAAATAAAACAAAATAAAGTTCACCAAACACTCCATTTGACAGTTGTGTAGGCCACATTAGCTCATATTAAAGTGTAGTCCACACACACACTTTATAAAATTAGTGTTTCTTATACCTGTTAGCAGCTGTTCAGGAATAAGCACACTAAGCCCCCCCTTTGTACTTTTCTGCCTATATTTATCAGTCTACCAAGATGAAGAAGGCAGGGAGTAAGGCACGTGGGCATGGGCGTGGAGTTTCAGCAGGGAGAGGACGTGGGGATTCTGCACGGAGAGGACGTTGGGATTCTGTGCCTGCTGCGGGCACCAGTGAGTCAGTATCCCCCAGTTTTACCAGGCAACAGTCCTTTATGTGCAGCTTTGTAGGACCTCGCCGTACCCCACTGCTGCGGGAGGAACAAATTGAAGCCGTTGTCGGATGGATGGCAGCTAACGCATCGACTTCAATGACTTCCACGTCCTCTCAGGGCCAGAGCACTGAAGAGCAACCATCTTTCTCTTCACCACCTGCCAAAGTGCCCAGGCAGTCAGAGAGCCCTGGACAGGAGCCATCACAGTCTCTACTTCTGTTCTCTGAATCTGTTGGCTTGGAAAGAGGAGGCCAGCCAAGCAGCATTCAAGAATGTGAAGAAGAGGGAGTAAGCAGTGATGCGCAACTTCTTTGTCCCTCTGAATCTGAAGAGGCGGGTGGACCAGTGCCTATGGTCAGCACACCTCAGTACGCATCAGATGATGGCGAGACTCAGGTGCCACTTTCTGGTGCGTACGGTGCTGGCGAGGCTACCCACGAGAAGCAGGTGTTTGAAGAGGGGAGTATAGATGATGAGGTCCTTGACCCATCATGGCGTGAGGAACAGGAAGGTGGTAGGAGCAGCTCTGATGAAGAGATTCCCCGAATGGCCAAAACAGGAGGGAGAGGGAGGGGGCAGACTTGGTTGCCTGTAGCCTCCACTTCGGCACCCGTTAGGAGAATTCCTCTTCCAAAAGCCAAAATGGGCGCTCCCAAGACTTGCAGTGCGTGGTCCTTTTTTGACACAGTTGCAGATGACATTTGCTTTGTCAAATGCAAGCTGTGTCATCAGAAAGTCAAAAGAGGGAAAAATGTCAGCAACCTCAATACTAGAGTTGAGCGACTTTTGGTTTTTTAGGGTCGCATTTCGTTTCGTGAAACCCGACTTTTCCAAAAGTCGGGTCGAGCAAGATGGTCCGATTATAGGGAAAAGTCGGGGTCGTCTCGAAACACGAAACCCAATGTAAGTCAATGGGGAATAAAAGTCGGCAGTGAGAGGAGGACAGGAAACACACCAACAGTGCCCATTTGAATGCCAAAAGCATCAATTCTTCTTACTTAAGCTTGTCAACCTTAATTAACTTCATAATACAAGTTACGCACTGAAAAATGGGGGTTATTTAGCTACAGACTGTGGGGGGGGGGCTGGCTCCAGGTTTTCATGTGCCCTGGGCGAAAGAGCGCCCCTTTAACACATACCACAACTCATCATGCTCCGATACGGCAGAGAAAGAGCGGTATAGTACAATGAAAAATACCTCACTTTTTACATCTCATGACGAGGCCCATCTATTTCTCCATACAGAATCATTGGTCCCATATAATGTTTGAAACAGTATATGATGAGCTCCACATAATGCTACAGTATATGTTGGTCCCCATGGATGAAGCTCTACTGTCTTATGGGCCCAAATAATGCTCCAAACATAATGGGCCCCATTTCTAATGCTCTAGTGTATATTGGGCCCTGTAAATGCTGCTCCAGTGTCTAATGTCCACCTTTGGAATGTTCCAGTGTATGGTGGGCCCCATCTATCATTCTCAGACGGTGTTAGGCCCAGTATGGATTGCACGTGATTGCACAAAGGTTAGAAAGGGTACCGTATCCCCGGATAACATGTATGGATAGCGTACACATTCAAAATATATGTCTCAGGAGGCAGGCTCAAACGGTGTTAGGCCCAGTATGGATTGCACGTGATTGCACAAAGGTTAGAAAGGGTACCGTATCCCCGGATAACATGTATGGATAGCATACACATTCAAAATATATGTCTCAGGAGGCAGGCTCAGACGGTGTTAGGCCCAGTATGGATTGCACGTGATTGCACAAAGGTTAGAAAGGGTACCGTATCCCCGGATAACATGTATGGATAGCGTACACATTCAAAATATATGTCTCAGGAGGCAGGCTCAGACGGTGTTAGGCCCAGTATGGATTGCACGTGATTGCACAAAGGTTAGAAAGGGTACCGTTTCCCCGGATAACATGTATGGATAGCGTACACATTCAAAATATATGTCTCAGGAGGCAGGCTCAGACGGTGTTAGGCCCAGTATGGATTGCACGTGATTGCACAAAGGTTAGAAAGGGTACCGTATCCCCGGATAACATGTATGGATAGCATACACATTCAAAATATATGTCTCAGGAGGCAGGCTCAGACGGTGTTAGGCCCAGTATGGATTGCACGTGATTGCACAAAGGTTAGAAAGGGTACCGTTTCCCCGGATAACATGTATGGATAGCGTACACATTCAAAATATATCTCAGGAGGCAGGCTCAGACGGTGTTAGGCCCAGTATGGATTGCACGTGATTGCACAAAGGTTAGAAAGGGTACCGTATCCCCGGATAACATGTATGGATAGCGTACACATTCAAAATATATGTCTCAGGAGGCAGGCTCAGACGGTGTTAGGCCCAGTATGGATTGCACGTGATTGCACAAAGGTTAGAAAGGGTACCGTTTCCCTGGATAACATGTACGGATAGCGTACACATTCAAAATATATGTCTCAGGAGGCAGGCTCAGACGGTGTTAGGCCCAGTATGGATTGCACGTGATTGCACAAAGGTTAGAAAGGGTACCGTTTCCCCGGATAACATGTATGGATAGCGTACACATTCAAAATATATGTCTCAGGAGGCAGGCTCAGACGGTGTTAGGCCCAGTATGGATTGCACGTGATTGCACAAAGGTTAGAAAGGGTACCGTTTCCCCGGATAACATGTATGGATAGCGTACACATTCAAAATATATGTCTCAGGAGGCAGGCTCAGACGGTGTTAGGCCCAGTATGGATTGCATGTGATTGCACAAAGGTTAGAAAGGGTACCGTATCCCCGGATAACATGTATGGATAGCGTACACATTCAAAATATATGTCTCAGGAGGCAGGCTCAGACGGTGTTAGGCCCAGTATGGATTGCACGTGATTGCACAAAGGTTAGAAAGGGTACCGTTTCCCCGGATAACATGTATGGATAGCGTACACATTCAAAATATATGTCTCAGGAGGCAGGCTCAGACGGTGTTAGGCCCAGTATGGATTGCACGTGATTGCACAAAGGTTAGAAAGGGTACCGTTTCCCCGGATAACATGTATGGATAGCGTACACATTCAAAATATATGTCTCAGGAGGCAGGCTCATACGGTGTTAGGCCCAGTATGGATTGCACGTGATTGCACAAAGGTTAGAAAGGGTACCGTATCCCCGGATAACATGTATGGATAGCGTACACATTCAAAATATATGTCTCAGTAGGCAGGCTCAGACGGTGTTAGGCCCAGTATGGATTGCACGTGATTGCACAAAGGTTAGAAAGGGTACCGTATCCCCGGATAACATGTATGGATAGCGTACACATTCAAAATATATGTCTCAGGAGGCAGGCTCAGACGGTGTTAGGCCCAGTATGGATTGCACGTGATTGCACAAAGGTTAGAAAGGGTACCGTTTCCCCGGATAACATGTATGGATAGCGTACACATTCAAAATATATGTCTCAGGAGGCAGGCTCAGACGGTGTTAGGCCCAGTATGGATTGCACGTGATTGCACAAAGGTTAGAAAGGGTACCGTTTCCCCGGATAACATGTATGGATAGCGTACACATTCAAAATATATGTCTCAGGAGGCAGGCTCAGACGGTGTTAGGCCCAGTATGGATTGCACGTGATTGCACAAAGGTTAGAAAGGGTACCGTTTCCCCGGATAACATGTATGGATAGCGTACACATTCAAAATATATGTCTCAGGAGGCAGGCTCATACGGTGTTAGGCCCAGTATGGATTGCACGTGATTGCACAAAGGTTAGAAAGGGTACCGTATCCCCGGATAACATGTATGGATAGCGTACACATTCAAAATATATGTCTCAGGAGGCAGGCTCAGACGGTGTTAGGCCCAGTATGGATTGCACGTGATTGCACAAAGGTTAGAAAGGGTACCGTATCCCCGGATAACATGTATGGATAGCGTACACATTCAAAATATATGTCTCAGGAGGCAGGCTCAGACGGTGTTAGGCCCAGTATGGATTGCACGTGATTGCACAAAGGTTAGAAAGGGTACCGTTTCCCCGGATAACATGTATGGATAGCGTACACATTCAAAATATATGTCTCAGGAGGCAGGCTCAGATGGTGTTAGGCCCAGTATGGATTGCACGTGATTGCACAAAGGTTAGAAAGGGTACCGTTTCCCCGGATAACATGTATGGATAGCGTACACATTCAAAATATATGTCTCAGGAGGCAGGCTCAGACGGTGTTAGGCCCAGTATGGATTGCACGTGATTGCACAAAGGTTAGAAAGGGTACCGTATCCCCGGATAACATGTATGGATAGCGTACACATTCAAAATATATGTCTCAGGAGGCAGGCTCAGACGGTGTTAGGCCCAGTATGGATTGCACGTGATTGCATAAAGGTTAGAAAGGGTACCGTTTCCCCGGATAACATGTATGGATAGTGTACACATTCAAAATATATGTCTCAGGAGGCAGGCTCAGACGGTGTTAGGCCCAGTATGGATTGCACGTGATTGCACAAAGGTTAGAAAGGGTACCGTATCCCCGGATAACATGTATGGATAGCATACACATTCAAAATATATGTCTCAGGAGGCAGGCTCAGACGGTGTTAGGCCCAGTATGGATTGCACGTGATTGCACAAAGGTTAGAAAGGGTACCGTTTCCCCGGATAACATGTATGGATAGCGTACACATTCAAAATATATCTCAGGAGGCAGGCTCAGACGGTGTTAGGCCCAGTATGGATTGCACGTGATTGCACAAAGGTTAGAAAGGGTACCGTATCCCCGGATAACATGTATGGATAGCGTACACATTCAAAATATATGTCTCAGGAGGCAGGCTCAGACGGTGTTAGGCCCAGTATGGATTGCACGTGATTGCACAAAGGTTAGAAAGGGTACCGTTTCCCTGGATAACATGTACGGATAGCGTACACATTCAAAATATATGTCTCAGGAGGCAGGCTCAGACGGTGTTAGGCCCAGTATGGATTGCACGTGATTGCACAAAGGTTAGAAAGGGTACCGTTTCCCCGGATAACATGTATGGATAGCGTACACATTCAAAATATATGTCTCAGGAGGCAGGCTCAGACGGTGTTAGGCCCAGTATGGATTGCACGTGATTGCACAAAGGTTAGAAAGGGTACCGTTTCCCCGGATAACATGTATGGATAGCGTACACATTCAAAATATATGTCTCAGGAGGCAGGCTCAGACGGTGTTAGGCCCAGTATGGATTGCATGTGATTGCACAAAGGTTAGAAAGGGTACCGTATCCCCGGATAACATGTATGGATAGCGTACACATTCAAAATATATGTCTCAGGAGGCAGGCTCAGACGGTGTTAGGCCCAGTATGGATTGCACGTGATTGCACAAAGGTTAGAAAGGGTACCGTTTCCCCGGATAACATGTATGGATAGCGTACACATTCAAAATATATGTCTCAGGAGGCAGGCTCAGACGGTGTTAGGCCCAGTATGGATTGCACGTGATTGCACAAAGGTTAGAAAGGGTACCGTTTCCCCGGATAACATGTATGGATAGCGTACACATTCAAAATATATGTCTCAGGAGGCAGGCTCATACGGTGTTAGGCCCAGTATGGATTGCACGTGATTGCACAAAGGTTAGAAAGGGTACCGTATCCCCGGATAACATGTATGGATAGCGTACACATTCAAAATATATGTCTCAGTAGGCAGGCTCAGACGGTGTTAGGCCCAGTATGGATTGCACGTGATTGCACAAAGGTTAGAAAGGGTACCGTATCCCCGGATAACATGTATGGATAGCGTACACATTCAAAATATATGTCTCAGGAGGCAGGCTCAGACGGTGTTAGGCCCAGTATGGATTGCACGTGATTGCACAAAGGTTAGAAAGGGTACCGTTTCCCCGGATAACATGTATGGATAGCGTACACATTCAAAATATATGTCTCAGGAGGCAGGCTCAGACGGTGTTAGGCCCAGTATGGATTGCACGTGATTGCACAAAGGTTAGAAAGGGTACCGTTTCCCCGGATAACATGTATGGATAGCGTACACATTCAAAATATATGTCTCAGGAGGCAGGCTCAGACGGTGTTAGGCCCAGTATGGATTGCACGTGATTGCACAAAGGTTAGAAAGGGTACCGTTTCCCCGGATAACATGTATGGATAGCGTACACATTCAAAATATATGTCTCAGGAGGCAGGCTCATACGGTGTTAGGCCCAGTATGGATTGCACGTGATTGCACAAAGGTTAGAAAGGGTACCGTATCCCCGGATAACATGTATGGATAGCGTACACATTCAAAATATATGTCTCAGGAGGCAGGCTCAGACGGTGTTAGGCCCAGTATGGATTGCACGTGATTGCACAAAGGTTAGAAAGGGTACCGTATCCCCGGATAACATGTATGGATAGCGTACACATTCAAAATATATGTCTCAGGAGGCAGGCTCAGACGGTGTTAGGCCCAGTATGGATTGCACGTGATTGCACAAAGGTTAGAAAGGGTACCGTTTCCCCGGATAACATGTATGGATAGCGTACACATTCAAAATATATGTCTCAGGAGGCAGGCTCAGATGGTGTTAGGCCCAGTATGGATTGCACGTGATTGCACAAAGGTTAGAAAGGGTACTGTTTCCCCGGATAACATGTATGGATAGCGTACACATTCAAAATATATGTCTCAGGAGGCAGGCTCAGACGGTGTTAGGCCCAGTATGGATTGCACGTGATTGCACAAAGGTTAGAAAGGGTACCGTATCCCCGGATAACATGTATGGATAGCGTACACATTCAAAATATATGTCTCAGGAGGCAGGCTCAGACGGTGTTAGGCCCAGTATGGATTGCACGTGATTGCATAAAGGTTAGAAAGGGTACCGTTTCCCCGGATAACATGTATGGATAGCGTACACATTCAAAATATATGTCTCAGGAGGCAGGCTCAGACGGTGTTAGGCCCAGTATGGATTGCACGTGATTGCACAAAGGTTAGAAAGGGTACCGTATCCCCGGATAACATGTATGGATAGCGTGCACATTCAAAATATATGTCTATACATCATGAGGCAGGCTCAGACGGTGTCAGGCACAGTATGGATTTGACGGCCCAGATTACACAGCGGAGGAGCAGGGAGAGGTAAAGATTGCAAATGCTGGGGCCCTGTCCAAGCAAGGGGGGCCCACTCGTGGGCGTCAGTACTGGCACTGGGCCCCTCATAGTACAGCGGTGTGTCTGACGGCGGGTGTGCACCACCACCGTCAGAGACACTTGATTGCACTATGAGGGACCCTGTGCCAGTGCCCGCGCCCAAGAGTCGGCCTACTCACCTGTCCAGGGCAACGGCACTCGCACGGTGTCGTGCGCTAGGTGGTGACCCCGGCCATGGGGGGGGAGGCAGCACAGTTAGGGAGTTTTAGAAAGTGGCATATGTTGATGTTGGACATTCAGCTGATGCAAAAGGCGAAATAGGTGAAGTACCAGGAAGAGGTGGACCAAAGCAAGCCATTTTTCTGTCACCCTATGTGTCATCAGGGGAAGGAGGGACAAAATCCTTGGAAACCCATGCGTGGTTCATTTTAATGAAGGTTAGATCATCCACATTTTGGGTTGACAGACGGGTCCTTTTTTCTGTCAGGATTGATCCAGCTGCACTGAAGACTCTTTCCGATAGCACACTTGCAGCTGGGCAAGCGAGCTCCTGTAAGGCATATTGGGCCAATTCAGGCCAGGTGTCCAGTTTAGCGGCCTAATAGTCAAAGGGGAATGACCTGTGTGGGAGAACATCGATATGGGAGGAAAAGTAGTTTGTAACCATAGTTGACAACTGCTGTCTCCTGTCACTTTCCATCGATGCAGTATTACCAGTTGTGTGAGCGGTATTTGAAAAATCAGTCCACAACATTGTCATGAAACCCCTGTCTCCAACGCCACTTCTGCTGTGTGCACCACGAACACCTCTGCCAAGCTGCCCCCGGCCAGTACGGCTCGTGTGAGAACCATCACCGCTGCTGTGTGCTGGGAATGCCTCAAGCAACCGATTTACCAGAGTTGCTTGTTTATTAGCCAATATTAGGTCAAGGTTCTCCTGTGGCATGATGTTTTGTAATTTGCCTTTATAGCGTGGATCCAGGATGCTGGCCAACCAGTAGTCGTCATCGTTCATCATTTTGGCAATGCGGGGGTCCCTTTTTAGGATCCGCAAGGCATAATCTGACATGTGGGCCAATGTTCCCGGTGTCAATGATGCACTGCGAGTGCTGGGTGGAGGAGCACTTTCTGGCAAATCCACATCCCTCCAGTCACGCACAAGCCCTGTACCAGACCTTGCCATGCCAACATTTTCACTTGCCACACGAGATGCATCCTCCTCCCCTAAGTAGTCATCCCCATTTTCATCCTCCTCCTCCTCTTCTTCCTCCACCTCGTCCAGGAGAGGTCCCTGAGCAGACAATGGCTGAATGTCATCAAGGATTCCCTCCTCCTCTTCCTCCTCATCAACATTGGCTGCAGACGCCTGCTCCTTAAGCTGCGTCAAAGTTTAAGTGGGATGCTCATGCTTAGGATGGCGTCGTCTGCGCTTACCAGCCGTGTGCATTCCTCAAAACACTGAAGGACTTTACAAAGGTCTTTCAGCTTCGACCACTGCACACCTGTCAACTCCATGTCTGCTCTCAAAGTGCCTGGCCGTGTATCCTCCCACAAATGCATTATGGCCTGCCTCTGCTCGCACAGCTGCTCCACCATGTGCAGGGTGGAGTTCCACCTTGTTGCAATGTCGATAATGAGGCGGTGGTTGGGAAGGTGGAGCAATCGCTGCAGCTTCTGCATACGAACGGAGTGTACAGGCGACCGGCGGATGTGCGCGCACAGTCTTCGCACCTTCTGGAGCAGGGCTGTTAACTCCGGATAATTTTTGAGGAAGCACTGCACCACCAGGTTCAAGGTGTGAGCCAAGCAAGGTATGTGGCTGAGTTTTGAAAGGGCTATGGCTGCCACAAAATTACGGCCGTTATCACTAACTACCTTGCCTGCCTCAAGATGTACACTGCCCAGCCATGACTCAGTTTGTCGCTTCAAGTACTCGGCCAGCACCTCGGCGGTGTGTCTGTCGCCCAAACACATCATCTGCAACACAGCCTGCTGACGCTTTCCACTAGCTGCTCGATACATCGTGTGCAACAGTGGCAGCTGCAGATGGAGTGCTTGTACGACTGCGCTCTGTGGATGAGCTTTCGCTTCTGGAGGAGGAGGAGGAGGAGGAGGGTGGAACGTCTACAGCCAACTGTTTCCTATACCATGGGCTAGGCAGCACTGTCCCACCACCGCTGTCCCCTGTGGACCCTGCATCCACCACATTAACCCAGTGCGCAGTGATGGACACGTAACGGCCCTGGCCATGCCGACTGGACCATGCATCAGTTGTGAGGTGAACCTTTCCGCTCACTGACTGCTTGAGTGCATGGACAATGCGGTCTTTCACATGATGGTGGAGGGCTGGGATGGCTTTGCGAGAGAAGAAGTGGCGACTGGGTAGGTCATAGCGTGGTACTGCATAGGCCATGAGTTCGCGGAAAGCTGTGCTTTCCACCAACCGAAAGGGCATCATCTCAAACGAGATTAGTTTGGCAATGTGGGCGTTCAAACCCAGTGTACGCGGATGAGAGACTGAGTACTTTCTTGACCTACTCATAGTGTCTGGGAGGGTGAGCTGGACTTGAGAGCTGCATATGGTGGAAGTAGCGGTGGACAGGGCGGACCGAGAGAGGGTTGATGATGGTGATGGAGTTGGTGTTCTTTCTGATGGCCTAGAATTAGTCTTTCGTTGATATAACAGTGGGATTCCCTGACTGCTGTGGTCTTGCAACGACACCTCAACATTTGCTGCT
Source organism: Dendrobates tinctorius (assembly GCF_039654945.1). NCBI lineage: Eukaryota > Metazoa > Chordata > Amphibia > Anura > Dendrobatidae > Dendrobates > Dendrobates tinctorius. The sequence continues at coordinate 31,387,974 of NW_027361689.1, forward strand.
GTGCTAACCGGTGGGCTTACAGTGGGGGAAACAATGTAGCGTTGCTGACTACCTTCTTTGTGATCAGTTGCACATGTGGCACTTGAGGTTTGGTGTTGTGTCCACGCTTGCAAGTGCATACTGGTTAAATGTCTAAGCATGCAACTGGTATTCAAATTTTTCAGATTTTTCCCTCGGCTAAAGGTCTTTGCGCACTTCTTACAGATAACCTTGGCCTGATCATGAGGATTTTGTTCAAAAAAGTGCCACACTGCACTCTTCCTACTTTGGCAGACATTTTGCGGCCTAGCACGCTGTGATCTTTTGACCCTCTGGACAAGCTGTCCAGCAACTCTTTTGATGTTTGGAACCTGTCTTTGGAGTGCTCTGGGCCTGCCAGATAACAGCTGTTGCGATGTCGATGTCTGCTGTGGATGCTCCTCATCTGAGCTATTGGAAGCAGCACCCTCTTCCCCCAATGGATGCCAATCTGGGTCAACAACTGGGTCATCCATCACCTCCTCTTCTATGTCATGTGCACCTTCCTCTGTGTCACCGTGTATGGTGGTATAGTGTGCGGGAAGGGGCACCTGAGTCTCATCAGTGTCAGAATCTGGCTCTGTACACTGCGAGGACAATGTAGTGCTCTGAGTGAATGTACCAGCAGAATCATCCATCAGCGGCTGTGCATCAGTGCACTCCATGTCAGATTCATCTTGGCCTGGGTAATTCACCATTACACTTGATAATCCAGGCATGGTATGTGAAAACAGCTCCATGGAGTAATCAGTAGTATGGCCTGCGTCATCCTTCAATCTTGGTTGGGGTGAAGGACACAAGGAAAGGTGTGGTTCATGAACATGAGCCTCCAATGACGACTCAGTGCTTTTACTTTTTACAACTGAAGAAGAGGAGGCGATAGAGCTGGAGGCTGAGTCAGCAATGTAAGACAAAACTTTTTCCTGATGCTCTGGCTTTAAAAGCGGTTTGCCAACTCCTAGAAAACTAAGTGTTCGAGGCCTTATGTAGCCAGACGATGACGCAGGGTCAGCACCTCCTGCATTCGGTCCTATTTTGCTCTTGCCACTACCATCAGATCCACCACCAACACCATCATTACCAGCTGCCAACCCCCGCCCAATTCCACGGCCTCTTCCACCAGCCTTCCTCATTTTTGGTAGAAATGTAGACAAAATCCAACAAACTATATAGTAATGTAAAACAAGGTACAAGGTGTCTATAGGACAGGGGAGATTTTGAATTTCTGCAGATACTTGTGGACACTGGACACTTTTGGATTGTGTGAGGCCCACTGATATCTGAGCGCTATGTGACAGGCTCGATGGCACAGCTGTGACAAAAGTGACTAGAGGATAAGGGAGATTTTGAATCTCTGCACACACTTTTGGACACTGGACACTTTTGGATTGTGTGAGGCCCAATGAATATCTGAGCGCTATGTGACAGGCTCGATGGCACAGCTGTGACAAAAGTGACTAGAGGATAAGGGAGATTTTGAATCTCTGCACACACTTTTGGACACTGGACACTTTTGGATTGTGTGAGGCCCAATGAATATCTGAGCGCTATGTGACAGGCTCGATGGCACAGCTGTGACAAAAGTGACTAGAGGATAAGGGAGATTTTGAATCTCTGCACACACTTTTGGACAATGGACACTTTTGGATTGTGTGAGGCCCAATGAATATCTGAGCGCTATGTGACAGGCTCGATGGCACAGCTGTGACAAAAGTGACTAGAGGATAAGGGAGATTTTGAATCTCTGCACACACTTTTGGACACTGGACACTTTTGGATTGTGTGAGGCCCAATGAATATCTGAGCGCTATGTGACAGGCTCGATGGCACAGCTGTGACAAAAGTGACTAGAGGATAAGGGAGATTTTGAATCTCTGCACACACTTTGGACACTGGAAACTTTTGGATTGTGTGAGGCCCAATGAATATCTGAGCGCTATGTGACAGGCTCGATGGCACAGCTGTGACAAAAGTGACTAGAGGATAAGGGAGATTTTGAATCTCTGCACACACTTTTGGACACTGGATGCACACTTTTGGATTGTGTGAGGCCCACTGATATCGGAGCGCTATGTGACAGGCTCGATGGCACAGCTGTGACCAAAGTGACTAGAGGATAAGGGAGATTTTGAATCTCTGCACATACTTTTGGACACTGGACACTTTTGGATTGTGTGAGGCCCACTGATATCTGAGCGCTATGTGACAGGCTCGATGGCACAGCTGTGACCAAAGTGACTAGAGGATAAGGGAGATTTTGAATCTCTGCACACACTTTTGGACACTGGACACGTTTGGATTGTGTGAGGCCCAATGAATATCTGAGCGCTATGTGACAGGCTCGATGGCACAGCTGTGACAAAAGTGACTAGAGGATAAGGGAGATTTTGAATCTCTGCACACACTTTTGGACACTGGACACTTTTGGATTGTGTGAGGCCCAATGAATATCTGAGCACTATGTGACAGGCTCGATGGCACAGCTGTGACAAAAGTGACTAGAGGATAAGGGAGATTTTGAATCTCTGCACACACTTTTGGACACTGGACACTTTTGGATTGTGTGAGGCCCAATGAATATCTGAGCGCTATGTGACAGGCTTGATGGCACAGCTGTGACAAAAGTGACTAGAGAATAAGGGAGATTTTGAATCTCTGCACACACTTTTGGACACTGGACACTTTTGGATTGTGTGAGGCCCAATGAATATCTGAGCGCTATGTGACAGGCTCGATAGCACAGCTGTGACAAAAGTGACTAGAGGATAAGGGAGATTTTGAATCTCTGCACACACTTTTGGACACTGGATGGACACTTTTGGATTGTGTGAGGCCCACTGATATCTGAGCGCTATGTGACAGGCTCGATGGCACAGCTGTGACCAAAGTGACTAGAGGATAAGGGAGATTTTGAATCTCTGCACACACTTTTGGACACTGGACACTTTTGGATTGTGTGAGGCCCACTGATATCTGAGCGCTATGTGACAGGCTCGATGGCACAGCTGTGACCAAAGTGACTAGAGGATAAGGGAGATTTTGAATCTCTGCACACACTTTTGGACACTGGACACTTTTGGATTGTGTGAGGCCCAATGAATATCTGAGCGCTATGTGACAGGCTCGATGGCACAGCTGTGACAAAAGTGACTAGAGGATAAGGGAGATTTTGAATCTCTGCACACACTTTTGGACACTGGACACTTTTGGATTGTGTGAGGCCCAATGAATATCTGAGTGCTATGTGACAGGCTCGATGGCACAGCTGTGACAAAAGTGACTAGAGGATAAGGGAGATTTTGAATCTCTGCACACACTTTTGGACACTGGACACTTTTGGATTGTGTGAGGCCCAATGAATATCTGAGCGCTATGTGACAGGCTCGATGGCACAGCTGTGACAAAAGTGACTAGAGGATAAGGGAGATTTTGAATCTCTGCACACACTTTTGGACACTGGACACTTTTGGATTGTGTGAGGCCCAATGAATATCTGAGCGCTATGTGACAGGCTTGATGGCACAGCTGTGACAAAAGTGACTAGAGGATAAGGGAGATTTTGAATCTCTGCACACACTTTTGGACACTGGACACTTTTGGATTGTGTGAGGCCCAATGAATATCTGAGCGCTATGTGACAGGCTCGATGGCACAGCTGTGACAAAAGTGACTAGAGGATAAGGGAGATTTTGAATCTCTGCACACACTTTTGGACACTGGATGGACACTTTTGGATTGTGTGAGGCCCACTGATATCTGAGCGCTATGTGACAGGCTCGATGGCACAGCTGTGACCAAAGTGACTAGAGGATAAGGGAGATTTTGAATCTCTGCACACACTTTTGGACACTGGACACTTTTAGATTGTGTGAGGCCCAATGAATATCTGAGCGCTATGTGACAGGCTCGATGGCACAGCTGTGACAAAAGTGACTAGAGGATAAGGGAGATTTTGAATCTCTGCACACACTTTTGGACACTGGACACTTTTGGATTGTGTGAGGCCCAATGAATATCTGAGCGCTATGTGACAGGCTCGATGGCACAGCTGTGACAAAAGTGACTAGAGGATAAGGGAGATTTTGAATCTCTGCACACACTTTTGGACACTGGACACTTTTGGATTGTGTGAGGCCCACTGATATCTAAGCGCTATGTGACAGGCTCGATGGCACAGCTGTGACCAAAGTGACTAGAGGATAAGGGAGATTTTGAATGTCTGCACACACTTTTGGACACTGGACACTTTTGGATTGTGTGAGGCCCACTGATATCTGAGCGCTATGTGACAGGCTCGATGGCACAGCTGTGACCAAAGTGACTAGAGGATAAGGGAGATTTTGAATCTCTGCACACACTTTTGGACACTGGACACGTTTGGATTGTGTGAGGCCCAATGAATATCTGAGCACTATGTGACAGGCTCGATGGCACAGCTGTGACAAAAGTGACTAGAGGATAAGGGAGATTGGATTGCTTTTAAAAAAGCAGTTTGTGGAGCAGTGGGTAAACAGCAATGCAGGAATGTCAGGAAGCCTTAGAAGGCAGCCCAACAACCAACACCACTGATACACCACTATATAGCCTCCCCTTGCACTGCACACACAGTGACTGGTGTGTTGTGCAGGCCAAATTGCTAGGAGCAGAAGCAGTTTTTTTTGTCTTCTCAGCAGGACAAAAAAAAAAATTGGCATTGCTTTTAAAAAAGCAGTTTGCGGAGCAGTGGGTAAACAGCAATGCAGGAATGTCAGGAAGCCTTAGAAGGCAGCCCAACAACCAACACCACTGATACACCACTATATAGCCTCCCCTTGCACTGCACACACAGTGACTGGTGTGTTGTGCAGGCCAAATCGCTAGCAGCAGAAGCAGCTTTTTTGTCTTCTTCCCTGCCTAACGCTCTCCCTACAGAATCAGCAGCAACCTCTCCCTATACTAAGATCGGCAGAAGTAAGATGGCGGTCGGCGTGCACGCCCTTTTATACCCCCTGTGACGCCCACCAAAGCAAGCCAATCACTTGCATGCCCTTCTGAAAGATGGTGGTGACCCATGCCTATGTCATCACGTTGCCCACAGTGTCCGTGGATCCTGAATGGCTGAAAAAGAGCGCAAAACAAACTTTTGAAACGCGACTTTGGCGCGTAAGTCGCCGACCTCGTGGCCGACCTCATCCTAGGGTCGGGTTTCGTTTCATGAAACCCGACTTTGCCAAAAGTCGGCGACTTTTGAATTTTTTCGACTCGTTTCGCTCAACTCTACTCAATACCACAAATATGTGGAAGCATGTGCGGACCAAGCACAAGCTGGAGTTACACAGACACACTGAAGACTTAGGCCAACATACAGCACCACCTACCACCTCTTCAGCTCGTGTTGGGGCCTCTTCCTCCAGCTCACACACAGCTGGTTCGGCTTCCTCACAGGATCGCCAAGGAAGAACCTCTGGCACTGTTGTCCAGAGACCCAGTGACATTCCACCCACAGCACCACGTTCCCAGTCATCCTCACACTCCCTGGCCACTCTACAGCCATCGGTAGCACAGGCATGGGATAAAAGGCGGCCATACTCGGCAAACCATCCCTGAGCACAGGCTCTGAATGCTGGCATTGCCAAACTACTGGCCCTTGAAATGCTCTCATTCAGGCTGGTGGAGACTGACACCTTCCGGAACTTCATGGCATTGGCAGTCCCACAATACACCGTGCCCAGCCGCTTTTATTTCAGCAGGCAAGCCGTCCCTGCCCTGCAAAAGCATGTGGAGGGAAAAATAAAACATGTGCTACTAAGCGCCATCAGTAGCAAGGTCCACCTGACCACCGATGCGTAGACCAGTAACCATGGACAGGGACGATACCTTTCCGTCACTGCCCATTGTGTCAATGTTGTGGAGCCGGGTACAGATCTGGAGAGTGGCGCTGTATGTGTGCTGCCAACTCCACGGATTGCAGGAATCCAGTCTGTACACATTGACTCCTCCTCCTACTCAAGTTCCTCAGAATCAGCGCTGCAGGAGCCTGTTACAACCGATATGAGCACAGCTGTGGCCAAACGTCAACAGGCCGTACTGAAATTAATTTCTTTGGGGAATCGAAGCCACACAGCGCAGAAGCTCTGGAATGCCATCAAGCAGGAGAACGACGTGTGGTTTCTGCCAGCGAATCTCCAGCCTGGCTTGGTAGTGTGTGACAATGGCCGAAATCTGGTGGCATCTCTGGGCCTAGGCAACCTCACTCACATCTCATGTCTGGCACATGTGCTGAACTTGGTCGTGCAGAGCTTTCTGAGGGACTATCCGGATCTTGATGCACTGCTGCACAAGGTCCGCATAGAGTGCGCTCACTTGCGGCGTTCCAGCACGGCAATATCGCGCCTTGCAGCTCTGCAGTGCCGATTACGCCTTCCGGAACATCGCATCATATGTGACCTACCCACCAGGTGGAATTCAAAGTTACATATGTTGGAGCAGTTGTGTGAGCAGCAGGCAGCAGTCATGGAGTACCAGCTGCATCAGGCGCTAACAAGTCGCACTGTGCGCCGGTCACACTTCAGCACCACTGAGTGGGCCTCTATGAAGGACATCTGCCTCGTTTTGCATGCCTTCAATGATTCCACACGGATGGCGAGTGCAGATGATGCACTAGTCAGCATGACTGTCCCCCTTATCTGCCTGCTTCAAAAAACACTGCAAGCACTAAGGGAGGAGGTTTTGGAAGAGGTGGAGGATGAGGAGTAACAAATGCCATCTGCTTCTGGACAGTCTGCGCTACGTGGTTCCTCACAAAGGCCTAGGCAGGGGACACTTTGTGAGGAGGATGAGGAGGAGTCAACGGAGGAGAAAGACATCTCTCCAGAGGAGGGAGGTACACAATGCTCTAGTCAGTATGTACAGCGAGGGTGGGGTGATGCAGAGCAGGCAGAGATGACGCCTCAAGCAGGGGACAGCGTTTCTTGGGCAGTTGGGAGTCTGCAGCACATGGTTGATTTCATGCTGCAGTGCCTGAGAAACGACTGCCGCATTGCCCACATTCTCAACACGGCTGATTATTGGGTGTACACCCTCCTAGATCCTCGCTACCGGGACAACTTACAAAGCCTCATACCACCGTTGAACCGGGAGCGTAAAATGCGGGAGTACCAAGACACACTGGTGCAGTCCATCATGTTCTCCATTCCACCCGAGAGCAGTGCTGCTAGTGCTTTACAAAGCAGCTCTGTGCGTCGAGGCAGTGGAAGAAGCTCTGCACAAAGAGGGAGCAGAGGCAGCACCTCAGCACAAGGCAAGACCAGTATGGCCCAAATGTGGCAAAGTTTTATGTGTCCGCCACAAATGTCTACACCATCACAGATGGCTCCAGTCAGCAGGAGGCAACGTTTCCGTCAGATGGTGACAGACTACATGTCTTGCCCTGTCAGTGTACTCCCAGACGGCTCTTCCCCGTTCAAGTTTTGGGTCTCTAAGCTGGATACATGGCCAGAGCTTAGCCAGTATGCATTGGAGGTGCTGCCTTGCCCTGCTGCCAGTGTATTATCGGAACACGTCTTTAGTGCCGCAGGTGGTGTACTAACAGACCGTCGCACGCGACTATCCTCCGATAACGTTGACCGGCTTACTTTTCTGAAAATGAACAAGGCCTGAATCTCGCCAGAATTTGCCAGTCCTCTTCCAGAATAAATAATTGGTTGGCAACAGTATCCAGGTCTCCTGTTGTGTTCATGTTTCTACCACCTGAACTGTAATCCCTGGGCTTCAACACAGCCAGTTGTTTCTCAGAAGTGCCATCTGCACAGAGAAAAACACTAGCTCCTGTGTTAGTGGGGTTCAGTAACGCCAGCTGCTCCTCTGCTGTGTGGACGGCAAAGTCTCCTGCCCCCTCCACATTGACACAACATCCGATTTTCTACTTGTTCCAAGTAGGCCTCAGCCTGCTGCATGATTGATCCTGGGCTTCATCACAGCCAGTTGTCACTCGGAAGTGCTGTCTGCACAGAGAAAAACACTAGCTCCTGTGTTAGTGGGGTTCAGTCACGCCAGCTGCTCCCCTGCTGTGTGGACGGCAAAGTCTCCAGCTGCCTCCACATTCAAACTACTACTGATTTTTAACTGGGCTCCACTTAGGCCTCTGGCTCCACTGTCTCTAGTATTTCCCCTGGCCTACAACCCCACCAGTTGCTGCTCAGAAGTGGCGTCTGCACAATCCACACTTGCTCATGTGTTACTGGGGCTCAGTCACGTCAGTTGATCCCCTGATGTGTGTCCGGCAATGTCTCCTGCTCTGTCCACATTCCCATTACTAGTAGTGGGAATGTGGACAGAGCAGGAGACATTGCCGGACACACATCAGGGGAACAGCTGACGTTACTGAACCCCAGTAACACAGGAACATGTGTTGATTGTGCAGACGCCACTTCAGAGCAGCAACTGACAGGGTTGGAGGCCAGGGGAAATACTAGAGACAGAATGGAGCCAGAGGCCTAGTTGGAGCACATTTGAAATCAGTAGTAGTCTACAACAGATATTAAACTTGATGAAATTAGGCCTCAGCCTACACCCTGATTGACCCTGGGCTCCAACATCGTCAGTTGCTGCTCAGAAGTGTCTTTGGCACGGGTACTCCCTCCTGCCCAGCCTGGTTCCAGCACGCCTGCTGTTTCCGGGTAGTGTCAACGTCACTTTGCCACCGACTCGTTGTCCGGTCGTGCTGCGGTCGGGTTAGCCGAATCTATGGTGCCTGCAGTTTAGGTGCTTCCTATGTGGGCTGTGGGTTCTGGTAATAAAGGCTGGTTCTGTAGTGCCAATAGGACAAGCACCCCCTGTAGGACTGTGGTTTTCAGTAACTGCGGCCGGCTCGCGGCCTTGCAACTTTGTCTTTTTCATGGGTACCTTCTGCTACCCATCCGGGTTCCAATACCGTCAGCTGGTTCTCGGCAGTGCCTTTGGCCGAGGTGCCTCCTTCTCGATATCCGAGTTGCAGCAACGTCTGCTGGTCCATGGTAGTGCTTTCTAGCACAGGTACCTCCTGCTTAGTAACCATGTTCCAGCACCATCAGCTGGTTCTCGGCAGTGCCTTTGGCCTAGGTGCCTCCTTCTCGGTATCCGAGTTCCAGCAACATCTGCTGGTCCTTGGTAGTGCTTTGTAGCACAGGTACCTCCTACTTAGTAACCAGGTTCCAGCTCTGTCAGCTGGTCCATGGTTGTGCCATTGGCTCTTGTTCCATCAGCTGCCACTCTGGGTTCCAGCACCGTCAGCTGGTTCTCGGTAGTTCCATTGACTCTTGTAGCTTCTGCTACCCATCTGGGTTCCAGCACCGTCAGCTGGTTCTCGGCAGTGTCTTTGCTATGGGTACTCCCTCCTGCCCAGCCTGGTTCCAGCACGCCTGCTGTTTCTGGGTAGTGTCAACGTCACTTTGCCACCGTCTCGTTGTCCGGTCGTGCTGTGGTCGGGTTAGCCGAGTCTATGGTGCCAGCAGTTTAGGTGCTTCCTATGTGTGCTGCGGGTTCTGGTAATAAAGGCTGGTTCTGTAGTGCCAATAGGACAAGCACCCCCTGTAGGACTGTGGGTTTCGGTAACTGCGGCCGGCTTGCGGCCTTGCAACTTTGTCTTTTTCATGGGTACCTTCTGCTACCCATCTGGGTTCCAATACCGCCAGCTGGTTCTCGGCAGTGCCTTTGGCCTAGGTGCCTCCTTCTCGGTATCCGAGTTGCAGCAACGTCTGCTGGTCCTTGGTAGTGCTTTCTAGCACAGGTACCTCCTGCTTAGTAACCGTGTTCTAGCACCGTCAGCTGGTCCATGGTTGTGCCATTGGCTCTTGTTCCTTCTGCTGCCACTCTGGGTTCCAGCACTGTCAGCTGGTTCTCGGTAGTTCCATTGACTCTTGTAGCTTATGCTACCCATCTGGGTACCAGCACCGTCAGATGGTTCTCGGCAGTGCCTTTGGCCTAGGTGCCTCCTTCTCGGTATCCGAGTTCCAGCAATGTCTGCTGGTCCTTGGTAGTGCTTTCTAGCACAGGTACCTCCTGCTTAGTAACCATGTTCCAGCACCGTCAGCTGGTCCACGGTTGTGCCATTGGCTCTTGTTCCTTATGCTGCCCCTCCGGGATCCAGCACCATCAGCTGGTCCTCGCTAGTTCCATTTGCTCTTGTTCCTTCTGCTAACCATCCGGGTTCCAGTACCGTCAGATGGTTCTCAGCAGTTCCTCAGCCTTCTTGTACCTTCTGCTACTTTTCCAAGTTCGAGCTTGTGGAAATGGTTTTTGGTTCTCACTCTGGATCTCCCTGCGACGACCCTGAAGATGACGACCCTGAAGACCACACCGAAGAAGACCAAAAAGATGACCCTGAAGAAGTTGATCAAGAGGACAAAGAACATGAAGACAACCACCAAGATGCAGAACAACAAGAGACAGAAGACCAAGAAGCAGAAAAACCAAAAGCAGAAGAACATTAAGCATAAGACTAAAAATCAGAGCAAATGATATTATCTAAATTATAAGTAGAAGAAGACTAAGCAGTGTATGGGGGTGAGTCCGTTCCTCCTCGTGGTGCCCCTGGAAAATGCCTGCTGCTGCAGGCCAAACTGAACACGGACAAATCCTGTTGTAAATCTTTTGTGACAGGCAGAACGAAAGGTGTAATCTTCAAACTTTTATAGATAACAACTACAGGAATGCCTGAGAAGAAGAAGAAGAAGAAGAAGAAGAAGAATTGAAGAAGAAGAAGAATTGAAGAAGAAGAAGAATTGAAGAATTGAAGAAGAAGAAGAAGTGAAGAATTGAAGAAGAATTGAAGAATTGAACAATTGAAGAAGAAGAATTGAAGAAGAAGATGAAGAATTGAAGAATTGAAGAAGAAGAAGAAGAATTGAAGAATTGAAGAAGAATTGAACAATTGAAGAAGAAGAATTGAAGAATTGAAGAAGAAGAATTGAAGAATTGAAGAAGAAGAATTGAAGAATTGAAGAAGAAGAAGAAGAAGAAAAATTGAAGAAGAAGAATTGAAGAATTGAAGAAGAAGAAGAAGAATTGAAGAATTGAAGAAGAATTGAAGAATTGAAGAAGAAGAAGAATTGAAGAATTGAAGAATTGAAGAAGAAGAATTGAAGAATTGAAGAATTGAAGAAGAAGAAGAATTGAAGAATTGAAGAATTGAAGAAGAAGAAGAATTGAAGAATTGAAGAAGAAGAAGAATTGAAGAATTGAAGAAGAAGAATTGAAGAAGAAGAATTGAAGAATTGAAGAATTGAAGAAGAATTAAAGAATTGAAGAAGAAGAATTGAAGAATTGAAGAATTGAAGAAGAAGAAGAATTAAAGAATTGAAGAATTGAAGAAGAATTGAAGAATTGAAGAATTGAAGAATTGAAGAAGAAGAATTGAAGAATTGAAGAAGAAGAAGAATTGAAGAATTGAAGAAGAAGAATTGAAGAAGAAGAATTGAAGAATTGAAGAATTGAAGAAGAATTAAAGAATTGAAGAAGAAGAATTGAAGAATTGAAGAATTGAAGAAGAAGAAGAAGAATTAAAGAATTGAAGAATTGAAGAAGAATTGAAGAATTGAAGAATTGAAGAAGAAGAATTGAAGAATTGAAGAAGAAGAATTGAAGAATTGAAGAAGAAGAAGAATTGAAGAATTGAAGAAGAATTGAAGAATTGAAGAAGAATTGAAGAATTGAAGAAGAATTGAAGAAGAAGAAGAAGAAGAAGAATTGAAGAATTGAAGAAGAAGAATTGAAGAATTGAAGAATTGAAGAAGAAGAATTGAAGAATTGAAGAAGAAGAATTGAAGAAGAAGAATTGAAGAATTGAAGAAGAAGAAGAATTGAAGAAGAAGAAGAAGAAGAAGAATTGAAGAATTGAAGAAGAAGAATTGAAAAATTGAAGAAGAATTGAAGAATTGAAGAAGAAGAAGAATTGAAGAATGTAAAAAGAAAGAATAATAGGAAGAAAGTGAAGAAGAAGAAGAAGAAGATGAATAAGGTGAAGAAGGAGAAGTTTATGAAAAAGATGCTGCTGCTGAGGATGATGAAGGAGAAAGTGTGGGAGAAGTAAAAAAGAAGGTGAAGAGCATGGAAGTAGTGAAACATACATATCTTTGTAACTCCGAACGTCTTTAAAAAAAAAATTAATTCCTGCTATTCCATTTGATTGGGCTAAGCCTCTATGGCTTTAATGTCTCCTCCACCTCCCCCAATACATTCTACATTATTCTTAGTTGTTTTCCTTCATGTAGAATTAACCTACAAGGAAAGAAAGGGTTTTTTTAATTCCGATATTTCTGTCCCATTGACTTGAATGGGACTTCCGGGATTGGAATCAGCGATACCCGATAATTTTTGGATATCGGCCGATCCAATCCGATCCGATATTTTTCAATATCGGATGGTATCGCTCAACACTACTCTTCACTTTTCGACGCTCCTGTCAGATCCGTCACTGTGGCTGCCTTAGGCCCGTAAACCAACAGCACCTTTACTGATCAGTCGTCTCTCTCTCAATACGGTATGCTTTACCTCAGTGCCTTGTCTATACTGCGGTACTCTGGTGTCAGGTCCACCCCCCTGACTTTCTCTCTCCCCAGTCCCCCTGGTTTGGTTTTCCTCACAGTGCACAAACTGTCATAGTCCTCCTGTCACTGCAGCTCCCCCTGGGGACTGGAATCTTCTGGAACCCTCCTGTCAAATTTATAGCTTTCCCGGTTCCCTGTAACTCCGCCCCCATGACCAACGGTTTCTTAGCCCTAAGCTGATGTCAAGTCCTATGCTCACACTCCTTCCTGCCCTCTAATGTCAATTCCAGGTACTGCACGTCACCTACACTTTCCTAGCTGTTTTTCCTTCTGTCATAACTGACATCTTGCCTGACAATTGCAAACCCCTTTGAAACCTGACCAGTCAGTCCATCCGTCAGGTCACCTTCCCTACACTGTCATGCACATGACAGTGAGACAAACACTCAGTGTTTGGGGGGCTGAAGCCGAACAGTAACACGGACTTCCTGGTGACGTCCATGTTCAGTGTCTGTTCCCAAACAGTAGATGATGGCTACGGACATCGAACTTTACTGTTCGGGTAAGTCCATCTCGACTTGTTAAAGGACCTATATTGACTTTTAGTATTGCTACTTCCAATAGGTGGCATTAGAGTTCAAGCCCTCTTCTTCTCTGAAGAGGCATCTTGCATTTCTTTTTTAATCATGTAAGGCAATAGTTTCCTTGGAGGCTTGTGACATATTATGCTGATTGTGACAGTTTTTAATGATCTTCAATAAAATTTGTTTTTATGGGATACCTGGAGCTGGAATTTCCATCCATTATCAATTTTTTTCTTCTGCTGCACCGCTGACTCCTCAGTGATTCAGATCCCTCTCTTCATTTGGGTGAGCTGACTTATCCTCTTTTTCCTTTATCCTTGAGTGAGGGAATGGGTTCTGAGTAACAGACTAAATTGTTCTAAAATCTTGTACATACACTATATGATGGTGAAAAACATGCAGTAACAGTTTAGGAGGAAAAATGTTATAAAAACAATTGTTTATTAGAAATTTTTTTAAAAAGAATCCATAGTTAAAAAAGGTGCTTGTGTACACCTAGGTATACTGGCACTGACGTGTTTCAAACACTATGAATAAGATCTCAAAGAGGAATCGAGAATATTCTAATGATTAGAATTAGCAGATATGAATTGAAATATGGTAGTCATGAAATATCAAAAAATATTTGATACACTAATAAATCCATTACCACAAATCATAAGATATATTTTATTTTGTTCTTCACATCCTCTCATTGTGGCAAGAATCTAGGAAAACAGATCGGGCTGGAAAACCCGAAAGGGATACGATATATACAAAATAAATTTAGGGCCCAACTTGTACTGCGTGACCTAAGGTCAATCAATATCTAGGCAAGACATTGATGTTGTTGTTGTTGAAGACATATTAATTCATAATTTAGATCTAGTTTATAATATTTTGATCTAGTTTCTTGCATCTCTTCCCTTTCTGAAGACGTCTTGGATCCTGGGTGATGGAAGCTGTAGTACTTGTGAGTGCAGTGCCGGTACTCTACTTCTACAGTATCTCTGCCGCCACTTTAGCTTTTATAAAAGAAGTCATCATCAGGGGGCAGAGGCAGAAGCAGTGAGTGACACCTCTGCCACCCCACAGATTCTAGCACCACTAAAGAAAGTGAGTGCAGCCCCAGCCTCCTGTGATGTCATGTTTCAGACTCCTGTCAAACGAAACGTCTCTGGAAGTACAGTAAAAGAAAAAAAACACATTTAGGAATTGGCTAGATAGGGAAAAGTTTAGGGGGTACATAATAAAGCAAATTACAAAACTGCTTAGGGTATGAGGATAGTTATTTATTAAATAAATTTTCAGCCCGTTTAATGGCGTAAAGTAGTACCTTTATGTAAGTCTGTTCACCTGCATCCAAACATGCTTCTCATACTGTAGATACTTTTTCACCATTTTTTAAAAGGACTTGTACAAAATTAGAAATGCATGGCCACCTCCTTACGTGCAAAAGATGACCAATATAGCTGTTTTTCTGCAAATATGGCTGCTCAAACTAAATAGAAAATTCTCAAATCTTTTTCTTAGGGTAAAACACAATGATCAGACTAACTTTTGGTGTATGAACATATGGTAAAGTTTACAAATTTCGGGTGAAAATCACCTTAAACCTCTTGAAAATTTATCAATGTGTCATTTAGGAAGCTTGATAGCACTGCTTCCATCACACAATGATGTGTATTCCTGATCCAAGCCTTGTTATTGTAGAATTGTGCAGTAATAGAGCTCAAACACGTGTGGGCAGCGAGGGACCCGGAACTGGATTGTTATAATAACACTTCACACACTCAGGTGACGGTCAAATTACATCTTCTGCCTCCTTTTCCTGATGCTGACACGTTAAATCCTTTCCAAACTTTGCAAGGAGACTGCCTGTCACTTACGCTCCAAAAAATAACATTACCACTGTCCTCCATACAAACATAGATTAACTAAAGGCCTGTGATATCGGAGCGAACTGACACCATGTTTGCTCAAGTACAGTTGGAAGACTGTAAAGATTTTAATCCTTTAAAAACCTGCATGAAACCACATCGGCTGGAGTAACATTACAGCTACAAGTCGGAACTGCGGCTCTGATTCTTTGATCTTATGGAATAGAAGTGGCCTCATTGCTATAAAGGAAATGTTTCAATAGAGGAAGGCCCATTTATTTCCATGGCATCTGGAATGGGTGTGTGCCAAAAATTGCTCCGTAGACATTAACCAATGAAAATTACTGGCAACTAAGCGCTGGTACTGACATTGATGTATTACTATAGATGATAAATATGATTAATGGAAGTAGTATGATACAAAAGAAATTGGGATCCATGACTTAAAATACACAACTACTCCAAAAAATGTTTGTAAGGCTTCAAACTATAACTCCAAATCAATTAAACCTTCCAGGCAGGCTTGGACCGGACCACATCAGATCAGGTAAATTCCCCAGTAGGCCCTGCCAACTCTATCTATCTTGAAAATTAGAAATTACAGAGGACTATCCCATCTGGTAGGTGGTGAGGTGGTGAGTTCTCCTTCAATGGAAGTCTTCAAACAGAGGCTGGACAGCCATCTGTTTGAGATGGTTTAGTGAATCCTGAATTGAGCAGAGGGATGTGCACGATGACCATGGAGGTCTCTTCCAACTCTAATAACCTATGATTTTATGGTACATCTTACATATCGCCCTCTCAGGGAGCCTCTGGGAGCATATTAAAATTCTTTTGTACAGCTTCAAGAAATAGAGGTAGAGACTCCAATCTACTGGTCCTGGAAGGATCTCTGCAGAATTTGGCCTTCTAAAGTAGACTTATGTTTGACATAATATATTAACCGCACTTTGTCAGCTGAGAAACAAGTAGCTAAAACTAGAGTGAATTTTCAAAAATTGAACGGCATTTGCATTCTTTTGCCTTACCTCCAATTATATTAATTGCCCCTCTCTAATTTGTCTTTCATGCTCCAATTCTCTCACATTTCCATAAATTTCACAAGTTTTCTACTGTGGATACCATAGAGACAACCAATTGGCCCTTACTTCTAAGACCCCCTAACCTGCTGCTGTCTTACAGATGTGCCCGCTTCTTCAATTCCATAAATTTTGATAAGGAGTCACTAGACAAATTCAATACATTATTGTGACATGGTTATAGAATGGCAGATTTGCAAAAATTTTCAAAAATTCTCTGCAGCCAAAAGTATGGCAATAATCAGCAAGTGCTGAATAACAAATACAGGGTATTTAGTCGATACGTTTTTTGCAAAAAAAGTATACCAAGCTGCCTCACCAACGTCAAGGTAACCCGTGTCGAAGCAGTCCCTATCTAATGTATTTAATACCTGAACATCTGAACAGTGTCTTGACATGAACAGGATTCAGACAGGCTGCTCCACAGTATGGGCTTATGGTCTGAGACAGCTCCTTTGCAAATCTGCCATTCTATGTTCTCTTGTTATATCTTAGTTAATGGGTGGTGTGAACATTGTCTGACCGACGTGTTCACATTTGTGCATTTCACATGTGTTTTTAATCCATTTTTTCCTTGCTTAGCATGGTTTGGGAGACCCCACCCCTCTCCTGTGTGAGGTGTACAAAGGAGCTGTCTCAGACCATAAGCCCATACTGTGGAGCAGCCTGTCTGAATCCTGTTCATGTCAAGACACTGTTCAGATGTTCAGGTATTAAATACATTAGATAGGGACTGCTTCGACACGGGTTACCTTGACGTTGGTGAGGCAGCTTGGTATACATTTTTTTGCAAAAAAACGTATCGACTAAATACCCTGTATTTGTTATTCAGCACTTGCTGATTATTGCCATATTTTTGGCTGCAGAGAATTTTTGCAAATTTTTGCAAATCTGCCATTCTATGTTCTCTTGTTATATCTTAGTTAATGGGTGGTGTGAACATTGTCTGACCGACGTGTTCACATTTGTGCATTTCACATGTGTTTTTAATTATTGTGACATGTAACAGACTTCACAACCATTAGTGGCCACTAATAGACACTTAGCATAAGCATCTCTAGACAGAGTATCCCAAAATCACATTTTGGGCAAAGTTGATCTACTCATCTTGAGATACTGGATATTTCGTCAAGAGGAACGGTAAGTTCGGACATGTACCAGACTTAGCTATACTCTAGATGCTCCATCCCTGGCATCTACACTGCAGCATTGCAGGTTCTGATCACGAGAGATCTTGATAGTGTTTTCCTGGTTTATTACTGCCTAAGGCTGGTTTCACATTTGCGTTTTTTAGCGCTGGAAAAAAACGCTAACCTGCGCATGCGTTTTTTCCCCTATATTTAACATGGGTGCGCATACCTGCGCGCTTGTAAGCGCATGTATGCAATTTTCAGGCGCTGCGTTTTTTTGGGGTGTGCGATTGGATTTTCCAGACGCATCATGTTGCATTTTTTGGCCCTGCAAAAAAGCGCATGCGCACATATGCGCACGTTTTGCGCTAAAAATGGCCATTATAGCCTATGGATGCGCATATGTGCGCACTGGCATGCTCATGTAAGCGTTTTTTTGCATATGCATTTTTTTTTTTTAACCATGGAATTTAGGGGTTTGAGTTAGAGTTAGGGTTAGTTAAGGGGGTTTAGGGTTAGGGTTAGGGTCAGGGTCAGGGTTAGGGTTGGGTTTTGGGTCAGGGTTAGGGTTTAGTATGGTTTGGTTAAGGGTTAGGGTCAGGGTTAGGGTCAGGATTAGGGTTAAGTATGGTTTTGTTAAGGGTTAGGGTCAGGGTTAGGGTTAGGGTTAGGGTCAGGGTTAGGGTTAGGGTTAGGGTCAGGGTTAGGGTTAGGGTCAGGGTTAGGGTTAAGTATGGTTTTGTTAAGGATTAGGGTCATGGTTAGGGTCAGGATTAGGGTTAAGTATGGTTTTGTTAAGGGTTAGGGTCAGGGTTAGGGTTAGGGTTAGGGTTAGGGTCAGGGTTAGGGTTAGGGTTAGGGTCAGGGTTAGGGTTAGGGTCAGGGTTAGGGTTAAGTATGGTTTTGTTAAGGATTAGGGTCATGGTTAGGGTCAGGATTAGGGTTAAGTATGGTTTTGTTAAGGGTTAGGGTCAGGGTTAGGGTTAGGGTTAGGGTTAGGGTCAGGGTTAGGGTTAGGGTCAGGGTTAGGGTTAGGGTTAGGGTTAGGGTCAGGGTCAGGGTTAGGGTTAAGTATGGTTTTGTTAAGGGTTAGGGTCAGGGTTAGGGTTAGGGTTAGGGTCAGGGTTAGGGTTAGGGTTAGGGTCAGGGTTAGGGTCAGGGTTAGGGTTAGGATCAGGGTTAGGGTTAGGGTTAGGGTTAGTTAGGGTTTAGGGTTTGGGTTAGGGTTAAGTATGATTTGGTTAAGGGTTAGGGTCAGGGTTAGGGTTAGGGTTAGGGTCAGGGTTAGGGTTAGGGTTAGGGTCAGGGTTAGGGTTAGTAAAGTCATGGTTTGGGTAGTGTGAGGGGCCACCTAAAAATGTTGGAAAAAAACGCAAACGCGGTAAAAACGCGCTAAAAATGCATACAAACGCATAAAAACGCTGCGTTTTTTTCATGCATGCTCATAAAAATGCTTGAAAAAAATGCAGCAGTTGTATGCTTATGTATGCGTTTTTTCAATGCGTTTTTTTGCGGGAAAAACGCGCTGCAAAAAAAAGCAAGTGTGAAACTAGCCTAATGTATGTTTGTGTTTGTAGCAATGGTGCCTTGGAAAGTCTAGAAGGACAAACTCTTGGTTCCCAGCCCTAAACCACATCACATGTTTGGCCTGTATAACATGATGTACATATTATTATTATTATTATTGTGAAATGTTCTACTTGCCTGGGAGTTAGACATCATTTTGTAACTAATTGCTGGGGGTTTTTTGGCATGACCCATGGCCAAATAACATTGAAACTCTTCTTTCTTCTGTAATGGTAATTTGTTGAGAAACATTAATTATTGGTTACCTTAATCTACAAAATATAAAACTGGCAAGTACTGGTAGAAGCCTTATCCAGAAAGATAAAATGTCTGTGGGAGATTTGCCAAGTTAGAGGTGAATTACAAAAAAAAAGAAAAGAAAAGAGAACCAATTTGAGTATAAGGCAAAGTAATGTTTCCGTTATCGGTGTCGTAGATATTATTTATTTAAACAATGGATGGAAAACATGACTACATAGCAGAATTCCTGTATCGGGAGCTATTAATGTCTATCATTTGCCATTTTCTCTTTTCCTGAAATACATCAAAAGTATCTTGTCTTTGTTGAAGAGCGACCAATAATAATATACCTAGCAATATGTTACCTCTTATCTGTTAGTATTGCTTTCCGAAAGTAATGCTTGTTATTCTTCATTACTGTGCTATGTTGTGGTCATAACTTACCATGGGTGCCATACTCCTCTGTCTGTTGGCATGTTCAGTCATTGCAAATTTATGAAGCCGTGAAATATACTTTTTCACTTTATTTTGCTTCTTTTTCACCAAAATTCCATGCTGAAAGGACTGTTTTAACTGCCTTATTCATGCTGTTAGAGCAGCTGTTCTGAACTGCAGGACTAGCAAATATCCCTGCACCAGTGTGAGCTTCTGTTCTATCTTCCCCGTGCTCAGACACTATTCACAAAAACTCTCCATGTCTGAGCATGGGATAGGGCTGCAGAAAAGCATGAGAATACCAACCTGTCTGCTTTAACTTGGCTAGTTCTCAAGAATGGGGGGGACCCCCACACCATTTTTTTAATGATTTATTTAAATAATTAAAATAAAAAAATACAGCGTGGGGCCTCCTCTATTCTTGATAACCAGTCTTGCTGAAGCTGACAACTGAGAGTTTTTTAATTACTTATTTACAGCGCACGAACCGGCTTGTTATGATTGAGTCACCGTAGGAGGCAGACACAAAAATAGAAGCTACGTCCAGAAAACCAGAGAAGTTGGCAACTATCAGATTGCAGACCCCTGAACCTATCAACACAACTAGCAGTAGCCGTGGGGGGTTCCTACGATGCCCTAGACCCCTCGATCACAGCCGGAGCGCTAAATAGCCTAAAGACAGAAAAGGAAATCTAAACTGCCCCAGAGCAGACCCCAAAGTAAAAGGCAGCCCCCAACATATAATGACGGTGAAGCAAGATGAAAAAACACTCACACAGATAGAAAGATAGGCTGCGCAAACGATGGGGCCCAAGCTAACTAAACAGAAAAGGAAAGGAAGGTTGCTGTCTGCAATCTGCCAAAACCCTATCAAAGACATAAGCCAACAAGCTGATATGAAAAAGACCCTGAAGCAGCTAGGCTTCAAAAACTAAATCAGCACTCAGGTATTTTCAGAAGACAGAGCTAAAGGAATTCAGCACACCCCAGCAGGGAATGGCAGAAATCCAGAAAAACAAAGCAAAACAAAGTCAAAGCACCAATGCAAAAAGCCGAGCAGAAAACTTAGCTTTAGAGGAGCAGGAATTCAAACTGGTCTCCAAGGATCCCACAGAGAAATCACCCGCAGGGCAGAAGGGCGTCGACAGCCTTATATCCAGTCAGTAACTCCACTCAGCCAGTCATCATCATCAGACTCAGGTGTTTGATAATCAGGCTCACTACCTTTCTTTACCAGAAGAGGGAGTTCCTCGGGCCTCAGTAGTGAAGGGGAAAATGAACTCACAACACCGGCTGATGAATACTCCCATCAGCCGCTCCTGCTCTAGCTGTTATTAGCAGCAGCAGGCGTAGGCTGATGGGAGCAGTGGTGGCCCCATCAGCCAACACCAATGACCGGAAGTGAACTTTATACCTCTGATCACAGCTGCTGGTGGGAACCGCAGGTCTCTGACGGGAGGTGATTTTACCACCTATCAGAAGCAGTTTTTGCCATGCTGTCATGCACATGGTGAGAAAAAAGAAAAAGAGTGGACACCACTAAAAAAGAGCAATGAATGAGATGGGGTAAAACTGATTGCGCTGAAGTAAATGGTGAACAAAAAGAGGAAAGATAGCGGAAATGAGAAGTGCACACAACAAAGAGTTACCAATAAAAAAGGCTTTATTAGGAACAAGAAGTGCAAAACAACATTAAAAACATGCAAACATGAAAGGACTCAAAATATGAGAAACAATAGACAGTCATGACCCATAACTGACCCAATAAGACTCCATTTTATATAAGAATTATGAAATGTGCATTGAGTATGTTGAGTTAAAAAATCCTCATGTACAAACATGCAATTGTATGGCATTTACTGGTAAGTAATGGGTCAACACAGTAGAGGTAAAGTACACATTAGTATTCACACCTTATGGGGAGGAAGAGTGTGTAAAGGAAATAACCAAAGCACTGCAATACAATGTAGCCTATATAGCGAAAACATCAAAAAAGTGTAGAGTTCAGTGCATTATACCATGTGCTTTCTTATATTGCAATAGTACAGATAATTATGTAATAGAAAGATTGGATAGCAACATGTCTATCAGATATACTCACCACAATGTGGAGTCAGAATCTGCCTGTTGAACCCAACGCGTATCGTTAACCCATGTGTCATGGTCCAGTCTGGAGTTTATTTTCTGCTGTCTTCACTCCGGACTGGTCAAGCGGGAGTTAATCTCCTCAGCCTCGTTCTGGAGCTAGCTGGGCTATTTCAGTCTCTCACAGCCTGCTGACCAGTGTTAGTGATAGCTCAAGCTTCCAGTTTAGAGCCTCTGACCCTTTTACCTTGGTATTCCTCCTGCCTTTGACTGGTATTCACGTGTATGACCCGGACTGATTTCTGACCCCATCTCTTGGTATTCGTCTCTGCTGTTACGTTCCCTCTCTGGCATGTGACTCCCCAGCTTGTACCCCAACCACGTATTTTGTCTCACGTTTTGTACCCCGTGCTCATGTTCTGGCTTTCTGACTCTTGGCTTGGTATTTTGACTACGTGTATTGCTGCTCCTTCTGGTACGTCTGCTCCTGTTAGTTTCTGACTCGGTTCGTCTGACTATTCTCTCTCGTTACCTGTGGCACCTGTGCTGTTGCTCAGGGTTGCTGCTCTTAGTGTGCAACCTCTCTTCCCTCACCAGCTCCCCCTGATGGAAGTTTCACTACACTATGTAGCTTCGTCAGGGGTGTCAAAATATGGTCAGTCATGTCAAGTATATATGCAGGTAAGCGCACTTACTAATGTTCCGGTGTTGGTTAACACCTGAGGGTGGCGTTTACAGTACATTACCAGGCGCAGTCACAGTCAGGGCACCTGCGCACTATGATGGCGTGTGCGTGCTGCAAGTACCGGAAGTGGATGTATGCTTTCTATGAGCTAAAAGCTGATGTGCAGCAAGTAGCAACCCTTCAGATTCTATTATTGTAAAGGGAGCACTTACGTAAAGGAAGCAGAATGACAAACAAGTCTAAGAGCAATGAATATTAGCACAGTCAAGGTAAGGCATAGCATAGGATAAGAAAAAAGAAAAAATCATCAAAAATGAGCGATAATAAAGCAAGGCAAATAAACAAATATATCTACTGAGGAGAGAATTTGTGTCATACCATGACTAATACAAAAATGTAAAATATTGATGAATAAAGTGAAGATGCACAAAAACTAATAATATTTAAGTTAGTCATGAACAAATGGTGTAATGAAATTTGGAAATAACAACCCTACCAACTGAGGGAGGCTGAATATCCATTTCCACCACAAAGCCAACTCCTAACAGTAAAGCCCTTTCAAATGATCAACCCCCCTAGATAAGACTAGCATATAATGAGAAGCCAAAACAAAAAATGTAAATTAACATTAAAACTTTTTTTATTATAATTGACCCAGGAGGTAAGAAAATATAAAGAAATAAAAAGGAAAGGTAGAACAAGAAAGTGTTTAGAAAATGGGGGATAATTTAAAAAAAGATGAGAAAAAAAATAAATAAAAAAAATAAAAAATCTGATAATCAGCAATATGTGTAAGGACAGATAAATGGGTCCCGAGTGGGGAAATGTGGTGGCCATGTATGGCCTCAAGCAAATTCACAGTCAGGTGACACAAATTACTGGGGGAAAAAAGGGAGAAACTATGCCTATTATCAGTGTCAGACTGAAGAACATTGGGCCCACTAGAGGATTTGATTCAGGGGGCCCACCTTTCTTCCCCACTCAAGAGTCCCATGGAAGTTGCAAGGTTTGCCCTATGAACTCTCCTAAAGAAGAAGCTAGGGCCCACCGGAGGATTCTCCGGTTCTCTGGTGGGCCAGTCCAACCCTGCCTATTATGACTATGACTATACCATTATCCGCTTTCTGCTGATATATGCTGTTAGTTCATTAAAAACCCTGTGAACAAAAATCCTCATTCAGACCCACTGAAGAGCCTGAATTGAGTTTGTATATCCACCTGGATTCCAATCTAAGTAGTTCGCTTTGGCGATCATATTTGTGGAGGTTATTAGGAATTCTCTGTAAACCCACCAACCATAAACCATAGGTACTGCTGGAGTGCGTCTGGAGAAAATGAGATGCAACTGAGGACAAAGTTTTACCTTTGGCCAGATCTTGACTGGCCAAATTAATGTTAGAGATATGCTGTTGCGTCCATCTGCACAATTCCTGGGACGTTTGTCCAATATAAACTTTAGGGCAGGGGCACACAAGAGCATAAATTACCATACATTATGGGTTATGCGTTTTGCAATTGATGTAATCCCTTAATACATGTAAAGTGGAATCCACGGGATTAACAAAAGTGGAATTTCATTCGGCAAAACCATAAATATTGCAGTCACCACACGGAAAAGACCCTTGAATTTGATGGCCTAGAATTTGAGTTCTTTTGGAGGGTCTTACAACATGGCTCCTGGTGAGGGAGTCACGCAGGTTAGGCGCTCACCTGGCAGTTAATGTCGGGTGCTCTGATATCAAATTAAAAATTTGTGAATCTGTTTTGAGAATGTTCAAATGTTGACTGAAATGTTTGGGAACACTATCCCACTGATTATGAAACATTGTGATGGATCTCCAACGATCATCCGGACCTTTCGGTGAAAAATTAAGTAAAATATCTCTCAATGTAGTTTCTAGTAGTTGAAAAGCTTGCAAGGCTTGTGAGATGACAAATCTTGGGTATCACCTGGCACGAAAGCGTCCTGGAGGTCCTTGGCCTGAGTTCGAAAATCACTTGTCAGGGAACATTTGCGTTGCAGTCTGGAAAAGTCTCTGATGGGTATACTTCTCTTGAGGTGGCGTGGATGAAAACTCCAGTAGTCCAAAAGCTATTGGTAGCTATAGCCTTGCAAAAAAGGTCCATGCAGAGAATGTCACCTTGGTGAGAGAGCCTGAGATTCAGGAATTCAACTGTGGAAGGAGAAATGTGATGAGTGAGATGTATATTTAAAGAATTATTATTGAGTGATTGAATGAATGTCTCATATTCCACTCTTGTGCCAGTCCAAATAAAGAAAATGTCATCAATAAACCAAAACCATAACAAAATGTTGAATTGAAATGGATACACGCGTGTCTTGTCCCACCACTCCAGAAAGAGGTTGGCGAACGTGCACCCATCGCCATACCAGAAATTTGGCGGTAGAAACAAAAATCAAAAATGAAATAATTATGAGTGAGGACAAACTTTTACAAACTGAGAAGAAATGTGTTGAGTGGAAGGTCATTGTCGCAAAATTTCAGAAAATAGTCAACAGCTGTAATGCCATGATGATGTGTGATGTTGGTATAAAGTGACTCAATATCCACAGTCACCAAAAAAGCTCCCCCGGTATCTTCAAATTTTGTATTTCCTTGATGTGATGCAGAGTCCCTCAAATAATATGGTAAGTTAAGCACCATGAATTTCAGAAAAAAATCTATATAGAAGCAGGCTCTGTCGCCAAGGCTGCCAATGATCAAGACTGTGTTAGGGATGGCAGAACGCGCTAAATATAAAATAATAGAAAGTGCGTTCGCCGCCCAGGGTCCACCGTGCAGAGGTGTTAATGGCAGACGCACAATATGGCGGTATATCGCGCACGGGTTGAACGTCACCCGGTGTGAACTGGGTGTACTCTGTTAGCTTCACAGAGATGCCTTAGACATAAACATAAGTACTGAGCCTGTTGGACTCACAGGTCTCAGAGAAATGCATGCATGGTATATGGTCACAGGAGCTGGGCTCAAGGCAGAGGGACAGAGTCTTTCTAGACCTACCGTGCGTGCAGCGTCACTACCGCGGTCACCCACAGGTGCTGCAGACTGCACCGCGGCTTCTGACACAGCCGCTAAGAGACAGTACCCAGGAGGGGCGCACTGTCGGATGCTAGTTAGGTGATGATATGCACTGTGGCCTGTAGCGTGCCACTGACTGGCGCTGACTCTATGACTAAGTCCCTATCCACACACGTAATATCAGAGGAAGCGGAGACTTAATGAGTCATTCGCAGGTTCATGCATCCATCATCATTTACACATGTAGCAAGTAGAGTCTATACTAGCGCATGGCCGAGCGGCCATGCGAACCTTTTATAGCCGGGACCTTCCAGAAGCTTCCAGATCCCTGAGATGGACCAATCAGATCACGAGAAGGACCTGAGCATGTGACTGCCGATCTCCAATGGGAGATCGTCTCATGAGCATGCCCAGTAGGACGAGTTGAGGACTTAGCCTCTGAAGTAGCTTGCTGCTGAGCAGCCTGCGCTGCTATTGCTGAACCAGAGGTGGCTGCAACAGCCAGACCCACAGAGCTGGTCTGAGCAGGACGTCCTGGCGGTTGGTGGAGAATGGGAGACCGCTGAATGCAAGACTCTGGATTCCTGCTGTGCAGTTGCGGGTTCCCGATGCCTAACAGACTGTAGGTCTTCCAGCGGGACAATCAAGGCTCTTGCGCACCTTGGGCAATAAATAAAAAGTGGGTATAATTGTTGTTTTATCCAAAATATTTTCCTTCTCTTGTTTATTAATAATGCCCTCTGAAAAAGATGCATCAAGTAAACGTTCAAGTTTTCTATTGAAAATCAAGGTGGGGTCTGATGGCAATTTCAGATACTTATTGGGTTTGCCCAGGTGTCTCAGTGCTTCACAGATATACATATCAACTGGCCACACCTCCAAGTTGCCTCCCTTATCAGCTTCCTAAGATTTTGATCTTTAACATGATTAGGGGGAGATTCTGAATTTTATGTTTCATGACATCAAAAAATGTCTTGACTGACGGTACTAGAGACAACGGCAGAGTAGTGGTGGAGGTGGATTTGTGTGGAAATTGTCTCCTACCTGTTGGTACTTCAATCTCACGCATCAAGTCCAGAAGGTCTGAAAAAATCCTCCTATCCAGAGCTGAGGATGAATCAGGGCGTAGTTCTGGTCTGTGGTGTAATGCTCGCAAGACAATTTTCCTACAAGAGAGGTACAAGTAATTAATTATAGTAAATTTATCAGTCACCTGTATGTGGGGAAAAGGTGAGACCTCTTTGCAGGACTGACCTTTCTGCATCGGTAAGTATATGTAAGGAAAGGTTGATCATTTGTAGTTGGTTGTCCACAGAATCTATCACTTAGATTTCTTCCTCTGTGCCTGAGCTCGGGGATGGTGCCATTGTCTGGTGTTTTGCCCTTCTTCTACCACGTCTAGTCCTCCGTCTGTGCTGCTTGCATCGGATGCTAAAAAATCACTGGGACTGTGATCAGCCTGTGTAGTTGTGATAGATGTGGCCCTGATTGTAGTGGTTCTGTTACCCATGTGCTTCCATTTGTACCCCAAGCCACTCTCATAGTCCTGTCTGTTGCGTTGAAGTTTGTTCTTTACACCCTCAAGTCATGCATATGGCAGCGCGAAAAACACCCAAGTTTGGAGGGCAAACCTAAACAGTAACACGGACTTCCCGGGGAAGTCCTTGTTTGGTGTCTGTGCCCAAACAGTAGGTTTCAGTACGAATGACAAACTTTACTGTTCAGGTTCACCCATCTCTGCTCATTACTACAGGATGAGTAACAGGAAGGAGAACATTACTACAAGATGAGGACCAGAAAGGGGACATTGCTACAAGATAGGGATCAGGATGTGGACATTAGTATGATATGTTGGTCAGAATTAGGATACTAATCGTAAGACAATATTTCTACATGGAACCAGTTGGGGGACAAAAAAAATGTAAAAAAAATTGTAAAATTGTAAAAAAAAAATTCAAAATAAAATATGAAAAAATATATTGACACTAAATATCCTATTTTATGTATAAGCTAAAGAAAGCAGAAAAAGTGCATGTTTGTTATCGTCACATGCGTAGCAATCCAAGCTGTAAAAGTACTATAACCCCTACAATGAATACCATTTAAAAGAATAAAATATTTTTTTTTTAAATATTTATATATTAATTCTAAACACATTGTGTCATACTTAGAGATGAGCAGATTGATCCGCAGAGGGTTAAGTTTTGGTCGAATTTCCCATAAATTGCAGTTTCACGCAAATCCGAACACTTTGAGATTCGATTTGTGATTCCCAAAAGAAAAAAAAATTGCCTTGTGGGGAGGAGGACCCCCATATAGTGTTTGGGCTGGAACCAGGGGGACCGCCATCAGAGTTATTGAAGGAATCACATCAGGGGGATTACAAAGGGAGACATGTGACTGAGGTTGTCAGGGCAACAGGGGGCGGGGCTAGGGTAAAAGGAGCAGGGGACGCGCTGAAGTGGCAGTTGGGGAAGAGAGCGAGTGAAGGCAGGACGCAGGGTGACTTGCTGGGGCACCGAGAGGAGCCTGCGAGGAAAAAGCTGGACATTTACCGACAAGAGAGACGTGAGAGACTGTTCCCAGAGACTGCTCCCCGCTCCCGTTCTGAGAGAAGCATCCCCGCTACCCCCCGCCTTGGCGAGAAAGGAACTTTACCTCAGGTTGTGGCCGTGAGTACCCGAAACCAGGTCACAGAGGCCTGGGCACTTCCCCCCAGCCTTCCCCCATCATGCCGACCCGGCCGTCACCGGCCTGAAGATACGCCACCTCGTCACAGGCGAGATAAAAGGCTCGCTACCCTGGCTTTGGGAGAGACTCCTTGATAAAGGACGGCTACAGGTCATTTGGGGAACTGCGTCATCACCGCGCGCCACCTCCATCATTTTCTTCAGGGCCTGTTGCGCCCCAACGGCATCGCTTTCTTCAGGGCCTGTTGCGCCCCAGCGGCAGCGTTTCCTTCAGGGCCTGTTGCGCCCCAGCGGCAGCGTTTCCTTCAGGGCCTGTGGCGCCCCAGTGGCTGCGCTTTCTTCAGGGCCTGTTGCGCCCCAACGGCATAGTTTTCTTCAGGGCCTGTTGCGCCCCAACGGTATTGCTTTCTTCAGGGCCTGTTGCGCCCCATTCCTTCCTGGGGAAGCGAGACTTCAGGACAGCTGCCTCAGCGACCTCAACGCAGCCACGCACCCGAAACCAGCAGTCCCTGGAAGGCTAAGTGGCTTTAAAATTTGAATAAGATTGTTGAGTCCCTGCGTGGACTGTTTGTTTGGTTCACAATTTTATGTTTCTTCAAACAAGCCCAGTGGCTAAAACTAGATAAAAGTTATTTTGCAAACCATCAGTCGTCTAGTGTCTGCATCCTGCGAACCTGCATCCTGCGAACCTGCTCAACCCTACAGCCTGACATAATTTCTCATACTGCTGAAGCATCAGAGAGCGGGCTAATGTTCCCCATCGTGGTCCCTATTCTTTAGTAAGGACCCAATCCTGGTCCTCATCTTGTAGTAATGTCCCCAATCATGTAGTAATCTGTCTCACCCTGGTACCCATCTTACAGTAATGATCCCATCCTGGTCCCCATCTTGCAGTAATGACCCCATCCCAGTCCCCATCTTGTAGTAATGACCCCCATCCTAGTTTCCATATTGTACTAACGTCCTTCATCCTGGTCCCCATCTTGCAGTAATGACCCTATCCTGATCCCCATCTTGTAGTAATGACCCCCATCCTGGTCCCCATCTTGTACTAACATCTTCCATCTTGCAGTAATGACCCTATCCTGATCCCCATCTTGTAGTAATGACCCCCATCCTGGTCCCCATCTTGTACTAACATCTTCCATCTTGCAGTAATGACCCTATCCTGATCCCCATCTTGTAGTAATGATCCCCATCCTGGTCCCCATCTTGACGTAATGTCCTCCACCCTGGTCCCCATCTTGAAGTAATGACCCCATCCTGGTCCCCATCTTGCAGTAATGACCCCATCCCAGTCACCATCTTGTAGTAATGATCCCCATCTGGGTCCCCATCTTGTAGTAATGATCCCCATTCGGGTCCCCATCTTGTAGTAATGACCCCCATCCTGGTCCCTATCTTACAGTAATGACCCCATCCTGGTCCCCATTTTGTAGTAATGTTCCCTATCCTGGTCTCCATCTTGTAGTAGTGATCCCCATCCTGGTCCCCATTTTGTAGTAATGACTAGAGTTGAGCGACTTTTGGTTTTTTAGGGTCGCGTTTCGTTTCGTGAAACCCGACTTTTCCAAAAGTCGGGTCGAGCAAGATCGTCCGATTATAGGGAAAAGTCGGGGTCGTCCCGAAACACGAAACCCAATGTAAGTCAATGGGGAATAAAAGTCGGCAGTGAGAGGAGGACAGGAAACACACCTACAGTGCCCATTTGAATGCCAAAAGCATCAATTCTTCTTTCTTAAGCTTGTCAACCTTAATTAACTTCATAATACAAGTTACGCACTGAAAAATGGGGGTTATTTGGCTAAAGTTGTGGGGGGGAGGGCTGGCTGCAGGTTTTCATGTGCCCTGGGCGAAAGAGCGCCCCTTTAACACATACCACAACTCATCATGCTCCGATACGGCAGAGAAATAGCGGTATAGTACAATGAAAAATACCTCACTTTTTACATCTCATGACGAGGCCCATCTATTTCTCCATACAGAATCATTGGTCCCATATAATGTTTGAAACAGTATATGATGAGCTCCACATAATGCTACAGTATATGTTGGTCCCCATGGATGAAGCTCCACTGTCTTATGGGCCCAAATAATGCTCCAAACATAATGGGCCCCATTTCTAATGCTCTAGTGTATAATGGGCCCTGTAAATGCTGCTCCAGTGTCTGATGTCCACCTTTGGAATGTTCCAGTGTATGGTGAGCCCCATCTATCATTCTCCAGAGTATAGTGCTCCCCAAAAATTGCTGTCCCAACATTGAAAACAATCAAATAAGTCTCCTCGCTAGGGAATCCCTGTACTTGTCTGGACAGGTGCTGTAGCTTGCTTAACAGCTCGCCAGCCGTTCTCACGCCCAGTATGGATTACACGTGATTGCACAAAGGTGAGAAAGGGTACCGTATCCCCGGATAACATGTATGGATAGCGTACACATTCAAAATATATGTCTCAGGAGGCAGGCTCAGACGGTGTTAGGCCCAGTATGGATTGCACGTGATTGCACAAAGGTTAGAAAGGGGTACCGTATCCCTGGATAACATGTATTGATATCGTACACATTCAAAATATATGTCTATACAGCATGAGGCAGGCTCAGACGGTGTTAGGCCCAGTATGGATTGCACGTGATTGCACAAAGGTTAGAAAGGGTACCGTATCCCCGGATAACATGTATGGATAGCGTACACATTCAAAATATATGTCTCAGTAGGCAGGCTCAGACGGTGTTAGGCCCAGTATGGATTGCACGTGATTGCACAAAGGTTAGAAAGGGTACCGTATCCCCGGATAACATGTATGGATAGCGTACACATTCAAAATATATGTCTATACAGCATGAGGCAGGCTCAGACGGTGTTAGGCCCAGTATGGATTGCACGTGATTGCACAAAGGTTAGAAAGGGTACCGTATCCCTGGATAACATGTATGGATAGCGTACACATTCAAAATATATGTCTACACAGCATGAGGCAGGCTCAGACGGTGTTAGGCCCAGTATGGATTGCACGTGATTGCACAAAGGTTAGAAAGGGTACCGTATCCCCGGATAACATGTATGGATAGCGTACACATTCAAAATATATGTCTATACAGCATGAGGCAGGCTCAGACGGTGTTAGGCCCAGTATGGATTGCACGTGATTGCACAAAGGTTAGAAAGGGTACCGTATCCCCGGATAACATGTATGGATAGCGTACACATTCAAAATATATGTCTATACAGCATGAGGCAGGCTCAGATGGTGTTAGGCCCAGTATGGATTGCACGTGATTGCACAAAGGTTAGAAAGGGTACCGTATCCCCGGATAACATGTATGGATAGCGTACACATTCAAAATATATGTCTATACAGCATGAGGCAGGCTCAGACGGTGTTAGGCCCAGTATGGATTGCACGTGATTGCACAAAGGTTAGAAAGGGTACCGTATCCCTGGATAACATGTATGGATAGCGTACACATTCAAAATATATGTCTCAGGAGGCAGGCTCAGACGGTGTTAGGCCCAGTATGGATTGCACGTGATTGCACAAAGGTTAGAAAGGGTACCGTATCCCTGGATAACATGTATGGATAGCGTACACATTCAAAATATATGTCTATACAGCATGAGGCAGGCTCAGACGGTGTTAGGCCCAGTATGGATTGCACGTGATTGCACAAAGGTTAGAAAGGGTACCGTATCCCCGGATAACATGTATGGATAGCGTACACATTCAAAATATATGTCTATACAGCATGAGGCAGGCTCAGACGGTGTTAGGCCCAGTATGGATTGCACGTGATTGCACAAAGGTTAGAAAGGGTACCGTATCCCTGGATAACATATATGGATAGCGTACACATTCAAAATATATGTCTATACAGCATGAGGCAGGCTCAGACAGTGTTAGGCCCAGTATGGATTGCACGTGATTGCACAAAGGTTAGAAAGGGTACTGTATCCCTGGATAACATGTATGGATAGCGTACACAATCAAAATATATGTCTCAGGAGGCAGGCTCAGACGGTGTTAGGCCCAGTATGGATTGCACGTGATTGCACAAAGGTTAGAAAGGGTACCGTATCCCTGGATAACATGTATGGATAGCGTACACATTCAAAATATATGTCTATACAGCATGAGGCAGGCTCAGACGGTGTTAGGCCCAGTATGGATTGCACGTGATTGCACAAAGGTTAGAAAGGGTACCGTATCCCTGGATAACATGTATGGATAGCGTACACATTCAAAATATATGTCTCAGGAGGCAGGCTCAGACGGTGTTAGGCCCAGTATGGATTGCACGTGATTGCACAAAGGTTAGAAGGGGTACCGTATCCCCAGATAACATGTATGGATAGCGTACACATTCAAAATATATGTCTATACAGCATGAGGCAGGCTCAGACAGTGTTAGGCCCAGTATGGATTGCACGTGATTGCACAAAGGTTAGAAAGGGTACCGTATCCCTGGATAACATGTATGGATAGCATACACATTCAAAATATATGTCTCAGGAGGCAGGCTCAGACGGTGTTAGGCCCAGTATGGATTGCACGTGATTGCACAAAGGTTAGAAAGGGTACCGTATCCCTGGATAACATGTATGGATAGCGTACACATTCAAAATATATGTCTATACAGCATGAGGCAGGCTCAGACGGTGTTAGGCCCAGTATGGATTGCACGTGATTGCACAAAGGTTAGAAAGGGTACCGTATCCCCGGATAACATGTATGGATAGCGTACACATTCAAAATATATGTCTATACAGCATGAGGCAGGCTCAGACGGTGTTAGGCCCAGTATGGATTGCACGTGATTGCACAAAGGTTAGAAAGGGTACCGTATCCCCGGATAACATGTATGGATAGCGTACACATTCAAAATATATGTCTATACAGCATGAGGCAGGCTCAGACGGTGTTAGGCCCAATATGGATTGCACGTGATTGCACAAAGGTTAGAAAGGGTACCGTATCCCTGGATAACATGTATGGATAGCGTACACATTCAAAATATATGTCTCAGGAGGCAGGCTCAGACGGTGTCAGGCACAGTATGGATTTGACGGCCCAGATTACACAGCGGAGGAGCAGGGAGAGGTAAAGATTGCAAATGCTGGGGCCCTGCCCAAGCAAGGGGGGCCCACTCGTGGGCGTCGGTACTGGCACTGGGCCCCTCATAGTACAGCGGTGTGTCTGACGGCGGGTGTGCACCACCACCGTCAGAGACACTTGATTGCACTATGAGGGACCCTGTGCCAGTGCCCGCGCCCAAGAGTCGGCCTACCCACCTGTCCAGGGCAACGGCACTCGCACGGTGTCGTGCGGTAGGTGGTGACCCCGGCCATGGGGGGGGAGGCAGCACAGTTAGGGAGTTTTAGAAAGTGGCATATGTTGATGTTGGACATTCAGCTGATGCAAAAGGCGAAATAGGTGAAGTACCAGGAAGAGGTGGACCAAAGCAAGCCATTTTTCTGTCACCCTATGTGTCATCAGGGGAAGGTGGGACAAAATCCTTGGAAACCCATGCGTGGTTCATTTTAATGAAGGTTAGATCATCCACATTTTGGGTTGACAGACGGGTCCTTTTTTCTGTCAGGATTGATCCAGCTGCACTGAAGACTCTTTCCGATAGCACACTTGCAGCTGGGCAAGCGAGCTCCTGTAAGGCATATTGGGCCAATTCAGGCCATGTGTCCAGTTTAGCGGCCCAATAGTCAAAGGGGAATGACCTGTGTGGGAGAACATCGATATGGGAGGAAAAGTAGTTTGTAACCATAGTTGACAACTGCTGTCTCCTGTCACTTTCCATCGATGCAGTATTACCAGTTGTGTGAACGGTATTTGAAAAATCAGTCCACAACATTGTCATGAAACCCCTGTCTCCAACGCCACTTCTGCTGTGTGCACCACGAACACCTCTGCCAAGCTGCCCCCGGCCCGTACGGCTCGTGTGAGAACCATCACCGCTGCTGTGTGCTGGGAATGCCTCAAGCAACCGATTTACCAGTGTTGCTTGTTTATTAGCCAATATTAGGTCAAGGTTCTCCTGTGGCATGATGTTTTGTAATTTGCCTTTATAGCGTGGATCCAGGATGCTGGCCAACCAGTAGTCGTCATCGTTCATCATTTTGGCAATGCGGGGGTCCCTTTTTAGGATCCGCAAGGCATAATCTGACATGTGGGCCAATGTTCCCAGTGTCAATGATGCACTGCGAGTGCTGGGTGGAGGAGCACTTTCTGGCAAATCCACATCCCTCCAGTCATGCACAAACCCTGTACCAGACCTTGCCACGCCAACATTTTCACTTGCCCCACGAGATGCATCCTCCTCCCCTAAGTAATCATCCCCATCATCCTCCTCCTCCTCTTCTTCCTCCACCTCATCCAGGAGAGGTCCCTGAGCAGACAATGGCTGAATGTCATCAAGGATTCCCTCCTCCTCTTCCTCCTCATCAACATTGGCTGCAGACGCCTGCTCCTTAAGGTGCGTCAAAGTTTGCATGAGCAGACGCATAAGTGGGATGCTCATGCTTAGGATGGCGTCGTCTGCGCTTACCAGCCGTGTGCATTCCTCAAAACACTGAAGGACTTTACAAAGGTCTTTCAGCTTCGACCACTGCACACCTGTCAACTCCATGTCTGCTCTCAAAGTGCCTGGCCGTGTATCCTCCCACAAATGCATTATGGCCTGCCTCTGCTCGCACAGCCGCTCCACCATGTGCAGGGTGGAGTTCCACCTTGTTGCAATGTCGATAATGAGGCGGTGGTTGGGAAGGTGGAGCAATCGCTGCAGCTTCTGCATACGAACGGAGTGTACAGGCGACCGGCGGATGTGCGCGCACAGTCTTCGCACCTTCTGGAGCAGGGCTGTTAACTCCGGATAATTTTTGAGGAAGCACTGCACCACCAGGTTCAAGGTATGAGCCAAGCAAGGTATGTGGCTGAGTTTTGAAAGGGCTATGGCTGCCACAAAATTACGGCCGTTATCACTAACTACCTTGCCTGCCTCAAGATGTACACTGCCCAGCCATGACTCAGTTTGTCGCTTCAAGTACTCGGCCAGCACCTCGGCGGTGTGTCTGTCGCCCAAACACATCATCTGCAACACAGCCTGCTGACGCTTTCCACTAGCTGCTCGATAGGGGGACACATCGTGTGCAACAGTGGAAGCTGCAGATGGAGTGCTCATACGACTGCGCTCTGTGGACGAGCTTTCGCTTCTGGAGGAGGAGGAGGAGGAGGAGGGTCGAACGCCTACAGCCAACTGTTTACTATACCGTGGGCTAGGCAGCACTGTCCCACCACCGCTGTCCCCTGTGGACCCTGCATCCACCACATTAACCCAGTGCGCAGTGATGGACACGTAACGGCCCTGGCCATGCCGACTGGACCATTCATCAGTTGTGAGGTGCACCTTTCCGCTCACTGACTGCTTGAGTGCATGGACAATGTGGTCTTTCACATGATGGTGGAGGGCTGGGATGGCTTTGCGAGAGAAGAAGTGGCGACTGGGTAGGTCATAGCGTGGTACTGCATAGGCCATGAGTTCGCGGAAAGCTGTGCTTTCCACCAACCGAAAGGGCATCATCTCAAACGAGATTAGTTTGGCAATGTGGGCGTTCAAACCCAGTGTACGCGGATGAGAGACTGAGTACTTTCTTGACCTACTCATAGTGTCTGGGAGGGTGAGCTGGACTTGAGAGCTGCATATGGTGGAAGTAGCGGTGGACAGGGCGGACTGAGAGAGGGTTGATGATGGTGATGGAGTTGGTGTTCTTTCTGATGGCCTAGAATCAGTCTTTCGTTGATATAACAGTGGGATTCCCTGACTGCTGTGGTCTTGCAACGACACCTCAACATTTGCTGCTGTGCTAACCGGTGGGCTTACAGTGGGGGAAACAATGTAGCGTTGCTGACTACCTTCGTTGTGATCAGTTGCACATGTGGCACTTGAGGTTTGGTGTTGTGTCCACGCTTGCAAGTGCATGCTGGTTAAATGTCTAAGCATGCAACTGGTATTCAAATTTTTCAGATTTTTCCCTCGGCTAAAGGTCTTTGCGCACTTCTTACAGATAACCTTGGCCTGATCATGAGGATTTTGTTCAAAAAAGTGCCACACTGCACTCTTCCTACTTTGGCAGACATTTTGCGGCCTAGCACGCTGTGATCTTTTGACCCTCTGGACAAGCTGTCCAGCAACTCTTTTGATGTTTGGAACCTGTCTTTGGAGTGCTCCGGGCCTGCCAGATAACAGCTGTTGCGATGTCGATGTCTGCTGTGGATGCTCCTCATCTGAGCTATTGGAAGCAGCACCCTGTTCCCCAAATGGATGCCAATCTGGGTCAACAACTGGGTCATCCATCACCTCCTCTTCTATGTCATGTGCACCTTCCTCTGTGTCACCGTGTATGGTGGTATAGTGTGCGGGAAGGGGCACCTGAGTCTCATCAGGGTCAGAATCTGGCTCTGTACACTGCGAGGACAATGTAGTGCTCTGAGTGAATGTACCAGCAGAATCATCCATCAGCGGCTGTGCATCAGTGCACTCCATGTCAGATTCATCTTGGCCTGGGTAATTCACCATTTGACTTGATAATCCAGGCATGGTATGTGAAAACAGCTCCATGGAGTAATCAGTAGTATGGCCTGCGTCATCCTTCAATCTTGGTTGGGGTGAAGGACACAAGGAAAGGTGTGGTTCATGAACATGAGCCTCCAATGACGACTCAGTGCTTTTACTTTTTACAACTGAAGAAGAGGAGGCGATAGAGCTGGAGGCTGAGTCAGCAATGTAAGACAAAACTTTTTCCTGATGCTCTGGCTTTAAAAGCGGTTTGCCAACTCCTAGAAAACTAAGCGTTCGAGGCCTTATGTAGCCAGACGATGACGCAGGGTCAGCACCTCCTGCATTCGGTCCTATTTTGCTCTTGCCACTACCATCAGATCCACTACCAACACCATCATTACCAGCTGCCAACCCCCGCCCAATTCCACGGCCTCTTCCACCAGCCTTCCTCATTTTTGGTAGAAATGTAGACAAAATCCAACAAACTATATAGTAATGTAAAACAAGGTACAAGGTGTCTATAGGACTGGGGAGATTTTGAATTTCTGCACACACTTTTGGACACTGGACACTTTTGGATTGTGTGAGGCCCACTGATATCTGAGCGCTATGTGACAGGCTCGATGGCACTGCTGTGACAAAAGTGACTAGAGGATAAGGGAGATTTTGAATCTCTGCACACACTTTTGGACACTGGACACTTTTGGATTGTGTGAGGCCCACTGACATCTGAGCGCTATGTGGCAGGCTCGATGGCACTGCTGTGACAAAAGTGACTAGAGGATAAGGGAGATTTTGAATTTCTTCACACACTTGTCGACAGTGGACACTTTTGGATTGTGTGAGGCCCACTGATATCTGAGCGCTATGTGACAGGCTCGATGGCACTACTGTGACAAAAGTGACTAGAGGATAAGGGAGATTTTGAATCTCTGCACACACTTTTTGACACTGGACACTTTTGGATTGTGTGAGGCCCACTGATATCTGAGCGCTATGTGACAGGCTCGATGGCACTGCTGTGACAAAAGTGACTAGAGGATAAGGGAGATTTTGAATCTCTGCACACACTTTTGGACACTGGACACTTTTGGATTGTGTGAGGCCCACTGATATCTGAGCGCTATGTGACAGGCTCGATGGCACTGTTGTGACAAAAGTGACTAGAGGATAAGGGAGATTTTGAATTTCTGCACACACTTGTGGACAGTGGACACTTTTGGATTGTGTGAGGCCCACTGATATCTGAGCGCTATGTGACAGGCTCGATGGCACTGCTGTGACAAAAGTGACTAGAGGATAAGGGAGATTTTCAATCTCTGCACACACTTTTGGACACTGGACACTTTTGGATTGTGTGAGGCCCACTGATATCTGAGCGCTATGTGACAGGCTCGATGGCACTGCTGTGACAAAAGTGACTAGAGGATAAGGGAGATTTTGAATATCTGCACACACTTTTGGACACTGGACACTTTTGGATTGTGTGAGGCCCACTGATATCTGAGCGCTATGTGACAGGCTCGATGGCACTGCTGTGACAAAAGTGACTAGAGGATAAGGGAGATTTTGAATCTCTGCACACACTTTTGGACACTTTTGGATTGTGTGAGGCCCACTGATATCTGAGCGCTATGTTACAGGCTCGATGGCACTGCTGTGACAAAAGTGACTAGAGGATAAGGGAGATTTTGAATTTCTGCACACACTTGTGGACACTTTTGGATTGTGTGAGGCCCACTGATATCTGAGCGCTATGTGACAGGCTCGATGGCACTGCTGTGACAAAAGTGACTAGAGGATAAGGGAGATTTTGAATTTCTGCACACACTTGTGGACAGTGGACACTTTTGGATTGTGTGAGGCCCACTGATATCTGAGCGCTATGTGACAGGCTCGATGGCACTGCTGTGACAAAAGTGACTAGAGGATAAGGGAGATTTTGAATATCTGCACACACTTTTGGACACTGGACACTTTTGGATTGTGTGAGGCCCACTGATATCTGAGCGCTATGTGACAGGCTCGATGGCACAGCTGTGACAAAAGTGACTAGAGGATAAGGGAGATTTTGAATCTCTGCACACACTTTTGGACACTGGACACTTTTGGATTGTGTGAGGCCCAATGAATATCTGAGCGCTATGTGACAGGCTCGATGGCACAGCTGTGACAAAAGTGACTAGAGGATAAGGGAGATTGGATTGCTTTTAAAAAAGCAGTTTGCGGAGCAGTGGGTAAACAGCAATGCCAGCCTGTCAGGAAGCCTTAAAAGGCAGCCCAACAACCAACACCACTGATACACCACTATATAGCCTCCCCTTGCACTGCACACACAGTGACTGGTGTGTTGTGCAGGCCAAATCGCTAGCAGCAGAAGCAGTTTTTTGGTCTTCTTCCCTGCCTAACGCTCTCCCTACAGAATCAGTAGCAACCTCTCCCTATACTAAGATCGGCAGAAGTAAGATGGCGGTCGGCGTGAATGCCCTTTTATACCCCCTGTGACGCCCACCAAAGCAAGCCAATCACTTGCATGCCCTTCTGAAAGATGGTGGTGACCCGTGCCTATGTCATCACGTTGCCCACAGTGTCCGTGGATCCTGATTGGCTGAAAAAGAGCGCAAAACACACTTTTGAAACGCGACTTTGGCGCGTAAGTCGCCGACCTCGTGGCCGACCTCATCCTAGGGTCGGGTTTCGTTTCATGAAACCCGACTTTGCCAAAAGTCGGCGACTTTTGAATTTTTTCGACCCGTTTCGCTCAACTCTAGTAATGACCCTAATCTGGTCCCCATGTTGCTGCCATGCCTGGATAGCCCCCTTAGGGTCCTGATTCATCTAGCAGTTTTTGACTGAGTTCTAGAGTAAAACTGTTTGACATAATACCACATTTTGCTCATCTTGTAGTTGCGCAAAATGTTGAAATTTTTTCTGTCACTGACAATTTTTTAAAAAATGGCAAAAGCTTATGTGGGATGTGCGAACAAAGGTGGCATAAATTACAAAAGAAATGTACTGAAGTCCCTGTCTGGAGAATATTTCTAGTGGTGCACAGCAGGTTAAAAAAATTCTCCAAATTCATAAAAAGGCACATGCCAGTTATGATTAGTCAGGACCTGACTCTTTTGACAATAGGAGAAAAAAAAAACCAAGGTGCCTGAAGAAGGAAATAATATATTATCTAAAGTTGAAAGGCTTCTTGAGAAAAAAGTTTTGGGATTTTCTAAGAAAACTTTGACTTAACAGAAGTATTATCCTCATGATACAAGTTGTCTATGGAATGCCAGCGGTCTCACGGGAATATTCACATCCTCATATAAAAATGAATATATATATGCATTTTACTAAACCCTGGCTTAACAGTTCTGCAGATTCATGAATAAAGGATGATTTAGTGAGCAGTGATCCAGACACTTGTGGCGCTCCAGGGAGCACTGACACATATACAGTGGCAGATGACGGAGCGTTT
Source organism: Dendrobates tinctorius (assembly GCF_039654945.1). Classification (NCBI taxonomy): domain Eukaryota; kingdom Metazoa; phylum Chordata; class Amphibia; order Anura; family Dendrobatidae; genus Dendrobates; species Dendrobates tinctorius. The sequence continues at coordinate 31,427,922 of NW_027361689.1, forward strand.
TCTTGAGATTCAAGCATTTTATATAGTTCCAGACAGATCTGTGGCACTTACATTCCCCCGGAGATGGAGTCCTCAGAACAGATCGCTGATCGAGACAGAATGCTGGATCTCATGGTCCATTTGGTCTGACTTATTACAGTCTACTCCTGAAGTTTTACATTTATAATCCTGAAGGAGGATATTTTCTGGAAGGTGATAACAACCACATGTTCCTTGTTGTCTCTTCTAAGAGTTTTGAAGCTTCTTGCAACCAAATTATAATATCTTTATAAACTTGTTGCTATTTGCATACACAATGAAAAAGATAGGAAGGAGTGAAGAAAGAATAAAAAATAAAATGAAGTCTATGATGGTTAAAAGTTTCAATATGACCAGTGTATAACATCCGACCCCTCGCTCCTGGTGTATAACATCCGACCCCTCACTCCTGGTGTATAACATCCGGCCCCTCGCCCCCGGTGTATAACATTCGGCCCCTCGCCCCCGGTGTATAACATCTGGCCCCTCTCCTCCGGTGTATAACATCCGGGGGGCGAGGGGCCAGTGTATAACATCTGGCCCCTCAGTGTATAACATTGGCACCCCGCAATGCTGTCTGCCTGTATTAATATGTGGCAGAGCGACCGGTGAGGTACTTTGAAAACAGGCATAGTAGTTATCTGCTGGCCACTCTCTCTTTCTCTGTATACCGACCGTGTAATAGTCTGCACTTTTTTTTGGTGAAAACAATGAGAGAATCAAATAGGAGACATGGCCATGTTGTTGTTGCTCATGGTGGTGCAGCTGCTGTAGGAAGAAAGAGGGCTTGATCGATTTGTGCTTGCTGCGCCCCAAGTGAAATGCCTTCCTCTGGTTCAAGCAGGTAAAAAGACTTTCTGTGTAATTTCGTAGGCCTGATTACCACCGGACAAATGGTTATGACCAAATCAAGTAGAGGTGGCTTTAGATTGGTTGGCTCAGGATGCCTTCATTTCCTTTGCTTTTTCTTTCCCTTCGTCCCCTGCCCAAGGTGCAGATTTTGCACCTGCGGCAAATGGGCACTTCAACCCCTTGTAAATCAGGCCAGCAGCTGAGCCCCAAGTCTTGCAGCAGTCACTTCTGCTTTTTGATGACTCTATTGCCTGTTGTTCCATGGGCCATCCACCTGGTCCTGCTCCAAAGGGGAAGAGATTGAGTGCACTGATGCCCAACCACTTGTTCTGTTTGTGGATGCATACGTGGGGGAAATAGTGAAAACGGCCAGTGGACCACTGCAGCACATTTATGATGATGACGATACACAGTGTGACGAACGTCAGCTTACGCTGAGTCGTTTTCCTTTTTAGAGTGTACCCTCTGGACCGTGGCACCCACCCACCTAGGGCGAGCTGACCTAGTGAGAACCCACCCCCTGTACAGGGAGTGTCAGGGGCAAGAACAAGGGGGTGAGCCACCACGGCAGCTGGACCAGATGGCCAGCTCAAGGAGACACTATTGAGTGTCTGACAACAGGACGGACAGGATGCTAAACATAAAGTGAAGTCACACAGTTTCTTCCTCAAACGTGGATTCACACTTTATTCAGGTGCAAGGCATAACAGGGAATCAGGTACAGGGCACATACAGTGAAACATGGCAGGATGCGTGCAAGGGCACGCCAAATGTTCCAGGCATAACACGTGCACGAAAACATACCAGGATCCAGGACAGGATACGTGATAGAGATCACACAAGAGTTCCAAGGAGGGATGAATGCTAGGACACGCCAGGATCCAAGATGGGGTGCGATGGCATCGGACTCCGGACTACTGGCAACGACCGACAGGGTCCAGGCATCAGGCTGCGGACATCAGCTCCAGACATCAGGCCGCAGTCATCTGGTTCCGGACCTCTGGCAACGGTCAGCAGGTTTCGGGAATCCGGCAGTACAAGGCAGGGTGCGTGCTTGGAGCCACGCCAGGGTTCAAGGCAGGGTGCGTGCTTGGAGACACGCCAGGGTTCAAGGCAGGGTGCGTGCTTGGAGACACGCCAGGGTTCAAGGCAGGGTGCGTGCTTGGAGACATGCCAGGATCAGGTTCCCAGGACGGAGGCCTGCGCATGCCAAGGGGCATGCCAGGGTTCAAGGCAGGGTGCGTGCTTGGAGCCACGCCAGGGTTCAAGGCAGGGTGCGTGCTTGGAGACACGCCAAAGCACAAGGTAAGACAGAGTGCGTGTGTAGAGACATGCCAAGGCACAAGATACTAGACAGAGTCCTGCACGTGCAAAGGGGCACGCCAGGGTCAGGCGAGGCAGAGTCCTGTGCGTGCAGAGAGGCACATCAGGGTCAGTGTTCCAGGACAGAGTTAGGGCCTGTGCGTGCAAGAGGGCACGACAGGGGACATGGCAAAGCCTGCGCGTACTTTTACAGAAGCACGGGGAGGTATGCCATGGGCAGGCGAGGGCCTGCGTGTGCTTAAGAGAGCACGAGGAGCACAGTGCGGAAACAGCGTGAAGTGCAAGGGAGCACAGAGGGCACGGCTGGGGCACTGGCTAGCTGATCGGGCTGCGGCTCTGACAGACGGGCAAGACTCCAGCGAACCCGGCTGAGGCATGCAGGCGACAGCTGTCACTGACCGACGAGCACGGCTGAGGCACAAGCAGGCGGGCACAGCTAGGGCGGGCTCAGCTGAGGCACAAACAGGAGGCTAGGAAGGCCAGGTGCATGCAAAGAGCATACGAAGCAGCAAGGGAAGACAAGACAAGAAACCAGGCAGAGCTAAGACAGAGTACAGAACCAGGGATGGAAGCATAGGCAGAAACACGGAATCAGGTCAGAGCTAGCAGCGGAGCGTAGACCAAAGCCCAGAGCCAAGGGAGAACCTTGGGACTAGCCTAGAAACGTGCAAGAGAGCATAATAGGAAAGAGTCTAGCAGCGGAGCATAGGCGAAGCCCAGAGCCGGGCCAAGGCAGAGCCTTGGGACTAGACATGAAAAGGAGAACAAAAGGAAAGAGAGGAGGAATGGTGCGTGTGCCAGGGAGCACTACAGAGCACCATAGGAGAGAGCGAGGCAGAGCAAGCAAAGACTGAGACCATAGGGAGGAACAAGGCAGAGTATAGCGAAGGCAAGACATGGCAAAAAACAGGCAAGTTAGAGAATAACAGAAGGACTACAAGTCCAAGCAGGACAAAGACGAACATGGCACAACGGACAAACATAAGACAAGGCACGGGACAAGAGACGGAATACGAGCACGGAGCGTGTGCAGAGATGCACGAAAGAGCAGAGTGCAAGGGCACAGAATAGAGGGAGCGTCCCACAGACCAAGCAGCCATGCAGGGACACCACACAATACTCAGGCCCTGAGCAAAGGAAAGGGTGGTCTGATATAGGGCACAGCACCTCCTCTTCCGGGTCAGGACCAGGGGAGAACTTCCTAGTTCAGATGCTCCAGGATCACAGAGTGCAGTCACATGATCAGGGTTTCAGACACGACGAGATGATCACCGAACCAGACAGTGCAGGATCCTAGGAAGGACACATGATCAGAGTTTCAGACTTGACGAGATGATTGCAGAACCAGACAGTGCAGGATCTTAGGAAACGTCACATGATCAAGGTTTCAGACATGACGAGATGATTGCAGAACCAGACAGTGCAGGATCCTAGGAAAGGTCACATGATCAGAGTTTCAGACATGACGAGATGATTTCTGAACCAGACAGTGCAGGATCCTAGGAAACGTCACATGATCAAGGTTTCAGACATGACGAGAAGATCACAGAAGGCAAAGCAGAAACGCAGGCATCTTGCAGCTCAGCAAACATGAGGTGAGTGTGCACACTGCTCTAGGGAACAAGCAGGATAGCAGACAAGATATGCGCATGCACATCGCTCCAGGAGTTCTTGAGACAAAACAGACATGACAGACATGGCGGACATGACACACAGGTGCCAACTGCTGCAGCTTTCTGCTGGGTGTAGTCCGGCAAGGAGGGCAGGGGTGAGGATTGGGTGGAACATCATGAGGAGGATTAATAATACTATTATTATTAATATTTTTTTCGAGCACCATTGATTTCATGGTATTGTACTTGAGGACGAGATACATATAACACACAAATTACAATGAACAAACTAATAGTGACAGATAGTTACAGAGAATATAGGGCTCTATCCTTGCGGCCTTACATTCTACAGAATAGTGGGGAAGGAGACAGTAGGGTTGGGGGCTGTGTGAGCAGGTTGCGGGATGCAGTGACGGACAGGAGGCAGAGCAAGGGTTAACAGCTTTATTAACAGTGGTATACTCTACGCAGGGAGATAATTTGTAAAGTAGCAGGGTAAGGGAGGTGATATTGGCACGGTATGGGTGTAAGGAGAGGTATGAAGGAAAGCAACTGTTCATGAAAGAGTTAACTTATCAGTCTGCCGGCTTCCTGGCTGCAGAGCTGTAGGTTCCAACGATGGCACCCACACAAGTGGTGCGTGATGTTGCCAGTGTCATCCTGAAGAAGCTGTTGGTCCGGTTCCCGGTGATGGCAGTGAACCCTCGGTGTCCTGAGTGGGTACTTGATGCACGGTTCGCTGTACGGGATGCAGAGCAGCATACAGAGGGAAGATGTGAAGAAGTAGCAAGGACAGAAGTGGATTAGTATGGAAGCAGAGTTATGGACAGGCTGGAGAGGTGTGACGAGGCAATGGGAGATGATGAGGTCCTAGACCCCACATCGGTTCAATGCCATCTGAGTGATATTTGCAGATCGATGGAAAAGTTGGCAAAGCAAAAGAGGGAGCATGGTGCAAAATCCAGTATATCGGCTCCTACTGGTCACCATGTTGACGAACTGCACACACCAAAAGCTAGCTCAAGGGAGCTCCCTAGCAATACATGGGTGGTTTGCACACTGTGTCATCAGAGACTGTAGCGAGGCATAAATGTTCCCAACCTGAGCACCACGGCACCACCTGCATGATGAAGCATCTGAATGCAAAGCATGAGCTGAAGGACTACACATCTGAAAAACCAGGAAAGATCTGAGATTCCGCCTGCTGGCTCTTAAGTTTCAGTATCAGCATCTTCCTCCTGCTCCTGAGCAACAGAGCCACCTGGCTCCCTGCAAAGATAGGATGTGACAGCACCACCACTAACAGTGTCACAGAATATCTCCACACCATCCCAATGAAGTGTTCAGCTGTACATCCTATATTCTACATGTGGCCTCACAAGTAATTGCTAAAGGGCTAACAATATGTTGGGATCATGGGAACTACAGTACATGATTCCCAGCTGCCCCTACTTTTCCAGGTGGACCATCCCTACCTTGCACAAATATGTTGCAGACAAAATCATCCTAAAACTGTTTTGGGGGACACAGGAAAGCTCTAACTGTAGTCCTGAGGCTATCAATCCCAGGATCTAGTTGCTAATGGAAATCAGGGACCAAGCTGGGTAGAAGGCAGATAGCCTACCTCCTACCGGAGCAGCTAGTCATTGGGGTGGCCTTTAGCCTCACGAGATGCTTCTTCCTGGCTTCCCCCCTCCTCCAAACATAAATTCTGTACCTTTCCTTCTTTTTTCATTGCCTTGATCTCTGGACGACCTTCTACGAAAAATGTTTTTCCTGGTGAAAGGACGTCTATAAGAAGGGGTCAGCAGACTGGGAAACTTCTTTTTATCATCCCTGGCTTTTTCCAAAAGTTCATCCATAACTGGACCGAACAGATATTCTCGCTCACACCGGATGGAGCAGAGACGGGATCTGGCCTGGATGTCTCCTGGCTAGTGTTGAGCATTCCGATACTGCAAACATCGGGTATTGGCCGATATTCGCTGTATCGGAATTCCGATACCGAGTACCGATATTTTTACAATATTGCATACCGGAATCGGAAGTTCCCATAATGCAATGAGCCAGTGTTGTGGCTGTGATTGGCTGCTGAAATGATGTCATCATGATGCGCGGTCTGTGCGGGCCTGCCGGGGGTCTGTGTGGGCTGCCGGGGGTCTGTGCAGGCCTGCCGTGGGGTCTGTGCGGGACTGCCGGGGGTCTGTACGGGCCTGCCGGGGGTCTGTACGGGCCTGCCGGGGGTCTGTGCGGGCCTGCCGGGGGTTGTGTGTGTGTGCAGGCATCGTCCGATGGGACTACAAGTCCCATCGGGCTATGCCTGCTACAATGACAGGACTAATCAGACTAATCTGATAAGCTTTTATGAAGAGGTAAGTTCCGGAATGGACCAAGAGAATGCAGTGGACGTGATGTACATGGACTTTTCAAAAGCTTACATACTACATACATACTTCATATATACTACATTCATACAACATACATACATACTACATACATACTACATAGATACTACATTCATACAACATACATACATACTATATACGTACTTCATATATACTACATTCATACAACATACATACATACTACATACATACTTCATATAAACTACATTCATACAACATACATACATAGTACATACATACTCCCTTGGATCTAGGCCGCCGAACATCAGGTCTAGCGCTGAAAGTTCTGGTTTTGTGTCCGCTACCCCCATGGTGGACCTTACTGCTTTTACCAATTTGTCCATCTGCTCCAGGGCGAAGCAAAAATGGTTGGAGTCCTCTTCTGAAGAGGACGCAGAAGAAGAAGCAGAGGGCTCTGAGGAATCTTCGCTTTTCCTAGGGGCAGCCGAGGAGTCTGACCCTGAAAACTCGCTCCTCTTTTCCTTTTAGAAGATTTTCCTTAAGAAAAGGACTTTAGGGAATCCTTTACTTCCATTCTAATAATTTCCCTCAGGCTTGCGGTGAAGTCAGGGGATTCTTCTGCCACCTGTGGAAGCGGGGAAAGTGTAAGGGACTATGCATCCTAACTAGGGACTACCGCCCCCCCCTTTTTACCCCCTACCATCTGTCAAACACATGGCTGACACAACTTTTTAGGGTAGGCTTCTGGCAAGGGACAACTGCCAAGGGCACATTCCCTGTTTTTCAGTTTACCAAAACACTTCTTCCCCTAGAGAAAGAAAATATAAGGGCAATACTGCATCAGGGTACATTCACGAAGATCTCTTACCCAAGCAGAAGGAGTAGGTATCGGATCATGGGGGGGCAAGCTGAATCCTTCAGTCTGGAGGAACTTTTGCAGTTGGATTTCCCACTTATCTGTCCTCTGCTCTTCAGCTGAGGGTTCATATGGGGTCTCTCTGGGGTCTCTCTCTATGCTGGTGCTCCTGCTCCCCCTGCACCACAGGAGCTTCTGACTCATCCATTGTTGCAATGGGCCAAAAGCACCTCTGCAGCAATCCTGTGCTCTTTTGTAGCCCTCCCCGGAAAGCCGGGTCAGCAGGGATGCGGCAGGGGTTCCACCCCCCATTCGGGACACCCCACGGTTTCCCCCCAACGCCGCCCCAGCAACCATGCCTGCACTCGCGCCGCCACGACAAAGTGGCACACACAAGAAAAAAGCCAGCAGGTGTCCAACTTCCGGCCCGGCATCCCAGGCCCCACCCCCTGCCACGTCCCTTCCAGCGCTCAAATAAGCACGCGCGGGGACGCGCAGGAGGACAGCAGCGCGGTGCCACTGCCCAGCCCAGCACGACCCCAGTCTCGTGCATGCCACACCTCCGCACACTCTCGTGGAGTCCTGCCCAGACTCACTGTGGCGCTTCCAGGGACCTCGAACTGACCGAGGTAGGAGAACCCCTCGCTACCTGGGTTGGTCAGCCAGCCTGGGAATTCCTGACGATCCAGAATGGATGATTTGTAAGGAATCCTGTCCTCCAGGAACATGAAACCAACTGATGCGTGGGAGAGGTGCCACCCTTTTGTATCTGTAGGATTCCTGTTCTTGAAGGGAGGATCCCCTCTCTTAGGTGGTGCTGTCATGGACGCTCGAATAAATTTGTTTTGACACACAGTACTCCACAGACAAGGGTGAAGAGTATAACTATTTTTTAAGCCCACAACTCGTAGAGACACAGCAGCAGAGTATAATTATTTTTTTAGGTGCACTACTCATACAGATATGGCTGCAGAGTACACACAGAGGCTTTTTGGCACAGTACTAACACAGGGTTGCAGAGTTCACATAGTGGCTTTATGGCACATTACTTCCAGAGGCAGGGTTGAAGAGTACACCCAGAGGCTTTTTGGCACAGTACTAACACAGGGTTTCAGAGTATACACTGAGGCTTTTTGGTACAGTACTTACACAGACAGGAGTGCAGAGTACACACAGAAGCTTTAAGGCATAGTACTCTCGCAGACAGGAGTGCAGAGTACGCATAGAGGTTTTAAGGCACAGTACTCCCGCAGACAGGATTGTTGAGTACACACAGAGGCATAAAGGCACAGTACTCCAAGAGTCAGGGTTGCAGAGTATACACAGAGTCTTAAAGGCTTCATCTTCCTACTCAATTCGACAGGGGGTGGGGACACTGATGCCGGCGCTGATTGGGCACTGGCGTCACATTTCATAACAATAGCACAGGAGCCCGAGGAGACTGAGTACCGACAACGTGGGAATGGCGTCAGCACGGGAAGTGATTATAAGCTTTATAATTTTATGGGGGCCAAATGAGGTATGAGAAGTAGTTGTCCAAGTAGTGAACAACTTCTTTAAAGGTGTAGTACTCCCACAGGCAGGGGTACAGAATACACACAGAAGCTTTTTGTCACAATATTCCCACAGGCACAGTTGCAGAGTACACACAAAGGCTTAAAGGCACGGTACTCCCACAGGAAGGGGTGCAAAGTACACACAGAGGCTTAAATTGTTTGTCTACTACAAGGACAACCCCTTCTTGAACAAAATGTTTGGCCGTCATAAAATAATAGAGCTTATACTCACCTCCCGTGCCAGCGCCGTTCCCACGGTCTCTGCAATCGCGGTCTCGGGGCTCTGGTGCTGCTGTTGTGATATATGACTGGCACTCATTCAGAGCTGGCTTTACTGTCCCCGCTTTTGGACAAATCAAACATAAAGAGGAAGTCTGGGCTGCAGATGATCTCGGACTTCCTCTTCCTACTCAATTTGACAGGGGATTGGGACAGCGATGCCTGCACTGATTGGGCACCGGTGTAACGTGTCACAACAATAGCATGGGAACCCTGGGAAATGGAGTACCTACACCGTGGGAATGGTGCCAGCACGGGAGGTGATTATAAGCTTTATTATTTTATGGGAGCCAAGCGAGGGGTATGATAAGAAGTTGTCCAAGTAGTGAACACTAGTAGTGTTGAATTATTTTTAAGGCATACTACTCATACACATGTGGCGCCCTGTGTCTTTGCCACCACAAAATGGTCAAATATGTACCATTTTATATATGTTTTGTAAATGGTGGGAGTTATGTTTTCTCTGCTGAGGATAACTGCACACACAATTTTACCCCACTCCCTTACTTGCCTGAAGCTTAGAGTTTTGCAGAGATCCCCTTACTGGGAGGGGAGGAGTTTCTAGTTGTTCTGTGAGGAAGATGGTGTAAAAAGAAAATGGAGAATGTTCTGGGAGCAGTTACATGTGCTCTCTCCAGGAACAATGCTGAGGAGAATCAGGGCTTCAGCCCCTAGGCCGTCTATGCTTCAAGAGTCGGATGGTAAGCTGAGAGGCTGTGTGGTTTATACAACCAGCAGTGGAGTGTCTTCTCCCTGGAAAACTACAGCAACAGATAATACGTGAGGGATTATGCTAGAACAAACACGTGCTTCACATAGGATTCAAGCTGCATGCTGCCGGGGCAGAAAACACTGTGAGTACTCAAAGTACTGGAAGTTTCAGACTCTGGAAAACCTTTGTCCCTGAAGGGATTAGAACAGCAGGAAGTTTACACTGAACCAGAGCAGAGAGGGATAACTCCCACAGTGCAGAGCAGACTGTAATCCTGGTGAGAGAGTTGTATTTTATCCTCTGAACTGCATCTGGACTTCAGTAAACGATAAAGTGACTTTCCTTGTCTCCTGCATTGTTACTCTGTACCATTTACTTCTATCACTATCTCTGGGGGCAGCCCTAGTTGTAGGGGGTTAAACACCTAAACTGCCATCATCATCTACCCCCCCAGGGATCATCTGCATTGCCGGCTATCTTACAGTCGAACACTCCAACTGGTGTCACAAACTCTTTTTCTAATCTTTTTTGGTTTCCTTTTTCTTTTATTTTTAACCCCTATTTTACTGTTCCCGGAGCACAGGCCCTGTGACCCACTGAATCCAATGCTGCCCGGCGACCTGAGTACCCCGCTCTGGGTGACACACAGACATGGCTGTGAACACAGAGGCTTTTTAGAACAGTATTCCCACAGGCAGGGTTGAAAAGTACACACATATTTAAAGGCACAGTACTTCCACAGGCAGAATGCAGAGTATAAATTCACAGATGCTTAAAGGCATAGTATTTCCACAGGAGGGATTGAAGAGTACACACACAGAGGCTTTACCCCTTACTGACATCGGACGTACTGCTTAACCTCTTACTGACATGGGACGTACTATTACACCGTTGTCAGTATTCCCAGCTTTGAGTGGTTGTAAAAGGCTGCACATCCAGTTGGAAGAATGTCTCAAGTGGGGTACCACAGGGCTCTGTCCTGGGCCCTGTATTGTTCAACATCTTTATCAATGATTTAGATGAAGGAATAGAGGGTAAACTGATTAAATTTGCTGATGACACAAAGCTAGGAGGGATAACTAATACTAGAGAAGAGAGAGAGAGGATTCAAAAAGATATAAATAAACTGGAGCAGTGGGCAGCAACTAACAGAATGGTTTTTAACAGGGAAAAATGCAAAGTACTAAATCTGGGCAATAAAAATGAAAAAAGCATATACAGAATGGGAGGAATAGGGCTAAGCAACAGCACATGTGAAAAAGACTTGGGTATACTAATAGATCACAGACTGAATATGAGTCAACAGTGTGATGCAGCAGCAAAAAAGGCAAATGCAATTCTAGGATGTATTAACAGAAGCATACAGTCTAGATCACGTGAAGTCATTATTTCCCTCTACTCCTCTTTGGTCAGACCTCATCTAGAATATTGTGTCCAGTTTTGGGCACCACATTTTAAAAAAGACATCAACAAACTGGAGCAAGTTCAGAAAAGAGTGACCAGAATGGTGACCGGTCTGCAAACCCTGTCTTATGAGGAAAGGTTGCAGGATTTGGGAATGTTTAGTTTGCAAAAGAGAAGACTGAGAGGAGACTTAATAGCTGTCTACATATATCTAAAGGGCTGTCACACTGTAGAAGGATCATCTTTATTCTCATTTGCACAAGGAAAGACTAGAAGCAATGGGATGAAACTGAATGGGAGGAGACACTGATTAGATATTAGAAAAAACTTTTTGACAGTTAGAGTGATCAATGAGTGGAACAGGCTCCCACGAGAAGTGGTAAGTTCTCCTTCAATGGAAGTCTTCAAACAGAGGCTGGACAGTCATCTGACTGGGATGATTTAGCGAATCCTGCTTTGAGCAGGAGGTTGGACCAGATGGCCCAGGAGGTCAGATTCTATGATTCTGATGTGGGCAACGGCGGTGAGCCCACCTCAAAGTCGGGACATGTCAGGAGTAGTGTTGAGCATTCCGATACCGCAAGTATCGGGTATCGGCCGATACTTGCTGTATCGGAATTCCGATACCGACTTCCGATATTTTTTCAATATCGGAATTCGGCATCGGAATCGGAAGTTCAGTTGATTGACGGCCTGACGTCATCATGATGCGCGGTGTGTGCGCATCATGATGCGCCGTCATTTCGGGCCTTCCGGGGGTCTCTGCCGGCCTGCCGGGGGGCTGTGCCGGCCTGCCGGGGGGCTGTGTGGACTGCCCGGGGTCTGTACCGGCCTGCCGGGGGGCTGTGCCGGCCTGCCGGTGGTCTGTGCACCCTGTGGGGGTCTGTACCGGCCTGCCGGGGGGCTGTGCCGGCCTGCCGGGGGGCTGTGCTGATGTCCGGGGGTCTGTGCAAGCATCGTCCGATGGGACTACAAGTCCCATCGGGCGATGCCTGCTACCATGACAGTGATTGACACATTAGCCAATGATGGGACAGTATTAGTCCCATCATCCGGCTAATGTGTTAAATGTTAAAAAAAAAAAAAAAAAAAAAAAATACTACATGCATGCTACATACATACTACATGCATGCTACATATATACTACATACATACTACATACATGCTACATACATACTGCATGCTACATACATACTACATACATACTACATACATACTACATACATACTACAAAAATACTACATACATACTACATACATGCTACATACATACATACTACATACATACATACTACATACATACTACATACATGCTACATACTGCATGCTACATACATACTACATACATACTACATGCATGCTACATACATACTACATATATACTACATACATACTACATACATGCTACATACATACTGCATGCTACATACATACTACATACATACTACATACATACTACATACATGCTGCATGCTACATATATACTACATGCTACATACATACTACATGCATGCTACATACATACTACATATATACTACATGCATGCTACATACATACTACATATATACTACATACATACTACATATATACTACATACATACTGCATGCTACATACATGCTACATACATACTACATACATACTACATACATACTACATGCATGCTACATGCATGCTACATGCATGCTACATACATACCACATACATACTACATGCTACATACATACCACATATATACTACATACATACAATACATTCATACAATACATACATAGACATACAGTACATATAACATAGAGTAACATACTTACCAATACTTGTCACATTGTTCCCCGAAGCCATTGTCTATTCCGGGATAAATATTAACATAACAAACCACAAAAATACTCACCCACGATCCGAAGCAGTCCACGAGTGTGTCCCACGACGATCTTGGGTAGAGAACTGCAGCATCAGATGATGCTGCCGTTCTCTACGGGCTGCAGGAATCCAATGACGGAAGGTAGGTATCCTTCCGCACTGTATTCCTCCGCCACTTAAAAAAAAAAAAAGTCCCTAGTCTCACTTTATGCCATTGCTGTGTGGGAATTTCCCACACAGCAATGGCATAAAGTGAGACTAGGGACTTTTTTTTTTTTAAGTGGCGGAGGAATACAGTGCGGAAGGATACCTACCTTCCGTCATTGGATTCCTGCAGCCCGTAGAGAACGGCAGCATCATCTGATGCTGCAGTTCTCTACCCAAGATCGTCGTGGGACACACTCGTGGACTGCTTCGGATCGTGGGTGAGTATTTTTGTGGTTTGTTATGTTAATATTTATCCCGGAATAGACAATGGCTTCGGGGAACAATGTGACAAGTATTGGTAAGTATGTTACTCTATGTTATATGTACTGTATGTCTATGTATGTATTGTATGAATGTATTGTATGTATGTAGTATATATGTGGTATGTATGTAGCATGTAGTATGTATGTGGTATGTATGTAGCATGCATGTAGTATGTATGTAGCATGCATGTAGTATGTATGTAGTATGTATGTAGTATGTATGTAGTATATATGTAGTATGTAGTATGAATGTAGTATATATGTAGTATGTATGTAGCATGTAGTATGTAGCATGCATGTAGTATATATGTAGTATGTATGTAGTATGTATGTAGCATGCATGTAGTATATATGTAGTATGTAGCATGTAGTATGTATGTAGCATGCATGTAGTATGTAGCATGTAGTATGTATGTAGCATGCATGTAGTATATATGTAGTATGTATGTAGTATGTATGTAGCATGCATGTAGTATGTATGTAGCATGTAGTATGTAGCATGCATGTAGTATATATGTAGTATGTAGCATGTAGTATGTATGTAGCATGCATGTAGTATATATGTGTTATGTATGTAGCATGTAGCATGCATGTAGTATGTATGTAGTATATATGTGGTATGTATGTAGCATGCAGTATGTATGTAGCATGCATGTAGTATGTATGTTGCATGTAGTATTTATGTAGTATGAATGTAGCATGTATGTAGTATGTAGTATGAATGTAGCATGTATGTAGTATGCATGTTGTATGTATGTAGCATGTAATTTTTTTTTTTTTTTTTTTTTTTACATTTAACACATTAGCCGGATGATGGGACTACTACTGTCCCATCATTGGCTAATGTGTCAATCACTGTCATGGTAGCAGGCATCGCCCGATGGGACTTGTAGTCCCATCGGACGATGCCTGCACAGACCCCCGGAGCCTGCACAGACCACCGGCAGGCCGGCACAGCCCCCCGGCAGGCCGGCACAGCCCCCCGGAGCCTGCACAGCCCCCCGGCAGGCCGGCACAGCCCCCCGGCAGGCCGGCACAGCCCCCCGGAGCCTGCACAGCCCCCCGGCAGGCCGGCACAGCCCCCCGGCAGGCCGGCACAGCCCCCCGGAGCCTGCACAGACCACCGGCAGGCCGGCACAGACCACCGGAGCCTGCACAGACCCCCTGGCAGGCCGGCACAGCCCCCCGAAAGGCCCGTACAGACCCCCAGAGAGGCTGTACAAGGGCAGGAAAGGGTTTTTCTTATTCCGATACCGGAAGTCCCATAGACTTGAATGGGACTTCCGGTATCGGAATCGGCGATACCGATACTTTTTTTAAAGATCGGCCGATACCATCCGATACGATACTTTGAAGTATCGGACGGTATCGCTCAACTCTAGTCAGGAGCATAACAAGCGCTTCCTGCCATCCAGCCGGAAAGGCGCACAGTGAGTCGGCATGACAACTAGAGGTCTCCTTGAGACCTCTATGATTGTTGATGCTGAATTGCTGTAAGTGCCACCATGTGGTTGGTGTTCATAGCAAGTTTGCAATTCAGCTACATAGAGGTGATCTGAGCATCGCCTCTATGTAGCAGAGCTGATCGAGCTATGGCAGCTTTTAAACTCACATGAAGGCTATTGAAGCATGCCTAAAGTAAAAAAAAAAGTTTTTAAAAATATGAAAAAAATAAAAATATATAAAAGTTCAAATCACCTCCCTTTTGCCCCATTAAAAAAAACCCAAAACAATAAAAATAAAATCAAACATACACATATTTGGTATCGCCGCATTCAGAATTGCCCGATCTATCAATAAAAGAAACTATTAACCTTATTGCTAAATGGTGTAGCGAGAAAACAAATCAAAAGTCCAGAATTACGTTTATTTGGTCGCCACAACATTGCATTAAAAAACGGGCGATCCAAAGATCATATCTGCAGAAAAATGGTATCATTAAAAACGTCAGCTCGGCACGCAAGAAAAAAGCCCTCAACCAACCCGAGATCACAAAAAATGGAGACGCTATGGGTCTTGGAAAATGGCGCAATTTTTTTTTCTTAGGAAAACTTTGGAATTTTTTTTCACCACTTAGATAAAAAAGAACCTAGATATGTTTGGTGTCTATGAACTCGTATTGACCATAATGGCAGGTCAGTTTTAGCATTTAGCGAACCAGGCCAAAAAGCCAAACAAAAAACAAGTGTGGGATTGCACTTTTTTTGCAATTTCACCGCACTTTGAACTTTTTTCCCATTTTATGTTACTTGACATGGTAAAAGCAATGGTGTCGTTCAAAAATACAACTCGTCCCGCAAAAAATAAGCCCTCACACGGCCATATTGACGGAAAAATAAACTTATGGCTCTGGAAAGAAGGGGAGCGAAAAACGAAAGCGCAAAACCGAAAAAAGCTCTGGGGGTTAAGAGGCACAGTACTCCCACAGGCGGGTTAGAGAGTACACACAGAGGCTTAAAGGCACAGTACTCACAACAGGTGGAGGTACAAAGTACACACACAATTCTTCCACAGGTGAGGGTACAGAGTACAGAAAGCAGCTTTTTGGCCCAGCGCCCCCACTGAGACACGTGCAGAGTACACAAAGGTTTTTTAGCAGAATGCACAGACTAATTTTGTTCCTCACTCCAGCTGTATCCTGTCCCGACACTAGTCAGAGCAGAATGGTGGTGGCATTCGTGATCCGGCATTTATGCAGTTTGAATCAAGTGGTAAGATGGCCAATCACAGCCATGCCAATAAAATGGCACAGGAAGTTCCCAAAGCAGAGAGCAGAAGAGTCACCAATGCTAATGTGGTGCCCCTGAGGGTCCAGTCACCACAGAGGTACTGCACCTCACCCAGAGGTGTGGTACCCCACTACCAGGTAAGGTTGTGCACCTGACCAGATTCCAACACCCACATCCCACACACACCAGTAGTGTAGCAGAGCACCCTTTATGGCTCCCTGCTGGAACATGAAGAGTGCTGGGAGGTGGGCGGAGATTAGCTTAGAGGAGCAGGATAGAAAGTGAGATCAGATCCCTCTGAGGGAGAGAAAGCAGAAGGACGTGTCTGCAGCAGCTCTACTGCTTAAAGGCTGCTGGATGGATTGGAATACAAGGGAAGCTCCCTAGGAAAGAAGGTTCTTCTGGGACACAGCTGGAGCGAACTCCCCGTGGGTCCCTTATCCACGCTGACTACAGGTCAGGTGGAGGGAGAAACTGGTCACAAAGGAAATGGCCCCTAGCCTAGATCGCATTCTTCAGGGTGCCACTAGCAAGCCGACAGCTTTGATTACTTTATGGACCATGGCCCCTACCACAGTTAGTCTGACTGGAAAGGCACTATATAGAATCACAGAAACGGTGAGGCGCTGTCTGAAGAGGATTCGCAAATGCTGGCCCGGAACGATAACTGTGAAGTGCTGGAGTGGAAGGAAGGAATTTTAGCAGCAAATTGTTTGGTAACGACCAGGAAAGGCACACACTGACTGGGAAAGCTGGAAAGGTGCATTTCATCTTATTTGGAAGTTGGCTGGACCCCTCACTGCGGCACTGAAGCAGGCATCTGTATGTAAAGCAGAACTGTGAGTAAAGCCCATTGAACTACATGCCACTGTGTCCTCCGCATTCTTTCTGCACCACTCATACAGCACTGCTACATCTTCCTACTGCTCTACACTACCTCACCATCTACCCACTCATCTCTTCTGCCCTGGGACTACAGCTCTACCTGTGGAGGGCTTCAACATCTCAGCTGCACCCAACATCTGTCCCAGAGAAGCAACACTGCAGCGCTCGTCCATCTGACCAGAAACCACAGGTGGCATCACAAATCACTTCATAGACTTTATCCCCATTCAACTCAGCCCCTTTTACATGACCACCTGAGGCCACGGACCGTATCACAGTTACTGTGACATTTCCCATTGAAGTCAACGGGCCCAGCGCCGAGTATCCCATGGCTTCTGGGGCGCGTCACTATGATGATTTCATAACTGCAGAGTCCAGACCTCCTCTGGTATTAACATCAGCAAAAACAATGCGACCACAGAGAGCATCATGGCCGAGCAGCTGCACCTAGTCATACATCACCAGGCACAATGCAGAGTAACAGATGGAGTGGTGTAAGACCACAGCTACTGGGCTCTGGAGCAGAGGAAATGTATTCTGTGCAGTGATGGATCACATTTCCCTATCTGCCAGTCTGATAGGGGAAATACAGCAAAATATTATCTGCATGGCTGCATTATCCCAACTGTAAAGTTATGTTGACAAGAGATAATGCTCTGTGCATGGTTTTCCATGGTCAGCCTTGGCTTCTTAGTAACAATGAAGAGAGTTTAGAATTCTTAAGCACAAGACATTTTGGACAATTATCGCTTCCAAATTTGTGGAAACAGTTTGGGGAAGGTTCTTTTCTATTTTTCTGATGCCCATGAGAGTAGCCAGTGCACAAGGTCCATAAAGACGTGGTTGGGAGATTTGTAAGGAAGACCATTATCGGTTGCTCAGAATCCAGACTAGAGCCTGTGCAAGGCAGCCAGGGTGGTAGTCTTGGCAAGGGGCTGTACTGTTCCCATGCCCTGGCGCCCTACAGATAAAATACAATGTTCCTTCTGCTGCATGTGCAGCATGCGCAACAATGCACTCAAGTTACTGTCAGAGTCCCCTCAGCTTCGGTCACTCTGGCTCCGCATTCCCGAGCTTCACAAACCATCTCAGAGACATTACTCTTTTCCAACAGTTTAACTTTACTGAGCAGTAGGGTATTCATCACACATGCAGCACAGTGTATGCAGAGGAACATCTCTCTAGCTTTCCCTACCTTCCGGGAAGCCTTTATTCTTCCTGACAACTCTCTCTTCTGGCAATTCCTGCCTTGCTTCTGGACAATCCCTGTCCCATCTGTGTCTTCAGTCCCACCAGCTTCCTACCATCCCTTGGTCTGGCTTCAATAGGAAAAAATGCCAGATTCACCATCTCAGCTTTACTGGCCCTGGTTGTAGACCCTGGATCCTTCTTGGAACGGTCATATCTTTGCTGGTGAACGCCTGCACGACTCTCAGCCTGGGGCCCCTCTCTGCTGTAGCAGCTTTATTCCCTCGGCTGGCAGACTGTCTCTCTCACTGCTGCTCCTAACTTCTTGCCCTGGGAAAGGTGGTCTGGGCTCTGCTGCCTAACCAGGAAGTATCTCTTCTATATTCAATTGCTCTGCACTGCCCTAACTGGACTGAGAAAACCCCTATGCTGCCTGTACCTAAACTAACACTCCTAATTCCTATCTCTACTATACTGCCATCTGTTTTAATCTCAATCTTGTCCTATACTACTGCTATTTCCTATTCTATCCCTAATCCTATACATAACACATGTTAAATTTACATTACAACACATATCAAATAAATTCACATTAATGAACATTAGGTAACCGCTCACAATTAATAGACCAGAAAAGGGGAAGCATAAGAGGGTCCCTCTATGATTAACTAGAATTAAGATTGTAAGTCTATCTATTATCTATGTATCCAAGATTTATCTATTATCTATCTATTTATCTGTTATCTATCTACTATCTATTATCTATTAATCTGTTAGGGTTGGCGGAATGCACTAAATAAAATATAATAATAAAGTACGTTCGCAACCTGGAGTCCACCGTGCAGAGATGTAAAACTGCAGCTAATGTGAATAATGGTGAACTAAAGGCAGCGAAGCATCAAACAAAACGCACAGTTTTAACAGTCACACTGTGCGAACAGAAAACCAAGTTCCAAGCTCTGTTACTCCACAGAGCGGTAACATAAAGCAGAGCACTGAGTGCTATACCCTGTTAACCATCACAGGGATGCAGCAAATATGACGCTAGGTGAGGTCCCAATAGCTACCCACCAGGAAAGTCTAAGCTGGTGGTTGCGCTTGCTCTAACACATGGTGTGCGATCCACACATGTGACTTAGGACGCCTGGTGTAGATGCTAAGCCAAGCAGGGTTCCCACCCTACACTGGCTGCCTAGATACACAATCACCGCTATAAGAGCGTCCCACACGCGTGCCACAGAGTTGCAGCATATCCACACAATCGCAAATGATACTAGCGCACCAGCATGCACCTCTGAGAACCTTTTATATGTTAGGCTCAAGTCTAGACAGACAGGACCTTGCCTTTGGACCAATCTGAAGCTGCCACATCACCAGAGCAGCTGACGTCCAAGCAACAATGAGAAGGCGCCACATCATGGACATGCTCAGTAGGGTGAAATCTGGACTTAGGCTCCAGAGCACAGCGCTGTACGTGTATACCAGTAGCCACCATAGGCTTAGCTGGAGAGCAAACTGCAACTACACGTGCAGCATGAGCCTGGGCAAGGTGCTGAGTCTGTGCTGAGCAGTCATCCAAGCTGCCGAGCCTGAATGGGAGACCAGAGCACCAGACAAGGCCTGGGATCTATCCCATGCAGTGGGAGAATCCCAGCGCCTAACAATATCTATCTATCTATTGTATTTGTCTATTTCAGATCGGCCTATTGTATATAACAGCTTGTTTTCATGGGAATAGTCCATAACTTCAGCTTTCTGTAGGAAACACTTTGAAAACCTGGGAAAGTTTGCAGAAATCTTTTGTATGCTTTGTGTTATATCCAGATTACACGGTGCTCTCGCTGTTAGTAGTCATTTTTCTCTCCATAGTGTCCCAGAAGAACATTAAATTATCCAGTTCTGTGCATTTTACAGATGTAGCGGCAGATAAAAGGTACCATGCTTATTTATAGAGGTATTAAACCCAGATAATTGCTGGACATTTAGCCAATGTGAAATGGGACCTCGGCAAACAGGAAGCACATTTACAGGTTCTTTATTTCTAGCAGCGCTCCGTCTGTGCGCAGCACTTGGATCCTTCCTCACAGGCATTATTTATTTTCCTACTACTGAACCAGAACATCTGACCATTAGTTGCTGCAGCACAAGTTCCTTTGCTGGTCCCTCGGCTTTCATGTACTGGGCTGAGGTATGCGTTATGTCTTGAATGTTATGTTTCCCACTATTCATCATCATTTTTTTTCTACTCAAGAAACATGTGCGGCATGAACATCATTGAGAACAATTCAGGTCCCTTTTCTTTTTGCTCCAATTTCATGTTTTTTTCTTCTTCCCTGGTTTAGCAATATAATGAAGTAGTGCTAACACTTTTTTGTTTACCTCCTGTCGTAGTTAAATAGACATTATGTACTGTATATGGTATTGCCAGCACTGCGCTGTATAGGTGTGAATCTGCACAAAGCCAAGTTCAGACCATGATTTCCAGACTGGCTGAGGGTCTCCTGAACTCAACAGCTCGATAGGGGCGCCATTTTCAAGCTAGGGTGGCAGCCTCCGTGTCAAGGTAGGGACAAATGATCAGGGATACCGGAGGGAGAGTTATGGTTAGTTCAAACCCCATCGGTAATCCCCTAAGTGATTGAATTTGCTTTTCATTGGTTATTTGACAATTAATAATGTTTTGTAGATTACCATATCTGTTATTAGTTATGTTAATGGTATTAAGGTGACAGATTCCATAGGTTTGCTGTTAATCTTTGACATTTAACCATAACCTGGGGAACTGTACTAATACTTATACTGTAGATATAAAGTATATAAAGCTGAGTGTATGTATGTGTGTGGGTGTGTATATAAAGCCATGTCGACTCCACATAGCCCTGCCCACTGGCGGCTGGATAGCGGGGTTACTGAGGGAAAGTGCGGGACGCGGGTGGAGAGCAGAGCTGCGAGAGCGGGACATGGATGGAGATTGGAGCTGCAGAGGAATAGAGTGGGGCTGTGGAGGGAGAGAGCGGGGCTATGAAGGATGAGAAGGGACTGTGGAGGGAGAGCTGGACACGAAGGAAGAGTGGGGCTGTGGAGAAATAGAGCGGACGGTGCATGGAGAGCGGGACACGGATGGAGAGCGGGGCTGAGGAGGGATAGAACGCGACAGCGCATGGAGAGCGAGGCTGCGGAAGCAGAGAGCGTGATGGCGGGTGGAGAGCAGAGCTGCGGAAGGAGAGAGTGTAATGGCAGGTGGAGAGCAGGGCTGTCGAAGGAGAGAGCATGATGGCAGGTGGAGAGCGGGGCTGTTAAGGGAGAAAGCGGGACTCACAGTTAGTTACTATGCCAGGGCAACGCCAGACTCTTCAACTAGTTTAATATAATTTAAACTCCCCACTCTTCAATTTCCTCCCTCCATCACTTTGTTTTTACTTTGCGTACTGACTATCCCTTGTGAGTTATACTTCTGTTGAATTGATCAGGTGTGGGCTCGCCTCTGGCTACCTTTGATATTTCATGGCACCTCTGTTAACAGTCAGGGAATCATAGAGAGAGTTTAGGGGTAGTCATCGTTGAGCGGTGGTGCCAATTTGCACTCAACGTAGGGTGCCAACCTCAGCAGCAAGGCAGGGGTGAACTAGGGAGTATTAGGGTGAACTAGGTATTTATTCGTGGTTTCCCTATTAGAATACCACTATACTGTTTTTGTCTTTTTTTACCTAGTAGGGCATTACTAACTTTTGTTTGCTGCGTTTGTTTAATCCCTTTTCCCCCGAGGGTGGTTTGCATGTTAATGACCAGGCCAATTTTTACAATTCTGACCACTGTCCCTTTATGAGGTAATAACTCTGGAACACTTTAACGGATGCTGGTGATTTTGCGATTGTTTTTTTTCGTGACATATTGCACTTCATGATAGTAGTAAAATCTCTTCAATATGACTAGCATTTATTTGTGAAATAAATAAGAAATTTGGCAAAAATTGTAAAAAGTTTGCTATTTTCAAGCTGTGAATTTTCATGCCCTTAAATCACAGAGATATGTCATACAAAATAGTTAATAAACAACATTTCTCAAATGTCTACTTTACCTAAGCACAATTTTGGAACCAAATTTTTTTTTGTTAGGATTTTATAAGAGTTAAAAGTTGACCAGCGATTTCTCATTTTTCCAACAAAATTTACAAAACCATTTTTTTGAAGGACCACCTCACATTTGAAGTCACTTTGAGGGTCTATATGATAGAAGATACAAAAAGTGACAACATTCTAAAAACTGCACCCCTCAAGGTGCTCAAAACCACATTCAAAAAGTTTATTAACCCTTCAAGTGCTTCAGAGGAATTTTCTGGAAAAAAAATTACATTTAACTTTTTTCACAAAAAATTGAGTTCAGATCCAATTTTTTTTATTTTGACAAGAGTAACAGGAAAAAATGGACAACAAACTTTGTTGTATAGTTTCTCTTGAGCATGCCGATACCTCATATTAGGGAGAAAACCACTGTTTCGGCACATGGCAGAGCTCGGAAGGGAAGGAGTGCAATTTGACTTTTTGAATGCACAATTTGCTGGAACAATTGGCGGATGTCACATCATGTTTGGAGAGACCCTGATGTGCCTAAAACCCCCCCCAAGTGACACCATTTTGGAAACTAGACCCCTTAGGGAACTTATCTAGATCTGTATTGAGCACATTGAACTCTCATGACCATGTTTATTTGTATCCGTCTTTTTGATCTCTTGTTATTCCACTTTTAGTTTGGCAGTATGATGATAAAACATTGTTTTTGCTTGTTTTTTATTTCTTTTTTATGGTGTTCACTAAAGAGGTTAACTAGTGGGACAGTTTAATAGGTTGGGTAGTTGCAGACGCTGCTATATCAAATTTGTGTTATTTTATTGTTTATATATTTTTTCATTCAAATATTTATTTAGAGGTGCAATATCTTTTGATGTTTTTATTATTACTTTTGATTACTTTTTGATTTTTTAAATATTTTTACAATTATTTAAACATTTTTTTGAAACTTTTTTTTACTTAGTCCTCTATGGGACAATCATTTTTTGCAGGCTGATCGGTTCTACAGCATGGAGATGCAGCAGCATCGCCATGCTATAGAAACTGTCAGCTCTGCGCTAACAGCGAGACTTGCTGATCATGCACTGCACATGACCACCATGTTTCCTAGCTCTGGCGACCCGGATGTCATCATGATGACATTGGGTCACCGTGGCAGCCATCAGGACCTCGTGTAACGCCGTCGGGTCTTTGATCCAAAGGCAGAGGGGCTGTCAGCCCTATGCCAGCTCCCGTAATGCTGTGATCTCGTTTGTTTGTTTGTAGCATTTCTGGGGTTTAAGTGCTGGGAGTGGTCTGTAGCCACTCCTGGCACCTAGAATCAGCTGACATCCAGTGGCGATCGCCCACACATTACACGTGTGCGCAGGTGATTGCGTAGACGTAATAATCCGCCCCTGGTCAGATTGACCCAGGGCACATGGACGGATTATTATGTCTAATGTCAGAAAGGGATTAAATGGTTGAAATAAAGGTATATTTTAAAGGTATTAGTTGTTGGTGAGCCTCCAGCAATAATGCCCTCCAACCTAGGCAACCCTGCTATAATAATGTCCCTAGTCCTGGTAAAATGTCATACATCATGGGCCCCTTCCTTGTATAATGTTCCCTATTATGTAATAATGTCTCCTCATCCTGGGCAACTTCCAGTAATATTGTCCCATCCTGGCCCTTTCCAGGAACAATACCCCCCATCCAATAGCAGTGTCCCCTATCTGATATAATGACCCTTTCCTAGGTATAATGCCCTTCAGCCTGGACTACTTCTATTCTTCTCCCGCACATTTTAAAGAGAAACAAATGATTCTTCTTACTTTCCTCATAAAAACCGACAGCTGACTTTGCCATGCTGGCATGGGCAGCGCATGACGTCACTGCCATGTGCTACCCATCATGGGCAAGCTGACCTCTGCTGCCAGTCTCTGATTGGTCGATAGCATGTATTGCAGTACAGGGAACCATAGGGTCTCTGCACTGTGTGAGCAGGTAACGGAATGCAGTGATGGACAGAAGGCAGAGCAAGAGTTAACAGATTTATTAACATGGGAGTACTCCATGCATGGAGGTAATGGGTTAAGCAGGGGTATGGCAAGTGATATTAGCACAGTATGTGTGTGGGATGAGGTAATAGGTAAAGCAACTGTTCATGAAAGTGTTAACTTATCAGTCCGATGTCTTCTTGGATTCAGAGTCTTAGGTTCCAACGGTAATGCCTACGTAACTAGCGCGTGATGATTCCGGTGTCATCCTGAAGAAGTTGGGGGTCCGGTTCCTGGCAGTGGTGATGAGTCCTTGTTGCCTTGTGCGGGGTCATTGGTCTAAGGTTCATCGTGCAGAGCGCAGAGCAGTCTGTAACACTACCGGAGCATGACTCTGCTCGACAGTAGCATGCAGGTGAGGAATAGCACAGTTCTAGGTAAGTCACCTGGTCTGTCTTAGGAGGCACACGTGCGGTAACAACTGGTCCGGAACGTTTGGCACTATTGGTTGCGGGAGCCAATGGGCACAAGGCAGTTCTCTGTCCACAGTCACTGTACCTGGACGCAGGGAATCTATAGCGCGGGCCTGCGCTGTCACGGTGTTAAGGATAGAGCACCAAACTTCCCCTGCTGTGGGCTCTGTCTTCCCACCAAGTCACCTCAAACTTTCCCGCGCACAGGCTCTTTTTTCAGCGTCACACCTCCTGCTGTCAAATGCAAAGGTCGGTCCGGGTTGGAAAGCTTTCTCCTGGAGAACAATGGTGACATCCCCGACAGTTCCGGAACCGGCGCCAGAGAGGAACCCCGATCCGGTCCATCTTCTTACATTCCTCCTCTCCTTTTGCTCACCATTACACAGGCAAGAACTTTTGTAATACACGTTGACACTTTCCTATTCCTTGAACGATTTGTTGCCAAATAAATTGGTCTTGATTGTATCTTTTGGGGAGTATCCCGGTTGTTGCCTGTTCGGAGCGCCGTAAGTCAAAAGGAGTAGCTGAGTCAAGTTGAGTAGTCGAGTCAGGTGATACAGGTGAGGGCGGGAATGCGCCCGTTTCCAGTGGAACAGCCAATTCAGGCACCTCAGGAACTTCAGGCACCTGCCCCTCTCTAGGATCTACAGGCAGTTGTTCAGGACCTTCCTCTTCTTCACAATCAGCAACAACTGGAGGGGGTATTTCAGGAGCACTTTGCACCTTGTCTATTTGATAAGGATCTCTTGACAGACTGGGTTGTAGCATATTCCGGTGAACTATTCGAGAGGAAACATTTTCTTCCTCTTCAGGTTGGATTTCATAGACGGGCCTTTGGAGTTGATTCTCTGCTTCACCCTGATATGTGGTATTTTCCCACTGGTACTCCAGCTTGTCTCGAGGACATTTATCTCAGACCAACACACGGTCCCCATCTTGAAGAGCTATCCATCGCAGAGGAGTTGTCTCTGGATGCTCTAGTTCCTGAAATCTGGTCTGCATCAGATGAAGTAGTATCAGCAGACGATGACGATGTTCTCGGACCCAGGTGGACACCCCTGTCCATGGCTAGTCCTCCTCTGGAATCAACTCCAGCTTTGTAATCTGTCTTCCTGGACGGCCGCACAGCTTGGTATATGGAGTATAGCCGGTGGTGCGATGTATTCGGCTGTTGTACACCCACACTAACTCAGCTATGAATTCAGGCCACCGGGCCTTTAGATCTTCCTCCAGAGTCCTAAACATCTGAATCAGAGTTCGGTTGAACTATTCACAAGCTCCATTTCCCTGAGGGAGGTAAGGAGTTGTTTGAGATTTTTCGATCTGGTACAGGCGATGCAATTTTTCCATCACTCGCTCAAGAAAACAGGCTCCTTGATCAGAGTGGATTCTCTTACGGCAGCCATACACCTGAATGAAATTCTTGTAGATGACATGTGCAGCGGATATAGCAGTTTGATCACATGTCGGGTTCACAACGGCAAACTTCGTGAAGTGGTCCATCATCAACAGACAATGTTCATATCGTTGATAAGCTGGGCCAATTGTCAGATAGTCTATCATCAGTACTTCCAGAGGAGCAGAGGTCACGATGGTCTGTGTGGGAGCTCTTTGCTCTGCTAATTTGCATCTTTTGCTAATTCGCATTTTCTACATAGCCGACAGGTCTCTTCCACTATGGCTTGCAGCTGAAGATGATAAACTAAGTTGGATCTTCCGATAAAGTAGCCCATTCCTCAGTTGGAGCCTTTCCCACTGCCGAAGAATCTGCAAAGTCCCCGGAGACAGGGCGTTTCTCTCTCTCTGACTATGACTGGGAAGTTGCTTTGAGCAATACCCACTGCGTAGCTGCCAACGTCCTGTCAGAATCCTGGAACTCAGGGACCTCTTCAGCCTCTAGTTCTTCATCTCAGTTGGGCCTAGGTTTCTCATGTGTCACTCTAGATAAGGCATCTGCATGAGTATTCTCAGCTCCTCTCTTGTAGGTGATTTTATATCGATACTTTGCATCCGAGCCACCCAACGCTGCTCCAGAGCTCCTAGTTTTGCATTTTTCCAGATGTTCTAAAGGGTTATTGTCAGTGCAAACCAGGATTTCAGAGCTAGACAAGTATTCTCCGTCATAGCCCACAATAATGCCAACAGCTCCAGCTTGAAAGAATTGTAACTGTCTGGATTCCTTTCGAGTCATGGAGAGACCAACTCGCGTAGGCGATTACTCGTTCTTTTCCTTCTTGGATATGGGACAACACAGCTCTGAGTTCATGCAGGCTTCCATCAGTGTGGAAAATAAATGATTGGGAGAAATTGGCATAGGTTAACACTGGCGATTCAGTGAAAGCCACCTTGAGAGCTCGAAATTTTTTCTCCTGGCGTTCTCCCCACGGAATAGTTCTGTTTTTTGTGCCAGATGGCACCCCTTTCAAAAGTTCTAACAGCGGGTTCACTATGCGAATAAAGTTTTTTATGAATCACCGATAATACCTGGTAGGCCAATCCTGTACCGCAGCAATTTTCTCACGGGACGGTCTCACCCATTCAACACAGATGATATGTCCCAAGCACTCAATCTGGGTGCAAAACAGATGACACTTCTGAGGCTTCACTTTCAAACCATGTCTTTCAAGATGGCTCAATACCTGTTCCAGTCTTTGGAAATGTTTTTCGAACGAGGTGGCATACACGATGATATCGTCTAAATAGATGAGAGTGACCTCAAAGTTCAAGTCACCTAAACACCTCTCCATCAGTCGCTGGAAAGCACCAGGAGTGTTAGCCAGGCCAAGCGGCATCCGGTTGAATTCGTATAGACCAATAGGGAGTATAAAGTCCGTGTTTGCTCGGTCCTGCTCGGACATCAGTACTTGCCAATAGCCATTGGCTAGATCCAACAATGAGAAGTATTTTGCGCTTCCGAAGGCAAAGATTCTTCTATCCTTGGTAGCGGATAGGAATCTGGCAGAGTGCAGACATTGAGTTTATGATAGTCCACACAAAAACGCAAAGTTCCATCTTTCTTTTGCACCAGCACAATGGGAGCAGCCCACGGGCTCTGCCTCTCTCGAATAACACCACTTTGTAGCATCTGTGTCAGCATTCCTTTCACCTCTTGGTACATTTGCGGTGGAAATTATCAATACCGTTCTCTTATAGGTGTGGCATTTCCAGTTGGAGTCTCGTGGGTGATTGCTGTAGTGCAGCCAAAATCGTCCTCATGACGTGCAAACACATCCTGATATCGCCCTAATAAAGCTTCTACCTGCTGGACCTATTGCGGTGTAAGTTATGCCAATTCAGCCTGCATTTGTTCTAGCATACGGGGCCCGGTGCTCAGTTTCTGGAACTGAAGACATGTCTACTACCACGGTCCAATGATCTCGCTGTTTCACCGTCAATTGTACGGCCTGTGGTGGTATCAGTTCATCCGGCATACCCAGAATTTGCGCTACTTCACTCCTGGATGGGAGTGCGACATTACTTTCTCCCAAATTAACACATAGCACTGGGACCGTCCTGTCGTGTACAATGGCTAACGTCCGCGCAACAAGGAGCCCTGGAGGTAGTTGCTCTGTAATAGCTGGCTCTATCTGTATCTCGACTGCTTTCAAAGGGGTACAAGCCCAGATGGGCAGAGTAAGCACGGTTTGTCCTGGTGGCAAAACAAGATTGTTCCAGCCTCAGCCAATCACATTTCCCAACATCTTCCCATCACTACAGGTCTCTTGGGCTTTGGCCGCACTGATTAGCTGTTGAAACACTCTCCTTTGGGGAGTGTGAGGGTTCCACTGTTTTAGAAACACATCTGGGGACCCCTTGATGAGAAAACTTCTGAATTCCTTCAGCACGTTCATCCCTAGAGTGACAGTATGTCCGTTACCTGTGTCACCAGCGATCAGCACCGCTCCCTTCTGACCCAGGTCTTTACCGCAGATGGTTATTTGCATCCAGACCACCCCTATGACTGGGATGGGCAAGTGATTGGCAGCCGTCAACTTTATCACTGGGCCCCACTCAGGCCACATCGCCTCGGGGAAGTGTTGTCAGAAGTGTGTTTCAGGCATCGTGGTCACCTGGCTAGCTAGTGTTTACCAGACAACGAACATCCCGACCATCCATTTTGGTCCAGACAATGGGACACATGGAAACTAGATTTGTGGGACTTCTGATACTCCTTGACTGTTCAGGCTCCGGGCGGCATCCCCCAGGCTCGTAGCCTCCTAGTTTAATGAACGCCACTGGATGGGCCTACTTCATCGTGCACACCACCGTGCCATATGTCCAATTTCACCGCAGTTGTAGCATGTGGGGAGTTTTTCTTATCGGGACGTTCTTTTTTTGAGATGAGGTTCAAGAGTCGGACCATTTCTACTCCCAGGCTGGTTTGATGAAACTGCTGGTTTCTTTTTTGATTCAGCAAACTCTTCTTGTATATCCTGAATTTCCTTCTGAAACTCTTACACCCATCTTAGTTCGGTGGCCATGGTCACAGATACCTCTCTGCTCCAGACCTTCCCCGCCGGGACTATCACCCCCTGCTCCTGCTCGAGCGTGCGTGCTTCGCTGCCCACCTTAGAAAAGGTCATGCGTGGATTTACCCACAAGTGCTCTCGCAAGGCCTGTTTCAACAGCACGTCTCGCAAGCCAATCACCAACTGGTCCCCCAGCACTTAGTCAGTAGACCCTATGCCTATGCCATATTTTCTAGTAATGGCAGTATGAATCTCCTGTAGCGCATTCAAGTACTGGGTCACCATCTGACCCCTCCCTTTGATCCCGGCAAAATAAGCGCATACGTAACTCCCTTACGTCCGTGGGGTCTCCATGGGTTTCCTCCAGTAGTTGTAGCACCTTGTTAAAGGTGTCTCGTTCCCAGGGGGGTCGTAACATTACTGAATCCCTCGCCTCTCCATCTAGATCCATCATGGCAACCTCCGCTTCAAATGCAGGGGTCATGGGGTGCATCCTCATCATTCCCCTTATCCGCTCAGTCCAGCTCCATAGCATGGTATTGTCCCCAGTAAACTTTGGGAGGTTGCTCAACATCGCCCCCAGGGATATGCTGGACCTAGGGCCCACCCCAACTGCTTGGTCTGCCGCCTCCATGCTGTTGGACTGCATCTTGCCGACTATGCCAAGCGTGAGCAGGTAAGCGGGATGCAGTGATGGACAGGAGGCAGAGAAAGTGTTAACAGATTTATTAACAGGGGTATACTCCATGCAGGGAAGTAATGGGTTAAGCAGGAGTATGGCAAGTGATATTAGCACAGTATGGGTGTGGGGTGAGGTAATAGGTAAAGCAACTTTTCATGAAAGTGTAACTTTTCAGTCCGATGACTTCTTGGCTATAGAACTGGATACTGCTATGATTTTTTCCTATACAGAGGATGATGCGATAAGAATTTTATCTGGAGCCCGGACAGATATGTCCTTTTTAAATAAACCTACTGCTGATATGCTTAAAAAGAAATATGAAACAGAAAGAAGGAAATGCATATCGTATGAATTGCATGCTACTACATTATGTGAATATTATAAAGTCCGTAGGATTCCACGTGGTTTAAGACCGCATTTGCGTCCTACATTGCTTGCAGATAATTCACAATTTTGCAGCAGGTTTGAGTCTATTACAAACAAATTTGCATTTGATCTAATGCTTCTGAATGTTGAGTTTCTTCATATAGAGGTGGAGTCTGTGAAGAGAAACATTGTTGATTTGGAACAGCAATTAGCAGCTGAATTGACAACACAGGAGGTGGACTTATTTAAATCCCAGTTGGAGGATAAGTTGATGAAATATCGAGGTGATATAGAAAAAACGAAACGTACGAAATGGTTTCGTGATGCTGATGATTACGGATCTGGTCGTGTGTTTTCATGGCAGATGGGTCAGCACAATACTCCATACTCTAGGAGAGATCGACCTTTGCCAATGCGTAGAAGGAGGAGACCACCAGTTAAGGATCAAAGATTTGGGTTCACTACCGCTGAGTCTGATTCAACGGATGACTCTAATATGGGTGCAGCATCTTCATCTTCTACTTTTTTAGGAAGAGACAATGTTGGACAATATGACAAGAAAAGGAGGACCCGTCGAGGAGGTAGAAAGCATAGGAGAAAGAGGAATGTCACGCAAAGCACCAATGCGAACGAGGAATATGGAGGTGAAAAAGAGAACCTAGCAACACAGAGGGACTTGGTGGTAAATATCTCGTCGTGTGTGTTATCTGAAGTGGACTATGGAGTATTATCTAAGGGACTGTCATTTTGTCCCACAAATTTTCCTGATTGGTTTGAAATTGAGTGTGACTTGTTCTCTTTTTTTAGGAGACTACGACTGGCGTCCTTTTTTTCTGACATGGAAGAAAAATCATGTACAATTAATGATGATGATAAATCTAGTGGTTTCACGCTCCAGGGTGTTGGATTATATAGTAAGAGTAATTTTCAACCACCTGTTAGGAATAACTTTGTTGAATCATATATTCAGTTGGTTGAAAGAGATATTGCACAATTGAAAGGGGAGTTTCGGGGTCAACATAGGGGGAATCTTACATACTCTGAAAAACAGGCATTGGATAATCTTTCAAAGAATACTGCTATTACGATAAAAGCTGCAGATAAAGGTGGTGCGGTAGTTGTTATGGATACGGACAAATATAAGATGGAGATTCTTGGCCAACTTTCTGATACTGCGGTGTATGTTAAATTGATGAGTGACCCCACCCCTCGCTTTTTGAGCGAATTACGGCTTTTGGTGGATGAGTCCTTGCTTAATGGACTCATTGATCAGAAGCTGTCTGAATATTTGGTAGTGGATGCTCCCCTGACACCAATATTATATACGCTACCGAAAATACATAAGAGTTTGGAGAATCCACCTGGGCGTCCCATAGTGTCTGGGAGGGGGTCACTATGTAATAAGGTTTCGATTTTTCTTGATAAAGTATTACTACGTTTTGCTACCTCAGCACGGTCTTATATTGTGGACACAAATGATTTTCTACAAAAAATCAGTGACGTTAAGGTTACTCCTCACATGATACTTGCATCCTTTGATGTGGTTTCTCTATATACATCTATTGAGCATGATAGGGGTTTGGAGGCCGTCGATGTGGTGCTGACAGGCTCGGACATGGCATCAGAGTGTGCACAGCTGGTCCTAGCACTGTTGGGTTTCATCCTCAGGAGAAATTATTTTCTCTTTGGGGATGATTATTACCTAAAGTTGCGTGGTACCGCCATGGGGTCCAATGTGGCCCCAACCTATGCAAACATCTATATGGCGGTATTCGAGGACCAGTATGTGTACAATTCCACCCACTGGTGCCATGTCCGGGCCTGGTGGCGCTACATCGACGATATTTTTTGTATCTGGGATGGTAGTCTGGAAGATCTTCTTGATTTTCAAAATGAATTGAACAATGTATTCTCTGAGTTGAAGTTTACACTGACCTACTCTTATGATCAGGTCCAATTTTTGGATACGTTGGTTTATAAAAAAGATGAGTTTCTATATACCGATCTTTTTATAAAAGAGACAGATAGGAACAGTCTGTTGGTATTTGATAGTAATCACCCAAGACGGATGGTGGAGTCACTACCATGGAGTCAAATGCTACGTGTACGGAGGATTGTTAAAGAGGATGATAAGTTGGACCTAAGATTGGATCAGATGTGTACAAAATTTATTAATAGGGGTTACCCGATGGATCGAGTTAATTCTTATAAAGTTAAAGCTCAAAATATATCGGTAGAGGATTCTAACCGTAAGCAAATTAAAGGGCCTAAGAGACGAGTTCCTTTTGTCTCAACATATTGTCCAGTTAGTGGCAGGATTGGAGGTATCTTGAACAAACATTGGAGCCTCTTACAGAAGGGTCTACCCCAGATATCAGAATTTGTGGATAGGCCATTACTTTCATATAGACGTGGACATAATCTTAAAGATAGATTGGTAAGGTCAGACATTGGTTCATCAAAAGTTAACATACAAAGGACAATATGTCCTCCGAAGATGGGCAATTTTCCATGTTTGGGATGTGCCTGTTGTGGTAATATGTTAAAAGGTGACAGTTTTAATCATCCTCGAACTGGAAAAAAGTTTTCTATCAAGGAGAGGTATACGTGTTCGTCAAGTTTTGTGATTTACCTAATTTTGTGCCCATGTGGGCTTATGTATATAGGAGAAACTACTATGGAGATTAGGGCTCGCATTAGTAAGCATAAGAGTACGATTAGGACTAAACTAGTGGAGTTGCCGATTCCGAAGCATTTTTTAGAATGCAGACATTCAGTGAATCAGTTACGATTTAGAGTGATAGATGGGGTTCCTGTATTAAGACGTGGGGGTGATAGGGTTAAGATGCTGAAAAAAAAGGAGTTGAGATGGATATCTATTCTTGATACGTTGCAACCAAGGGGTTTGAACTTGGATTACAATTTGCATACTTGTGTCACCTAATCCCTTATCTTGTGCCATTATTCTTTGTTAGGATATATTTATTTATGTGGCTATTATGTTTTTTAATTAAATATTTTTTATTTTTAGTGTTTATAAGTGATACATTTGAAAGAGTGGAGGACACGGGGACTGAACAGTCCTGAAATCATGAAGAGGATGTTGTCCTTTTTGAATTTTGTCGTTGTTTCTTGCCTGCCTTTCCCCGTGCCCTCTTTTCTCTTTTTTTTCCTTTTTTTCTTTTTCTTTTTTTCTTTTTTGTAAATATCCCAGTTTTGCTCCTTATATAATATACAACATTTATGAATCCCATAAAGTACGGAATATTATTAAATTTACCATGGATGTGGTTTTTTGATTCTAAATGTCTTTTTTTGGGAGCATCTTTGGTCTATTCGTGTGGACTCATTATTTAAATGTGGCTTTACATTTGCTCTTAGCTACCAGCGCATGTGCGGGTTTTACGGAGGAGTGTTGTGTGTGATCGCGCGCTCTGGGCCTCGGCGCGTGCGTGGTCCTCCCCGGTGGGCGGGTCGCGTGGCTGATTCCTCACATAGCACCGCGCATGCGCGGTGTTCGGTGATGGAGTCTTCACGTGACCGGGCCTGGGCGGGGATGGGCGGCGCGCTCGCTGTGGCCTTGTAGCGCGCATCATCAGGCTGCACTCCTGATGTGACCTGGCTCTAGCTGATGCTGTCATGTGGGGAGAGGGAACTCTGCCGATATAGGGATTTGTGAGTCCATTCAGGATTGGTCCATTGGGGTTGGCGCCACTATTATGTGATTAGGGATTGGCGGTTCATATATGGATATGTATTACTGCAAGGGATTGGTGTGTTATTTCTATGGATACCTTTGATGTATTACGACCATTGGTGGGCAGATTTGGGGATTGATGTTTATATATGAGACGTTTTTGTAATATCTTTAATATGATTATGATTATCATTGTTAACGATTGGATAAGCTGTGTTATTGAATATACACGTAACTGATGGATGTATTTATATGTATTTTATGTATAGATTCTTTGTGATGGGTGTTACCTTGATGGTGATTGGCTGTGCCACACTATAAAAGGCCACCATATGTACTGTTATGTTATACTTGAAAAAGGCCACAATATGGCCGAAACGTTGTATTTTATACTGGCAGAATAAATTTTTGATACAATTTTTCACCCAGACTGGATGCTGTTCCTCTTCCTTATTTTGGACTATTGTTCATTTGGGTCCATGAACCTTTGAACTGGCATCCAATCCTCCGTTGTGCTGTCGGCTGCTTTTTGCTGTTTTCTTGGCTATAGAGTCTTAAGTTCCAATGGTGGTGCCTACGCAACTGGCGCGTGATGATTCCGGTATCGTCTTGAAGAAGTTGAGGGTCCGGTTACTGGTGGTGGCGATAAGTCCTTGTTGCCTTGTGTGGGGTCATGGGTCCAAGGTTCGTCATGCGGAGTGCAGCACAGTCTGTAACACTGCCGGAGCGTGACTCAGCTCGATAGTAGTATGCGGGTGAGGAATGGCACAGTTCTAGATGAAACAACAAGGCACTCAAATATCAATAAGTCCGTGGAAAGTGCACAAGTAGGGTCTTCAGCCCGTATAGTAAATACTAAAAGAACTTGGCACTCAAAATAGTGAAAAAGATGATTCTTTGTTTATTGGCATCCAGATAAATATTTACTAAACGTTTTCGGTCCAACACTGGACCTTCATCAGAGATTCTCTAAGGTTTGCTGTAAAGAACATATATAAAAAAAGAAGAATAGAAATTTATCACAATATTATAGGAATTTCATTCAATATCAGAGAGAATTCAGTATCATATGATGCATAAGTAGATAAATTACATAAATAAAATAAACATAATCTGTCGAATCAGCATATTTCGTGGCTTGTACTCTTGAGATTGATCCAAAGGTGTGCGTGATCTAAAGTTAATCTGTGAGAAGAAATGCATATATGGAGAGAGAGATTGGTGTTAAGGAAAAATTAGCCAGTAGTTTATCCTTAGTGACAACTGGAAGAAAAAGGAAGCTTCTATGAAGCAAGGGATATTAACGCTTCCAGATATTAGGTGCAGATCGTGCCGGAAAAGTATATAGTAGTGCTCATACTACATGCAGTTTGAGTATGTTGGTCCTCCTAGGAGGAAACAAAAGAGAAAAACACATAAGGCCACATATAGAACTGGAGAAAACAAAAAGCAAAAAACACAAATGTTTACTTTTTAGTTCAGGACATTTGTGTTTTTTGCTTTTTGCTTTTTGTTTTCTCTGGTTAATGGCCATGTGTTAATATGCACTTACATTGTGCATACACATTAACTTACTTTTCTCAGTTCAGATTTGTTTTTTATTTTTTTTTATTCACATATAGAACTGCTATAAATATAGTGGTTATCCATGTGGAGTGAATGCCCAGAAAAAATAATGATGGTAAAAGATAGAATATCTCAACATAAATCAAACATCAGGTGCAAGAGAACTCATCTCCCGTTACCGAAAACCATTTCCTTGAGAAAGGACATAATGTCTCCCAGCTAAAATTCCAGGTTTTGGAACAAATTGAACTCAACAGAAGAGGATATGACAGGACTAAAACCCTTAAAAGAAGGGAAGCCTACTGGATTTTTGCACTCCAGACCCTGGAGCCTAAAGGACTGAATAGAGACTATGATGCGCTAAGTTTCCTGTGAGATACAGGGATGATTATGCTGAAATTGATGACTGTGCTATTTTTTTAAAAAAAGATATGCCAATATTCATCTGTTCATTTATTAACAACTAGCTGAAGAGCCCCGCGATGCCTGGGCATAGTAACCAACTGTGGTTAGTTATAACACATTATAATGATTATATTGCACATAAAAACATTTCACATCATATATTCAACACTACAGATTTGCAACACAAATTAACTAAACGATTACCCAGGTATTGATAGTATCTTATTTTGAACTCATTCAAGAGCCTTTTGATAAATAACATTTGTATCTGTGTATCTAACCCTATCCTGTGTGATACTTTTTGCTGAGCCGTGGGGAAGAGTCTTGAGGAGATCATTTGCATATTCCCAGTGCCTTCTGGGATAAGTGAAGAGTCTCCGCGAGCTCTACGATCACTGGGTTTTGGCCGTTGCAGCTGAAAAGAGGAAATCGGAAAACCAGGGGAAGAGTCTTGAGGAGATCATTTGCATATTCCCAGTGCCTTCTGGGATAAGTGAAGAGTCTCCGCGAGCTCTACGATCACTGGGTTTTGGCCGTTGCAGCTGAAAAGAGGAAATCGGAAAACCAGGGGAAGAGTCTTGAGGAGATCATTTGCATATTCCCAGTGCCTTCTGGGATAAGTGAAGAGTCTCCGCGAGCTCTACGATCACTGGGTTTTGGCCGTTGCAGCTGAAAAGAGGAAATCGGAAAACCAGGGGAAGAGTCTTGAGGAGATCATTTGCATATTCCCAGTGCCTTCTGGGATAAGTGAAGAGTCTCCGCGAGCTCTACGATCACTGGGTTTTGGCCGTTGCAGCTGAAAAGAGGAAATCGGAAAACCCGAATTTTGGCTCATCTTTCATCGTTTTTAAGAAATCTCAAGATGGAAGAGGCCAGGAGCCATTTGGTGAGCTGCATTTCTTGCTACATGTTCACAGACTTACCAGTGGAAAAGCCAAATTTCACATGCCACAAATGCAAGCTTGTGTCCCTGTTGGAGGAAAAGTTGCAAAATCTCGAAGAGAGGTTGGCTACGTTGAAGATCATTAAGGAAGGTGAAGAGTTCTTGGACAGAGCAGAATTATCTCTTCATGTTACAGAAAGAGAAGAAATTCGAAGTGCACCTGAAGAAACAGAGGAATGGAGACATGTGACCCAGAGAAGCAGGAGGATCAGGAGGCAGTCAGCACCCATACTGCTCAGAAACCAGTACCAGGCTCTCACGCAGGAAAACGATGAAGAAATACATCAGGATAAGACTTTGCCAACAAACAGCAACCTTGTACGCCTTCAGAGTCCTCCTGGATGGAGAAAGAAAAATGTTGTGAAGAAGAAACGGAGAGTGGTGGTCATGGGGGATTCCCTGTTGAGAGGAACAGAGGCCGCTATCTGCAGACCGGATATAACTTCAAGAGAAATGTGCTGTCTTCCAGGTGCAAAAATTAAAGATGTGTCTGACAGGATATCAGGACTCTTCAGACCTACAGATGACTACCCATTCCTGCTACTACATGTGGGGACAAATGACACCGCAAGAAACGACCTGGAAACCATCTGCAGAGACTTTGAAGACTTAGGCAAGAAAGTGAAAGAACTGGGAGCGCAGGTGGTCTTCTCTTCCATCCTCCCAGTGGATGGCCATGGAACAAGGAGGTGGAATAAGATTCTGCAGGTGAACAACTGGCTACGTCGATGGTGCCGTCAGCAACGATTTGGATTTCTGGATCACGGAGTGAACTACTTATACGATGGACTACTTGCTAGAGATGGGGTGCACCTTACGAAGACTGGAAAGCATGTATTTGGAAGTCGCCTTGCTACACTTGTAAGGAGAGCTTTAAACTAGAACAACATGGGAAGGGAAGCAAAAGACCAGAAAAAGCCATACACCTGACAAATGCTATTGAGAACTCTGCTAATAGAAGTGGAAAGGAAGAACAAAGACGAAAGAATCTAATTAATAAAAATATTGGAGAAAGAGAAACCAATCACAAACTAAAATGTTTCTATACTAATGCACAAAGCATGGGCAACAAACAAGGAGAATTGGAACTACTAACACAGGAAAAGAAATATGATGTCATTGGAATCACTGAAACTTGGTGGGACGATACACATGATTGGAACACAAGACTAGAAGGATACAACTTATTTGCAAGAAACAGACTTGATAAACGAGGAGGAGGTGTTGCATTGCATGTTAGAAACGCGTATATCTGCACAGAGATTGAAGCTTCAGAGACTGGGAGTTCTGTGGAAACTGTTTGGGTAAGAATACAAGGACAGAACAATGGAAAGGACACCATTGTAGGCATTTACTACAGGCCGCCTGTGCAAGCTGAAGATATGGATGAACTCTTTATGCATCAAATGGCCAAGTTCTCCAAAAAATATGACATAGTTGTCATGGGAGATTTCAACTATCCAGACATTTGTTGGGAATCTCTCTCAGGCAAAACTAACAGGTCAAGGAAATTCTTATCCTCTCTTGCTGACAACTTTATCTTCCAAAAGGTAGGGGAGAAAACAAGGGGAACTGCTACCTTGGATCTAATCCTTATAAACAGGGAGGAAATGGTTGAGGAGGTAAAAGTGGCTGGAACCCTAGGAGGTAGCGACCATGCTATTTTAGAATTTTGGATAACTAGAGGCGGAAGACCTGTGAAGACTCAGACGTCAAGGTTAGATTTCAGAAAGGCAGATTTTAAGGGATTCAGAAAGATAATTGGAGGGATCCAATGGCTGGATATCCTTAAAGACAAAAATGTCCAGGAAGGATGGGAAATCTTGAAAAATGAAATTCTCAAAGCACAGTTGTTAACAATTCCGAAAAGAGGGAAGAATAGGAAGCATTTAAGGAAACCAGGATGGGTGAACACAGAACTAAAGCACATGCTAAAAAGGAAGAAAAAAATGTTTATAAAATGGAAAGAGGGAGGCATATCTAAAGAAGAATATAATGCTGTCTGCAGAATCTGCAGGGCACAAATCAGATTAGCTAAAGCTGAAAATGAATTGAGGCTTGCAAGAGATGTCAAAAGCAATAATAAAGGATTTTGGGGATATGTCAAAAGTAAAAGAAAAGTCAAAGATGCTATAGGATTTTTACAGGATGAAAATGATGAAATGGTAAGACAGGATGTTGAGAAGGCTGAACTTTTAAATTCCTATTTTGCATCTGTTTTCTCTCAGAAAGGAAATGTAACACCAACTGTTATTCACTGTCCTATTAAGGGAATAGAAGAATCCAGGATATCTATAAACAGAAAGATAGTGAGGAAACACTTAGCTAACCTAAATGAATTCAAGTCTCCAGGTCCAGATGAATTACACCCCAGAGTACTGAAGGAGATAGCAGAAGAAATTTCTGAACCACTCTCCATAATCTTTGAAAATTCTTGGAGAACAGGAGAAGTGCCAGAAGACTGGAGAAGAGCAAATGTTGTTCCTATCTTCAAAAAGGGGAAGAAGGTGGACCCAGGCAACTATAGGCCGGTGAGTCTGACTTCTATACCAGGAAAGATCTTTGAACAAATTATTAAACAACATGTAAGTCAATACCTGGATAAGAATGAAGTGATCAAACAGAGTCAGCATGGGTTTGTAACTAATAAGTCATGTCAGACTAACTTAATTTCCTTCTATGACGGTATCACTGATTGGGTGGATCAAGGAAATGCTGTAGATATAGTATATCTTGACTTCAGCAAAGCATTTGACAAAGTCTCTCATACAATCCTTATTGAAAAAATGACTAAGTATGGAATGGACAAGGCAACTGTTAGGTGGATTCATAGCTGGCTTAGTGATCGGACCCAAAGAGTGGTCGTAAATGGCTGCACATCCAGTTGGAAGAATGTCTCAAGTGGGGTACCACAGGGCTCTGTCCTGGGCCCTGTATTGTTCAACATCTTTATCAACGATTTAGATGAAGGAATTGAGGGTAAACTGATTAAATTTGCTGATGACACAAAGCTAGGAGGGATAGCTAATACTAGAGAAGAGAGAGAGAGGATTCAAAAAGATTTAAATAAACTGGAGAAGTGGGCAGTAACTAACAGAATGGTTTTTAACAGGGAGAAATGCAAAGTACTACATCTGGGCAATAAAAATGAAAAAAGCATATATAGAATGGGAGGAATAGGGCTAAGTGACAGCACATGTGAAAAAGACTTGGGTATACTAATAGATCACAGACTGAATATGAGTCAACAGTGTGATGCAGCAGCAAAAAAGGCAAATGCAGTTCTAGGATGTATTAACAGAAGCATACAGTCTAGATCACGTGAAGTCATTATTTCCCTCTACTCCTCTTTGGTCAGACCTCATCTGGAATATTGTGTCCAGTTTTGGGCACCACATTTTAAAAAAGACATCAACAAACTGGAGCAAGTTCAGAAAAGAGCGACCAGAATGGTGACCGGTCTGCAAACCCTGTCTTATGAGGAAAGGTTGCAGGATTTGGGAATGTTTAGTTTGCAAAAGAGAAGACTGAGAGGAGACTTAATTGCTGTCTACAAATATCTAAAGGGCTGTCACATTGTAGAAGGATCAACTTTATTCTCATTTGCACAAGGAAAGACTAGAAGCAATGGGATGAAACTGAATGGGAGGAGACACAGATTAGATATTAGAAAAAACTTTTTGACAGTTAGAGTGATCAATGAGTGGAACAG
The DNA here is from genome assembly GCF_039654945.1 of Dendrobates tinctorius. Classification (NCBI taxonomy): domain Eukaryota; kingdom Metazoa; phylum Chordata; class Amphibia; order Anura; family Dendrobatidae; genus Dendrobates; species Dendrobates tinctorius. The sequence continues at coordinate 31,468,390 of NW_027361689.1, forward strand.
GCTGCCACGAGAAGTGGTAAGTTTTCCTTCAATGGAAGTCTTCAAACAGAGGCTGGACAGACATCTGACTGGGATGATTTAGCGAATCCTGCTTTGAGCAGGGGGTTGGACCAGATGGCCCAGGAGGTCCCTTCCAACTCTACGATTCTATGATTCTATGATTCTATGATTCTATCTAATCCTATTCTGTGTGATACTTTCTGCTGAGCCGTGTATCTAACCCTATCCTGTGTGATACTGACTGCTCAGCTGTGTATCTAATCCTATCCTGTGAGATACTGACTGCAGAGTCATGTATCTAATCCTATTCTGTGTGATACTGTCTGCTGAGCTGTGTATATAATAATATTCTGTGTGATACTGACTGCTGAGCCGTGTACCTAATCCTATCATGTGTGATACTGACTCCAGAGCCGTGAATCTAATCCTATTCTGTGTGATACTGTCTGCTGAGCCGTGTATCTAATACTATTCTGTGTGATACTGTGTGCTGAGCTGTGTATCTAATCCTATCCTGTGTGATACTGTCTGCTGAGCCGTGTATCTATTCCTATCCTGTGTGATACTGTCTGCTCAGCCGTGTATCTAATCCTATCCTGTGTGATACTAAATGCTGAGCTGTATATCTAATCCTATTCTGTGTGATACTGTCTGCTGAGCTGTGTATCTAATACTATTCTGTGTGATACTGTGTGCTGAGCTGTGTATCTAATCCTATCCTGTGTGATACTGACTGCTGAGTTGTGTATCTAATCCTATCCTGTGTGATACTGACTGCTGAGCTGTGTATCTAATCCTATTCTGTGTGATACTGTCTGCTCAGCCGTGTATCTAATACTATTCTGTGTGATACTGTGTGCTAAGCTGTGTATCTAATCCTATCCTGTGTGATACTGACTGCTGAGCTGTGTATCTAATCCTCTCCTGTGTGATATTGACTGCTGAGCCTTGTATCTAATCCTATCCTGTGTGATACTGACTGCTGATCTGTGTATCTAATCCTATCCTGTGTGATACTGACTGCTGAGCTGTGTATTTAATCCTATCCTGTGTGATACTGACAGCTCAGCTGTGTATCTAATCCTATCCTGTGTGATACTGGGCTCTCCCTGCAGTCTGTGTCAGAGGGTGGTCTGTGTTGGAACGGTAATAAATTGTGTTATTTCCAGCTTTACAGAAGGACGATAACACCATAGAAATGATAAGAATAATAGGCAAAATTGTTTGGTGAATTGGAACGTGCGGGGTTAAAATTTCGCTTCACAACATATCCTATGACGCTCTCGGGGTCCAGACGTGTGACTGTGCCAAATTTGGTGGCTGTAGCTGCGACGGTGCAGATGCCAATCCCGGACATACACACATACATACAAACACACATTGAGCTTTATATATTAGATTCTTTCTCTTTTGTCTAAATAGAATTGCTAATTCTACTCCTCACCTCCCCGCTGGGCACCACTGTTTATTCGGTATAGTATACTATCACCAGCCAATTTACAACCAGTTGTTTACCTTCTTATACATGGGCCATGGTTTCCATATATATGTATTAACATTTAATGTTTTGCCCTTTGTATATACCTTTTAAATTCCTTTGAGGGGTTAACTTCCTTGCCATACACTTTTATTTATGCCATTACAAGCGCTTTAATCTCCTGCTTCATGTGGGCGCAACTGCTCCTATTTTTCATGACCACTATACTGTGATCCATCCTCATTGCTTACATCCTCCCCCCTGACATGCGCACTCATTTCAGTGTTGTGACTCACACGAGCGCCGCATCACATCGCGATGACGCGACCGCGCCGGTCACATGACCGCTTTTCATACTGACATGCGCTGTTCACCCAGCGCTGTCACTTCTGCCACAGACAAAGTGCAGGCGCCAAGTTCAGCACAGCCTGGCGTCCTCTACACAGCGGTGCATACCGCACGCCGAAGGGGCCACCGGTTACAGGTAACACGGATAACCCACACCTCTGACAGCGCTTTAACCATTGAAAAAAGGTCACAAACAGCAATGTATATTTCTTTATTTCAGCGCAAGTCAACAAGCGACTTAGGTGGCCTTACCGAAGCGCTTTCTTTCCTTTTGCCTTGAAATACAGCATCCAGGTATAGCAGGAACCCTCCTTTAACCCCCTCATTATTTTTTCTGGGCATTCACTCCACATGGATAACCCCTATATATATAGCAGTTCTATATGTGGCCTTATGTGTTTTTCTCTTTTGTTTCCTCCTAGGAGGACCAACGTACTCAAACTGCATGTAGTATGAGCACTACTATATACTTTTCCAGCACGATCTGCACCTAATATCTGGAAGCGTTAATATCCCTTGCTTCATAGAAGCTTCCTTTTTCTTCCAGTTGTCACTAAGGATAAACTACTGGCTAATTTTTCCTTAACACCAATCTCTCTCTCCATATATGCATTTCTTCTCACAGATTAACTTTAGATCACGTACACCTTTGGATCAATCTCAAGAGTACAAGCCGCGAAATATGCTGATTCCACAGATTATGTTTATTTTATTTATGCAATGTATCTACTTATGCATCATATGATATTGAATTCTCTCTGATATTGAATGAAATTCCTATAATAGTGAGATTAATTTCTATTCTCCTTTTTTTCTATATGTTCTTTACAGCAAACCTTAGAGAATCTCTGATGAAGGTCCAGTGTTGGACCGAAAACGTTTAGTAAATATTTATCTGGATGCCAATAAACAAAGAATCATCTTTTTCACTATTTTGAGTGCCAAGTTCTTTTATTATTTACAGTTCTAGATGAGTCACCCGGTCTGTCTTAGGCGGCACGTGTGCGGTAACAACCGGTCCGGAGCGTTTGGCACTTTCGGTTGCGGGAGTCAACGGGCACAAGGCAGTTCTCTGTCCACAATCACGGTACCTGGATGCAGGGAATCTAGAGCGCGGGCCTGCACTGTCACGGTGATCAGTGGATGGAGCACCAAACTTCCCCTGCTGCGCGCTCCGTCTTCCCATCAAGTCTTCTCTCCCATTCCCATGCGCAGGCTCTTTTATCATCGTCACACCCCCTGCTGTCGACTGCAAAGGTTGGTGCGGGATGGAAAGCTTTCCCCTGGAGAACAATGGTGACAGCACCGACAGTTCCAGAACTGGCGCGAGAGAGGTACCAACAGTCCGGTCCATCTTTTTACAGCTGCACTACTTTTCAGCTGACTGTGCATCGGAAGACGCATATCCAACAGAAATTGGCACTAGTGTCAGCAGGCTCACCTCCCACATGGGCCTAGTCGTGCTTGCAGACTCGGCGACTACGACCAGGCCCATACGGGATCATTAAGCCCCTGTATTAGGGATGGAGCTATGTCACTGATATATTTCTTTTATAATAATCTGTGAGACTCAAAATCTTCTGTTCTATTTGAAAGTGATTTGAAACCTGCAAAGCATTGAGGACCACTGGGACCAGTTGTCCAAATGTGAACCAGAAGAGGAATTAGACTGGTTTCCTAACACCATTATTTTAGTACAATGCCAATACAAGCACCTTCTGTAATGAAATGAAAGGATATGGACACTTTCTTCTGTTGGCCTTTTTTAACCCAAATATATTGACTGAGTACTAAAAAATCATTTTTGACTTTAAATTTAATTAAAAATGTTAAATTACTTGCCTTTTACATTGTCTATATTGCTGACTGCAGAATGAGTTAACTGAGAAACCATTGGCAACCTTGTTCTGACAGGTAGTTTGTAACTCTTTTTTATATATGTTTTTCCTGAGTTCCTCTCAGCTGAATGATGATCAAATTGAACACATTAAAATTTATGTTAACTTTTGCAACATAATTCAGCAAGGATGCTGGAGCAGAATGCTGGAGCTAAGAAACAGACAGACAAAAGAGTTGCAAGCTCCCCATCAGAATGAGCTCACTGACATTTTCTCAGTTAGCTCATGAACTGTAGGTAAACTATTCAAATTTGCAGATGATTCAAAGCTAGGAGGGATAGCATTAGCTAACACTAGAGAAGACAGAAAGGATTCAGAGGGATCTAGATAAGCTTCAGCAATGGACAGTGACTAATAGAATGGTATTTAACAGGGAGAAATGCAAGATTCTACATCTGGGCAAGAAAAAGGAAAATTACACCTACAGAATGGGAGAAATTGAACTAAGCAACAGCACGTGTGTAAAAGACTTTGGTATACGAATAGATCACAGACTGCACATGAGTCAACAGTGTGATGCAGCAGCAAAAAAAGACAAACACAGTTCTAGGATGTATTAAGGAACAAATAGAGTCTAGATCACGTGAAGTAATTATCTCCCTCTACTCCTCCTTGGTCAGGCCTCATTTGGAATCCTGTGTCCATTTCTGAGCACCACATTATAAAATAGACATTGAAAAACAGGAGCAAGTTCAGAGAAGAGCTACCATGATGGTGAGCGGACTGCAAAGTATGTCATACGAGGAACGGTTAAAGGATCTGGGTATGTTTAGCTTGCAAAAAAGGCTAAGAGGAGACTTAATAGGTGTCTACAAATATATCAAGGGATGTCACAGTGTAGAGAGATCATCATTCTCATTTGCACATGGAAACATGAGAAGCAATGGAATTAAACTGAAAGGGGGAAGATACAGATTAGATATTAGAAACAACTATTTGACATTGAGGGTGATCAATGAGTAGAACAGGCGGCCACGAGAGGTGGGGAGTTTTCCTTCAATGGAAGTCTTTAAACAGAGGCTGTTTGACATATTTCCTTTGTATTTTAGAAAAAAAAGTTATATATACAGTACAGACCAAAAGTTTGGACACACATTCTAATTCAAAGAGTTTTCTTTATTTTCATGACTATGAAAATTGTAGATTCACTCTGAAGGCATCAAAACTATGAATTAACACATGTGGAATTATATAATTAACAAAAAAGTGTGAAACAACTGAAAATATGTTTTATATTCTAGGTTCTTCAAAGTAGCCACCTTTTGCTTTATTACTGCTTTGCACACTCTTGGCATTCTCTTGATGAGCTTCAAGAGGTAGTCACCGGAAATGGTCTTCCAACTGTCTTGAAAGAGTTCCCAGAGATGCTTAGCACTTGTTGGCCCTTTTGCCTTCACTCTGCGGTCCAGCTCACCCCAAACCATCTCGATTGGATTCAGGTCTGGTGACTGTGGAGGCCAGGTCATCTGGTGTAGCACACCATCACTCTCCTTCTTGGTCAAATAGCCCTTACACAGCCTGGAGGTGTGTTTGGGGTCATTGTCCTGTTGAAAAATAAATGATGGTCCAACTAAACGCAAACCCGATGGAATAGCATGCCGCTGCAAGATGCTGTGGTAGCCATGCTGGTTCAGTATGCCTTCAATTTTGAATAAATTCTCAACAGTGTCACCAGCAAAGCACCATCACACCTCCTCCTCCATGCTTCACGGTGGGAACCAGGCATGTAGAGTCCATCCGTTCACCTTTTCTGCATCGCACAAAGACACGGCGGTTGGAACCAAAGATCTCAAATTTGGACTCATCAGACCAAAGCACAGATTTCCACTGGTCTAATGTCCATTCCTTGTGTTCTTTGATGGCCACTCATTTTTCTTTACTTAGCTGCTTTTTTCTTGCCATAATACAAATTCTAACCGTCTATTCAGTAGGACTATCAGCTGTGTATCCACTAGACTTCTGTACAACACAACTGATGGTCCCAACCCCATTTATAAGGCAAGAAATCCCACTTATTAAACCTGACAGGGCACACCTGTGAAGTGAAAACTATTTCCGGTGACTACCTCTTGAAGCTCATCAAGAGAATGCCAAGAGTGTGCAAAGTAGAAATCAAAGCAAAAGGTGGCTACATTGAAGAACCTAGAATATAAGACATATTTTCAGTTGGTTCACACTTCTTTGTTAATGATATAATCCCACATGTGTTAATTCATAGTTTTGATGCCTTCAGAGTGAATCTACAATTTTCATAGTCATGAAAATAAAGAAAACTCTTTGAATGAGAAGGTGTGTCCAAACTTTTGGTCTGTACTGTATATATACTGTATATATATATATATATATATATATATCTACTTATATAATTGCCTTGTAATGTTTTCATTTCCTGTTCTGTCCAGATGTCCCCGTATCCCAGAATTCCAAGCGGAGGAAGTTCACCGACCACCATATTGGGACACCCAAGTGATGGGTGTCTCTATAAGGAAACTGCTGCTGGTACCAACCTATTGCATGGTACGACCAGCGGAACACCGTTGCACCACACACACATACACACTCTATACGCCGTACGCACCACACACACGCACACACTCTCACACTCGCACACACTCACACTTACACACTCACATTCACACTCTCACACTCGCTCTCACACTCACATTCTCACTGTAACACTCACGCACTCACAGTCACAGTCACACACTCACACTCACACTCAGTCACACTCATACACTCACACTCAGATACAGTCACACACTCACACACACAATCATTTGGTTGATCCCAGCGGCAGATGTCTACAAGCAGAGGAAGCCGGTCACATTAAAGGGGTTTTCCCAGGAACGAAAGTTAATTTTAAAAATTGTCTGTGTCTGACCGTGTATGGAGCATACCACATCTCCTGGGCAGGGGAGGAAGAAAAAGACAACACTGACATTACAGCAGGGGATAACAGAAGATTCATTTTATGAGGTAAAATATTTCACTGACTGCTTTTAAACAATATTTTACCTCACAAAATGTATCCTCTGCGATCTCCTGCTGTAATGTCAGTATTGTCTCTTGCATTCTCCCCTGCCCAGGAGCTGTGGTATGTTCTGTACACGGTCAGACACAGACAATTTTTAATATAAACTTTCGTTCTAGGGAAAACCCCTTTAAATAGAAATTCCTCCTGACATTCTGTGCACTGACTTTTTAGTGATGAAGGTACACAGGTCAAACAAGAGATGACATGAGAGGAAAATACAGCAGATGGGGAGAGAGAACACACAGGTGTGAGACAGACAGAGCAAAGGGGGGAGACAGCTCAAACGGAACAGAGCATGAGGGGAGAACACAGCACAGGAAGGAGAGAGACAGCAGACAAGGGGGATAACACATGGGTTAGACAGGTCAAAGGAGAGGGCACAGACGGAGATGTCAGCACATGGGGAAAGAGTGGATAGGTGGGTGAGCACATGGGGGGAGAGATTCTCAACGCTGCAAAGCCTGCCCCCATCGTGACATTACCGTCCTCCCGATGTGATAGCATTGGGCCTCCATCTAGTATATATATATATTTGCAAGTATCACAGCTTGGAAACGCTTTTGGTAGCCAGTCACGAATCTTTCAATTGTAGTTTGAGGGATTTTCATCCATTCTCCCTTGGAAAATTCTTCCAGGGGTCATCTTCCATGCACTGCTATTTTGAGGTCTAGCCACAGATTTTCAGTTATGTTCAGATCACGAGACTGTTCTTGTGCCTTTTGAGGTAGTCAGTTGTGGATTGTGACTTGTGTTTAGGATCATTATCCATTTGTGGAAGCCATCCTCTTTTCAACTGCAGCTTTTTTACAGATGGTGTTATGTTTGCATCAAGAATTTTTTGAAATTTCATTGATTCAATTCTTTTTTCTCCCCTTGAAATGCTCCTCCTGCCATTGGCTTCAACACAACCCTAAAGCATGATTGATCCACCCCCATGCTTAATAGTTGTCAAGATGTTCTTTTTCTGAAAAGCTACTTTTGATCATTGTGCTCAAAGAGTTCTATTTTAACCTCATCGGTCCACAGGAATTGTTTCCAAAATGCATTAGGCTTGTTTAGATGTTCTTTGGCATATTTCTGACTTTGAATTTCATGGTGAGGACGCAGGAGAGGTTTTCTTCCGACGACTCTTCCATGAAGTCCATATTTGTGCATAGGTCTCTGAATAGTAAAACAAGGTACCACACATCCAAAGTCTACTAAATATTTCTGAAGGTCTTTTGCAGTCAAGCGGGGGTTCTGATTTGCCTGTCTAGGAATCCTATGAGCAGCTCTCACTGAAATTTAGCTTGGTCTTTCAGACCTTATCTTGACCTCCACTGTTCCTGGTAACGGCCATTTCTCAATTACATTTCAAAATTGAGGAAATGGCTTTGCTATCTTCTTAGAGCCTTCTCCTGCTTTGTGCACCTCCACCATTTTCATTTCTAGGCTGCTGCTTAGAAAAACCCTTGGCTGCTGTTTTTTGGCACAAGGTTAAAGGAGGCTGGGTTTTTAAAAATCTGGTAAATTTATATCACCAGGCCTTTCCTAACAGGCTAATTAAGGTCTAAATCTGTAAAGGTGTGCAAACTTTTGCACCTGCCCATTTTTCTTTGTGTAATATCCAAAATGTTAAAAATAACAATATGTACAGTGGGGAAAAAAGTATTTAGTCAGCCACCAATTGTACAAGTTTTCCCACATAAAAAGATGAGAGAGGCCTTTAATTGACATCATAGGTAGACCACAACTATGAGACTCAAAATGAGAAAACAAATCCAGAAAATCACCTTGTCTGATTTGGCAAGATTTATTTTGCAAATTATGGTGGAAAATAAGTATTTGGTCACCTAAATACATACAAGATTTCTTGCTCTCACAGACCTGTAACTACTTCTTTAAGAGGCTCCTCTGTCCTCCACTCATTACCTGTAGTAATGGCACCTGTTTGAACTTGTCATCAGTATAAAAGACACCTGTCCACAACCTCAAACAATCACACTCCAAACTCCACTATGATGAAGACCAAAGGGCTGTCAAAAGACACCAGAAACAAAATTGTAATTGTAGCCCTGCACAAGGCAGGGAAGACTGAATCTGCAATAGGCCAGCAGCTTGGTGTGATGAAACCAACTGTGGGAGCAGTAATAAGAAAATGGAAGACATACAAGACCACTGATAATCTCCATCGATCTGGGGCTCCACGCAAGATCTCACCACGTGGGGTCAAAATGATCACAAGAACGTTGAACAAAAATACCAGAACCACATGGGGAGACCTAGTGAATGACCAGCATAGACCTGGGACCACCGTAACAAAGGCTACCATCAGTAACACACTACGCCACCAGGGACTCAGATCCTGCAGTGCCAGACATGCCAGACGTGTCCCTCTGTTTAAGCCAGTACATGTCCGGGCCTGTCTGAAGTTTGATTGAGAGCATTTGGATTATCCAGAAGAGTAATAGGAGAATGTCAATTGGTCTAATGAAACCAAAGTAGAACTGTTTGGTAGAAACAAAGCTTGTCGTGATTGGAGGAGACAGAATGGACGTGGATGGGTCTTTCAGCATGATAATGATCCCAAGCACACTGCAAGGGCAACGAAGGAGTGGCTTCGTAAGAAGCATATGAGGGTCCTGGAGTGGCGTAGCCAGTCTCCAGATCTCAACCCCATAGAAAACCTTTGGAGGGATTTGAAAGTCCGTGTTGCCCAGCAACAGGCCCAAAACATCACTGCTCTAGAGGAGATCTGCACGGAGGGATGGGCCAACATACCACCAACAGTGTGTGCTAACCTTGTGAGGACTTACAGAAAACATTTGACCTCTGTCATTGCCAACAAAGGATATATAACAAAATATTGAAATGAACTTTTGTTAATGACCAAATACTTATTTTTCACCATAATTTGCAAAATAAATCTTGCGATATCAGACAAGGTGATTTTCTGGATTTGTTTTCTCATTTTGACTCTCATAGTTGTTGTCATGGGGTCCTTCTCTGGTATCATACAATCAACAGAGCGAGAGAAGTGTGAACAATCCCAAGACCTTTATTATAGGTAAAACTAAAAGGTCCATAAATAATCCACCACACTGAGGATACAATAGTCCAGAGCACGTATGCAGTTCAGTAACAGGATAAAATTTCCAGGGAGATGAGAGTCCAAAAATCAAGCATCCAGAGGATAAAAAGTCCATACGCTTCATTTTCTCTCTGACGTGCTGTGTTCACACGATGCTCTTAACACAGGAACTGACTTCCCCCCTCCTGTCCTTTCCAGCCCCCTCCCTATGTCCAGGAGTAGTCAGACAGGTTGCGGTGGTTTTCAGGCCTCCCATGCCTGACAAAGGTGCCTGGGGGATTAAGACACTACAGGGGGTCATCAAGTGACATAGATACAGTTGTGGCCAAAAGTATTGACACCCCTGCAATTTTGTCAGATAATACTCAGTTTCTTCCTGAAAATGATTGCAAACACAAATTCTTTGGTATTATTATCTTCATTTAATTTGTCTTAAATGAAAAAACATAAAAGAGAATGAAGCAAAAAGCAAAACATTGATCATTTCACACAAAACTCCAAAAATGGGCCAGACAAAAGTATTGGCACCCTCAGCCTAATACTTGGTTGCACAACCTTTAGCCAAAAAAACTGCGACCAACCGCTTCCGGTAACCATCAATGAGTTTCTTACAATGCTCTGCTGGAATTTTAGACCATTCTTCTTTGGCAAACTGCTCCAGGTCCCTGATATTTGAAGGGTGCCTTCTCCAAAATGCCATTTTTACATCTCTCAACAGGTGTTCTATGGAATTCAGGTCTGGACTCATTGCTGGCCACCTTAGAAGTCTCCAGTGCTTTCTCTCAAACCATTTTCTAGTGCTTTTTGAAGTGTGTTTTGGGTCATTGTCCTGCTGGAAGACCCATGACCTCTGAGGGAGACCCAGCTTTCTCACAATGGGCCCTACATATGCTGCAAAATTTGTTGGTAGTCTTCAGACTTCATAATGCCGTGCACACGGTCAAGCAGTCCAGTGCCAGAGGCAGCATAGCAACCCCAAAACATCAGGGAACCTCCGCCATGTTTGACTGTAGGGACCGTGTTCTTTTCTTTGAATGCCTCTTTTTTTCTCCTGTAAACTCTTTGTTGATGCCTTTGCCCAAAAAGCTCTACTTTTGTCTCATCTGACCAGAGAACATTCTTCCAAAACGCTTTAGGCTTTTTCAGGTAAGTTTTGGCAAACTCCAGCCTGGCTTTTTTATGTCTCGGGGTAAGAAGTGGGGTCTTCCTGGGTCTCCTACCATACAGTCCCTTTTCATTCAGACGCCGACGGATAGTACGGGTTGACACTGTGGTACCCTCGAACTGCAGGGCAGCTTGAACTTGTTTGGATGTTAGTCGAGGTTCTTTATCCAACATCCGCACAATCTTGCATTGAAATCTCTTGTCACTTTTTCTTTTCCGTCCACATCTAGGGAGGTTAGCCACAGTGCCATGGGCTTTAAACTTCTTGATGACACTGCGCACGGTAGACACAGGAACATTCAGGTCTTTGGAGATGGACTTGTAGCCTTGAGATTGCTCATGCTTCCTCACAATTTGGTTTCTCAAGTCCTCAGATAGTTCTTTGGTCTTCTTTCTTTTCTCCATGCTCAATGTGGTACACACAAGGACACAGGACAGAGGTTGCGTCAACTTTAATCCATGTCAACTGGCTGCAAGTGTGATTTAGTTATTGCCAACACCTGTTAGGTGCCACAGGTAAGTTACAGGTGCTGTTAATTACACAAATTAGAGAAGTATCACATGATTTTTTGAACAGTGCCAAAACTTTTGTCCACCCTCTTTTTTATGTTTGGTGTGGAATTATATCCAATTTGGCTTTAGGACAATTCTTTTTGTGTTTTTTCATTTAAGACAAATTAAATGAAGATAATAATACCAAAGAATTTGTGTTTGCAATCATTTTCAGGAAGAAACTGAGTATTATCTGACAGAATTGCAGGGGTGTCAATACTTTTGGCCACAACTGTACAGTCAGGCTGCAGACATACAAGGCAACAAAAAAAAATATTATGAAAATCAGTGAAATAGAAATATACACAAAATGATATCCACATAGCATATCACACCATCACAGTTGTGGTCTACCTATGATGTCAATTACTGGCCTCTCTCATCTTTTTAAGTGGGAGAACTTGCACAATTGGTGGCTGACTAAATTCTTTTTTTCCATACTGTATATATATTTTTTTTTTTCCTAAAATAGAAAAGAAATGTGCCATCTTTAACTATAGGCTTTTTAGAGATATTTTCAGGGAACCTGTCAGCAGATATAAGCTGCCAGATGCATAGACAGCATGTATCAGGGACATGCTGTATGATCTCAGCCATGTACTTTAAAAGCCACCAATTAGTGTTCCATGTGGCTGCGTCCTGCTGCTAGTGACTAACAAGTGTCTCTCTATGCACACAGGAGGTGGGAAGAGACATGTCAATAGAGGTCAGTGGGTGGGGAGAAGCTGCCGGGGACCCATCTGTTGGATTAGTTTGTCGTGTGGCTCTTTACCTGGTGACTTTCAAAGTAGGGAGTGGGAGTGGGAGTGGCTCTCTGAATCACTGCAGAATTTAAGAGTCAAACATACCTGGCTGAGATCATTCAGACATGTGTGAGGACACGGAGGGGTTGGCGAGCGTCCAAGGTCCGCTAGCCGAAACTGCATGTGTGGCGCCCCTGAGGGTTCAGTTGCCACAGAGGTACTGCACCTCCTCCTGAGGTGTAGTATCCCACTTCCCAGGTAAGATGGAACACCTGACCAGACTCCATCACCTACATCCAGCACAGACACCTTAGAACAGCAGAGCACCCTTTATGGCAGCTGCTTTGGTTCATGCTGGGTGCTGGGTGGCGGGTGGAGCTTAGAGACACTAAGAGGGGAAAGCTGACAGGAAGTTAGAGAGCAGAATCCCCTGAGAGGGGGAGGAAGGCAGAAGTTCCCCGCAGGGGGGAGCGGAGAGGAGAACTTTCGACTGTGATAATCCCCGGCGGAGGGATAGTGAGAAGGCGTAGTTGCAGCAGCCTCCTGTAATCTGGAGCTGTTAGCAAGGAAAGAGAAGGAAGGAAGGATCAGTTGTTCAGAATGAAGATAAATAAGAACAGAACGTGAGGAGGAGAGAGACTGGGGATGAGGGCTAGTGCGGAGCCTTTCCCTAAGTTCATTGTGCCAAGGCAGGGCACCGGTATCCGAGGCTGTTTGTGATATAATGATCCTGCAGCAGAAACCGGAGGAATACGAGTTGAGACTGCTCTATTCCCACCAAAGACTCGAAGACACAGTGGCAACTTGTGCATGAGCCGGGACATGATTGATGGAGTCCCTGAAGCAGGCTACAGCCACCTGTCATATGAGTGGAGTTTAAGTAACATCAAGAAGGAGGCACTTGAGTGTAATTCAGAACTTCAAGTACTTCAGATTAGCGCTAGAAAGGTGACGTTCGGAACAGGCACACGAAAGGGAGTGCTGGAAGGGTTAATTCCATCTACCTGGGAGTTGGCTGAGTCCCTGGCCTGGAGACTGTGGCATTGAAGTGGGCACCTGTCTGTGTCAGAAACGTGAGTAAAAGAATTGGAACTGCAATCGCTGTGTCGTTGTCTTTCTCCTGCGCCAACCCACTCAGCACTGCTACATCTCTGTACCTAACACTACACCATCTAACTCAACACCTATTACTACTGCCCTGGGACTACAGCTCTACCTGTGGAGAGCTATTACATCTTTGCTGCACCCCACCATCTGTCTCAGAGGATCTGCACCGTAACGTCGGCTTAACACCTTCCTTGCCAAGCACCACAGGTGGCGTCACAAACTACCTACCTATAAACTCTATTTCATTCCACCCATTTTACATTGGCCGCCCAGGGCCACGGACCGGTTCGACGCAACCGTGACACATCTGTTATGAATGAGTCACTGAGGAGGAAAAAACAAAAAGCCAGCTATGCCCAGAAAACCGGCGAGGTTGGTAACTAGCGGATTGCAGACCCCTGATCCTATCCACAACAACTAGCAGTAGCCGTGGAGTGTGCCTACGGTGGTCCTAGATGTCTCTTCCCGGCCGGAGAACTAAATAAGCCTAAAGAAAGAAATGGAAAATCTAAACTGTCCCAGAGCAGATCCCAAAGCAATAGACTGCCTCCAACATATATTGTCGGTGAAACAAGATGAAAACACAGACACAGGTAGAAAGATAGGCTGAACAAACGATTGGGCCCTTGCTAACTAGAAAGGACAGGAAAGAAAAGCTGCTGTCTGCAATCACGCAAAAAACCCTGCCAAAAAGAATGTCCAACACGTCTGATAGAAAAAGGCCCCGAAGTCGCTAGACTTCAAATCACTATATCAGCACTCGGGTATATTCTGAAGACAGAGCAAAAGAGATCAACTGATCAGAGACAAAATGGGGATTCAGCCCAGTCCCAGTCAGGGCTGGCTGAACACAAAAACTAAGTAAACCAGACAAAAACTCATATGAACAATAGCAGAGAAAACTTAGCTTTAGGAAGGCAGGAACCAAACTGGAAACCAGGAGCCACAGTCAGGAAAAATCAACAGCAAGAAACTAGGGAGTCGGCTGCCTTAAATCCAATCAGAAACTCCTGATGTCCAATCGCAGTCCTCTTCCTCAGGTGGCCGGTCTCTGCCATTTAGATCAGCTTCATTACCTCCCTTCACCAACAGAGGGAGTCCAGATAGAGAACTCACTACTCCTGTGTAAGCACAGCCAGTTCCATAACCCTCACCAGAAGCCAGAGGCAAACCCGAAAATGAGCTCACAACACACATCCCTCTGAGACACCGGCCCAGTACCGAGTAACCCCACAGCCCTGGGGGTGATCCACATGGACCAGGGATTGTCCCACCAAATGCCCGCTTTCCTTATAACTTGGGCATAACGCTACTCAGACTACACAGGGTGAGGGTAAAACAGTGTGGCAATATTTTACTAAACCACAAAACAGGCAGATAACACAAAGAACAGTCCCAGCACATTACCCAAGATGGTGCATATTACAAAGTCTCACCCTTCCGCTGACTCACCAGGATAAGAGCAGCGTTTACTTTACATAATCCAGAGTTGCTACCCCACCTGTGGCATGCATACAGCAAGAAAGTAACAAAAAGCATAGGAAGATGACAGACCATTCAGTCCATACAAGGCCAGTTGATCCAAGGATTACAACTTGGCTTCATCTTCCAGGGTCGGTTACTCCACCTGTGGCATGCACACAAAGAGGAGGTAAAGACAAGCGTAGGAAGATGACAGTCCATTGAGGTACAAGGCCAGTTAACCTGAGCGTTACAACCTGGCTTCTCCAAACAAATCCATGGTTCAGCGTTGGTCAATGGAGCAGATCTGTATTCTTCCTACCTGGGCGAAAACCCCTAGGCTGTTTCCTGTAGAATGATAGATCTGAGTCCCTCGCGATGGAACCATGCTGTAAAATGGCTGCTGTCCTACCTCTCGTCCTTTTGGATGTATGGATGTCTTGGCAGAATCTCTGGCTGTGTCTCTCTCTCGATCTCTCTGTCTCTCTATACAGAGGCATGTAACCTATTTGCAGACTTAAGAAGTGTCCCTGATTCAGTATTTACATAAAAGGGTAAGAATAGAGATTAGATTGAGTAGCATTACTTGATTATTTAAAATATTTGCATAGATTTTCCTCCTCTGTTTACAATGCAAACATACTGGCAAGCAAGGATCTGCCTGTATATCAGCCGTCCCCGCCTGCCTATCAACAATGCCCACCTGCCTGTCTATCAGCCATGCCTGCCTGCCTGTCTATCAGCTGTGTCCGCCTGCCTGTCTGTCACCTGTGCCTGCCTGCATATCAGTCGTACCCACCTGCCTATGAACAATGCCCACCTGCCTGTCTATCAGCCATGCCTACCTGCCTGTCTATCAGCTGTGTCCGCCTGCCTGTCTGTCACCGGTGCCTGCCTGTATATCAGCCGTACCCGCCTGCCTATCAACAATGCCAGCCTGCCTGTCTATCAGCCATGCCTGCCTGCCTATCAGCTGTGCACGCCTGCCTGTCTGTCAGCCGTGCCTGCCTGTATATCCGCTGTGCCTGCCTGCCTATCAACAATGCCCACCTGCCTGTCTATCAGCCATGCCTGCGTGCCTTTCTATCAGCTGTGTCCGCCTGCCTGCACTTGCCTAACAGGATATCTGTCATGCCAGCCACAGCACCAGCTGTGCCAGTCAATATTTGCCCAGTCCGCCATCTCTGCCTCTAGTCCCAGGGGGATCAGCTGCCATCCACCAGATTTCAGTCCTGATGAAGAAACTGGTCCCACCTCCTACATCTCTCCTTGGATCGTGGTCTCATCAGCCGCCGTGAATCCGAGGTCGGACTTGGTGAGGCCCCTAGTTATGCCCCTCCAGTCTTTCCTTGGGCCACGGCACAGTGGTTCCACCACCCAGCCCGCTACACTGATGTATGCTGCCTGTGAATCGTGCAGCATGAATCAGCTGTCAGGTTCCCTTAAGTAAATTTCCAAAAGGTGCAAACATTACCAATTAAAGGGGTTGTCTGGGACTTTAATTAATATTGATATTCTATCCACAAGGGCTACGATTAACACCAATGGTCTCCATCCTGCATCTCTAGCTCTGGCAAAGCTATGTCAGCCGGTGGCCATCAGTTATTGCTGTGAATTGTAGTTTATTAACAACTGTAAAGGGTTTAACGAAAAACTTTTGCACTCAGGCATTGTTTTCAGGCAGGACCAACATGTCGAGAAGTGATATGGTAATATTGATATTGCATAGGACATACTGTATGTGAGGGCTCATACAATCCATTGTCTCTTTAGGGTGAGCGTTACTCTTGTTTTCCGTGTATCATTAAAACCATGTAATTGTTTCAATATTTGCTTTTCGGAGAGATCTGAGCTGTAGAAAATTGCAGCTAAACGGCAGTGAAGTAATGCGTTCTGTTCATGGCTGGGGGTTTTACATGGGGAACAATACGCGGAAACAAACAGCATATTTTACCAATTACCGCTGTGTGAATTGCTTAGAAATCAGTGGAGAATATGCCTGTCATAATAATAACATCTCTCAGATTTCATTTATGGCTTCTTTGTTATTATTTTGTGCCATATAAAGATCCTGCCAATAATTTATGTCTTTTGTTCATTTGTATTTCGCGAAGCGATCCAGCCATTAGGAAGATTTGTATTGTACGGTCGTGTTCCCAGCAGATGAGCTATTACCCCATCTGTTTTCTGCAGCTTACTGTATGTGAGAAGCGCTGCGATCCTCCTGAGTTATTAGGTGACGGTCCCTTCCTTACTGCAGCCTAATATGGTGTTTTATGCCTTTTTTATGTGCTGTTATGACTCCCTTCCCCGATGATTATTAAAAACAGACGAAAACATAGACTTCTATGGACTAGACTGCTATAAGCCCTGTACATACAGTAGGTTTTAAAAAAAGACATCAACTTCAACTATTGATAGATTTTTTTTTTAATAACTCACAATGCCATTTGTTGCGAGAAAGGAAGTCTGGAATCTGCCATTACTACAGTGGCATGTCAAAGTTTTGGCACCCCTGGTCAAAATTACTGTTATTGTGAACAATTAAGGAAGCTGAAGATGAAATTATCTCTAAAAGTCTTAAAGTTAAAGATGACACATTTCATTTGTATTTTAAGCACAAAAAATATATTTATTGTCATTTTTACATTTTAAAAATTGCAAAAACCAAAATGGACTGCTGCAAAAGTTTTGGCACCCTGCATGGTTAATACGTGGTAGCACCCTTTTTGCAAGTATCACAGCTTGTAAATGCTTTTTGTAGTTAGACAAGAGTCTTTCAATTCTTGTTTGAGGGATTTTCATCCATTTTTCCTTGGAGAATTCTTCCAGTTCTGTGAGATTCCCGGGTCGTCTTGCATCCTCTGCTATTTTGAGGTCTACCCACAGATTTTCAATAATGTTCTGATCAGGGGACTGTGAGGGCCATTGTAAAACCTTCAGCTTGCACCTTTTGAGGTAGTTTAATGTAGATTTTGACGTGTGTTTAGGATCATTCTCCATTTGTAGAAGCCATCCTCTTTTCAACTTCAGCTTTTTTACAGATGTATTGAAATTTCATTGAATCCATTCATTCCTCTACCCATGAAACTTCTGACTTCTGCTTCTGATGCTGAATTTTATGGTAAGGAAGCCGGAGAGGTTTTCTTCTAATGACTCTTCCCTAGAGGCCATATTTTCCTGGTGTCTCTGAACAGTAGAACAATGTACGATAACTCCAGAGTCTGCTAAATCTTTCTGAAGGTTGAAGGTCTTTTGCAGTCAAATGGGGGTTCTGATTTGCCTCTCGAACAAACCTACCAGCAGCTTTAACTGAAAATTTTCTCGGTCTTCCAGATCTTATCTTGACCTAAAGCTCACCTTTACTATTTGTTTGGGCCTGAATGGATCGACATGAAAGAATATGTTAACGAAATTTTATGGAAGGGTCATCTCCATCCTTCTTCCCTATCCCAGGTGTACTGTGTAATGGCTGTGGCTGATCATGGTCTGATCATAACACACCTCTTAGAGAGGGGAGGATGCAAAATAGAATATAGACATTACAGTATGGGATCACAGCTGATTGTTTTTGTGATGCAAAACAATTCCCTGCCCATTTTGAAGCAATGTTTTACTTAACAGAAAAAAAACAGTTTTGATCCCATGCTATAATGTCTGTATAGTTTTTTACTTCCTCCCCTGCCCAGGAGCTGTGGTATGATCAGACCATGTTCCTGCACGGTCAGACACAACCATTACACAGTACACAGCAGGGGCACATTTGTAATATTATCTCAGCACAGGAACATTTTTTTTGAAACACATCCAATTGTGGAACTTATTTTTATTCCAAGATCTAGTGAATAGAACTATTGTTCGTGGTACAATCCTTTTAACCCCTTCCGACATGTGTTGTACTAGTACTGCTCTGCGGGAGATGCGTTCCCGCAAACAGCAGTACTAGTACGGCACACTGATCGTGGGCATTTAACCCCTCTGATGCCACTGTCAGTAGTGACAGCAGCACAGAGAAGCATCGCATAGGGAGGGGGCTTCCTGCGCGTTTTCATCAGGACATCGCGATGCGATTGTATTGGCCTGATGGTCTCCGTAGATACCCCCCGGCACCAACATGGCCGGGAGGTCCTTACGGGTCCTGAAGCGAGGTGGCTTGTGAGCCGGGTGCCAGCATGCCTCCTTTCCTGCCTGTCAGATCTCTGATATGATGTTCTGCAGTGCAATGTTTCAGATCAGCGATCTGACACTATATAGTGATGTCCCATACTGGGACAATGTAAAAAGGTAAAAAAAATTAGAAAATGTAAAAATATATTAAAAAAATGCTAAATAAAGAAAAAAAATAATATTTTTCCACCAAATACATTTATTTATGTAAATAAAAAAAACAATAAAGGTACACATTTTGTATCGCCGCATCCGTAACGACCTGCTCTATAAAACTATCCCACTTGTTAACCCCTTCAGTGAACACTGAAAAAAATAAAAATAAAAAACGAGGCAAAAAACAATGTTTTATCATCATACCGCCGAACAAAAAGTGCAATAAAACATGATCCAAAAGACATAAGTAAATAAAAATGGTACAGCTGAAAATATCATCTTGTCCTGCTAAAGACACGCTGCCATATAGCTCCATCAGCAGAAAAAATAAAAAAGTTATAGCTCTCAGAATAAAGCGATGCAAAAATAATAATTTTTTCTATAAAATAGCTTTTATTGTGTAAAACCGCCAAAACATAAAAAAAAATAAATGAGGTATCGCTGTAATCACACTGACCCAAAAGAATAAAGCGGTCTTACCAATTTTTTCACATGCGGATCGGTATAAAAAGCAAAAAACAAAAAGCAATTCCTAAATTGCTGTTTTTTTTAATTTTGCCTCCCAAAAATCGGAATAGAAAGCGATCAAAAAATGTCATGTGCCTCAAAAAGCTACCAATAAAAATGTCAACTCGTCCCGCAAAAAAACAAGCCATAACACCACTTTGTCGCCCGAAATATGAAAAAAATATAGCTCTCAAAATGTGGTGATGCAAAAACTAGTTTTCGCAATAAAAAGCGTCTTTTAGTGTGTCAAATCCAAAAAAGAAGTAAACCAGCTTCCCAAAAAATTCCAAAGTTTATTTTTACACAGATAAAAACAGGATAAGGCAGGACGTAGTTCACACGACTAAGTGTAGCAGCTACGCGTTTCAAACACGCTGGGTGTTCTTTCTCAAAGCTGCGTTGAGAAACCGTCATCTGTTAACGGAAATATAGGGAGCTCCCACATTACTGGTAGCATAAAGGCTCTGGAAAAGCGAAATGGTTTCACACTCCCCAAAAGAAATTCAGCAAATTCTGCGCTCCCGTATCCAAATGCTCCTCTCCCTTCTGAACCCCAGTATGCCTAAACAACATTTAGCATTTGGAATTTCAGTAGTGATGAGAGCCCACCTATTTTACAGGTGCCTGTCTCCAGAAGCATGAGCTGGGCATAATGTACTGATGATTGCAAGGTACTGGTCACTACAGCGTACTGGTCACTACAACAGCAGTTTGCAATTTTCACTCAGCAACATGCCGGCTATGGGCTCTAGCATACACTTTGCTTCTCTTTCTTGTACCCCGCTCTGTGCTTCAGCCTACGTTCCGCTCCTTGTTTTGTACTTTGCCTTGCCTTGTTTCTCCGCGTGCCTTTGCATGGGCCTGGCCTTCCCTTGATCTCCTGTTTGTGCCTCAGCCGTGCCCGCCTTAGCCATGCCCGCCTGCTTGTGCCTCAGCTGTGCTCGTCAGCCAGTGATTTAGCCATGTCCACCTGTTGTGCCTCAGCCGTGCTAGCCTCTGTCTTGCCCGCCTGTCTGAGCCTCAGCCCGACCAGCTAGCCAGTGCTCCAGCCATGCCCTCTGTGCTTCATTTCACTCACACTGTCTCTGTACTTTGAATTGCGTGCCCTCCTGGCATGCGCAGGCCCTAGCCTGCTCCTTGGCATACCTCCCCGTGCTTCTCTAAAGCACCTGCAGGCCCTGCCATGAACCCTAGCACGCCTCCTAGCACGCACAGGCCCTAGCCTGTACCCTGGCGTGCCTCCTAGCATGCGCCCTGCCTTGCACTCTACTTTGGACCCTGGTATGCCCCCTAGCACACACCCTGCCTTGCACCTTGCCTTGGACCCTGGTGTGTCCCCTAGCACGCACCCTGCCTTGAACCCTGCCCTGGACCCTGGTGTGTCTCCTAGCACAAATCCTGCCTGGAACCCTGCCTTGGACCTTGGCATGTCTCCTAACACGCACCATGTTTTGTATTCTGGCATGCCTCCTTGCCTGAACCCTGGCTTGTCTGCCAGATGCCCGGAACCTGCCGATCGCTGCCAGAGGTCCGGAGCCTGATGGCTGGGCATAATGTACTGATGACTAGAGTTGAGCGAAACGGGTCGAAAAAATTCAAAAGTCGCAACGAAAACCCGACCCTAGGATGAGGTCGGCCACGAGGTCGGCGATTTACGCGCCAAAGTCGCGTTTCAAAAGTTTGTTTTGTGCTCTTTTTCAGCCAATCAGGATCCACGGACACTGTGGGCAACGTGATGACATAGGCACGAGTCACCACCATCTTTCAGAAGGGCATGCAAGTGATTGGCTTGCTTTGGTGGGCGTCACAGGGGGTATAAAAGGGCGTGCACGCCGACCGCCATCTTACTTCTGCCGATCTCAGTATAGGGAGAGGTTGCTGCTGATTCTGTAGGGAGAGCGTTAGGCAGGGAAGAAGACCAAAAAACTGCTTCTGATGCTAGCGATTTGGCCTGCACAACACACCAGTCACTGTGTGTGCAGTGCAAGGGGAGGCTATATAGTGGTGTATCAGTGGTGTTGGTTGTTGGGCTGCCTTCTAAGGCTTCCTGACAGGCTGGCATTGCTGTTTACCCACTGCTCCGCAAACTGCTTTTTTAAAAGCAATCCAATCTCCCTTATCCTCTAGTCACTTTGGTCACAGCTGTGCCATCGAGCCTGTCACATAGCGCTCAGATATTCATTGGGCCTCAAACTGCTTTTTTAAAAGCAATCCCAATTTTTTTTTTTTGTCCTGCTGGGAAGAAAAAAAAAATGCTTCTGCTGCTGATAGCAATTTGGCCTGCACAACACACCAGTCACTGTGTGCAGTGCAAGGGGAGGCTATATAGTGGTGTATCAGTGGTGTTGGTTGTTGGGCTGCCTTTTAAGGCTTCCTGACAGGCTGGCATTGCTGTTTACCCACTGCTCCGCAAACTGCTTTTTTAAAAGCAATCCAATCTCCCTTATCCTCTAGTCACTTAGGTCACAGCTGTGCCATCGAGCTTGTCACATAGCGCTCAGATATTCATTGGGCCTCACACAATCCAAAAGTGTCCAGTGTCCAAAAGTGTGTGCAGAGATTCAAAATCTCACTTATTCTCTAGTCACTTAGGTCACAGCTGTGCCATCGAGCCTGTCACATAGCGCTCAGATATTCATTGGGCCTCACACAATCCAAAAGTGTCCAGTGTCCAAAAGTGTGTGCAGAGATTCAAAATCTCACTTATTCTCTAGTCACTTAGGTCACAGCTGTGCCATCGAGCTTGTCACATAGCGCTCAGATATTCATTGGGCCTCACACAATCCAAAAGTGTCCAGTGTCCAAAAGTTTGTGCAGAGATTCAAACTCTCACTTATCCTCTAGTCACTTAGGTCACAGCTGTGCCATCGAGCTTGTCACATAGCGCTCAGATATTCATTGGGCCTCACACAATCCAAAAGTGTCCAGTGTCCACAAGTGTGTGCAGAGATTCAAACTCTCACTTATCCTCTAGTCACTTAGGTCACAGCTGTGCCATCGAGCTTGTCACATAGCGCTCAGATATTCATTGGGCCTCACACAATCCAAAAGTGTCCAGTGTCCAAAAGTGTGTGCAGAGATTCAAAAGCTGTTTTCACATACCATGCCTGGATTATCAAGTGAAATGGTGAATTACCCAGGCCAAGATGAATCTGACATGGAGTGCACTGATGCACAGCCGCTGACGGATGAATCTGCTGGTACATTCACTCAGAGCACTACATTGTCCTCGCAGTGTACAGAGCCAGATTCTGACCCTGATGAGACTCAGGTGCCCCTTCCCGCACACTATACCACCATACACGGTGACACAGAGGAAGGTGCACATGACATAGAAGAGGAGGTGATGGATGACCCAGTTGTTGACCCAGATTGGCATCCATTGGGGGAAGAGGGTGCTGCTTCCAATAGCTCAGATGAGGAGCATCCACAGCAGACATCGACATCGCAACAGCTGTTATCTGGCAGGCCCGGAGCACTCCAAAGACAGGTTCCAAACATCAAAAGAGTTGCTGGACAGCTTGTCCAGAGGGTCAAAAGATCACAGCGTGCTAGGCCGCAAAATGTCTGCCAAAGTAGGAAGAGTGCAGTGTGGCACTTTTTTGAACAAAATCCTCATGATCAGGCCAAGGTTATCTGTAAGAAGTGCGCAAAGACCTTTAGCCGAGGGAAAAATCTGAAAAATTTGAATACCAGTTGCATGCTTAGACATTTAACCAGCATGCACTTGCAAGCGTGGACACAACACCAAACCTCAAGTGCCACATGTGCAACTGATCACAACGAAGGTAGTCAGCAACGCTACATTGTTTCCCCCACTGTAAGCCCACCGGTTAGCACAGCAGCAAATGTTGAGGTGTCGTTGCAAGGCCACAGCAGTCAGGGAATCCCACTGTTATATCAACGAAAGACTGATTCTAGGCCATCAGAAAGAACGCCAACTCCATCACCATCATCAACCCTCTCTCAGTCCGCCCTGTCCACTGCTACTTCCACCATATGCAGCTCTCAAGTCCAGCTCACCCTCCCAGACACTATGAGTAGGTCAAGAAAGTACTCAGTCTCTCATCCGCGTACACTGGGTTTGAACGCCCACATTGCCAAACTAATCTCGTTTGAGATGATGCCCTTTCGGTTGGTGGAAAGCACAGCTTTCCGCGAACTCATGGCCTATGCAGTACCACGCTATGACCTACCCAGTCGCCACTTCTACTCTCGCAAAACCATCCCAGCCCTCCACCATCATGTGAAAGACCGCATTGTCCATGCACTCAAGCAGTCAGTGAGCGGAAAGGTGCACCTCACAACTGATGCATGGTCCAGTCGGCATGGCCAGGGCCGTTACGTGTCCATCACTGCGCACTGGGTTAATGTGGTGGATGCAGGGTCCACAGGGGACAGCGGTGGTGGGACAGTGCTGCCTAGCCCACGGTATAGTAAACAGTTGGCTGTAGGCGTTCGACCCTCCTCCTCCTCCACCTCCTCCAGAAGCGAAAGCTCGTCCACAGAGCGCAGTCGTACGAGCACTCCATCTGCAGCTGCCACTGTTGCACACGATGTGTCCCCCTATCGAGCAGCTAGTGGAAAGCGTCAGCAGGCTGTGTTGCAGATGATGTGTTTGGGCGACAGACACACCGCCGAGGTGCTGGCCGAGTACTTGAAGTGACAAACTGAGTCATGGCTGGGCAGTGTACATCTTGAGGCAGGCAAGGTAGTTAGTGATAACGGCCGTAATTTTGTGGCAGCCATAGCCCTTTCAAAACTCAGCCACATACCTTGCTTGGCTCACACCTTGAACCTGGTGGTGCAGTGCTTCCTCAAAAATTATCCGGAGTTAACAGCCCTGCTCCAGAAGGTGCGAAGACTGTGCGCGCACATCCGCCGGTCGCCTGTACACTCCGTTCGTATGCAGAAGCTGCAGCGATTGCTCCACCTTCCCAACCACCGCCTCATTATCGACATTGCAACAAGGTGGAACTCCACCCTGCACATGGTGGAGCGGCTGTGCGAGCAGAGGCAGGCCATAATGCATTTGTGGGAGGATACACGGCCAGGCACTTTGAGAGCAGACATGGAGTTGACAGGTGTGCAGTGGTCGAAGCTGAAAGACCTTTGTAAAGTCCTTCAGTGCTTTGAGGAATGCACACGGCTGGTAAGCGCAGACGACGCCATCCTAAGCATGAGCATCCCACTTATGCGTCTGCTCATGCAAACTTTGACGCACCTTAAGGAGCAGGCGTCTGCAGCCAATGTTGATGAGGAGGAAGAGGAGGAGGGAATCCTTGATGACATTCAGCCATTGTCTGCTCAGGGACCTCTCCTGGACGAGGTGGAGGAAGAAGAGGAGGAGGAGGAGGATGATGGTGATGATTACTTAGGGGAGGAGGATGCATCTCGTGGGGCAAGTGAAAATGTTGGCGTGGCAAGGTCTGGTACAGGGTTTGTGCGTGACTGGAGGGATGTGGATTTGCCAGAAAGTGCTCCTCCACCCAGCACTCGCAGTGCATCATTGACACCGGGAACATTGGCCCACATGTCAGATCATGCCTTGCAGATCCTAAAAAGGGACCCCCGCATTGCCAAAATGATGAACGATGACGACTACTGGTTGGCCAGCATCCTGGATCCACGCTATAAAGGCAAATTACAAAACATCATGCCACAGGAGAACCTTGACCTAATATTGGCTAATAAACAAGCAACTCTGGTAAATCGGTTGCTTGAGGCATTCCCAGCACACAGCAGCGGTGATGGTTCTCACACGAGCCGTACGGGCCGGGGGCAGCTTGGCAGAGGTGTTCGTGGTGCACACAGCAGAAGTGGCGTTGGAGACAGGGGTTTCATGACAATGTTGTGGACTGATTTTTCAAATACCGCTCACACAACTGGTAATACTGCATCGATGGAAAGTGACAGGAGACAGCAGTTGTCAACTATGGTAACAAACTACTTTTCCTCCCATATCGATGTTCTCCCACACAGGTCATTCCCCTTTGACTATTGGGCCGCTAAACTGGACACCTGGCCTGAACTGGCACAATATGCCTTACAGGAGCTCGCTTGCCCAGCTGCAAGTGTGCTATCGGAAGGAGTCTTCAGTGCAGCTGGATCAATCCTGACAGAAAAAAGGACCCGTCTGTCAACCCAAAATGTGGATGATCTAACCTTCATTAAAATGAACCACGCATGGGTTTCCAAGGATTTTGTCCCACCTTCCCCTGATGACACATAGGGTGACAGAAAAATGGCTTGCTTTGGTCCACCTCTTCCTGGTACTTCACCTATTTCGCCTTTTGCATCAGCTGAATGTCCAACATCAACATATGCCACTTTCTAAAACTCCCTAACTGTGCTGCCTCCCCCCCCATGGCCGGGGTCACCACCTAGCGCACGACACCGTGCGAGTGCCGTTGCCCTGGACAGGTGGATAGGCCGACTCTTGGGCGCGGGCACTGGCACAGGGTCCCTCATAGTGCAATCAAGTGTCTCTGACGGTGGTGGTGCACACCCGCCGTCAGACACACCGCTGTACTATGAGGGGCCCAGTGCCAGTACCGACGCCCACGAGTGGGCCCCCCTTGCTTGGGCAGGGCCCCAGCATTTGCAATCTTTACCTCTTCCTGCTCCTCCGCTGTGTAATCTGGGCCGTCAAATCCATACTGTGCCTGACACCGTCTGAGCCTGCCTCCTGAGACTTATATTTTGAATGTGTACGCTATCCATACATGTTATCCAGGGATACGGTACCCTTTCTAACCTTTGTGCAATCACGTGCAATCCATACTGGGCCTAATACCGTCTGAGCCTGCCTCATGCTGTATAGACATATATTTTGAATGTGTACGCTATCCATACATGTTATCCGGGGATACGGTACCCTTTCTAACCTTTGTGCAATCACGTACAATCCATACTGGGCCTAACACCGTCTGAGCCTGCCTCATGCTGTATAGACATATATTTTGAATGTGTACGCTATCCATACATGTTATCCAGGGATACGGTACCCTTTCTAACCTTTGTGCAATCACGTGCAATCCATACTGGGCCTAACACCGTCTGAGCCTGCCTCATGCTGTATAGACATATATTTTGAATGTGTACGCTATCCATACATGTTATCCAGGGATACGGTACCCTTTCTAACCTTTGTGCAGTCACGTGCAATCCATACTGGGCTTAACACCGTCTGAGCCTGCCTCATGCTGTATAGACATATATTTTGAATGTGTACGCTATCCATACATGTTATCCAGGGATACGGTACCCTTTCTAACCTTTGTGCAATCACGTGCAATCCATACTGGGCCTAACACCGTCTGAGCCTGCCTCCTGAGACATATATTTTGAATGTGGGCCTAACACCGTCTGAGCCTGCCTCATGCTGTATAGACATATATTTTGAATGTGTACGCTATCCATACATGTTATCCAGGGATACGGTACCCTTTCTAACCTTTGTGCAGTCACGTGCAATCCATACTGGGCCTAACACCGTCTGAGCCTGCCTCATGCTGTATAGACATATATTTTGAATGTGTACGCTATCCATACATGTTATCCAGGGATACGGTACCCTTTCTAACCTTTGTGCAATCACGTGCAATCCATACTGGGCCTAACACCGTCTGAGCCTGCCTCCTGAGACATATATTTTGAATGTGTACGCTATCCATACATGTTATCCAGGGATGCGGTACCCTTTCTAACCTTTGTGCAATCACGTGCAATCCATACTGGGCCTAACACCGTCTGAGCCTGCCTCATGCTGTATAGACATATATTTTGAATGTGTACGCTATCCATACATGTTATCCGGGGATACGGTACCCTTTCTAACCTTTGTGCAATCACGTGCAATCCATACTGGGCCTAACACCGTCTGAGCCTGCCTCATGCTGTATAGACATATATTTTGAATGTGTACGATATCCATACATGTTATCCGGGGATACGGTACCCTTTCTAACCTTTGTGCAATCACGTGCAATCCATACTGGGCCTAACACCGTCTGAGCCTGCCTCATGCTGTATAGACATATATTTTGAATGTGTACGCTATCCATACATGTTATCCGGGGATACAGTACCCTTTCTAACCTTTGTGCAATCACGTGCAATCCATACTGGGCCTAACACCGTCTGAGCCTGCCTCCTGAGACATATATTTTGAACGTGTACGCTATCCATACATGTTGTCTGGGGATACGGTACCCTTTCTCACCTTTGTGCAATCACGTGTAATCCATACTGGGCGTGAGAACGGCTGGCGAGCTGTTAAGCAAGCTACAGCACCTGTCCAGACAAGTACAGGGATTCCCTAGCGAGGAGACTTATTTGATTGTTTTCAATGTTGGGACAGCAATTTTTGGGGAGCACTATACTCTGGAGAATGATAGATGGGGCCCACCATACACTGGAACATTCCAAAGGTGGACATCAGACACTGGAGCAGCATTTACAGGGCCCATTATACACTAGAGCATTAGAAATGGGGCCCATTATGTTTGGAGCATTATTTGGGCCCATAAGACAGTGGAGCTTCATCCATGGGGACCAACATATACTGTAGCATTATGTGGAGCTCATCATATACTGTTTCAAACATTATATGGGACCAATGATTCTGTATGGAGAAATAGATGGGCCTCGTCATGAGATGTAAAAAGTGAGGTATTTTTCATTGTACTATACCTCTATTTCTCTGCCGTATCGGAGCATGATGAGTTGTGGTATGTGTTAAAGGGGCGCTCTTTCGCCCAGGGCACATGAAAACCTGGAGCCAGCCCTCCCCCCCCACAGTTTGTAGCCAAATAACCCCCATTTTTCAGTGCGTAACTTGTATTATGAAGTTAATTAAGGTTGACAAGCTTAAGAAAGAAGAATTGATGCTTTTGGCATTCAAATGGGCACTGTAGGTGTGTTTCCTGTCCTCCTCTCACTGCCGACTTTTATTCCCCATTGACTTACATTGGTTTTCGTGTTTCCCTATAATCGGACGATCTTGCTCGACCCGACTTTTGGAAAAGTCGGGTTTCACGAAACGAAACGCGACCCTAAAAAACCAAAAGTCGCTCAACTCTACTGATGACTGCAAGGTACTGGTCACTACAGCGTACTGGTCACTACAACATCAGTTTGCAATTTTCACTCAGCAACATCCACTGCTGCTTGTTTCAGGAAAACACCCATGGAGTAAAAATTGTCACTACATCTGTAGATAAATTCCCAAAAGGTTATAAATTCCAAAATGTGGTCACTTTTAGGGAATTTCACTGTTTAGGCACCTCAGGGGCTCTCAAAACGTGACATGGAATCCGCTAATTATTCCATTAAATTTTACATAAAAATATGGCACTCCTTCCCTGCCAAGCTCTGCCGTGTGCCCAAACAGTAGTATTTCCCCACATATGCAGTATTGGTGTACTCAGGAAATTGCACATCAAATTGTATGGAGCAATTTCAACCGTTACCCTTATGAAAATGCAAAATATAGAGCTAAAAAGATTTATTTTAGAAAAATTTGATCTTATTTATTTCCACGCCTCTACGTTATAAACTTCTGTGAAGCACCTGTGGGTTCAAGGTGCTTAATACACATCTAGATAACTTCCCCAAGGGGTCTAGTTTCCAAAATGGTGTCACTTGTTGGGGGGTTTCCACTGTTTAGGCATATCAGAGACTCACCAAATGCATCATGGCGTTCGCTAATTTTTCCAGCATATTTTGCATTCAAAAAGTCAAATGGCGCTCCTTTCCTTTCAAGCCCTTCTGTGCACACAAACAGTTGTTTTCCTTCACATATGGGGTATCTGCGCACTCAGGAGAAATTGCTAAACAAATTGTATGGAGCAATTTCTCTTGTTACCCTTATGAAAATGCAAAATTTGGAGCTAAAATAAATTTATCTGGGAAAATCGTGATTTTTTTTTCACGGCATAGCGCTATAAACTTCTGTGAAGCCCCTTGGGGTTCAACGTGTTCAATACACATCTAGATAAGTTCCCTAAAGGATCTAGTTTCCAAAATGGTGTCACTTGTTGGGGGTTTCCACTGCTTAGGCACATCAGGGGCTCTTCAAACGTGACATGGTGACTGCTAATTATGCCAGCAAATTTTACTTTCAAAAAGTGAAATGGCGCTGCTTCCCTTCCAAGCCCTACCATGTGCCCAAACTGTAGAGTTACCCCACATATGGTGTATCAGCATGCTCAGGAGAAATTGCACAACAAAATGTATGGTCCATTTTTTCCTGTTACCCTTGCGAAAATAAAAAATATTAGGTCTAAAGGAAATTTTTGTGATAGAAAAGTAAATGTTTATTTTTTTCTTCCACATTCCAACAATTCATGTGAAGCACTGAACTTCTTGAATGTGGTTTTGAGGACCTTGAGGGGTGAAATTTTTAGAATGGTGTCATTTTTGGGCATTTTCTGTCATATAGGCCCCTCAAAGTCACTTCTAATGTGAGGTAGTCCCTAAAAAAATACTTTTGCAAATTTTGTTGTAAAAATGAGAAATCGCTGGTCAACTTTTAACCTTAATAACTTCCTAACAAAAAAATTGTCCTTATGAAAAGTAGACATGTGGGAAATGTTATTCATAATTTATTTTGTGCGATATGACTCTCTGATTTAAGGGCATAAAAATTAAAAATGTGAAAATTGTGAAATTTTCAAATTTTTTTTCCAAATTTCCATTTTTTTTTAACAAATAAACATGTCATCTCAAATAATTTTCAACCTCTATCATAAAGTATAATATGTCATGAGAAAACATCTCAGAATTACCAGGATCTGTTGAAGTGTTCTAGAGTTTTTACCTCATAAAGTGACAGTGGTCAGAATGGTAAAAATTGGCCCGGTCAGGAAGGTGAAAACAGGTTTCGGTGTGGAGGAGTTAAGTCATACGGTATATGTCTGAAAATGTTTGTTTGGTCTCATGAATTGAAACATGAATTGAAACAGAACATTCTAGCACCTGCTGCCTTGTCCTTATTGTCCTTAAAAAGGCACCACATTTTACTTGTTGACCCGGACATATGATGTAATAGTGGCTGCAGAAGAGAATAAAACATTTTTTTGTTGTTGTTTTTTTATTGGCACCTAATGAGTTAAATTTAGTGAAGTCTAAGTGGGTGTTATCAGATAGCTTTCACTGGGGGCGTGAACTTCTCCCTGTATAAGTTGCTATCTGATATCTGAACTCATGTGCCAATACTCTGATTGCTAATATCTCCACAATGGTGAGGAGAAATAAAAAAACAAAAAAATGTTTTATTCAGCCCTTCAGGTACTATTACATTGTGTGTCCAACTCAATATGAAAAATTTGGTGACAGGTCTTTTTTAACTGAATGTCTACCTCTTATTTCCACAAAACAGTGATGACGTAACTAACATTTACATTACCGTAGTTCTCTTATAGAAGCGTACTGCTTTGTGTATTCATAATAAATGCTACAATTCCAATTTCCACTTGGTTGGAGCTTAGAAACTTACTGAATACAGTTTTCATATTGATTTTCAGTGTATAGACAGTATTCAGTCAGCTCCACAGCTCCCCCTAATGGTTACTGGAGACAAATAACACTTTATAATTTGAATATATGTGAATTTAGGAGATTTGGAGTTTTGCATCCGTAAAAAAAAGGCGTTAACTGCTATAGGGATATGTTAAAAAATGAAATAGTAAGGAATGTTGGATCTATTTGGAGTTTAGAATTTCATTTCCAATTTTGTGGCCAAATGTGGTGTGAACGTTGAAAAATAATCAAAAGTATAAAAAAGTATAAACAATGAAGCCAAGGCTATCGTTCATTAGCAGGAAGGAACAGGGAGAGAGCCTAGGGAAAAGCTCATTCTCTCTTACTGAAAAGGGCAACAGCTGGGAAAGAGAGGAGACCAGACTCAGAAGAGTTCTCCTGTAGAGATGCGTAGATCAAGAAAAATTCCCTGGAAATTCGATTTGTGGAAACGTTATTCACTGTGAAATTAATGTCACTTATTATTTCCTAGGGTCTCATCAAATGATAACTGGACAGGTCATGGTGAAGAAAAGAGGTACAGGAAAGCTGAGCGGTACAGTGAGTATGACAATTTTTTTTACATTTTTTTAACCGTTTGACGACCCTGTCTGGTTCAAGAAAATGGTAGAATGGTAAAATGGTAAAATATGCACAGGAGAATTTCAGTGACCACTTCTTACCATTAGTGACAGGATTCTTGCCTACTGAGCAAATAATACAAACATATTTCCTTTATCCTGAGCAACATGGATGTAACTTTGCTATAATTAACTATAGCCTATAGTTATATTGTGTTATGTGGTTGATTTCTTCCCTAGATGTTGTTGGAGCCATAAGATTAAGTTGATGTAGAAGGGTCCTTAAATAGTTACTCAAAGGTTCTTTATTAGAAAGAAAGTGCTCTAGATGATCCTTGTCATGGAGGAAAATTAAAATTCATAAGACATCTCCAAAAGGGAGAAAGAGCTGACACTTTAAACTCCTTTAGAAGTAAAACCTCACATTGAACATACATGGAAGAGAGAGAGAAACAAATTAAAAGATCATTGAAGCAGATACCTCCTGCTGTGGACAGGTGATTAAAACTTGATATCTGCTGGGGAAAACACAGTAAGCTATGAGATCTGTTTCCACAGGGAACGAGAAGTGCAGAGGCTGCCTTAGTTCCAAGGAAGACGCATACTGGGTTCCAGGCTTTGTGTCACCGCTGTCCAAATATGAATATTGGGGTTTTCTATTGAATCAATATTTATGGGATATAGATTTTCTGCTTTGTAGCTACAGATGCACATGACACACTCATTCACACCACTATGGTTCACTAAAATAGCTTCAACTTAATAACAGTCTAATATATGATACGAACCAGACAATGTTTTATCTCTATGTAACGTAATGTTATGACTGTACAAGCTCACTCATACGGGTTATGTACGAAATAGGGAACATGATAAATCTGTACACCACAGGTTCCTATTCAGACTACCTGACCGTGGAAGTTGGCACCTTATGATTACGCAATGGCACCCCCACTCAGCGTCAGCAGACCCAGAGTGTCCTTAAGTGCACCGTAAACTACACAGTGTGTACTCCAAAGCAACAATAACAGAAAGTAGTTCACATAAGCAGAGGTTGAGAGGAAAGGCTAAGGACATGTTCATAAGGTCACACAGGACAGATGGAATAAAATAATAAGAACCAAACAACAAACATAATACATGGAAAATCTCCCAGGCCCAAAAAGTGTCATGCCCGTCATGTCTGTTTTGCTGCATGACCCCTGGAGCAGTGTGCATGGGCACCTCACTGTTATGCCTGTCGGGTCTGTTATGCTGCATGACCCCTGGAGCAGTGTGCACGCGCACCTCACTGTTATGTCTGTCAGGTCTGTTAAGCTGCATGACCCCTGGAGTAGTGTGCATACGCACCTCATCTCATGGATGTGCGCCATCGCTAGTGTGCATGCATACCTCACCATGGCTGCATGCCTTTGCTGTGCACATGTGTGCTTTACCTCATGGGTGCATACCGTTGCTGTGTGGGCGCCCATCTCTGCTCTGCCTGCAGCAATCCTCTCTATGGTCCAGGAGGACCAGATCCATCAACCTTCTCTATAGTCCTGGAGGACCCGACCATGTGATCCTCTCTATGGTCCAGGAGGACCTGATCCAGCAATCCTCTCTGTGGTCCTGAAGGACCCGACCATGTGATCCTCTCTATGGTCCAGGAGGACCTGACCCCCCAATCTTCTCTATGGTCCTGGAGGATCCCACCATGTGATCTGCTCTATGGTTCTGGAGGACCTGACCCGGAAGTTCCCCCATGGTCCTGACCCGGAAGTCCAGGTGCTAATGCCCTATATCAGACCACCCCTTCCTATGGTCAGGGCCTGAATATCGTGTTGCTTCCCTGCTAGGCTGTTTGGTTTGCTCAGTTGCTCCCTGTATTCTGTGCCACTGCACTCTGCCCTGCTGTGCTTCTTCGCACACGCTCTGTGCTTGTACTTCGTCTGGTGTCCTGTGTTTGTCCTTTGTCCCATACTTCGTCTGGTGTCCTGTCTTTGTCTGGTGTCTTGAACCTTGTCTCGTGTCCTGTATGTTGCCTCGTGTCCTGGGCCTTGCCTTGTGTGCTTTCTCTGTACTCTGTCTTATTGTGCTCCTTTAGCACAAGCTCTGCTTCTCTCCTACACTCTGTCCTATTGTGCTCTCTTTCACAAGCCTGTTTCTGTACTGTGCCTCATCATGCGGTCTGTACACACTTTGGCCATGTACTCTGCTTTAAGCCTTATCTTTGTGTTCTTACTTTCCGTGCTCCTTTAGCACAAGTCTTGTCTAGTACTCTGTGCTTTGTCATATACTTGGCTCTGTGCTCTGGCATACACTCCACTTTTTCCCTTGTACCCGGCTCTGTGCCTCAGCATACGTTCCACTACCTGTCTGTACCATGCTCTATGTCTCTGACCGGGCTCTGGGCTCTAGCATACACTTCACTTCTCTTTCTTGTACCCGGCTCTGTGCTTCAGCCTACGTTCCGCTCCTTGTTCTGTACTTTGCCTTGCCTTGTTTCTCCGTGTGCCCTTTGCACGCACCTGGCCTTACCTTGCCAGCCTGTTTGTGCCTCAGCCGTGCCCGCCTTAGCCGTGCCCACCTGCTTGTGCCTCAGCCGTGCTTGTTGGCCAGTGATTTAGCTGTGTCTGCCTGTTGTGCTTCAGTCATGCTCACCTCAGTCTTGCCCGCCTGTCTGAGCCTCAGCCCGACCAGCTAGCCAGTGCCCCAGCCATGCCCTCTGTGCTTCCTTTCACTCACGCTGTCTCTGCACTGTGTATTGCGTGCCCTCCTGGCACACAGAGGCCCTAGCCTGCTCCTTGGCATACCTCCCCGTGCTTCTCTAAAGCACGTGCAGACCCTGCCATGAACCCTGGCGTGCCTCCTAGCATGCACAGGCCCTAGTCTGTACCCTGGCGTGCCTCCTAGCATGCGCCCTGCCTTGCACCCTGATTTGGACCCTGGTGGGCCCCCTAGCACACACCCTGTCTTGCACTCTGCCTTGGACCTTGGTGTGTCCCCTAGCATGCACCCTGCCTTGGACACTGCCCTGGACCCTGGTGTGTCTCCTAGCACGCATCCTGCCTGGAAAGCTACCTTGGACCTTGGCGTGTCTCCTAACATGCACCATGTCTTGAACTCTGGCGTGCCTCCTTGCCTGAACCCTGGCTTGCTTGCCGGATGCCCAGAACCTGCCGATCACTGCCAGAGGTCCGGAGCCTGATGACTGCGGCCTGATGTCCGGAGCTGATGTTCACAGCCTGATGTCCGGTGCCTGTCAATCATTGCCAGATGTCCAGAGTCCGATGCCATCTAGCCCTTGCCAGAACCCTGGCGTACCACCTAGCATGTATCTTGCCTTGGACCTTGGCGTGCCCACACACGCGCCTTGCTATGTATCACTTTGTCCTTGTTATCACGTCTTGCACTTGTTGTTACCCTGAAACCACGCTTTAATGAAGATACCCTGTCACCACGCTTTATCTTGTCTTGTATCCTGCATGTTCCCTTGTTACCAGACACTCGCACTTGCGTCTTCCATGAGCCAGCCGTCTGGTTCCGGCAGTCGTGGTGACTCACCACCTTGGTCTTGCCCCTGACACTCCCTTTATAGGGGGTGATTCCTCACAAGGTCAGCTCGCCCGAGGTGAGTGGGTGCCACGGCCCAGAGGGTCCACTCTAGAAATCAACTCAGCAGAAGCTGACTCCGTTACAAAAAGTAAAAGAAAGAAAAGGGAACAGGGGAGGAAGACACATAAACAAACCGTAAGAAAAGCAACAGAGATTAGCCAGGTAAGCTAATCAATTACTGCCAAGCTCGATCTCCAAACACCATCAAACAAGAAAATGAAGATACCTGCCTAGAAACAACACATCAAAGACAAGATCTTGCTCAGCAGTTCTAAAGATACAAAATAGACTGTGGTCAGAGAGGAAAACCAACCCACAGCAGAGATTACCGGATCGAGTCCCGAAGCAGAGCCATGACAGGTAAAATCATGATAAGAGGTATGACGTCAAAACTTACCACCTGGAAACTTCAGGGGTGAAGATATCCTGTAAGTTGGGGATCTTATAAAATTCTCACAAACTCAGCACGTCCCACAATCAGTCCTCACATGAGCTCATCAAAGGGAGGTGTGTGGACATAACTTTGAGCTACAAAAAAAGTCTGGGTAATTTCTCAGTCCTTGGAAGACATGGCTATGGTTCAGTCCATTTTCCCAATCGGAGTGCTTCCCACCACTAGGCTCTGAACCATTCCAGTGACCAGGTTTTGTAATTATCTTTTGTTATTTCTTTTTATTTCAAGTAATTGTATATATTGTTTGTTTGTTTCCATTTTGTGTCATCTTGTATATTTTTGTATAAATACTGCTTATCTTTCTGGATTAAATATACAAATTTAATAGGTCTGTTCCTCTTGTTCTGTAAACCGCACCCTTGAAGCCATTTGCTACCTGTGACAGATGTCCAATCATCAGACTGTATAAATGATTGGTGGTGGCAGCTAGAAGCTCTTTTGTTATCACAGAGCTTGCAGTAACGGTACAGGGGGGTATGTACATATATTCCATGCATTAGAATCGGAGGTGCATATACCATACGCTCACTTTTAGTTCCCCAATAACCAGCCTAGTAGTGGAAGCATCACCATCCCTTGTCAGCCAGTTGCATAATTGTTCTGATGATTGTAGGCAGCAGAGT
This sequence comes from Dendrobates tinctorius, assembly GCF_039654945.1. Classification (NCBI taxonomy): domain Eukaryota; kingdom Metazoa; phylum Chordata; class Amphibia; order Anura; family Dendrobatidae; genus Dendrobates; species Dendrobates tinctorius. The sequence goes on from NW_027361689.1 coordinate 31,504,852, forward strand.
TTGGTTCCCCTGAGAAACTGGTGGGATATGGGTGATCTCTCCGGTGTCATCTATGACAAATTGGTAACAGTGGCCGGTTCTGCGTGACCCCCGGCTGTGCATCCGTGACAATCCTATTTTCCAAATGTTTGAATTATATATCCGAAACAGGTGATGAAATAATATAATAGACACGTAGCCTAACACACCTATGATTATCATCAGATGACACATGTCATAGTGTTTTTCCCTTTTTACACCTGATTTGTTTTGTTTCCGTACCTTTCCACCTGCTTTCTTGTGCTTTTCATCTGTCAATCTCTGACGTTCCTTCCCCCTTGTGTTGCTTAATCTATTATAAGAATGCCAAAGCTGTGGTGTTTTCTCATTCTTCACCAAACAATCCTTTTCATCTCCTCTTCCCCAGCAGACAGGCAAATATCTTGGGCACATATTGTTTACTTCTGATTCAAACAGTATTTAACTTGTCAGAATCGAGCAGCTTGATTTTTGTTTGGAAACTCTCCTCTGAATTTGCTTTTCCACCTTTGATGTTCAGTAAGGTCTATTTGGTGTTTTTTCCCCTCCTTTGGCATCTTTCAGTTAAGTGCTGGCATAGTATTAAAGTTAAATGAACAAAAAGAAATAAACATGTTCACATTTACAATGAATTCCAGTGTTTCCCACAACATTAGAGATGTTGAAGCGAAAGATTAAAGACATTGCGCAGATACCAATGTCAAAAACTTGACGAATATACGTTCTTTGGTTTTATAACATTTATCCACAGCATAATAAATATGTGTACTTCACCTGGGAATATGTTAAAGGTTCATGAGGCTAAAGTCAGAAGAAGCCACTAACTTTGATGTACGAGGACCGGGAAACTCAAGAAGAATCGAGCATGTTAAAGTTCAAGGCCCAAGTCCTTCGTCTTTTGCCAAATGATTGTGCACAACTATTCAAAGAATATGGGCATCTTTAGGGCATCTTCATTCTAAATGTCTGTCTAGACCTTCAGGGGTAATTAAAAGTCTTCTCAGTTTCGTTACAGAACCTCTATGATGAAGATGCTGTGTATGAGAAGTCACTACCAGGGCTGACCTTAAAAAACTGGAGTCTGAACTGAGAAAGTAAGTTAATGTGTATGCACAATGTAAGTGCATATTAACACATGACCATTAACCAGACAAAACAAAAAGAAAAAAACGCAAATATCCTAAAATAAAAAAGTAAAATATAAACTGCAAATAATGCATTTTTTCTCTGGTTAATGGTCATGTGTTAGTATGCACTTACATTGTGCATACACATTAACTTACTTTCTCAGTTCAGACTCCAGTTTTTTATTCATTTCATTGTGCATTCAGTGCATATATGGGTGTGACCGCCCTCTTTGTGAGCTGGGAAAGCCATCCAGTCTGGCCTATGCTTTTACTAGTGGTTCAGTCCCTCGACCCTTGTTCACATTCACGTCACTTGGCAAGTGAAAAGGTTTTAAATACTAGAGTAGGACTGTCCCATAGGGGTTGCCTTGACGTGGCGGGATGGCTTGTACATTATTTTGATCAAAATTATGTTTACTAAATACCCTTATTATTATTACCTTTATGCATTATTTGCAGTATATTTTTTACTTTTTTATTTTAGGATATTTGTGTTTTTTGCTTTTTGTTTTCTCAGGGCCGACCTTAGCCCTTCTTCTTTGGGGAGTTGTTGACATTGTTTTCACGGATATCCGCTGATGTCCAATATGTCAGCTGGCGTTTTTATCATAACAATAATAATAATAAATTTTATTTTTATAGCGCTGACATATTCCGCAGCACTTTACATTTCAGAGGGGATTTGTACAGACAATAGACATTACAGCATAACAATAATCATAGAAAAACCTAGGCATGCTTGGCTGGGTGAGCATTACAGTATATGAAAGAGTCGGCTATTATGGCTGGCGGCAGGCACATTGTTCAGCCAACTAACATCTAATGTGTATGAGGACCTTTTCTGTGCAACTAGAGTAATAGCGTTTATTATAACTCTGCCATTTTATTCATGAACAGAAAGCGCTTAAAGTGTTGTACCAAATTTACATATCCACAGAATAGGGGATAACTTTCAGATTGCTGGGGGTGCAACCAATGGGAACCCCACTGATCATGAGAAGAGGATTTTGTAGGGCCCTAGAAGTTGAAGTGTATGTACCTCCATTCCATTTATAAAGTACTTAAAGGGAACCTGTCACCCCCCTGGGCGTTTTTAATTAAAAGAGCCACCTTCAGCAGCATTAAGGCTGCATTCTATGAAGGTGGCTCTTCCGTTTCTGACCCCCAGTAACGCCGAAATATTAACTTTTATAAATAGGTCCTCATAAGTGCATTCTGTCCCATAGGTATGGTGTGTCCCCCTGAAGCAGCCGCCTCCCTGCCGTCAATCATGTCTCTGTAGCATCTGGGCCCCGCCTCCACTAGCCGTCCCTCATGCCCCTGCTCTGCCGTCTGAGCCCCACCTCCCATAGCCATCCATCCTGCCCCCGCTCTGCCATCTGTGCCCCGCCTCCCATAGCCATTCATTATGCCCCTGTGCTGCTGTCTGTGCCCCGCCTCCCATAGCCATCCATCATGCCCCTGCTCTGCATTCTGTGCCTCGCCTCCCATAGCCAACCATCTTGCCCCTGCTCTGCCGTCTGTGCCCCGCCTCCCATAGCCGTCCATCATGCCCCTGCTCTGCCGTCTGTGCCCTGCCTCCCATAGCTGTCTATCATGCCCCTGCTCTGCCGTCTGTGCCCTGCCTCCCATAGCTGTCCATCATGCCCCTGCTCTGCCGTCTGTGCCCCGCCTCCCATAGTCGTTCATCATGCCCCTGTTCTTCCATCTGTGCCCCGCCTCCTTCTGTCTCCTATGCCGGTGCCTGCTCTGTGAATACAGTTGTTGGGCATGCGCAGTGCGTGCTGCCCGTGAACTGACATCAGGCGATCATGCCTGCGTGTTGTGGAGGCCCCAGATCCTGCCCCGCAGTGTGTGTGTTATGATGTATTCACACTGTTGGGCAGGATCTGGGGCCTCCACAACACGCAGGTGTGATCGCCTGATGTCAGGTCAAGGGCAGCGCACACTGCGCATGCCCGACAACTGTTTTCACAAAGCAGGCACCGGCATAGCAGACAGAAGGAGGCGGGGCACAGACGGCAGCACAGAGGCATGATGGACGGCTGGAAGACAGGGCCAAGAGGCTACAGAGACATGATTGATGGCGGTGAGGTGGCTGCTTCAGGGGGAGACTCCATACCTATGGGACAGAATGCAGGTATGAGGACCTATTTATATAAGTTAATATTTCGGCGTTACTGGGAGTCAGAAACAGAAGAGCCACCTTCACAGAATGCAGCCTTAGTGCTGCTGAAGGTGGCTATTTTAGTTACAAACGCCCAGGGGGGTGACAGGTTTCCTTTAATCAAAGTGCTAAGAAGAAGAGGTGAGTACACCCATCTGTTATTTCTAGCACTGTCATTGGAAATGGATGGAGTGTAGGAGCTCATGCTCAACTCTAGTTGAGTCTCCGGATAGGTGGAGCCCCAGTGGTCTGACACCCAAAAGTCGGGAAGTTATTCCCTTTTCAACAGTTAGGGGATATCTTTCAAGCTTGGTAAAACCCCTTTAATTCCCCTATAGACATTGGACAGCTGACGGATAAATTGTTTGGCCAAGCACTACTATGTTCCTGATGAGACATCTACTGTAAGTCTCCTCTATCCCCTCCTGAATCTTCTGGCAGCAGCTTATTGCCCAGAGAACAAAAGGATCAGCCATTGCTAATTCGACTGTACGGATCCTTCTCTGGGACTGTTGGCCAAACTAATGTGTAAGGAAACTTTTACGGATCTAAAAAATGGCAACATAAATAGTTCTAATTAGAGTTGAGCGAAACGGGTCGAAAAATTTCAAAAGTCGCCGACTTTTGGCAAAGTCGGGTTTCATGAAAAGAAACCCGACCCTAGGATGAGGTCGGCCACGAGATCGGCGACTTACGCGTCAAAGTCGCGTTTCAAAAGTTTGTTTTGCGCTCTTTTTCAGCCAATCAGGATCCACGGACACTGTGGGCAACGTGATGACATAGGCAGGGGTCACCACCATCTTTCAGAAGGGCATGCAAGTGATTGGCTTGCTTTGGTGGGCGTCACAGGGGTTATAAAAGGGCGTGCACGCCGACCACCATCTTACTTCTGCCGATCTTAGCATAGGGAGAGGTTGCTGATTCTGTAGGGAGAGCGTTAGGCAGGGAAGAAGAAAAAAAAACTGCTTCTGCTGCTAGCGATTTTGCCTGTACAACACACCAGTCACTGTGTGTGCAGTGCAAGGGGAGGCTATATTGTGGTGGATCAGCGGTGTTGGTTGTTAGGCTGCCTTCTAAGGCTTCCTGACAGCTGCATTGCTGTTTACCCACTGCTCTGCAAACTGCTTTTTTAAAAGTAAACCCAATTTTTTTTTTGTCCTGCTGAGGTACTGAGCGTGCATTTTTTCACACCATACAGCGTCAGTGGGCCTCACACAATCCAAAAGTGTCCAGTGTCCACTAGTGTGTGCAGAAATTCAAAATCTCCCTTATCCTGTAGTCACTTTTTTCACACCTGTGCCATCGAGCCTGTGACATAGCGCTCTGATATTCAGTGGGCCTCACACAATCCAAAAGTGTCCAGTGTCCACTAGTGTGTGCAGAAATTCAAAATCTCCCTTATCCTGTAGTCACTTTTTTCACACCTGTGCCATCGAGCCTGTGACATAGCGCTCTGATATTCAGTGGGCCTCACACAATCCAAAAGTGTCCAGTGTCCACTAGTGTCTGCAGAAATTCAAAATCTCCCTTATCCTGTAGTCACTTTTTTCACACCTGTGCCATCGAGCCTGTGACATAGCGCTCTGATATTCAGTGGGCCTCACACAATCCAAAAGTGTCCAGTGTCCACTAGTGTCTGCAGAAATTCAAAATCTCCCTTATCCTGTAGTCACTTTTTTCACACCTGTGCCATCGAGCCTGTGACATAGCGCTCTGATATTCAGTGGGCCTCACACAATCCAAAAGTGTCCAGTGTCCACTAGTGTCTGCAGAAATTCAAAATCTCCCTTATCCTGTTGTCACTTTTTTCACACCTATGCCATCGAGCCTGTGACACAGAGCTCTGATATTCAGTGGGCCTCACACAATCCAAAAGTGTCCAGTGTCCACAAGTGTCTGCAGAAATTCAAAATCTCCCCTGTCCTATAGACACCTTGTACCTTGTTTTACATTACTATATAGTTTGTTGGATTTTGTCTACATTTCTACCAAAAATGAGGAAGGCTGGTGGAATAGGCCGTGGAATTGGGCGGGGGTTGGCAGCTGGTAATGATGGTGTTGGTGGTGGATCTGATGGTAGTGGCAAAAGCAAAATAGGACCGAATGCAGGAGGTGTTGAGCCTGCGTCATCGTCTGGCTCCACAAGGCCTCGAAGGCTTAGTTTTCTAGGAGTTGGCAAACCGCTTTTAAAGCCAGAGCTTCAGGAAAAAGTTTTGTCTTACATTGCTGACTCAGCCTCCAGATCTATCGCCTCCTCTTCTGAAGTTGTAAAAAATAAAAGCACTGAGTCGTCATTGGAGGCTCATGTTCATGAACCACACCTTTCCTTGTGTCCTTCACCCCAACCAAGATTGAAGGATGACGAAGGCCATACTACTGATTACTCCATGGAGCTGTTTTCACATACCATGCCTGGATTATCAAGTGAAATGGTGAATTACCCAGGCCAAGATGAATCTGACATGGAGTGCACTGATGCACAGCCGCTGATAGATGATTCTGCTGGTACATTCACTCAGAGCACTACATTGTCCTCGCAGTGTACAGAGCCAGATTCTGACCCTGATGAGACTCAGGTGCCCCTTCCCGCACACTATACCACCATACACGGTGACACAGAGGAAGGTGCACATGACATTGAAGAGGAGGTGATGGATGACCCAGTTGTTGACCCAGATTGGCATCCATTGGGGGAAGAGGGTGCTGCTTCCAATAGCTCAGATGAGGAGCATCCACAGCAGACATCGACATCGCAACAGCTGTTATCTGGCAGGCCCGGAGCACTCCAAAGACAGGTTCCAAAAATCAAAAGAGTTGCTGGACAGCTTGTCCAGAGGGTCAAAAGATCACAGCGTGCTAGGCCGCAAAATGTCTGCCAAAGTAGGAAGAGCGCAGTGTGGCACTTTTTTGAACAAAATCCTCATGATCAGGCCAAGGTTATCTGTAAGAAGTGCGCAAAGACCTTTAGCCGAGGGAAAAATTTGAATACCAGTTGCATGCTTAGACATTTATCCAGCATGCACTTGCAAGCATGGACACAACACCAAACCTCAAGTGCCACATGTGCAACTGTTCACAAAGAAGGTAGTCAGCAACGCTACATTGTTTCCCCCACTGTAAGCCCACCGGTTAGCACAGCAGCAAATGTTGAGGTGTCGTTGCAAGGCCACAGCAGTCAGGGAATCCCACTGTTATATCAACGAAATACTGAATCTAGGCCATCAGAAAGAACACCACCTCCATCACCATCATCAACCCTCTCTCAGTCCGCCCTGTCCACCGCTACTTCCACCATATGCAGCTCTCAAGTCCAGCTCACCCTCCCAGACACTATGAGTCGGTCAAGAAAGTACTCAGTCTCTCATTCGCGTACACTGGGTTTGAACGCCCACATTGCCAAGCTAATCTCGTTTGAGATGATGCCCTATCGGTTGGTGGAAAACGCAGCTTTCCGCGAACTCATGGCCTATGCAGTACCACGCTATGACCTACCCAGTCGCCACTTCTTCTCTCGCAAAGCCATCCCAGCTCTCCACCATCAAGTAAAAGACCGCATTGTCCATGCACTCAAGCAGTCAGTGAGTGGAAAGGTGCACCTCACAACTGATGCATGGTCCAGTCGGCATGGCCAGGGCCGTTACGTGTCCATCACTGCGCACTGGGTTAATGTGGTGGATGCAGGGTCCTCAGGGGACAGCGGTGGTGGGACAGTGCTGCCTAGCCCACGGTATAGGAAACAGTTGGCTGTAGGCGTTCGACCCTCCTCCTCCTCCTCCTCCTCCAGAAGCGAAAGCTTGTCCACAGAGCGCAGTCATACGAGCACTCCATCGGCAGCTGCCACTGTTGCACATGAGGTGTCCCCCTATCGAGCAGCTAGTGGAAAGCGTCAGCAGGCTGTGTTGCAGATGATGTGTTTGGGCGACAGACACACCGCCGAGGTGCTGGCCGAGTACTTGAAGCGACAAACTGAGTCATGGCTGGGCAGTGTACATCTTGAGGCAGGCAAGGTAGTTAGTGATAACGGCCGTAATTTTGTGGCAGCCATAGCCCTTTCAAAACTCAGCCACATACCTTGCTTGGCTCACACCTTGAACCTGGTGGTGCAGTGCTTCCTTAAAAATTATCCGGAGTTAACAGCCCTGCTCCAGAAGGTGCGAAGACTGTGCACGCACATCCGCCGGTCGCCTGTACACTCCGTTCGTATGCAGAAGCTGCAGCGATTGCTCCACCTTCCCAACCACCGCCTCATTATCGACATTGCAACAAGGTGGAACTCCACCCTGCACATGGTGGAGCGGCTGTGCGAGCAGAGGCAGGCCATAATGCATTTGTGGGAGGATACACGGCCAGGCACTTTGAGAGCAGACATGGAGTTGACAGGTGTGCAGTGGTCGAAGCTGAAAGACCTCTGTAAAGTCCTTCAGTGTTTTGAGGAATGCACACGGCTGGTAAGCGCAGACGACGCCATCCCAAGCATGAGCATCCCACTTATGCGTCTGCTCATGCAAACTTTGACGCACCTTAAGGAGCAGGTGTCTGCAGCCAATGTTGATGAGGAGGAAGAGAAGGGAATCCTTGATGACATTCAGCCATTGTCTGCTCAGGGACCTCTCCTGGACGAGGTGGAGGAAGAAGAAGAGGAGGAGGATGATGATGGGGATGATTACTTAGGGGAGGAGGATGCATCTCGTGGGGCAAGTGAAAATGTTGGCGTGGCAAGGTCTGGTACAGGGTTTGTGCGTGACTGGAGGGATGTGGATTTGCCAGAAAGTGCTCCTCCAACCAGCACTCGCAGTGCATCATTGACACCGGGAACATTTGCCCACATGTCAGATTATGCCTTGCAGATCCTAAAAAGGGACCCCCGCATTGCCAAAATGATGAACGATGACGACTACTGGTTGGCCAGCATCCTGGATCCACGCTATAAAGGCAAATTACAAAACATCATGCCACAGGAGAACCTTGACCTAATATTGGCTAATAAACAAGCAACTCTGGTAAATCGGTTGCTTGAGGCATTGCCAGCACACAGAAGCAGTGATGGTTCTCACACGAGCCGTACTGGCCGGGGGCAGCTTGGCAGAGGTGTTCATGGTGCACACAGCAGAAGTGGCGTTGGAGACAGGGGTTTCATGACAATGTTGTGGACTGATTTTTCAAGTACTGCTCACACAACTGGTAATACTGCATCGATGGAAAGTGACAGGAGACAGCAGTTGTCAACTATGGTTACAAACTACTTTTCCTCCCATATCGATGTTCTCCCACACAGGTCATTCCCCTTTGACTATTGGGCCGCTAAACTGGACACCTGGCCTGAATTGGCACAATATGCCTTACAGGAGCTCGCTTGCCCAGTTGCAAGTGTGCTATCGGAAAGAGTCTTCAGTGCAGCTGGATCAATCCTGACAGAAAAAAGGACCCGTCCGTCAACCCAAAATGTGGATGATCTAACCTTCATTAAAATGACCCATGCATGGGTTTCCAAGGATTTTGTCCCACCTTCCCCTGATGACACATAGGGTGACAGAAAAATGGCTTGCTTTGGTCCACCTCTTCCTGGGACTTGACCTATTTCGCCTTTTGCATCAGCTGAATGTCCAACATCAACATATGCCACTTTCTAAAACTCCCTAACTGTGCTGCCTCCCCCCCCCCATGGCCAGGGTCACCACCTAGCGCACGACACCGTGCGAGTGCTGTTGCCCTGGACAGGTGGGTAGGCCGACTCTTGGGCGCGGGCACTGGCACAGGGTCCCTCATAGTGCAATCAAGTGTCTCTGACGGTGGTGGTGCACACCCGCCGTCAGACACACCGCCATACTATGAGGGGCCCAGTGCCAGTACCGACGCCCACGAGTGGGCCCCCCTTGCTTGGGCAGGGCCCCAGCATTTGCAATCTTTACCTCTCCCTGCTCCTCCGCTGTGTAGTCTGGGCCGTCAAATCCATACTGTGCCTGACACCGTCTGAGCATGCCTCCTGATGTATAGACATATATTTTGAATGTGTACGCTATCCATACATGTTATCCGGGGATACGGTACCCTTTCTCACCTTTGTGCAATCACGTGCAAGCCATACTGGGCCTAACACCGTCTGAGCCTGCCTCCTGATGTATAGACATATATTTTGAATGTGTACGCTATCCATACATGTTATCCGGGGATACGGTACCCTTTCTCACCTTTGTGCAATCACGTGCAAGCAATACTGGGCCTAACACCGTCTGAGCCTGCCTCCTGATGTATAGACATATATTTTGAATGTGTACGCTATCCATACATGTTATCCGGGGATACGGTACCCTTTCTCACCTTTGTGCAATCACGTACAATCCATACTGGGCCTAACACCGTCTGAGCCTGCCTCCTGATGTATAGACATATATTTTGAATGTGTACGCTATCCATACATGTTATCCGGGGATACGATACCCTTTCTCACCTTTGTGCAATCACGTGCAAGCCATACTGGGCCTAACACCGTCTGAGCCGGCCTCCTGATGTATTGACATATATTTTGAATGTGTACGCTATCCATACATGTTATCCGGGGATACGGTACCCTTTCTCACCTTTGTGCAATCACGTGTAATCCATACTGGGCGTGAGAACGGCTGGCGAGCTGTTAAGCAAGCTACAGCACCTGTGGTTTGCACACGTAAGTTTTTCATTTTTTCAGGAATGACGGTTAGGCCTAATTCCGGAACTGCGGTTGACCTGCACTTACTGGGAAATCATCGTTCGCGGGTAATAATTGTAATCAGTGATCCCCATCACTAACGTTGTTCAGCGGGTTATCTGCACCTGTAAGCGACAAACGCTGGCCTTTTCAGTGTAGCGCACATGCAGCCACGGATATGTAAGGGCATGACACACCAGTTATTGGCCAATGTCATGTGCCAGAGCCTCACGTGTCCCTCTAGTAAGCCGGACTCGGACCGTGGGGCATGACGGAGTCTCGTTCGTTAACGGAATTAAGCTTGCAATGTGTGCATCTTTTCTGTAGCTGGCATGGTTGAGGTTTCCCAGGTGGAGTCGAATTTAACCATAGGCTCCACTCCTGGTGGTGCCCTTCTGGACATTCCTTTAAGGTTCAGCTTTGCAACCATACTGCCCACGTAAAACAAACACTTTCCCTTCATGAACGCTGTTTGGAGGGTCATGACTCGTGGGAATAACGCCGCCCAATCAGTTAACCTGCTAGAGAGATCCTTCGTTGCTCCCAAGCATGACATCACACTCCCTAGGAGGAAGGTAATGCCACTGTGGTGACCGTACTCCTGGGGGTGACACAAGTGCACTGATGCCCAGCCACTGCTCGATGAATCTGCTGGTACATTGACCCAGACCACTACATTCCCCTCGCATGCTACACGGCCTGAATCTGACCCTGATGAAACTCAGGTTACCCTTCCCATATACAGTTCCATCTTACACGGTGACAAAGAGGAAGCTGCAGATGAAAGTGCAGGTTCGGCCCACCCGCCATCAGACACACCACCATACTATCAGGGGCCCTGTGTCAGTGCCGTCGCCAACGAGTGGGCCCCCCTGCTTGCTCAGGATCACAGCACTTGCAAGGTTGAAATACTGTGCAGTGAGATGGAAGATTGGGACGACGAGGAGTCCAGACTAGTACAGGGATTCCCTAGCGAGGAGACTTATTTGATTGTTATCAATGTTGGGACAGCAATTTTTGGGGAGCACTATACTCTGGAGAATGATAGATGGGGCCCACCATACACTGGAACATTCCAAAGGTGGACATCAGACACCGGAGCAGCATTTACAGGGCCCATTATACACTAGAGCATTAGAAATGGGGCCCATTATGTTTGGAGCATTATTTGGGCCCATAAGACAGTGGAGCTTCATCCATGGGGACCAACATATACTGTAGCATTATGTGGAGCTCATCATATACTGTTTCAAACATTATATGGGACCAATGATTCTGTATGGAGAAATAGATGGGCCTCGTCATGAGATGTAAAAAGTGAAGTATTTTTCATTGTACTATACCGCTATTTCTCTGCCGTATCGGAGCATGATGAGTTGTGGTATGTGTTAAAGGGGCGCTCTTTCACCCAGGGCACATGAAAACCTGGAGCCAGCCCTACCCCCCCACAACTTTAGCCAAATAACCCCCATTTTTCAGTGCGTAACTTGTATTATGAAGTTAATTAAGGTTGACAAGCTTAAGTAAGAAGAATTGATGCTTTTGGCATTCAAATGGGCACTGTAGGTGTGTTTCCTGTCCTCCTCTCGCTGCCGACCTTTATTCCCCATTGACTTACATTGGGTTTCGTGTTTCGGGACGACCCCGACTTTTCCCTATAATCGGCCGATCTTGCTCGACAAAAGTCGGGTTTCACGAAATGAAACTCGGCCCTAAAAAAACAAAAGTCGCTCAACTCTAGTTCTAATTGATTTTTTTTAACGATCAAAATATATAAAAAATAAAACACTTTGTATTGTCCAGTGACATCAAGCACATGGCTTATTAATGGAAAGGCCTATCCATTAATAATTCTATAGTTATATTGTAAATAAACACACAGCAAGAATAAAGTCTTTATTTGAAATAAAAAACACACTTTTACTTTTTTATTTAAAAAAAATAACCAGTTATACTCACCTAACACCCATTCCATTGAAGCCTTCGTCTCCTGTAAAAAAAAAACAGAAAATAATAAACAATAAAAATACTCACCTAACGCCCATTCCATTGAAGCCATGGTCTCCTGTAAAAAAACCAAAAATAAAAAAACAACGATATCCTTCACCTGTCCAACGTTCTGTCCCACGCTGTAATCCATGTCTGGGATAAATAGTTTTCAACCTGGATGGTGTCAAAATGCTACCGTCCAGGCAGAAAATTACTGGGGAATGAGCTGCTATGAGCGCATCACTAGCCAATAATCTAACTGATCTGAAAAATCATGTTGCCAGGCTATTTTCAAAGCACAATGAACTGATCAAGCCCTATATAAATTAGATTATTGGACAATCCTACCAATATGTGTGGATCCTTCTGACTTTAGTGTATTGTGTGAAAACGTACAGACACTCCACCATAGGATGCTCAGACTGATACACTGAGCCTTACGATGTCATGTAAAACCTACTGTGGCAGCTCCACTCCAAGCACTGACAGTGCTGGCATGCGATCTCAGTGGGAAAGCAGGTCACTGAAAAAAGAGTGGTTTGTCAGAGAACAGAGAGGGCAAGGGAGCTGGAAACACTATGACCCTCCCCAAAGCACTTGTGGCTAATTTTCTTAACGATTTCAAAGCTGTATTCCTCAAACTGATAAATGGATTCTACAACCAAGGTATAGAATTAATCAGCGTGAAAGACTTTGTACAAGTGTAAGGGAGGGCCAGGACTTTAGTCGTGACCTGTACTCTAGTGGCAGCTGCTCCCAGCCTTTCCCCTACATGAAACAATACTATGCTCCTCGGCATACCTGCATCTCCTGTTCCATCTTCACCTGGGCACTTCCCAGGCCATAACGGTCCCTCTTCTAGATGACTCAAATCAAGGGAGACACAGTCCGAGACAAGTTTCTTTACATAGGATTTTGCACGTTACATCCACATTTGGTACATCATCATATTTACTTGCTTCCTGATCTTTCCTTTGCTTGCTGTCACTTCGATGCAGTACATGCCCAGACCAGACCGTACTAGATTGCTTCCCAGTTCCTTCCAGGTCTGACCTCACTACAATGACATTTCCTTCAGTCTGTTTCGCCTCAGAACTGAATTCATCAATCACTACACTAGGTGACCCACGGTGAAGCATCCGGCCGGTCTGTACTGATCTCGTTGAAGTGCCAACTCCTTTCACCTCCTTAGTCCAGCCAACCTCTGCCCTAAAAGCACTGGCCCAGGTGGTAAGATGCCACTTGTTCCTTTTCCTGTTATGACCCACTGCTAAGACCTGCAGTGGCCATGGGTAACGTGGGCAATAGCGACTTAACTTTACGTGACTGCCAAGCTGTCCGGGCCTATAGCCCATGTGGACTCTTGGGCGCCCTGGCCCCCGTCTGACTAAACCACCCTTCAGCACTAACCTTAACTCTCAGCAGCCTCTCCTACAATTAACCCTCTATGAACCTCCTATCAGATCCCACTAGTATGCACCCACCTTGTGGCCCACAACATAATTACAACTACCCAACCTATGGGGAACTATATGCTAAAAGTGCCCTCCTCTAATGTCCCAAGAACAAAGCACTAACTTTTCCTGACTATACATACACAAATGACACATAATATACATGCAATATTATCATACAGGAACATAAGGCAATATATACAGTTGTCAATACAATGGTAACACATTCAAGTGGCAATACCATGAGTATGAGCAGTAAAACATAATTATCAATATAGCAGTACCGCAGGCAATAATCATAAAAACACGTCTGTAAACATCAAGAACTGACATGGTGAAGGGAGGCATGAGAGACATAATATCTTACCCTCCTACACAGACATGCCATTAGTTTAAGGTAAAATAGCTCATGACAGGTTCCTTTTAATCCCTTCCCAACATGGCTAATTTCTGAGTTTGCATTTTCGATTTTTCCTCCCATTTTTCCAAGAGCCAGTTAGTTAGTTTTTTCAATGATGAGTTGCACTTATAAATGACACCATTCATTTTACATCATATTGTACTGGAAAGTGGGGGAAAAAATCCAAGAGTGGTGAAATCTAATATATAAAGCTCAATGTGTGTATGTATGTATGTATGTATGTATGTATGTCCGGGATTGGCATCCTCACCGTCGCAGCTACAGCCACAAAATTTTGTACAGTCACAAGTCTGGACCCCGAGAACGTCATAGGCTATGTTGTGAGGCAAAATTTTAACCCCGCGCATTCCAATTCACCAAACAATTTTGCCCCTATCTACATAATGGGGAAAAAGTGAAAGGAAAAGTGTTGGAGGCAAATTGACAGCTGCCAGATGTGAACAAGGGGGACTTAAAGGATGAGAGCGATGGCGCCAAAGAGTATATACCGTACAGTTGCTAAGGTGGGGCCCTGACATGGGATACTCACCACACTCGGGGATATGAACACACACACAAAATGCGCCACACACTACCACGTGCTTCACCACATCTACCACCCTCAGCACACATTTCACCACACATACACCAACCTCGCCACATAAAAGTCCAAACACAAAAGTCGCCACTCAAAACTCGCCACGCTGTCCCAGAGCTGTTTAAAAGATGAAAGCTGAGCTGTGATTGGTTGCTATCAGCAACAGTTTTCTTTGTAGACAGTTGTGGTAACTGAGGCCTATTATTCTTATCATTTCTATGGGTTATCGTCCTTCTGTAAAGCTGGAAATAACACAATTTATTACCGTGCCAACACAGACCACCCTCTGACACAGACTGCAGGGGGAGCCCAGTATCACACAGAATAGGATTAGATACACGGCTCAGCAGTCAGTATCACACAGGATAGGATTAGATACACGGCTCAGCAGACAGTATCACACAGGATAGGATTAGATACACAGCTCAGCAGTCAGTATCACACAGGATAGGATTAGATGTACGGTTTTTATGTGCAATATAATCATTATAATTTGTTATAACTAACCACAGTTGGTTACTATGCCTGGGCAACGCCGGGCTCTTCAGCTAGTTGCAAATAAAAATCACAATTCCCAAAAAACAATGTGTTGTAAAATTGACCTTGCAATATGATTCTTCTCATCAGTACGATTAGTACACTACCAAACTTGTGCAGTTTTTTAATTGATTTTGTTGTGCAAAAAAATGTGAACATTTTGAAAAATTTTTTTTTTATTGTGGCACCATTTTTTGAGACCTGTAATGTTTTAATTTTTCAGTCTAAAGTGCTGTGTGAGGGCTTTTTTTTGCCAGGCAAGACAACATTTTTTGGATAGATGTGACATTTTGATCACTCCTTATTGTATTTTTTTGCAGTGTATGGACGAACAAGAGATTTTTTTTCCATTTATGATGTTTACAGATCATGTTGATTAAAGCATCACTCCAACATGTATTTTTTTATATCAACACTGAAGTGATGCTGCTAATGTAAGTTCCCTGACCCTTGCATTATACTTAATAACCGCCGTCTTCAGCTTTTCCTGGTGGCCGATCAGCCCACCATCTTGTGAACGTGACTTCTGACTGACCGGAAGTCAGACGTAACGGTCACAAACTCTCAATGTAAGTCTATGAGAGTCTCTCTCTGGCTTTTATAGACTTACATTGAGTGGCGACCACCGGCTCCCAGCGATTCGGCGGGTCACAAACTACTGGAGCCTGCCTGACCAGAGTGACTCTGATAAAAGACGAAGATTAGAGATTAGAGTTGAGCGAATTTTTCAAAGTTCCGATTACGACTGGCATCAAATATTGCTTTGGCAATATTCGCCAAACACAGCCGAACGTCATTGGAGTCAATGAGTGTAGAAATGAACGAATATGTTTGAAACCGATCATCAAACATAAATTCAGCACAAATAGGGTGTCACTATGGCAAATTCAGATTCGGCAATCGATTTCAAACAAATTTTCTCAACTCTACTAGAGATTATTTATTTATTTATTATTATCTCTACTAGAGAAAAGCGAACTTGTTTGGAAAACGTTTGCCAATCTCAAATCCGGCAAGAACGTTGCACATTTGGATTTGCGGTCAGAATCCTGTGCTTTTTCCCTAAAAATCGGGAAAAGTTGGCCAAAGTTCGGTAATTGATCGAATTTACTAAGGGCTCTTTCAGAAGTCAGTGTTTCCGGTAGCAGCACGGGCCGCAAAATGTCCACCACGTGACTCATGGACGCCTCTCAATTATGAATCCGTGGACTTGATGTCACCGGACAATACAAAGGTGACATCAACCCCACAAATATGAGCTCCACTTGTCACCTCTAAAGGGCAAGTGGGAAGAGCCAGGCAAAGCACCACATGGTATGTTGTTCTTGTAATATGCATGTGCAATGTATGTATTTATCTATTTTTGCATTTACACATGTATTGATTGTTTTAATAGCAACAGGCTATCTTTCATGTAATATATAATTGATGAAATGAGAATATAGCCTTAAGCCCCTCCTTATTTATGCATTTAATGCATACGTTTGTTGTGAACTTTCTTATGTTGTTTCTGTGTATTACTCCACAGAATATTACATATTTTAAATTTTTTAAATTCTATATACCAATAAAATGTATACCTTTTTAATATAATTTTATCTTTGGCTGTGGTTATTCACCCAACTGTGTAGTCATATGTTATTGACTGATGATGATCCAATGGAGAATTACTCCATTATGTTACACTCCCGCCATGCTGCCTGACTAGTATTTTGCTCATGGGAAAAGTGATGGGGGCGTTAGGTGGGATGAGCCCTGGTCAATGCTCTCTTTCTAAAGACATCCATCCCAGTGGACAAGAGCACCCACTTACCCTTAGTATCCACAGTACAATTTAAGTGGTTATTCACAACTATTTTTGTCACTATTGGCCTAAAAAGTAACAGACAGTTGCTAACTACCTGCCTGCTCTACCTGGCGCCTGACCGCTCCTGACAGCGATTCAGCTGCTCCACATCAACAGAACAGTTCTTCCTCTTCCTGGCTGCTCTGTTGATGGGGTGTGACTGCCGATGTCATGCTGATTGACAGCCAGCTTTATTGTGTTTTGATTCTAGAGATGAGAAAATTGAATTCGCAACAAATTTTACAAAAAAAGGCATGCCAGAATCTGACTTTTTTTCCAGTTAAATCACCAGCTGCCATTTTGCTTTATTTTTTTTAGGACTAAGAAAAAAATATGTATCGTACACACTTCACCATACTTTTAGTTCCAGTCGTCTGCAAGATTGTCATTCAATCCTGCTAATTATGTATGGACTTTTTAAGAAGTCTGATCCATCATTCCCCAAAGCCAAACTCCCTTATGAGATCTCTGCAACTTCAAGTTGTCTAAGGGGGAGCATTTTTAGTTGTGTAGACTGCAAAGCTGGTGTAAGGAGACTTATAGGCCATGAAATGCTCCTTTGGGAATTTAAAAATGCAAATAGCCTCTTCAGAGTGGAAGAGAACTTGATCTCTTGGCTTCAAATCCTAAGGCCACATTCACACGCTCAGTATTTAGTCAGTATTTTACATCAGTATTTGTAAGCCAAAACCAGGAGTGGAACAATCAGAGGAAAAGTATAATAGAAACACGTCACCACTTCTGTCTTTTTTACCCACTCTTGATTTTAGCTTAGAAATACTGATGTAAAATACTGACCAAATACTGAACGTGTGAACGTGGCCTAAGTGATGTGGCAAGGCTTGTTAAAAGGTTGATATTGACTTTTAAGATTGCTACATCCAATAGGTGGTGAGAGTATTTATGTTTCTTCCTCTCTGAAGAGGCTATTTGTATATTTAAATTCCTATAGAGCCCTGTTAAAGGTCACTCATCCAATCAAATCAGATCTCATGCTTTGCACTGAGGAGGGGAAAACACCTCAAAACACTTGGCTGTAAATGGAGTGTCAGGTTTGGCGCTTTATCCTAAATTATGTGGCAAGGGTCGTTATAATTTGGTATTGACTTTTAAGATTTCTATGTCCAATAGGTAGTGCTAAAGTTCATGTTCTTTTCTGCTCTGAAAAGGTTATTTGCATATTTAAGTTCCCATAGGAGTATTCTTTGGCCAATAAGTGTCTTCACACCAACTTGACACTCTCCACAAGTAGAAATGATCCCCCTTTGACTCCTGTCAGAGGCCTCTCATTCAGGTAAATCAGATCTCATGCTTTGCTCTGAGGAGGGGCAAGCACCCCAAAGCATGAGGTTGTAAATAAATGTCTGGTTTGGCTTCTTATCCTATGTCATGTGGCAAGGCTCATTAAGGGGTCAATATTGACAGGATTGCTACTTCCAATAGGTGGCGCTAGAGTTCAAGTCGTCTCTTTCTCTGAAGAGGCAATTTTCAAAAGCAACTTCAAGTAATGTTTTAATTAACGACATAATGATAAAAACGGTACTTAGTCTTTTGTACCTTCTTATATCAATCAAAATGGTACATTTTCTTTGTTTCTTAGTTATTTCATTATTCCAAATACTTCTTCTGTTTTTTTGTTGCCTGACATTCTCCAATCCACAGCTATGTGCGTTCGGTGGGACACAGAGATTAACATCAGGTCATGTTGCAGAAAGAGCCTCAAAAACATATGAACCTCGTCATATAAGCCCCATAAAGAAATCAATATAGAAAAACTGTGACATAAATAATATTTCAATAGCGCTAAAAAAAAGGAAAAAAAAATCTGGCTTGTGCGAAGAAGTGAAACCTAAGGCCAAAGAAAGTCTATTATTATCATTGGTCGTGTTTCAGGAACAATATTTGAGTTCATGTCATGCTGTGATAATTCACATAGGTAGCCTTGGCACGGAAATTTGCTTTGCTATTTAATTCAATAATTTTAATATGACAGCATCACGGGACTTAGTGTGTTTTACCAAACCGCACATTCTAAATAAGGAACGTGAATTTATAAGATACTGTGTGAAAGACTTGCTTATTCCTCATGGACCTTTTTTTTCTATTTTGGAGTGCTGGTATTGTTGCAAGGCATGACATTTAAAGCATACCTGTCCTTATACATAATTTATTGAAAAGCAATGACTTGCTGTCCTCATCCTAAGGTTGTATAATCTTAGGCTATGTTCACACGTTGTGTTTTTGCTGCTTTTTTTATGCTAATTAAAATCTGCTTTTTACAGTATCAGCGAAGGCTATGAGATTTCAGAAATTTCCTGCACAGGCGTTGTTGTTTTTCCTTATGAACCCACAAAAAAGATATTCAAAATATCAGCTAGATTTTTTTTAGGAATTACCCAAAAAATATTTTACATAATATAAAATATAAAACATAAAATATTCAATAATGATACCAGAAGTAAGATGCAACATAAAGAATTTTATTTCTATTCTCACAATAACTCATACAATCATACATAAAGAATTGATGTTAAAAATGTTAAAAACACAAAAATGTGTGCAGGGGGGCACAAAGAAGAACCCCTATGGCCAGGAGGGAGACCAAAAAGTAACCTTAACACTATAATTGAAATATGTACATAATTATCAAGTGATATATCATACACAAGAATTCATCCTTGTTAATTTAAAGTGCAGCATAATAATCATTATAAGTGCCCAGAAGATGAATCTAATAAATAATCTGCATAAAATACTGTAGTACATGTGAACAAATTAAAGTGCTATGTGCTATAGGTCTACTTCACCTATCAAGATGTCAGCTGTGAGCAGCGCTATACTCTATCAATTAATCACCATGAGAAAAAATAAAAATAAAGTGCCCAGTGCTACAGATCTCTTGCACCTCTCCAAATAACATCCATAAGTAGCGCTTGCTAAATAGTGAAAGTGAAGATCACAATGAGAATCATACTGACCCAGGTTCCTTCCTGCCTCCTGCACACACCACTCCAATGCACGTTTCGCTTCCGCTTCGTCAGGGAGTCTGCTGTTGTTTTTCCTGACTGAATTGGGAAACTGCTTCTTTTCTGAAAACTGCAGTATGTCACTTCTTTCAACCTTTTTTGCAGCATTTTTTCACCCTTGGAAAGCAATGAGTAAGTGCAAAAAAATCAGCAAAAACGTAAAAAAAAGTTGCCATCAGCTTTTGCAGTGCTTTTAATAAAAAAAATCAGGTACAGCATCAAGTGAAACTCATTTATTTTTGAAATTTTGCAAATTTCTAAACAAAATGTCTTTGCGTCCTCACCTGATCATGACTGTTAGTATTAGTTCAGGGTGGGCCATTTATATGGATACACCTGAGTGGGCTATTTATAAAGTTGGATCCAAAATGGCCGACTTCAAAATGGCCACCATGGTCACCACCCATCTTGAAATATTTTCCCCCTCCCATATACTAATGTGCCACAAACAGGAAGTTGATATCACCAACCATTCCTATTTTATTTAGGTGTATCCATATAAATGGCCCACCCTGTGCAGTTAAAATAAATTAATGATATGTGTTAAAGTGAACAAAGCCTGACCAACTCCATGCCCTACCAATGTGTAAAAGTAAGCATTGCCACTAAACTTCTATCTCTCACTTCCTCCTTCGGCCTCACTCAATGGTCTTCTGCAGCCACTCACAAAGATGGCCACACACTAGACCTCATCTTCACCCGCCTCTGCTCCCTATCTAGCCTCTCTAACTCACCTCTTCCTCTCTCTGACCACAACCTACTTACATTCTCTTCCCTCTCCTCCTCAGGTCCACAATCCCCACCTCAAAAACTCGCACACCCTCGCAGAAATCTTCAACACCTCGATCTACACTCACTGTCTGAATCCCTCCTCTCTCTTACAGACATAAGTTCCCTATACAATGTGGATGCCGCTCTATATAACACCAGACTAGCTGTAGCTTTGGAATCAGTTGCCCCTCTCAAACATATCAAAGCTCGCAAAATCAACAGACAGCCCTGGCACACCAGTCTGAACAAAGAACTGAGGCAGGCTTCCAGGGCTGCTGAGCAGAGATGAAAAAAATCCCACTCCAATGAGGACTTCATCACATTCAAACAGTCCCTCACTACTTTCAAGGCCACACTCGCTGCAGCAAAACAAACCTACTTCTCATCTCTCATATCCTCCCTGTCTCACAACCCTAAACAGTTATTCAACACCTTCAATTCTCTCCTCCACCCCCCAGCACCTCCTCCCTCTCCACTC
Source organism: Dendrobates tinctorius (assembly GCF_039654945.1). Lineage (NCBI taxonomy): Eukaryota > Metazoa > Chordata > Amphibia > Anura > Dendrobatidae > Dendrobates > Dendrobates tinctorius. Next base: position 31,525,948 of record NW_027361689.1, read on the forward strand.
ATCTCAGCTGAAGACTTTGCCTTATTTTTCAAGGAGAAGATTGATAACATCAGAGACAGTTTTGGTCAACAAACCCAGTGCCCTTCCTCCTACCTGCCCTGCCCTCCTCCCCCAAAACCAACTTCTCCACCATTACAGAAGATCGACTCTCCACTCTACAGTACTCTCAAGATCACATCTCACTACCTGTGCACTTGACCTGATCCCATCCCACTTCATCCCAAACCTCACCGCTGTCATGCTTGCGCCTTGGCTGAGTGGCGTGAGCCGGGGGGTTGTGGCCCCACTGAGCCACAAACCAGACTACCCTGGAAGGGGTGTAGCTACGGCAGCTACCTCGGTCTTCACTGGAGCCTCTGATGGTGAGGTCAGGCTTGTGCGGCAGGTAGCTGCCGGGTGCCACTCCAGGGTGGTGTCTGGCTGTGGCTGCTGATCCCACTAGGGAACAGGACACCTGGACAGGTGTGAGTGACAAGCAGGCTGAGACACAGGGCAAGCGGACATGGCTGAGACACAGGGCAAGCAGGCACGGCTTGGTACACTGGCAGGCAGGCACGGCTTGAAGACACAGGACAGACGGACACGGCTTGGAGACCCTGGACAGGCGGGCATGGCTAGGAGACACAGGACAGGTGGGCACGGCTTGGAGACACAGGACAGGCGGGCATGGCTTGGAGACACAGGACAAGTGGGCACGGCTTGGAGACACAGGACAGACTGGCGTGGTATGAGAAGGGACAGGTAAGGACCTGTTCACACAGCAGGTGTAGGCAGGAAGGAGTGGTGTATGTTGGAACAGGATTTGGACCTGTTCACACAGGAGGTGCAGGTATGGATATAGGCTGGAGTGTGGAGTAGGCAGAGCCGCAGGGTGCGGAGCAGGCTGGGCTGCAAGGGGGCCAGGCAGGCAGAGCGGCAAGGGGGCCATGCAGGCAGAGTGGCTAGGGAGCCGTGTAGGCAGAGCGGCTAGGGAGCCGAGCAGGCAGAGCTGCGAGGGTGCAGATGCACAGACAGAGCTGTGAGGGTGCAGATGCACAGTCAGAGCTGCAAGGGTGCAGATGCAGTCAGAGCTGCAAGGGTGCAGATGCACAGTCAGAGCTGCAAGGGTGCAGATGCACAGTCAGAGCTGCAAGGGTGCAGATGCACAGTCAGAGCTGCAAGGGTGCAGATGCACAGTCAGAGCTGCAAGGGTGCAGATGCACAAACAGAGCTGCAAGGGTGCAGATGCACAAACAGAGCTGCAAGGGAGCAGATGCACAGACAGAGAAGACACAAGGAAAGACACCGCAGGGAAGGAAGCCACAGACAAGGAGAAAGGGAGACTAAGGTAGGACAGAGTACAGACAAGGTACTGGGATCAAGACTCAAGGGCCAGGATATTCAGCCTCCTGGCAGGCGGACAGAGAAGTACTAGGCAAGGTACCAAGACACAGGAATATGCAATAAGAGCCTTCAGAGAAGGCAAAACATAGGACAGGGCCTGGCTAACTCAGCAGCAAGGAGCTAACTGAGTTTAGACATTGCACAGGCAATGTTTCAGTGGGTGTGGCGGAACTAAATAGTCAAGAGCTCTAGGTGATTGGTCAGGGACAGATTAGACAGGTGCACCCTGACTGCTTAAGAACCAGAGAGTTCTGGCACCGCCCCCCTATACACACAGCCAAGAAACATACAGAAGAGCAGAGGCACAGAGCACAGGGCTGGCAATAGACAGAATTCACAGCATGACCCGGAGCAGTGAGTAAGTTGATGTGCGGGGGATGGGAGGCCATGCATTGACGCCAGCAGGGTTGTTACAACCACAGTGTTCATCCCAACCCTAACCCATCTCTTCAACCTATCACTAACAACTGGTGTTTTCCCCTCAAGCTTTAAACATGCCTCAATCACACCTATCCTCAAAAAGCCCTCTCTTGACCCATCCTCTGTATCTAGCTATCGCCCTATATCACTTCTCCCCTAGCCTCAAAACTACTACAACAACATGGCCATCTTGAACTATCCTCCCACCTCTCTTCTTGCTCCCTCCTTGACCACTTGCAATCCAGCTTCCGGCCACACCACTCCACTGAAACTGCCCTAACTAAGGTCACCAATGACCTACTAGCCGCCAAGGCCAAGCGACACTACTCTGTCCTCCTCCTCCTGGACCTGTCCTCTGCCTTTGACACAGTGGACCATTCTCTATTACTACAGACCCTCTCATCTCTTGGTATCACAGACTTGGCCCTATCTTGGATTGCGTCATACCTAGCAGACCTGACGTTCCGCATCTCCCATTCGCACACCACCTCCTCACCGCGCCCCCTATCCATCGAAGGCCCGCAAGGTTCAGTCCTAGGGCCCCTGCTCTTCTCCGTTTACACCTTCGGCCTCGGACAGCTCATAGAATCTCATGGCTTTCAGTATCATCTCTATGCTGATGACACACAGATCTACATCTCTGGACCAGATATCACCTCCCTACTAAACAGAATCCCTCAATGTCTGTCTGCTATTTCATCCTTCTTCTCCGCTAGATTTCTAAAACTTAATATGGACAAAACAGAATTGATCATCTTTCGCCCATCTCACGTGCCCCCCCAACGGACCTATCCATTAAAGTAAACAGCTGGCCACTCTCTCCAGTCCCACAAGCTCGCTGCCTCGGGGTTATCCTTGATACTGATCTCTCTTTCAAACCGCATTTCCAAGCCCTTTTCCACTTCCTGCCGACTTCAGCTCAAAAATATTTCACAGATCCGTACATTCCTCAACCAAGAATCTGCAAAAACCCTAGTCCATGCCCTCATCATCTCCCGCCTTGACTACTGCAACCTCCTGCTCTGTGGCCTCCCCTCTAACACTCTTGCACCCCTCCAATCTATTCTTAACTCTGCTGCCCGACTAATCCACCTGTCCCCCCGCTATTCCCCAGCCTCTCTCCTCTGTCAATCCCTGCACTGGCTCCCCATTACCCAAAGACTCCAGTTCAAAACCTAACCATGACATACAAAGCCATCCACAACCTGAGTCCTCTGTACATCTGTGACCTAGTCACCCAGTACTTACCTGCACGAAACCTCCGATCCTCACAAGATCTCCTTCTGTACTCCCCTCTTATCTCCTCTTCCCACAATCGGATACAAGATTTCTCCCACGCATCCCCCCTACTCTGGAACTCTCTACCACAACATATCAGACTCTCGCCTACCATGGAAACCTTCAAAAAGAACTTGAAGACCTACCTCTTCCGACAAGCCTACAACTTGCAGTAACCACTGATCCACCAAACCGCTGCACAACCAGCTCTACCCTCGCCTACTGTATCCTCACCCATCCCGTCGTAGATTGTAAGCCCTCATGGGCAGGGTCCTCTCTCATCCTGTACCAGTCGTGACGTGTATTGTTTAAGATTACTGTACTTGTATGTATTATGTACACCCCTCCTCACATGTAAAGTGCCATGGAATAAATGGCGCTATAATAATAATAATAATAATAATAATAATAATAATAATAATAACTATAACAATGCCTGACCAATGTGTGAAATTGAACAATATATGACCAAATCCATGCCCTACTAATGTGTTAAAGTAAACAATGCCTGGCCAACTCAATGCACTGGCATTGTCTTAGGTAAACTATTCCCGACCAATTGAATTCCCCCCCTCTTTTTACATTTGTTGTTGCGTATTTTTTCATGAACTCATATGAACATTTTTGTTCACAATAGTTACAATTTTTTTCAGACTTAAAAATCTTTTTCCACTAAATTAAAATCAAAATTAGGTCTATTTACTCTAGAAAAGAGAAGACTTAGGGGAGACCTAATATATATGTACAAGTATATCAGAGGGCAATACAGAGATCTCTCCAATGAACTGTTTGTACCAAGGACTGTGACAAGAACAAGGGGGCATTCTCTTCGTTTGGAGGAAAGACAATTTCTGCACCAGCACAGAAGAGGGTTCTTCACGGTAAGAGCAGTGAGGCTCTGGAATTCTCTTCTTTAGGAAGTGGTAATGGCCAACTTCACTGAATGAATTAAAGAAAGGAATGGATGCTTTTCTTGTGAGTAACAGTATAGAAGGTTACTGTGATGGTGTGATATGTTATGTGGATATCATTTTTTGTATATTCCTATTTTTAACAATTCCAGCTATTTTCATAGTGTTTTTCTTATTACATTGTAAGTCTACAGCCTCACTGTATCTGTCTCTTGATGACCCCCCTGTAGTGCATTAATCCCTAAGGCCCTTTGTTCTCCTCTGGGAGGCCTGGAAACCGCCTCAACTTGTTTGACTTTCCCTGGACAAGGAAGGGGGTCGGGGAGAACAGGAGCTGGGCAAGTCAGTTCCAGTGTGAACAGGATCGTGTAAAGACTGCATTTCAGAGAGAAGGACCCATTTTATCCTCTGGTGCTAGAGTTTTGGAATCTCGTTTCCCTGGACATTTTTATCCTGATACTGGACTGCACTCTTATTCTGGACTATCTTATCCTTTGTGTGGTGGACTGAATATGGACCTTTTCGTATTTTTGCCTGAATAAAGGTCTTGGAATTGTTCACTCTTCGCTTGCTCTGTTGATTGTGTGATACCAGAGAAGGACCCCATGACAGTTACGAATAACATAATATTATAGGTAGATGGTTGACCCAGCTTAGGGGAAGGAATTTTTTTCCCTATGGAGAAAATTGGCTTCTACTCTGTGGGGTTTTTTTTTTCCTTCCCCAGGATCAACAATGCAGAATGGCAGCACTAAAAATAGGCTGAACTAGATGGACATAAGGTCTTCCTTCAGCCTTCAAAACTATGTTACTATGTTAAAGAATTTGATCACATTGCCCTTTTTTCCAAAAATGTTTTATGGTTTCACATACTGTATGTCTTGTATTGGTGGCCTAACTACTAGTGTTGAGCGATACCTTCCAATATCGGGAAATATCGGATCGGATTGGATCGGACCGATACATAAAAAGTATCGGATATCGCCGATTCCGATACTGGAAACCAATGCAAGTCAATGGGACAGAAATATCGGAATTAAAATAAACCCTTTCTTTCCTTGTAGGTTAATTCTACATGAAGGAAAACAACTAAGAATAATGTAGAATGTATTGGGGGAGGTGAAGGAGACATTAAAGGCATAGAGGTTTAGCCCAATCAAATGGAATAGCAGGAATTAATATTTTTTTTAAGACGTTTGGAGTTACAAAGATATTGACTATGTTAAAGGGGTTGTGTAGCAATAGAGGGAGACATTCAGAAAAGGCACATGTTGGCAGAGTGTTGGAACGGAGTGCTTCATCTAGCTTGGAAGTTGACTGAGCCCCTGACCCGGAGGACACGGCATGGATGCGGGCACCTGTATGCACAACAGACTGTGAGTAAAGCTTTGGAACTACATGCCCTGGTGTCCTCCAGTTATTCCTGCACCAACACACTCAGCACTGTTACATCTCTGTGCCTGGCACTGCACCATCTACGTCTCTTCACTACCTCTCCATCTACACTACCCTGGGACTACAGCCCTACCTGTGGAGGGCCACAACATCGTTGCTGCACCACACCATCTGTCCCAGAGGATCTGTCTGCAGCGTCGGCTTAACATCTTCATTGCCGAACACCACAGGTGGCGTCACGAATCATTCACTCATAAACTTTAGTCATCATCCACACGTTCAACATTTCCCTTTTACAATGGACGTCCAGGGCCACGGACCGGGTCACAGCTACCGTGACATCTCCCATTGAAACCAACGGGCCCGGTACCAAGTACCCCACCAGCCCTGGCGGGCGATCCAACTTGGCGGAAATACATAACAGAACAGGTTGTCCGGGCTTTTCACATGATCTCAGTGCATATCTGGGCTGCAGAATGCTGACAATAAGTAATTTACCTTCTGTGGCTAGTCTGCACGGTTTCCAAGATATCATCTCTTGCTTCTAAGATAAACGTCCAGGGGGGGGTGTTCTGGCATTGAAATGAGAACTGGTCGTTTCCTCCTCCCTCACTAGTTTCACTTTCCATAGATCACTGTTCAGTGTGTGTCTGGGGGGAGGAGCAGCTGGGTGGTCTGCTCGCAGCCAATCACAGCCATGCCATTAGTTAACATGCCTACATGCCTAACAGGATGTGCCCACACTTCTTAGGATTCCTCATTGGCTGAATCAAATCAAACTGGCTCATAGCATTATGGGAACTTCCGATTCCGGTATTCGATATGCAAAAAGTATTGGAACTCAGTATCCGAATTCCGATACCGCAAATATCGGCTGATACCCGATATTTGCAGTATCAGAATGCTCAACACTAGTCTTGGGTACACACACCAGTTTAATATGTTCAGGAACTGCCTAATTTTCCATTTTTTGGGTTGCTGGTTCAGTTCCTCTTCATCAGCATTCTGCCAACACAATAGGTGATGGATCTTCCTTTCCTTTAATTTCCAGCTTGCGTTGCTCTTCCCACTATAAAATGACTTGCCTTACATGAACTGAACACCAGCCTCTTGGTTGTGCCTGTATGCAGTTTGGCAGACAGGAGAGCAGGAGTGGAGCAACAAAAAAATGCCCATATTTCCTGTAGAGAAACAAACACCTGCCCCAATGTCCTGAAATCTCTTCTCATATCTCTGCTGCTGGAGATGGATTATACTTGACAACAGGCAGCAGATATCACATTAAGACAGATGGGCTTGACCTAGTGGTGATTTTTCAGGAGTATGACAACATAATTTTTAATTAATTTTTAAATGAATTAATTTGCAGATAGTTTATTTATCACATTTTCTTTCAGATGAGAGACCATTTAATCACCAACTACAATTAGTTTTCAAGAATCTCTCTGGTGAAATGTTTTATTTCTCCCTTTGATAGTCATTGTGTGTTTGAGTAATGAGTGCAGTAACATATTTGCCGGTTGCCATCTTCTGCTGTTTTCAGCGGTGCACCGTTCTGCTCCGGCGTTATGTGACCATATTTACGACTTCCTGAATCACAGTCTCTACTTTGCTCTGAGTCTCATATATTAGCACTGAGAAAGTAACCACCACTCCACACAACAGACACTGTGTGATCTGGCGGGTGACATAAGCGTGATGCCGGAGTAGACCGGAGTGCCGCTGAAAACGGCAGGAGACGGTAACTGGTGAGTAATGTTTCATCACACATACAAACATTGCTAACAAAAGGGAGAAACACAAAATTTCACTAGAGTGGTCCTTTAAACTATGATGCTTGAGATTTGCTATGAGGGTACACTTTTCAATGGCAATCTGACAACAGTTTGAGGTAGGGACAGAGACCCTGATTCCAGCGAGATAGCACTTTTTTCTCTGCTGTGGTTCTAACAGAGCTCAGATGTTCAGCTTTGTATAACCCCGCCCACAGCACTGATTGGCTGCTTTCTGTGTACATTATATAGGTGACAGAGAGCTGCTAATCAGTGCTGGGGGTATGGCTAGACTAGGAGGCTCAAGGCCAGTTGTCCAGTAGTGATCATTTCTGTCATGGCCCCAGGTGGTGCACGTGGTTCATGGATCCACTATGCCACAGGGTCGGGCTTACCTAGGAAGTAGTGTAGCTAAGCGGCTCCTCAAAATTTGTCAAAAGCTGGAGGCTTTGTAAAAGATCAGATTTTATTTAAAACTTATTTAAAAATTCATCATAGCAGAGGAAGATGAACATTAAGCGACTACCTGGTGTTCACCGGAGCTCTTGATGATGGAGTAAGACTTGAGCTTCAGGTGGCTACCCGGTAAGAGTCCTAGACAGTCCCTGGTACTGCAGCTGCTAACCTCAAAGGTCAGGTAAGCTGACACAGACTGGACTTAGAGTACAGTGCAAGACAGTATTAGGACTCTGTTCAGACTGCACGGGCTTTAGATCCTCACACAGAGTGTTTACTGACATGGAGTTACAGACAGGGATTGATTCGGATTCTAGAACAGGCTCCAACAGGTTCTAGTATTGATGGATCGGTTCCAGGTTGAATACCACCAAAGCTGTCTTGGGTTCACATACTGCCAGTGCGGCCTCAGTATTCAGGCACTGGCCACACCAGAACCAGGGGTTTGGGTTCAGGCACTGGCCACGCACAGACCAGCAGTGCAGGTTCAGGCACTGTTTGCACATGGATCAGGGAAGCAGGTTCAGGCACTGGCCACACAAGCACTAGGAGTTCGAGTTCTTGCACCGGCCAAACACAGACCAGCAGAGCAGGTTCAGGCACTTGCCACACAAGGACTCGGGGTTCGGGTTTTTGCATTGGCCACACACAGACCAGCAGAGCAGGTTCAGGCACTGGCCACACAAGGACCCGGAGTTCGAGTTCTTGCACCGGCCAAACACAGACCAGCAGAGCAGGTTCAGGCACTGTTTGCACATGGATCAGGGAAGCAGGTTCAGGCACTGGCCACACAAGCACTGGGAGTTCGAGTTCTTGCACCGGCCAAACAGAGACCAGCAGAGCAGGTTCTGGCACTGGCCACACTAGGACCCGGGGTTCGGGTTTTTGCATGGGCCACACACAGACCAGCAGAGCAGGTTTAGGCACTGGCCACACACGGACATTCTACACAGCCATAAACTCTCTGTATGCAGCTCCGGCTTCAAAATTGCGCTTCCATATAGCAATGACTTTCACAATTATTCCTGAGATTCCATTCACAATAATGGGGGCTCCAAAATCTATTGTGGGAATGTATCAATGGTGGACATGTCTGACCACTGCTTTATGCATTTCTATGAGTCCATGGATGCATGGCCCTCGTTCCTATAGACAATGAATACAAAATACACGAAAATGCTCAATTCACAAGCAAAATATTGGGACCCTCTTCTCGTATACAGTGGGACCCATAAAATAAACTTTGACCACTTACTCTGTGGAAAGAAAATAAGCACAGTAGATGGAAAATCCCTAAATGACTAATATATAACGATCAAAGGACGCTGGCAAAATAGTTGGTAACAATTGTTCTATTCTACTTACTTTTTGTTTTCAGATGCCTAATTTCTTCCAATTAAAGCGTTGTTGATAATAAAGTTCAGCTCAGTTGGGGGTTTAATCACAGTCGTCCCCCCAGCTATTGCTAGTACAGTGGACTTCTGTTCCCGTCAGAATTCTTCTTTTTTTCAAAACAGCTGGACAACTCTTTTAATAATATGGAAGTTTTTTTTGGAATTGAGTCTGTCACGACAATTTGCATATTTAATTCCTAATTCTTAGAGGAGCATGCATTGCTTTTAAGTCTCTTTACTCTGACATGCCAGGCTTGATATGTCACTCTTCACAAGGAGAGACGTTACACCTTAGACCTAAGTCAGTCTCAAAAGCTTACTACAGCAATGGATTAAGATCCAATATTGACTTATTTTTAGTTCAGTTATTAAAGGTCATCAATATGGGCCATCGACATTAGTTGTACCAGTGTATTGCATATATCCTGAACCTGGGAATTATCATCTCTTGGTCTCTCACTTCATAATAATTTCCTATATGTGGTTTATCGCAGTCAAATTTCATTTGTCAGATGTTGGCAGATTCACGAACCACGATTTATTCTGTGAAAATAAAACCTGGGAAGTCGGCTCATTGACAAGATCAGTAAAATATGGCCGTCTTTTCCATCCAGTGATTTATCCGGTGTCACGCTGGCATCCTGGCACCTGAGGGCCAGTCTTACACTTACTATTCAGTTATTGCTACTTTTTATGTTGCATTTTATTAGTGCTACATATAATTTTATAAAATGTTACTGGTAGAAATAGATTTGAGGAAATTAGCGAAATGGGTGGTTTTTTTTATGTCAACCACAGATGAAAAGAAACAGTCGGCGAGGAACTAATATTGTGATCTGATCGGAATTATTTTTGAAGTTGATGATGAAAAAGTAGCAATGTGACAGGGATCTTGATGGAGTGTGAAAGGTTATTTTCATAGTTTTTTACCATGCAGTAAAGTTAAAAAAAAAAGTAGTAGTGAAGTAGAGAAGTTACACTAGTGTATTTTTACCCTGTTGCTCTACAGTAGCTCAGTGGTTAGCTCTGGCGCCCGGGGTACAAATATGACTAAAGGAGTTGTCCATTACTTAGACAACGGCTTCTAAGTACAAATGTTTCCTACCAGTAAAATTATAAGACTTATGCTCACCTCAGGAGCAGGCACCGCTCCGGTGGAGCCGGCATAAGCTCACCCAGGGCTCGTAACATTGTTATATCATGAGATCTCTTCGACCTATCAGAACTGGTTTCACTCTCCCGCCTTTTGGACAGATCAAGACATCCAGAGGAAGTGATGTAGCAGAAAATGGACTTGCTGGACAACAAGTGCATCAAAGAGAAAGATGACAGCAGAGTTTGCAGGACAGCAGATGGGCAAGCAAAGCGTGAGACAGTATACGCAGTTGGAGGGCAGTTACAGGAACAGCAGAAAAACATATGCTATCAGGAACTTGCAGCAGAGATATGGTTAATCGCAAGCATAGCAGCCCTATATGCAATCAGGAACAAGGATATGGTTAACCACAGCAATAGCAGATGTGGATCTCCCGCCAGGGCCGTGGGGTACTTGGAGCCGGGCCCGCTGACCTCAATGGGAGATGTCACAGTGGCTGTGACCCGGTCCATGGCCCTGGGCATCCATGTGAAAGGGGATGGTGTTAAGCGTGGCTGATTAAAGTTTATAAGTGGATGATTCGTGACGCCACCTGTGGTGTTCGGCAATGAAGGTGTTAAGCCGACGCTGCAGACAGGTCCTCTGGGACAGATGATGTGGTGCAGCAACGATATTGTGGCCCTCCACAGGTAGGGCCGTAGTGCTAGGGCAGTGTAGATGAAGAGCTAGTGAGGAGAGCGTAATGGTGCAGTGTTAAGCACAGAGATGTAGCAGTGCTGAGTGGGTTGGCGCAGGAATAAGCGGAGGACACCAGGGCATGTAGTTCCAAAGCTTTACTCACAGTCTGTCGTGCATACAGGTGCCCGCCTCGGTGCCGTGTCCTCCAGGTCAGGGGCTCAGCCAACCTCCAGGCAAGATGAAGTACTCAGTTCCAACACTCCGCCAACATATGCCTTCTCTACTTTCTAGCGCTTGTAATGAAGTACTTGTGGTTGTGTGTTAAACCCAAGTTCCTCCTTTAAGATGTTCCTTTGAACTCTACTTGTATGGCAGACAGCTGTAGCCTGCTTCGGGGACTCCTTGCTACTAAGTCCTGGCTCACTCTCGTTGCTGTTGTGCCCCCAAGTCTTGTGTGGGAATAAAGTGGTGACAACTTCTATTCCTCCGGTGTCTGCTGCAGGACCATTAGTATCCACACAACCTCGGGGACTGGACCCCGGCCATGCGCTTAGAACTTGAGGAAGGGCTCTGCTCTGACCCTAGTCCTTAGTTCTCTTCTTCTCCTCACGTTCTGTACAAATCTTTCTTCCTTATGGAGAATCAGGCTTTCTATATCTCTTTCCTGTGCCAGCAGCTCCAGGTCACAGGAGACTGCTGCAGCACCTCCCTCCATCCATCCCACTCAGGGGATCTTCTCTCACAGACTGACCTAGTCCTAATATTCTCCAGCTCTCTTGTGCAGACTAAGCTCCACCCACCTCCCAGCACTCTTCGTGTTCCAAGCAGGGAGCCACCAAAGGTGCTTTGCTACACTACTATGTTGTGTGGGATGCAGGTGTTGGAGTGTGGTCAGGAGTCTCCACCTTACCTGGACGGTGGGGTACTACACCTCAGGAGGAGGTGCAGTACCTCTGTGGCGACTGAACTCTCAGGGGCGCCACAGATGCATATATACAATTAGGTATGCAGTTAACAACAGGGATTTGGTCAATCACAGATGTAGCAGAGATGTATATGCAATCAGGAAGTACAACAGGGATACAACAAGGTGTCCCATTTCTTAGAACTCCCAGTGATCAGCTCTGGTCTTCGGTAGAACCTGGCAGCATGTGTCTAATTTCCCTGCAGTGCCACCACAGGTAAGAAGTAGCATTACACATTGCCTATTGAGTGTCTATTGTACAGACATACCGGGTCCTCCAGAGAGAGAAAGTCACTCTTTGCTCCTGATCTCCTTTCCAAATAATGGATGAAGATCACAAATCAGATACTTTCCTCTATTATCTCAGAATTTTGATCCAGGAGACTCTAAATAAATCATTAATGTCAATTAACAAATGAATATGTATCCACTTCAAACCCAGATAAGTAAATGGACAAATGAAACTTCATTTCACACATGTTATGTGAGGATTTATTTATGTACTTCTACTTGTAAAAATGTATTACATGTTACATTCATCACAAGGGAAAAAGCCGAAGACCGCAGTGAATAATTTTCCTCTAATGGTTAAATCCTCATTTAGATTTGCAGCCCTTTGATTTATTTGCAGAAACCTGCTGGGTTGAACACACTGCAGAGCTGATTAATGTCTCATTCTGTCATCAGTTTTCACTTATATTCTTGGCCAGTTCTGACATCTACCCCCCTAAAGAATCAAAAAGAATTTGTGGACTGATCCAAATTCTTACTGGCATGGGATTTGGGGAATGTGGTGCTAGCAAAACAAGGAAGATGAATGTAAGGACATTTCATGTTCTATGTTAAGCTTGTTTCTCCACTTTGCTTCCTCTAGAGGTCCTGTCTAGATCCAAAACCACGCAAACCAGGGGAACACATCAATAACACGTCCATCACATATGTCTTGTCCTACTTTGTAAGCTTCTGGAGGTGTGAGAACCCCACAAAGAAAAATGGTAAATAAATAACTAAAAGAGAACCTCACTATTTTTTGGAAATATTCTCACTGCAGTTTCAGTATAAGGGCTCATACTCACATGCGAGAAACTCAGACGAGTCTCGCACGTTAATACACTCAGATCGGAGGGTTCAGCTGCATGTATTTCTATGCAGCTGAACGTTCCGATCCGAGTGCCGGCGGCAGTGCCGGATATTGAAGTGCGAGACTCGTCCGAGTTTCTCGCACGTGAGTATGAGCCCTAATGTTAAGCAAAATCAAATATTAGTAATAAGTCGTCATTAGTGATGATAAGTAATAGTAAAATATTCGGATTTGGGAAAATCGGTCTGAATAATTTTTAATATCCGTGTATTCGTACCCAGAGTTGAGCGAAACAGGTCGGCCAGATTCATAAGTCGCCGACTTATGGCAAAGTCGGGTTTCGCCGACCGAAACCCAACCACAGCGTGAAGTCGGCCATGCGGTCGGCAAAACGAGCGCCAAAGTCGGATTTCAATGAATGCTTGCACGTGACTTTTTTCAGCCACTGAGCAAGGACGTACACTGTGGGCAACGAGATGACATGTGCAGCGTCTGGGGAGAGAGAGAGAGAAGAGAGAGAAGAGAGAGTTTTCGCCGCCTCTAGGGTTAAAGTCTGCCGACTCCCAATTGACTTGCATTCGGTTTCGTGTTTAAGTCGGCCTCCGACTTTTCCCTATAGTCGGCCGATTTCGTTCAACTCGACTTTTGAGAAAGTCGGGTTTCATGAAACCCGACTCGACCCTAAAAAAGGCAAAGTCGCTCATCTCTATTCGTACCGAATAACGAATCCAATGTAAGTCAATGCGAAAGCTGAATATTTTTCTCTTGCACCCAATAAATAGGTCTGGGGATCTGAGAAAAAAGCTGAAATGGATGTGAAAGAGCTAAAACTAAATGGGAACAGCATGGAGAAGATGCCTGCATGCCTTTCTGACTCACTAAGCCTTGCCAACACATGAAAGGTTGAATTCCAGCATGTGGGCAGGTCCCAAATCAGTCATTGACAAGGCAAATTAAAGCGCTGGACCAGCGAAAGCCCAATATGACTTTTGGAAATGTGCGCTGCAGCACACAGCATACCTTGGCAAGTAGTTCCGGCAACTCAAGATATGTTTTTAAAAACCGCTGTACAGCCAAGTTCAGCACGTGGGCCATGCATGAAATGTGTTTACCAGCTTTAAAGCCGCCACCAAGTTACACCCATTGTTACACACAACCAAACATAGTTGAAGGTTCAGCGGGGATAACCACTGATTGGTCTAGTCTTTTATGCCTTTCAACAGCTCTGCTGCATAGTGAGCTTTATCACGAAACAATCACTGACCTCAGGGAGACCAGTCAAAGAAAACACTGCTTCAGCCGGCAAAGGCCCTCAATCAGTGAAATCCTAGGTGCATTGCTCCCTGGGAACTACGAATATGCAAATAAAGTCAATGGAGCCTCATTTAAGAGTCTCAAACACGGGACTAGCCAGATCTTCCTCCAGGGAAGGATCCAGCCAAGGAATGGCTCCTTTCGGAAACCACCATTACCACCATATTAAGTGGCCCTTTAAGTCAATATCCAGCTCTTTGCGAGTTTACAGATATGACAAGGGAAATACCAAGGCCAGGTATCCTTCCACAGACAGCTGTTTCGGGGTGTTGCCCCTCTTCCGTGTGGAGTAGGAATCTGGCTAGGTGGGAGCAATGCCTAGTAGACCAACATCACGAAACAATCACTGACATCAGGGAGACCAGTCAAAGAAAACACTGCGGCAGCCGGCAAAGGCGCTCAATCAGTGAAATCCTAGGTGCATGGCTCCCTGGGAAATGCGAATATGCAAATAAAGTCCATGGAGCCTCATTTAAGAGTCTCAAACACGGGACTAGCCAGATCTTCCTCCAGGGAAGGACCCAGCCAAGGAGTGGCTCCTTTCGGAAACCACCATTACCACCATATTAAGTGGCCCTTTAAGTCAATATTCAGCTCTTTATGAGTTTACAGATATGACTAGTCCCGTGTTTGAGACTCTTAAATGAGGCTCCATGGACTTTATTTGCATATTCGTATTTCCCAGGGAGCAATGCACCTAGGATTTCACTGATTGAGCGCCTTTGCCGGCTGCCGCAGTGTTTTCTTTGACTGGCCTCCCTGAGGTCAGTGATTGTTTCGTGATGTTGGTCTACTAGGTATTGCTCCCACCTAGCCAGATTCCTACTCCACACTGAAGAGGGGCAACACCCCGAAACAGCTGTCTGTGGATGGATACCTCACCTTGGTATTTCCCTTGTCATATCTGTAAACTCGTAAAGAGCTGGATATTGACTTAAAGGGCCACTTAATATGGTGGTAATGGTGGTTTCCGAAAGGAGCCACTCCTTGGCTGGGTCCTTCCCTGGAGGAAGTTCTGGCTAGTCCCGTGTTTGAGACTCTTAAATGAGGCTCCATGGACTTTATTTGTGTATTCGTATTTCCCAGGGAGCAATGCACCTAGGATTTCACTGATTGAGCGCCTTTGCCGGCTGCTGCAGTGTTTTCTTTGACTGGTCTCCCTGAGGTCAGTGATTGTTTCGTGATGTTGGTCTACTAGGCATTGCTCCCACCTAGCCAGATTCCTACTCCACACTGAAGAGGGGCAACACCCCGAAACAGCTGTCTGTGGATGGATCCTGGCCTTGGTATTTCCCTTGTCGTATCTGTAAACTCGTAAAGAGCTGGATATTGACTTAAAGGGCCACTTAATATGGTGGTAATGGTGGTTTCCGAAAGGAGCCACTCCTTGGCTGGGTCCTTCCCTGGAGGAAGATCTGGCTAGTCCCGTGTTTGAGACTCTTAAATGAGGCTCCATGGACTTTATTTGCATATTCGCATTGTGAGCTTTATCACCTAAACAGATGGGCTTCAGCAGAGCGTGTTGCAGCTTCGACAATGCAATGCTGCAGACCTCCTAGCTGGTTATTGATAGTGAGGCTAGATCTGCAGAGGAGGAGAAACAGGAACTTGAATATGTGGAGATTGAAACCTTGATGCAAGTTGGGCCCATTATTCTTGGTGTGGATAAGATGTGTGATGTCCCAGCCTCTGACTCTGTCCCAGACTCCACCAGGTTAGCCCAGTGTGCCATCAGGGAAATGCATCATCCCTGTCCACAAGAACTTGTCCATGTGTCTGTGATTAGGTGGACCTTCCCTGTGACTGTGTTGGCCAGAGCACAGCTGATATTGTGTACCAAGTGCTTATGTAAAGCGTGGACTGCACACCGGGAAAAATAGTGTCAGCTGTTAATCGAGTACCATGGGGCTGCCGCAGCCAAGAGGTTGTGGACTCAGTTCCCACAAGCCGAAATGGCAACATTTCCAGGGCTAGAAATCTGGTGATGTGAGTGTTTAGTGTTTGGCCTGTGGGTGGGTGGATATTTCTGCTTCCTGTGAAACATCTGGGGCAGGAACAAGTGAACGCTGTGCTGGGACAATGGACTGGACGTGGTTGCTGACTGTTGCGTCTGTGCAACTGCTGGTTGTGGGCAGGAGGCATAAGTGCCTGCTTCCTGTACTGCAGATTGGGGAGGCCGTAATACAGGGGAAGTGGTTTCACCCTTAGACACAGATTACTGGAGTGCTTGCCTGCTATGTGCTTCTGCATGCTGGTGGTGCTCAGGTTGGCAGTGTTCTTGCTCATTCTCATCTTGGTATGGCAGATGCTACAATCTACAGTTGTTTTGTCTGAAGGACTTACTTTCAGAAAAATCTGCCATACAGGAAAACAACACACCCTTGGCCTGTTATTTAGCCGCGTGGGGGAGCTCTGTGAAACAGTTGACCGAGTTCTCCCTCTGGTCAAACCACTACCACTTCTTGTCTGTTTTCGTGCTATAGATCCATCCCTCTCTTTGCTGCTGTGCTTGCTATATGTGCCACCTTGCCAGGTTAGATCAGTGGCCTGATCATTGACCACGTCATCTTCCAATTCATCAATCTGATCTTCCTTCTGACTGAGTTGCGACTTTAGGCTGACCTGATTATCCTCCACCTCTTCAGATATTATTTTCTTCTGGCTGTGGGTGCTCAAATGTTTGGGCATCACTGCACTCCAACTCCTCTTGACCATCTTTAATGGTGCACAGTGAAAGTCCAGAATAATTACAAGGGAACATAAATAGTTCTTCAGAGTAGCCAGTGTTGGGGGTCATATGTCTCCTGGGACTCTTGTTGGGGGGAAGAAGGAGGACTAGGTTGAGGATTGTTAGGCCTAGTCTCTTGACTACTGAGACTGGACCATGTTGAAGATTTGTTGGTGCTGCTTGTCAACACTCTGGAGCCTTTGTCTGCCATCCAACCCACAACATCCTCGCACTTGTCTGGGTTCGACAGTAGTGTACCTTGCAGACCGATTTTGACAGGAAGCTAAAACGAGATAAAGTCACCTTCTGATCTGTCATATATGGCCTTGGCGGGTACAACCACATCCATGTTCCTTAACGTCACTCTTTCCCATATTGAATGAGTTACAAGAAAAAAAAATTCCTGGCTTTACTTTTCACAAGTACCCTCACAGAGGTGTTACGTCCAGTTCTATGTGTGGGTAATTTTTTTTTACCTATCAGCTTGATGACACAGGCCAACAGCAGACTCAGGAACGATACTGGTAAATTGATAGATATACATTATTTATTTAAAAAATAGCAGAGTAATAATTTTTTTAGATCGCTTTTACGACACACGCCAACAGCAGACTCAGGAAAATTACTGGTAAATAGTGACACTGGCGTATCTCAGCAGGCTTTGTGCAGTCGCACAACTGTTAAATAAATATACGCTATTTATTTAACCAATAGCACAGTAATTTTTTTAAATATCGCCTTTATGACACACGCCAACAGCAGACTTAGGAAATTAACTGGTAAATAGTGACATTTGCATATCTCAACAGGCTTTGCGCCAGTCGCACAATAGCTAGATTAATATACGCTATTTCAGCAATAGGCAAGGAATAATATTTAGCTGTAAAAAAAGATGTTTAGTATATGCTGGCACTGAGGAATGTTATTTAGCTGTAAAAATAGAGCTGTTTAGTATATTCTGCTACTGAGGAATATTATTTGGATGCAAAAAAAAGTGGTTTTGTATATGCTGGTACTCAGGAATATTATTTAGCTCTAAAAAAAATTTGGTTGATATATGCTGGTATTGAGGAATACTATTTTGCTCTGAAAAGAGCTGTTTTGTATATTATGGCACTGGATATAAAACCCTGCCTCTCTCTCCCTACTCCCACAATCTGTTCTTACAGGATACACAATGCAACCTAGCAGAGATCTTACAATGCTAACACCCTGCCTGCCTTTTCTTCTCCCTCATGTTAAATTTCTCCCTACGCTATCTCAACCTAACAGAGAACTAATCTTTACTCTCAGTAGTAGTGATGAGTAGTGTTGAGCATTCCGATACCGCAAGTATCGGGTATCGGCCGATACTTGCTGTATCGGAATTCCGATACCGACTTCCGATATTTTTTCAATATCGGAAGTCGGCATCGGAATCGGAAGTTCAAAGTTGATTGACAGCCTGACGTCATCATGATGCGCGGTGTGTGCGCATCATGATGCGCCGTCATTTCGGGCCTTCCGGGGGTCTCTGCCGGCCTGCCGGGGGGCTGTGCCGGCCTGCCGGGGGGCTGTGTGGACTGCCCGGGGTCTGTACCGGCCTGACGGGGGGCTGTGCCGGCCTGCCGGTGGTCTGTGCACCCTGTGGGGGTCTGTACCGGCCTGCCGGGGGGCTGTGCCGGCCTGCCGGTGGTCTGTGCACCCTGTGGGGGTCTGTACCGGCCTGCCGGGGGGCTGTGCCGGCCTGCCGGGGGGCTGTGCTGATGTCCGGGGGTCTGTGCAAGCATCGTCCGATGGGACTACAAGTCCCATCTGGCGATGCCTGCTACCATGACAGTGATTGACACATTAGCCAATGATGGGACAGTAGTAGTCCCATCATCCGGCTAATGTGTTGAATGTAAAAAAAAAAAAAAAAAATTACATGCTACATACATGCTACATTCATACTACATACATGCTACATTCATACTACATATATACTACATGCAACATACATACTACATATATACTACATGCATGCAAAATGCATACTACATATATACTACATGCATGCAACATGCATACTACATATATACTACATGCTACATACATACTACATATATGCTACATATATACTACATGCATGCTACATACATACTACATGCTACATACATACTACATATATACTACATACATACTACATACATACTACATGCATGCTACATACATACTACATGCTACATACATACTACATATATACTACATGCATGCTACATACATACTACATACATACTACATATATACTACATACATACTACATACATACTACATGCATGCTACATACATACTACATGCTACATACATACTACATACATACTACATGCATGCTACATACATACTACATGCTACATACATACTACATATATACTACATGCATGCTACATACATACTACATGCTACATACATACTACATATATACTACATGCATGCTACATACATACTACATGCTACATACATGTCATGATTTGCAGTCTTGCCCTGTCCTGTATTTTGTATAATATGTCATTTAACTTTCCTCTGGTTCATTTGCTGTAAATTAACCATGTCTCCTTCCCCCAATACTTGCAATGTCTTGTGATGTACCTGGACCATAATCTAATTTAGGCTTGTGTCAACAGCTAGTGGAACTTTGGCTATTGTTTTCCTAAGCAGAAGATAACCTACAATACACATCCTGTAGACTAAGTGGAGCCCTTACATTTCTAGAATCTTCTGATGGACCAAACCATTGAATAGTAGGTGTGACCCCTACCCCCTTCAGATGGACTGATCCCAGGAGCCCTGACAATACATTCTTGCTTTAAGATCAGATGTGAGTTGGATGCTAAAAGAGAAGGACGAGGCTGTCTGAGGAAGCTTCGGCCTCTGTGTGATCGTGGTGGATTTCTCGGACTCTTAAAGGACTATGGTTTTGTGATCTGGCACAAGGATTGTCGGGAGGTGCCCCCGAATCAGTTTCCTGTGGACTTATTTTGGGACTCTGCAAATTACCTTCGTGTTGTTCCTGTTTTTTGGTCAATAAATCTGTTGGATTATTCCCAGGCCTGTTGTCCCTCCTTGCTCTGGAGAATACTCCCGTCACAAACTGGTGGCAGCAGTGGGATCAGAGCAGAAGGAATGGAGGACAACGGCCCATCAACATCTGGAACCAGCACCGCAGAGTACAAGAACTGGACTGCGGTGAACCTACAAACAAAGGCCCGTGAACTGGGAGTCAGCTACAAGGGACTCTCCAAGGAGCAGCTGATTGAGGCTTTGGAAGCAGTTCACCTGCAAGATGATGCTGAGGAAGGATCCTCACAGCAAAGAGAGGAAAGGCGGCAGTCGGAGGTAAATACCCAAAAAAGTCAGTGGGTTGTGTGGTACGAGGAGGAGATGGCCTTGCTGGGAGAAGAGGCTACCATAGAAGATAAGAGGGAGGTCATGCGCACAGCCAAGGAGAGGCAGCGCAGGATGGAGGAGAGGGCAATGCTGGAGAGGGAGATCACTTTGGAGGCAGCGAGAAGCTCCAGACAGACTGTACCCACAGCATCCCCCATGAGGGAACTCCCCAGAGTGTCCCGCAAAGACTTCAAGCCGTTTAATGAGGCTTCCGGTGACATTGAGGGCTTCTTCCTGGACTTTGAGCATCAGTGTCGATTAATGGAAGTCCCGGAAAGGGAGCGCGTCCGACATCTTGTGGGGCTCTTAGAGGGTGGAGCTGCCGCAGCCTATAGAGCTATGGACCCTCGGTTGAACTGTGAGTATGCGGAGATTATACAGACTATTCTAGAACATTATGCTGTGACCCCAGACACTTACAGGACTCAGTTCCGTACTTTAGCCTGTGATGAGGAAGTGTCCTTCAAGATGTATGCTCACAAACTCAAACATATATGTCATCGCTGGCTGGAGGCAGAGGAGGCAATAACCTGGGAAACGTTCCTGCAGGTCATCCTAAAAGAGCAGTTTTATTTTAAGTGCCCCGCTGAGATCCGGGAATGGGTGCGTGAAAGGAGACCAGCAACAGTGGAGGAAGCTGCAGCTCTAGCTGATGAGGCTCTCACCATCAAGCCTCAGTGGAAAAAATTACTACTCAGGGAGAAAAACACTACCAGCCCCCCAACGCTGGCGGCCCCTGGTCCTTCTGCCTCCAATATTCACCATCCCACTAGACCATCAACTCATGGTGACCTTCGTGTGACTGTGCCTCGCATTACTCCTGCTCCACCTTTGGGACTACGACGTGGAGGAAGAATCCCAGAGCGCAGATGCTATGGATGTGGGCAGCCCGGGCATATGCAATTCCAATGTCCAGGTGTACGGAGGCAGAACACCTACAGACCGCCTTTGCCTGTTCATTATCTACAGACCCCCTCACCTGGAGAAGAGATGGATTCAGTGCCTGATGACTTGCCAAGTGACTCTGATATCCTGGCTTCCCTACCAGGAGTCTATGGGGTGCGAGCCCCAGCCACCTGTTCTTCTGATCTTCAGCACAAACATCTACAGGAGGTCGTGCTGGATGGTCAAAAAGTTGTTGGCTTCCGTGACACTGGGGCTTTTCTCACCATAGCCGATCCCCGAGTAATTCAACCAGAAGCAATTCAAAAGGGACCAGGAATTGCCATTGAATTGGCTGGAGGTACCCAGAGATATATTCCAAGAGCGAGTGTGACCCTGGATTATGGCTTTGGGGCCAAACAATGCATGGTCGGTGTGATGAGCGGCCTCCCTGCAGACGTTCTTCTAGGAAATGATGTGGGGAATCTTCATTGCCACTTTGTCGGTGCGGTAACCCGAAGTCAAGCCAAGAGAGCAGCAAATGTGGACGTGTACAACCCATCCATGGAAATGAGGCCACCAGAACTGCCGTCACAGCCGGTGAGTGATTCTTCTTGTGGGGATAATATGAATGTTACCTGGGATAAAGTTCAGTTTAGACAAGAAGTGGAGACTGACCCCACCCTAGCTAGTTTTAGAGCTCGAGCTGAAATAGGGCAGCTAGGGGAGAATGGAGAAAGAATTATCAGAGAAAATGGACTTCTGTATCGGGTTACCAATGCCGACTCCCTAGATAAGCCCTGGACTTATAGCAAACAGCTGATTGTTCCTCAGAAATACAGAATTCCCCTATTACACCTTGCTCATGCTATTCCTACTGCTGGCCATCAAGGCAAAACCCGCACCGAGAGGCGATTGACTCAATCTTTCTATTGGCCTGGGATTTCCCAAGCAGTGGAGCATTTCTGCCGAACTTGCGACATATGTCAGCGTAGAGGGCGACCCGGAGATCACCCAAAGGCACCCCTGCAACCACTCCCTATAATAGAAGAACCCTTTCAAAGAGTAGCTGTTGATATCATTGGACCTCTGGCTAAACCAAGTAAATCTGGAAAGCAGTACATTCTCACTGTTGTGGACTATGCCACCCGATATCCAGAAGCGGTGGCCTTGTCAAGTATTTCTGCAGCCAAGGTGGCCGAGGCCCTGGTTACCATTTTCACCAGAGTAGGATTTCCCAGTGAGATCTTGTCGGACCAAGGCTCCCAGTTCATGTCAGAGCTGGTCCAGTGTCTGTGGCGCACCTGTGGAGTACGAGCGATCCGCACGACCCCGTATCATCCCCAAACAAATGGACTTTGTGAACGATTTAATGGCACTCTGAAGAATATGCTGAGGGCCTTCACTGACAGAGATTCAAACTGGGAGAAGTACCTACCCCATCTCTTGTTTGCCTATCGGGAAGTTCCCCAGGAGTCCACTGGGTTCTCCCCCTTTGAACTACTCTTTGGAAGAAAGGTCCGAGGACCCTTAACCCTGCTCAAGGAATACTGGGAGGGGCAAGTTGAAGATACAGGGGCCCCTGTTGTCCCTTATGTCCTAAAGCTGCGAGAAACCCTGGCCCAACTTGCTAGTTTTGCCCAGAGTCATGTGCGGATGGCTCAAACCAGACAGAAGACATGGTATGACCGTAAAGCACGCTACCGGGAGTTTGTAGAAGGACAACAGGTCTTAATGATTGTTCCCCATCGGCAGAATAAACTGCAGACAACATGGGAGGGTCCCTTCCGGGTTCTCAGAAAACTGAATGACACCAATTACCTTCTTGCTTTAGATGATCAGGGGCTAAGACAAAAGACTGTCCATGTGAATATGATTAAGGAGTACCATGACCGGACCCTTCCAATGATAGCAAGCTGTCGGCTAGCTTCAGAGGACGGTCAAGAGGATGAGGACTCCCTACCTGATCTTGTGGAAGCAGCGAGAGCCCCATCCACTGTGGAACAGGTTCCTCTGGGAGATCACCTGGATTCCTTACAGAAAAACCAGATGCTGGGAGTGCTTCAACAGAGACGTGCTGCTTTCTCATCCCAACCAGGTCGAACCACCGTCACCCAACATCATGTGGACACTCAGGGCATCCGTCCCATACAACAGGCTCCTTACCGGGTACCTGAATCAGTTCGAAACACCATGCAGCACGAACTGGAGGAGATGCTACAGCTTGGGGTAATCCAGGCCTCCCATAGCCCTTGGGCCTCTCCTGTGGTGTTAGTACCCAAGAAGGATGGGAGTACTCGATTTTGTGTGGACTATCGACGACTAAACGACCATACCGTCAGTGATCCTTACCCAATGCCTCGTATTGACGAACTTCTAGACCGACTGGCTGGATCCCGATATGTCACTATCTTTGATCTCAGTAAGGGATACTGGCAAATCCCTCTGACGGAGGAGGGGAGAGAACGGTCCGCTTTTATAACCCCCTTTGGTCTGTATGAATTCCTAAATATGCCCTTTGGAATGAAGAATGCCCCGGCCACCTTCCAGAGAATGGTGGACCAGATCCTCCGGGGATGTGGTGACTTTGCTTGTGCCTACTTGGATGATATCGCTATCTTCAGCCAGACGTGGGAGGAACATCTGAACCAAGTAGCCGTTATTCTTGACCTGCTTCTTGCAGCAGGCCTAACCATTCGACCAGATAAATGCCAATTGGGGATGGGTGAAGTCCAGTACCTAGGGCATAGAGTAGGAGGAGGGAAGCTCCGTCCCGAACCTGCCAAAATCCAGGCTATTAGAGACTGGCCTGTACCCCAAACTAAGAAACAAGTTATGGCTTTTTTGGGCACTGCCAGTTATTACCGAAAATTTGTTTCTCATTTCAGCACTGTGGCCAAGCCTCTTACCGACCTGACCAAGAAAACGATGCCCCGGCTGGTGATCTGGACTCCAGCCTGTGATGAGGCTTTTAACCAGCTGAAGGACGCTCTGGTCTGTGACCCTGTTCTGGCTGCTCCAGACTACAAGAGGAGATTCATTGTGCAGACGGACGCCTCTGCTTATGGACTGGGAGCTGTCCTCAGCCAGGTGAATGCAGCTGGGGACGAGCACCCCATTGCCTACCTCAGCCGGAAACTGCTGGACCGAGAAGTGGCCTATGCAACTGTTGAAAAAGAATGTCTGGCTGTAGTGTGGGCCCTTAGGAAACTAAGGCCGTATCTGTATGGACGAGAATTCACTGTCATTACTGATCACAATCCCCTCACCTGGCTGAACAGAGTCTCTGGGGACAATGGACGCTTACTACGATGGAGCCTGGCACTGCAGCCCTATAACTTTACCATACAGTATAGAAGAGGCAGCCAACACCAAAATGCAGATGGACTGTCCAGGCAAGAGGAGCCCTGAGTCCTGTCAGCCATGCCTGTGTGTACTTAACCAGTGACCTGTAGAGGTCCCTAGTACGTACACAAATTGGGAGGGGAAGGGATTGTCATGATTTGCAGTCTTGCCCTGTCCTGTATTTTGTATAATATGTCATTTAACTTTCCTCTGGTTCATTTGCTGTAAATTAACCATGTCTCCTTCCCTCAATACTTGCAATGTCTTGTGATGTACCTGGACCATAATCTAATTTAGGCTTGTGTCAACAGCTAGTGGAACTTTGGCTATTGTTTTCCTAAGCAGAAGATAACCTACAATACACATCCTGTAGACTAAGTGGAGCCCTTACATTTCTAGAATCTTCTGATGGACCAAACCATTGAATAGTAGGTGTGACCCCTACCCCCCTTCAGATGGACTGATCCCAGGAGCCCTGACAATACATTCTTGCTTTAAGATCAGATGTGAGTTGGATGCTAAAAGAGAAGGACGAGGCTGTCTGAGGAAGCTTCGGCCTCTGTGTGATCGTGGTGGATTTCTGGGACTCTTAAAGGACTATGGTTTTGTGATCTGGCACAAGGATTGTCGGGAGGTGCCCCCGAATCAGTTTCCTGTGGACTTATTTTGGGACTCTGCAAATTACCTTCGTGTTGTTCCTGTTTTTTGGTCAATAAATCTGTTGGATTATTCCCAGGCCTGTTGTCCCTCCTTGCTCTGGAGAATACTCCCGTCACAATACATACTACATATATACTACATGCTACATACATACTGCATGCTACATGCATGCTACATACATACTACATGCTACATACATACTACATATATACTACATACATACTACATACATACTACATGCATGCTACATACATACTACAGGCTACATACATACTACATATATACTACATGCATGCTACATACATACTACATGCTACATACATACTACATATATACTACATACATACTACATACATACTACATGCATGCTACATACATACTACATGCTACATACATACTACATATATACTACATGCATGCTACATACATACTACATGCTACATACATACTACATATATACTACATACATACTACATACATACTACATGCATGCTACATACATACTACATATATACTACATGCATGCTACATACATACTACATGCTACATACATACTACATATATACTACATACATACTACATGCATGCTACATACATACTACATGCTACATACATACTACATATATACTACATGCATGCTACATACATACTACATGTTACATACATACTACATATATACTACATACATACTACATACATACTACATGCATGCTACATACATACTACATGCTACATACATACTACATATATACTACATGCATGCTACATACATACTACATGCTACATACATACTACATATATACTACATGCATGCTACATACATACTGCATGCTACATGCATGCTACATACATACTACATGCTACATACATACTACATATATACTACATACATACTACATACATACTACATGCATGCTACATACATACTACATGCTACATACATACTACATATATACTACATGCTTGCTACATACATACTACATGCTACATACATACTACATATATACTACATACATACTACATACATACTACATGCATGCTACATACATACTACATGCTACATACATACTACATACATACTACATGCATGCTACATACATACTACATGCTACATACATACTACATATATACTACATGCATGCTACATACATACTACATGCTACATACATACTACATATAAACTACATACATACTACATACATACTACATGCATGCTACATACATACTACATGCTACATACATACTACATATATACTACATGCATGCTACATACATACTACATGCTATATACATACTACATATATACTACATACATACTACATACATACTACATGCATGCTACATACATACTACATGCTACATACATACTACATATATACTACATGCATGCTACATACATACTACATGCTACATACATACTACATATATACTACATGCATGCTACATACATACTGCATGCTACATGCATGCTACATACATACTACATACATACTACATGCTACATACATACCACATATATACTACATACATACTACATACAATACATTCATACAATACATACATAGACATACAGTACATATAACATAGAGTAACATACTTACCAATACTTGTCACATTGTTCCCCGAAGCCATTGTCTTTTACGGAATAAATATTAACATAACAAACCACAAAAATACTCACCCACGATCCGAAGCAGTCCACGAGTGTGTCCCATGACGATCTTGGGTAGAGAACTGCAGCATCAGCTGTTGCTGCCGTTCTCTACGGGCTGCAGGAATCCAATGACGGAAGGTAGGTATCCTTCCGCACTGTATTCCTCCGCCACTTAAAAAAAAAAAAAGTCCCTAGTCTCACTTTATGCCATTGCTGCGTCGGAATTTCCCACACAGCAATGGCATAAAGTGAGACTAGGGACTTTTTTTTTTTTAAGTGGCGGAGGAATACAGTGCGGAAGGATACCTACCTTCCGTCATTGGATTCCTGCAGCCCGTAGAGAACGGCAGCAACAGCTGATGCTGCAGTTCTCTACCCAAGATCGTCGTGGGACACACTCGTGGACTGCTTCGGATCGTGGGTGAGTATTTTTGTGGTTTGTTATGTTAATATTTATTCCGTAAAAGACAATGGCTTCGGGGAACAATGTGACAAGTATTGGTAAGTATGTTACTCTATGTTATATGTACTGTATGTCTATGTATGTACTGTATGAATGTATTGTATGTAGTATGTATGTAGTATATATGTGGTATGTATGTAGCATGTAGTATGTATGTAGTATGTATGTAGCATGCATGTAGCATGCAGTATGTATGTAGCATGCATGTAGTATATATGTAGTATGTATGTAGCATGTAGTATGTATGTAGCATGTAGTATGTATGTAGCATGCATGTAGTATATATGTAGTATGTATGTAGCATGTAGTATGTATGTAGCATGCATGTAGTATGTATGTAGTATGTATGTAGTATATATGTAGTATGTATGTAGCATGTAGTATGTATGTAGCATGCATGTAGTATATATGTAGTATGTATGTAGCATGTAGTATGTATGTAGCATGCATGTAGTATGTATGTAGCATGCATGTAGTATGTATGTAGTATATATGTAGTATGTATGTAGCATGCATGTAGTATATATGTAGTATGTATGTAGCATGTAGTATGTATGTAGTATGTATGTAGTA
Organism: Dendrobates tinctorius; assembly: GCF_039654945.1. Classification (NCBI taxonomy): domain Eukaryota; kingdom Metazoa; phylum Chordata; class Amphibia; order Anura; family Dendrobatidae; genus Dendrobates; species Dendrobates tinctorius. The sequence goes on from NW_027361689.1 coordinate 31,553,800, forward strand.
TGTATGTGGTATGTATGTAGTATATATGTAGTATGTATGTAGCATGTAGTATGTATGTAGCATGCATGTAGTATATATGTAGTATGTATGTAGCATGTAGTATGTATGTAGCATATATGTAGTATGTATGTAGTATGTATGTAGCATGCATGTAGTATATATGTAGTATGTATGTAGCATATATGTAGTATGTATGTAGCATGTAGTATATATGTAGTATGCATGTTGCATGCAAGTAGTATATATGTAGTATGTATGTTGCATGTAGTATGTAGTATGTATGTTGCATGTAGTATATATGTAGTATGAATGTAGCATGTATGTAGTATGTAGTATGAATGTAGCATGTATGTAGTATGCATGTAGTATGTATGTAGCATGTAATTTTTTTTTTTTTTTTTTTTTTACATTCAACACATTAGCCGGATGATGGGACTACTACTGTCCCATCATTGGCTAATGTGTCAATCACTGTCATGGTAGCAGGCATCGCCCGATGGGACTTGTAGTCCCATCGGACGATGCCTGCACAGACCCCCGAAGCCTGCACAGCCCCCCGGCAGGCCGGCACAGCCCCCCGGAGCCTGCACAGCCCCCCGGCAGGCCGGCACAGCCCACCGGAGCCTGCACAGCCCCCCTGGCAGGCCGGCACAGCCCCCCGGCAGGCCGGCACAGACCACCGGAGCCTGCACAGACCCCCTGGCAGGCCGGCACAGCCCCCCGAAAGGCCCGTACAGACCCCAGAGAGGCTGTACAAGGGAAAAACAGGATTTTTCTTATTCCGATACCGGAAGTCCCATAGACTTGAATGGGACTTCCGGTATCGGAATCGGCGATACCGATACTTTTTTTTAAGATCGGCCGATCCATTCCGATCCGATACTTTGAAGTATCGGACGGTATCGCTCAACTCTAGTGATGAGTGAGTATATTTGTTACTATTCGCTATTCGCATGGATAGTACGGTATTCGGGTTATTTGTTACATTGCGAATATTTGTGTACTCGCCTCGCTATTTTCAGATGTCCTGCCCTGCAGATTTGAAGCCTCCTTTGCAACCACTAAACATGTTGGGCATCTTAACCAATCACACTAATGCTACAGATATCTTGGTTGTGGCATTACTGTGATTGGGTGGCCCCTCAGCGTCATAGGGTCTATTTAAGCCCTGCCACTGCCATTTTGTGCACATTGCATCTACAAGTATAGGGAGAGATTGCTCAGCTGCTAGGGAGGGTATTTAGGCCTCTTGATAACACAAAAAACCTTTTCAGGGCTACCTGCAGTGTATGCTAGGTCAGTGGGAAGTGGGGAAAGAGAGAGATACTTGAGCAGGAACAGTTTAAATTGGCCGGTCACAAGCTCCATAATACCACCAAAAAGAGCTCTTTTCAGAGCTGAAGACACACAACAAAGTCAGATTACAGGGAGGGAGAGATTGTGTATTAGGTAGGGAGAGGTTAAAGTGTTCTTTCAGTATCAATCTTAAAACAGCTTTTGTTAGAGGCAAAGCAATATTTTCCAGCACACAGAGTACTAGCATTTAGTGCTGCCTTTCTTTTTAAAGCAGCGGTCTATTTTCCCCATTGTTTTTGGGGTTATGGGGCGCCCCTGAGGCTCAGTCGCCAGAGAGGTACTGCACCTCCTCCTGAGGTGTGGTGCCCCACCATCCAGGTAAGGTGGAAACACCTGACCACACTCCAACACCTGCACCCCACACCACAAAGTAGTGTAGCAAAGCACCTTCAGCAGCTCCCTGCTTGGAGTATAGCAAAGCACCCCTGGGTGGCTCCCTGCTTGGAACACGAAACGTGCTGGGAGGTGGGTGGAGTTTAGTTCGCACCAAAAGAGCGGGAAGAGTTGAGTGAGTCAGTCAGTCTTTCATTCAGTGAGTGAGTGAAGATGTAGAAGAACAGAGTGTGAGATAGAGAAGATCCCCAGGAGAGGGATGGAAGAGGGAAGTGCTGCAGCAGGCCACAGTGATCTGGGTCTGCTGGCACAGGAAAGAGACAGAGGAAGGAAGCTTGATTCTCCATTGGAAAGAAGAATTAGCACGGAACGTGAGGAGAATAAGAGAACAAGGACCAGGGTTAGAGGAGAACCCTTTTCAAGTTCTAAGCGCAATGCCGGGGCCCGGTCCCCGAGGTTGTACGGATACTAATGGTCCTGCAGCAGACACCGGAGGAATAGAAGTAGTGAACACTTTATTCCCACACAAGACTTGAGGGAACAACAGCAACATCTTAGTGAGCCAGGACTTAATAGCAAGGAATCCCCGAAGCAGGCTACAGCTGTCTGCCGTACAAGTAGAGTTCATAGGAACATCTGACAGGAGGAACTCCAGTGTAACTCAGTACTAGGACTACTTCACTCAAGGGCACTATAAGAGGAGACGTTCAGAAAAGGCACATATGTTGGCGGAGTGTTGGAAGGGAGTATTCCATCTAGCCTGGAAGTTGACTGAGTCCCTGACCCGGAGGACATGGCACAGAAACAGGCACCTCTTTGCACAACAGACTGTGAGTAAAGCTTTGGAACTACATGCCCTGGTGTCCTCCACTTATTTCTGCGCCAACCTGCCCAGCATCGCTACATCCCTCGCGCCTGACACTGTGAGGGCGACCCATTTTTGGCGTCACGAACAGGATGACGAGACCCGATGCCATCGGGTTCTGTGTGCCTGAAATTTGTTGGACTTAAAACTTTTGGAAATGTGCAGAAGACCTAATTTGATAGACTGTGAGATGAATGTTAAAAATGGCCGCCGGCGCGGTGAAGAAGGGCATGACAACCTGGGTGGTCCTAAGAAAAGACCGCGAACTGTCCTGGGCCTCCCCTGTCTGAACTTCTATGCGACAGCCACATGGCCCACCCCCCGAGGGGTTCGTATACTGGCTTGGTATGGAGGAGTTGGAAGAAGACGCCGCCCCCAGAAGGAGGAGCGGAAGCCAGTGGCGGGAAAAGAGCCGAGGCGGGAAGAACGCCAGAACGCCATATTGGAAGGAGAAGGGAGGAGGCCTGCGGAGCGCGAGGAGTTTGAGTTGAATCTCCCCGGCGCCATGGCTGAAGGCTCTGACCCGGCTTCCAGGATGGACTGTCAACAGCTGGAGCAAGAGATTGCCTGGTTGACTCGCAAACTGCGGCTGAAGCAGGAGGCGCTCTGGAGGATGAAGTGGCAGCCCGCCCTGGAGGGGTCTACACCCGCGGCACCCCAGTTACAGGTACCCGCCATCGCTGCACTGGATCTCCCTCAGATGAACCCTGTAGAGTCTGCGACCGCTGCAACGCCACCGGCAGCATCCCCTGCAGTCTCTCCGTTACCACCACCGCTGTGTGAAGCATTTGGAGCTGAAGCGGAGGAAGAGGAGCTCCCGCCTGGACCTGATGCGGCCGTGCAGGTCCCACCAAGAACCCCCGCAGACCCGGAGCTGCTATCTGCTCCATCACCACCGGCACCTGGACCTGCTACCCCGGTGGAAACCCCTGCAGCTACCCACCGTCTCAGGTCGGCACCGGAGCCGAGACTGCACCACCGGGAGGCACTGAATATAGATCCTGGCCCTCCTAACAGGCTACCCCCCGAATTCTCATTGTCTGAGGCTGGCCAGCTAGAGCTTGAAATGGGGGTGTTGGACGAGTCATCCAGGGGCACTAGGCTGACCGAGATGGGGAGATGGAAGATATCCCTGCTAAGGAGGGTGCGGTTGGAACAGGCGCGTACCATACGACACCTTCAGGGCTTGGGAGAGTCTAGGCCGCTTTGGGACCGTGAAATGCGTCAGGGGTTCTCCTGGCCCCAGCTACAAAACCCCCGTGTAGCCTCCTACCAATGCCAACAGGCCACGGCATCCCTAGATGTTAGACCAAGGACCAGAACAGCGGTACCCCCTGAGGATGAAGAGTCTTATCCATCGGTACCAGCTGCCACTCGTACAGAATCATTGGTCGCAGAGACATTGCAGGCAGCCGTTGATCTCACAACACCTGTTGTACCTCAGGCAGCCGCTATGCCAGAAGAGAACCAGCTTCCAGATCCCCAGGAGGGGATAACTAGCCCTAATAACTAACTTTGTTACCTTGGAGGGTATTTCTTGTTTTCTATTTTTCTTTTTGGTTATCATGTATTTGTTTCTTCCCAGTTGTTGCCCAGTTTGATTGGCAGCCTTTGCACCTGAACTGTGGAGATCATGGACGCTGAGTGATCCAGAACTGTTAATGCATATAGTTTGCACCTCTTTAGGTGCTTTCTCTTGGTTTTACATAGGAACCTGCCCTTGGAACAAGGACTACCTCGTTATAAGGACATTTCCATACATGATGGCCGGTCCAATGTCTACTCTTTGCACTTATTGATAATGCTTAGTATTTTTGAATAAGAAACTAGGAAGTGAAAGTATTAATGACAGATTCCGTAGGGTTTAATTGAGACAGAAATACAGTGAATGTTTTACAATGTTTGAATAAAGATGTGAGAATTGAATAAAAATATGCAGATGACGAATCTAGCAATAACAGTTGTCACTCCTAAGACAAAAGGAAAAGACGAGAGTAGAAAATGTGAAAGATAACAGAAAAGAAATGTGTTGCTAGAAAATGTGTTACTCAAGCTGATAGTGAATTTGCTTCTATAGCACTTTAAATTAGGTAGCATAACTTTAAATATAGACAATTAAATTGTTTGTAACGTTCAAGAATGAGTGACTCTCATATTGAGAAGATTAGATAAGAACTGTTCATTATGCAATATAAAAATTTGTATGTTCCTGTATTGTCAACTTTGTTTCTTTGCAGCTCGCGGACGTGCTGTGTTTAACGGGGGGTATGTGGCACCCCTAAGGCTCAGTCGCCACAGAGGTACTGCACCTTCTCCTGAGGTGTGGTGCCCCACCATCCAGGTAAGGTGGAAACATCTGACCACACTCCAACATCTGCACCCCACACCACAAAGTAGTGTAGCAAAGCGCCTTCGGTGACTCCCTGCTTGGAGTATAGCAAAGCACTCCTTGGTGGCTCCCTGCTTGGAACACGAAACGTGCTGGGAGGTGGGTGGAGTTTAGTTCGCACCAAAAGAGCGGGAAGAGTTGAGTGAGTCAGTCAGTCTTTCATTCAGTGAATGAGTGAAGATGTAGAAGGACACAGTGTGAGACAGAAAAGATCCCCGGGAGAGGGATGGAAGAGGGAAGTGCTGCAGCAGGCCACAGTGATCTGGGTCTGCTGGCACAGGAAAGAGACAGAGGAAGGAAGCTTGATTCTCCATTGGAAAGAAGGATTAGCACGGAACGTGAGGAGAATAAGAGAACAAGGACCAGGGTTAGAGGAGAACCCTTTTCAAGTTCTAAGCGCAAGGCTGGGGTCTGGTCCCCGATGTTGTACGGATACTAATGGTCCTGCAGCAGACACCGGAGGAATAGAAGTAGTGAACACTTTATTCCCACACAAGACTTGGGGACACAACAGCAAAATATTAGTGAGCCAGGACTTAATAGCAAGGAGTCCCCGAAGCAGGCTACAGCCGTACAAGTAGAGTTCATAGGAACATCTGACAGGAGGAACTCCAGTGTAACTCAGTACTAGGAGTACTTCACTCAAGGGCGCTATAAGAGGAGATGTTCAGAAAAGGCACATATGTTGGCAGAGTGTTGGAAGGGAGTATTCCATCTAGCCTGGAAGTTGACTGAGTCCCTGACCCGGAGGACACGGCACGGAAGCGGGAACCTGTTTGCACAACAGACTGTGAGTAAAGTTTTGGAACTACATGCCCTGGTGTCCTCCACTTATTCCTGTGCCAACCTGCCCAGCACCGCTACATCCCTCACGCCTGACACTACATCATCTAAGTGTCACTTCACCTATACTGCCCTGGGACTATAGCCCTGCCTGTGGATGGCTATAACATCACTGCTGCACCACACCATCTGTCCCAGAGTATCTGTCTGCAACGTCGGCTTACATCTCTATTGCCGAATACCACATGTGGCGTCACAAATCACTTATAAACTTTCACTACCACCAGCACACTGAAACAACCCCTTTTACAATGGGCACCCAGGGCCACGGGCCGGGTCCCAGCTGCCGTGACATCTTCCATTGAAGCTCATCGGGCCCGGTACCGAGTACCCCACAGCCCTGGGTGTGAGGGCGACCCAGTTAGAGCATGGTTTCTGCTGTCCACATTAGTCCACTTAAAAAGGTGTTTAGTGCCCTACGCCAAGCAGTAGTCCAAATATTATCAGAGCTATGGCAAGCTTTAAAACAACAGATGGATCAGTTGTTCTCCCCGCTGCACCTCCACCCCGTCTGGCCGTTTGCGATAATGGGCGTAACCTGGTGGCTGCTTTAAAGGTCGGCAAGCTGGTACACGTGCCATGCATGGCTCATGTGCTGAACCTAGTTGTTCAGAAAAGTTATGCTGCCTTTCCGTACCTACTAGAGAAGATGCGCCGTATTATTGAGCATTTCTGCCATTCCTCCACCACTTTTGCTGGTCTTACAGTGCTGCAAAAGCATTTGAAGTTGCCAAGTCACCGACTCATTTGCGACCTGCCCATGCAGTGGAACTCAACCTCTCATATGTTGGCGAGGATTAGTGAGCAGCAGAGGACAGTAGCTGAATACCAGCTTCAATATGTCAGACTGAGAGTCAGCCACCACACATAACAACTGTCAATTGGGTGTGGATCGCTGACATTTGTGAGGTTCTTGAGACCTTTTAGCACTGCACCAGCCTTGTGAGCGGTGATCAGACTATTATCAGCATAACCATCCCACTGCTGTGTCTCAATCTCTGCAGAATCTCAAAGAGGAAGCTTTGAGTGCCCAGCATGCTGGTATGGAGCCAAGATGGCGTTCTGGCGTTCTTCTTCTTGTCTCAGCTCTTTTCCCGCCACTGGCTTCCGGTCCTCCTTCTTGGGGCGGTGTCTTCTTCCAACTCCTCCATACGCACCCCTCGTCGGGTGGGCCATGTTGCCGTTGTATAGTAATTCAGGCAGGGGAGGCCCAGGACAGTTTGCGTTCTTTTCTTAGGACCTCCCATGTCATCACGCCCTTCTTCACCACACCAGTGGCCATTTTTAATGTTCATTTTACAGTCTATTAAATTGGGTCTTCGGCACATCTTCAAAAACTTTAAGTCTTAAGCACACAGAACCCTATGGCATCGGGTCTCGTCATCCTGTTCGTGATGCCAAAATTGGGTCGCCCTCCCAGGGCCGTGGAGTACTCGGTACCGGGCCGGGGTCAGTGGGATGTGTCACAGTAGCGGTGACCTGGTCCATGGCCCTGGGCGCCCAATGTAAAAAGGGGAGATTGAATGGTGGAATGTAGTTAATTGAATAGTTTGTGACGCCACCTGTGGTGTTCGGCAAGTGAGATGTTAGGCCGACGCTGCATGCAGATCCTCTGGGGCTGGTGGTGTGTTGCAGCCGAGATGGTGAAGCTCCCCACAGGTGGAGCTGTAGCCCCAGGGCAGTGTAGATGTAGGGGGAGAGGAGAGGCACAGGCGGTGTAGGAGCTGGTACCCAGATGTAGCGGTGCTGGGTGCGTTGGCACAAGAATGAATGGAGGACACCAGAGCTTGTAGTTCCAAAGCTTTGCTCACAGTCTGTAGTACACACCGGTGCCTGCCTCCGTGCCGTGTCTTCCAGGTCAGGGATTCAATCAACCTCCAGGCCAGATGGAATGCTCCCTTCCAACACTCCGCCAACATGAGCCTTTCTGAACGTCTCCTCTTATAGCACCTATACATGTGAAGTACTCCTAGTACTGAGTTCCACTGGAGTGCCTCCTGACAAATGTTCCCAAGAACTCTACTTGTACGGCAGACAGCTGTAGCCTGCTTCGGGGACTCCTTACTCCTGAGTTCCGGCTCATTATCAATGTTGCTGTTGTGCCCCCAAGTCTTAGATGGGAGTAGTGCATTTACAGCCCACTACTCCACCAGTGTCTGCTGTAGAACCATTAGTGTCCATACAACCTCGGGGACCGGGCCCCGGCCTTGCGCTTAGAACTTCTAGGCAGGGTTCTTCCTCTAACCCACGTCCTCTGTTCCCTTTTACTCCTACATTCCGTACTAATCTTTCCTTCTTTAGGAAGATCAGGTTTCGGTTCAATGTCTTTCTCCTTTCCTTTCCCGTGCCAGCAGAACCAGGTCACTGAGATCTGCTGCAGCACCTCCTTCCTCCATTTCTCTTCCAGTGATCTTCTTTCCTCACTCCATTCTGAATGACTCTCTGACTGACCTCTAATCCTAAACCATCCCGCTCTTTTATGTATTCTAACTCCATCCGCCTCCCAGCACGTTTCGTGTTCCAAGCAGGGAGCCACCAAAGGTGCTCTGCTACACTCTAAGCAGGGAGCCGCAATGTGGCTTTGCTGTACTACTCTGTTGTGTGGGATGCAGGTGTTGGAGCATGGTCAGGAGCCTCCAACTTACCTGGATGGTGGGGGACCACACCTCAGGAGGAGGTGCAGTACCTCTGTGGCGACTGAGCCTCAGGGGCGCCACATTATATTCATGATAGGCAAGTGGTCCCAATCAAATGAGCAAGAACAAGAGTTTTTTTGTGGGTCTTTGTTTTAGAGATAAGCCCTACTTTGGACATGTTGTCCATAACTCCAGTTAGTAACTTTGTGTAAAATGAGCAGCCAATTTAAGGGCTGTATAGATATATCCATTCTTACCTATATAGATTCAATACACTATTGTAACATAACAGTAAAATCCTCGACAGGTTGCAATCCAAATCACAACCAACGGGTGACCAAATATAAGCACATGTAGCATAAACAACTCCCAACAGAGTACTGAATGTCGAGGAAGGAGGAAAGGTAATGGCTGTCTCCAAACTTCACAATCTTGTAGGTTTGATCTCCTCACTTAAAAAGAGAGAACCATTTAAGTGCATGTCCCATAAACAACATTTCTCACCTATCCATAAGATAGATAATTCTACAGTGGGTACGGAAAGTATTCAGACTTCTTTAAATTTTTCACTCTTTGATTCATTGCAGCCATTTGGTAAATTCAAAAAAGTTCATTTTTTTCCCATTAAAGTACACTTTGCACCCCTTCTTGACTGAAAAAAAAAACAGAAATGTAGAAATGTTTACAAATTTATAAAAAAAGAAAACTGAAATATCACATGGTCATAAGTATTCAGACCCTTTGCTCAGACACTCATATTTAAATCACATGCTGTCCATTTCCTTGTGATCCTCCTTGAGATGGTTCTACTCCTTCATTCAAGTCCAGCTGTGTTCAATTAAAATGATAGCACTTGATTTGTAAATGCACATACCTGTCTATGTAAGACCTCACAGCTCACAGTGCATGTCAGACCAAATGAGAATCATGAGGTCAAAGGAACTTGCCAAGGAGCTCAGAGACAGAATTGTGGCAAGACACAGATCTGGCCAAGGTTACAAAAGAATTTCTGCAGTACTCAAGGTTCCTAAGAGCTCAGTGGCTTCCATAATCCTTAAAAGGATGAAGTTTGGGACCACCAGAAGTCTTCCTAGGCCTTGCCATCCAGCCAAACTGAGCAATAGTGGAAGAAGAGCCTTGGGGAGAGAGGTAAAGAACAACCCCAAGATCACTGTGGCTGAGCTCCACAGATGCAGTAGGGAAATAGGAGAAAGTTCCACAAAGTCACTGCAGCCCTCCACCAGTCGGGCCTTAATGGCAGAATGGCCCAAAAGAAGCATCTCCTCAGTGCAAGACATATGAAAGCCCGCATAGAGTTTGCTAAAAAACACATGAAGGATTCCTAGACTATGAGAAATAAGATTCTCTGGTCTGATGAGACAAATATAGAACTTTTTGGTGATAATTCTAAGTGGTATGTGTGGAGAAAACCAGGCACTGCTCATCACCTGCACAATACAATCCCAAAAGTGAAACATGGTGGTGGCAGCATCATGCTATGGGGGTGTTTTTCAGATGCAGGGACAGGACGACTGGTTGCAATTGAAGGAAACATGAATGTGGCCAAGTACAGAATTATCCTAGATGAAAACCTCTTCCAGAGTGCTCTGGACCTGAGACTTGGCCGAAGGCTCACTTTCCGACAAGAAAATGACCCTAACAATACAGCTAAAATAACAAAGGAGTGGCTTCAGAACAACTCTGTGACCATTCTTGACTGGCCCAGCCAGAGCCGTGACCTAAACCCAATTGAGCATCTCTGGAGAGACCTGAAAATGGCTGTCCACAACGTTCACCATCCAACCTGATGGAACTGGAGAGGATCTGCAAGGAAGAATGGCAGAGGATCCCCAAATCCAGGTGGGAAAAACATGTTGCATCATTCCCAAGAAGACTCATGGCTGTACTAGCTCAAAAAGGTGCTTCTACTCAATACTGAGCAAAGGGTCTGAATACTTATGACCATGTGATATTTCAGTTTTTCTTTTTTTATAAGTTTGCAAAAATTTCTACATTTCTGTGTTTTTTCAGTCAAGATGGGCATCAGAGGGTACATTAATGAGAACAAAATGAACTTTTTTGAATTTATCAAATGGCTGCAATGAAACAAAGAGTGAAAAAATTAAAGAGGTCTGAATACTTTCTGTTCCCACTGTATATATGATTGCTCGGTGTCTGGTTGTTGAGCTCCTGACTGAACCAAGAATCCAAAGAACAGAAGGCCTAAGTCCCTTATGTGATTGAAGCATGGTGAGGGACTGTTTCACTCATGTGTTTCATTCACAAAGAGGTCTATGGGCCACTTTTTCTCCAGATGAGTGCAAGTTTTGGCAGTTTCATCCTTTGCTTGTGTGACAACCTCTTTAATAGTGAATGAATTTCAGAGACCACAAGGGTTACGGTTTGGCTGTCAGTCATAAGCTTATTTTCTAGGTTCTAAATTATTCCCCTAAAAAAAGACAATGTAGGAATGTATTATTAAATATATGAAGGTTGAATATTTCCCTAAATATAATTAAAACCAATAACTGAATTGCAGGACTTCATGTATCATAATGTACCTATGGGACATTCTACTAAAAACTTGACCCAGTGATGACATTGCACCATAATTTCCTCCAAGTATCATAATTGACTCACATTCGTGACTGGAGTACTTGGCTATTCAGTGATGTCATCCAAAAATGCTTTAATTTCTTCACTTATAATATTTCTATGCTATCATATTTTGTAAATAAGATACTCAGGATCGGAATTTGACATAGTCGTAGTTGATATAATGAAGCAAAAATTTCCCTTCTAAACAATGCTGCTTAGGCAATTCCTTTTTGTTAGCAAGGTTCTCCAAATACTGGCTGATCATAGGGTGTTCCAAAGTTGAGTTTGCCATCAGCTGTAACCTGTATTATAGAAGCACTGCTCCCATCAAAGTGTTATCCCTCTTAATATATTACAATCATCGTATGTCATAGCACTGTGTTCTTACAATTGCTCATTTTGCCTTTGTACCCAGTTAAATCTTCTCTTTTCTCCGCTCTATGTAGAAACAGGAAGTCTCTTGTCCCTGCATTTATCATTCCCCTCTCCAACTCCTGACCCAGTTGCTCGCTCCTCCCTCGACATAGACTTCTGCAGGGACTTATGACTGAAGAAGAAACCGGAACGTCTTAAAAAATCCTTGAATTGTAGAGTTGTCTGATTTAGAATGTTGCAGTAGAATAGAAACATCTATGGAACATTTTTTGGAGTTGTAGACAGATCTAGCTCTATCCTGTGAGATACCATGACTTTTGTCACCCTCCATACTATTTTTTATGGCCGATATCACCTACCATACTCTAGTGAGGCCTCCATTACTCACTCCCTTAGTTATATGGCAGAGGTCAGGCCAGGTCTCTATCTATTCTCAACAGCACCACTCTCCTATTAGGAACACACTGAGACCCCAATTATGCTAGGTCTCCTCTGCTTATAAAAACTAATGGCATACAAAAAAAGCTCATTTATTTGGAACTGAATGGCGGGTTTGAAAAGGGCATGCTAAGGGGAGCAGCATGAATAAGATAAAAGCAAAGCAAAAACTGTAGTCTTTTGACCTTCTGAAATGGCCTCTCTGGGCAGAAGAAATTCAGGCAAGCACAACCACAACTATATGGGACATAAAATTTGAATAAAGGCTATGAACAACCTCCAATCTCTTACATAAAGTATTTACTTCACAAATCCATCCCAGAATTACATTTTAATATTTTCTGAATACTCTGTATTTTAAATTAACCTCCCAAAGCCGAAGGACAGGAAACATTGACACATACCATGGAGGACATGGCGTTCCACAGAGATTTCTATTTTATGGTAAGCCACTTTCCTAGTCAAGCCCAGTCCTTTATATATGCCCACATAGAAAGTTTCCTCCTGGCAAAGCCAATTGGGTGGTGTTGCTTTCATGGCCTCACCCACACACAGTATGATGCCCCTCAAATAACATTCCCCCACCCACACAAATACAGTAAGATGGCCCCCCACGGTACATTCCCCCACACAGTACACAGCCACACATACACAGTATGGTGACCCCACATAGTAAGAGACCCTCACAGTTACTTCCTCCCTCACAGTATGATATCTCCATAGTCCTCAAACACAGAATAATTGTCCCAAAGTTTCCTACACAGTATAATGACCACAATACAGTATAATGACCCCAAAGTACCCCTACTACAGTATGCTGGCCACCAAATTGTTGCATTTTCACAAACTGAATCCAAAATAATTCAGGCTTCATAGAGTCCAATTTGGGGATGAAGGGAAACTTGAGTCTTTTAACCCCTTTCCTACATTAGACGTACTATTCCGTCCATGTGACCTGGGACCTAAGTCCCAAGGACGGAATAGTACGTCTAGCGCGATCAGCTGCGCTCACGGGGGGGAGCGCAGCTGATCGCGGCAGGGTGTCAGCTGATTATCACAGCTGACACCCGGCACTATGTGTCAGGGGCGGTCATGGACCACCCTCGACACGTTAACCCCTGGCACACTGCGATCAAACATGATCGCAGTGTACCGGGGGTATAGGGAAGCATCAGGAGGGAGGGGGCTCCCTCCGTGCTTCCCTGAGACCCCCACAGCAGCGCGATGTGCAGCTCTGCTGTGGGGGTCTCCTTCCCTGCAGGTCCCCGAATCCAAAATGGTGGCGGGGACCTTCGGGGCCTGCAGGGAGGCGGCTTCCTCATGCCTGCAAAGCGCAGGCATGAGGAAGCCTGCAACACTACCTGTGACAGATCGCTGATCTGTCACAGCGATCTGTGATGTGACAGATCAACGATCTGTCACATGACAGTTATGTCCTCCCTGGGACATTGTAATAAAGTAGAAAAAAAAAGTGTAAAAATAATTTATAAAAAATCTCTAAATAAATTAAAAATATATATATATTCCCTAATAAATAAAATAAAAAAAACAATAAAAGTACACATATTTGGTATTGCCGCGTCCGTAACGACCCGCCCTATAAAACTGTCCCACTAGTTAACCCCTTTATTGAACCCCTTAAAAAATGAAAATAAAAAACGAAGCAAAAAATAAAGCTTTATCATCATGCCGCCGAACAAAAAGTGCAATAACGCGCGATCAAAAAGACAGATAAAAATAACCATGGTACCGCTGAAAATGTCATCTTGTCCCACAAAAAACGAGCTGCCACACAGCATCATCAGCAATAACATAAAAAAGTTATAGCTCGCAGAATAAAGCGATGCAAAAATAATTATTTTTTATATAAAATTGTTTTCATTGCATAAAAGAGCCAAAACATAAAAAAAGACATAAATGAGGTAGGTATCACTGTAACCATGCTGACCCGAAGAATAAAACTGCCTTTTCAATTTTACCGCACGCGGAACGGTGTAAACGCACTCCCCCAAAAGAAATTCATGAAACGCTGGTTTTTGTTCATTCTGCGTCCCAAAAATCGGAATAAAAAGCGATCAAAAAATGTCACACGCCCGAAAATAGTACCAATAAAAACGTCAACTCGTCCTGCAAAAAATAAAACCTCACATGACTCGGTGGGTCAAAATATGAAAAAATTATAGCTCTCAAAATGTGGTGATGCATAAACTATTTTTACAATAAAAAGCGTCTTTTAGCGTGTGACAGCTGCCAAATATAAAAACCGCCATAAATAGTAAATCAAACCCCCCGTTATCACCCCCTTAGTTAAGGAAAAATAATAAAATAAAAAAAAGTATCTATTTCCATTTTCCAATTAGGGCTAGGGTTAGGGTTAGGGGTGTGTTGGGGTTAGGGTTGGAGTTAGAATTGGGGGTTTCCGCTGTTTGGGCACATCAGGTGCTCTCCAAATGCAACATGGCATCTGATCTCAATTCCAGCCAAAAAAGTCAAATGGCGCTGCTTCCCTTCCGAACTCTGCCATGCACCCAAATAGTGGTTTACCCCCACATGTGGGGTATCAGCGTACTCAGGACAAATTGCACAATAACTTTTGGGGTCTTGTTACTATTGGGAAAATAACAATTGGGGGTGAAAAGATCATTTTTGTGGAAAAAATATGACTTTTTAATTGTACGGCTGTACGTTATATACTTCTGTGAAGCCCTTGGGGGTTCAAAGTTCTCACAACATATCTAGATAAGTTCCTTGGGGGGGTCTAGTTTCCAAAATGGGGTCACTTGTGGGGGGTTTCCACTGTTTAGGTACATCAGGAGCTCTCCAAACTTGACATGGCATTCGATCTGAATTCCAGCCAATTTTGCAGTGAAAAAGTCAAACGGCGCTCCTTCCCTTCCGAGCTCTGCCATGCGCCCAAACAGTGGCTCCCCCCCACATATCAGGTATCGGCGTACTCAGGACAAATTGCATAATAACTTTTCCCATCCAATTTCTCCTGTTACCCTTGGTAAAATAAAAAAAATTGAACCTGAAGTAATTTTTTTGTGAAAAAAAGTTAAATGTTCATTTTTTTTAAACATTCAAAAAATTCCTGTGAAGCACCTGAAGGGTTAATAAACTTCTTGAATGTGGTTTTGAGCACCTTGAGGGGTGCAGTTTTTAGAATGGTGTCACTTTTGGCTTTTTTCTATATATAGACCCCTCAAAGTGACTTCAAATGTGATGTGGTCCTAAAAATAAAATGGTGTTGTAAAAATGAGAAATCGCTGGTCAACTTTTAACCCTTATAACTTCCTAACAAAAAAAAATTTTGGTTCCCAAATTGTGCTGATGTAAAGTAAACATGTGGGAAATGTTACTTGTTAAGTTTTGTGAGTGATTTAAGAGCGTAAAAATTCAAAGTTGGAAAATAGCGAAATTTTCAAAATTTTTGCCAAATTTCCATTTTTTTCACAAATGCAAGTTATATGAATGAAATTTTACCACTAACATAAAGTACAATATGTCACGAGAAAACAATGTCAGAATTGCCTAGATCTGTTGAAGCGTTCCTGAGTTATTACTTCATAAAGGGACAGTGGTCTGAATTGTAAAAATTGGCCCAGGAGTTAACGTGCAAACCACCCTTGGTGGTAAAGGGGTTAAAGTCAATTTGCTGATCTCTACTTGCCTGGTATCATGCACTCATCATGTTTCTCTCTATAAGACAAAGGCAGAATACAAGGGAGGCATGCAGGGGTCCTGCCCATATGTGTCAGATGGCAAAGTGTAAACAGCACATTTATTTGAAAGGTGTTGGATAATCCTTTTAACTGTTTGAATTAAACAACTTCCTTTAGATTTACTGGAAAGAAGATTTTGCCATCAAAAGATATCAGGCCAAGGAAAAATGTTATCTTCATTAACTGATTGTCTAAGTTAAGCAATCGAATGGTCTTTCGAACTCTTCCTACATAGACAACGGGAGTCTTTGACATTGGGCTGCTAAATAAATTCAGTTTGAGGCAATGTTGAATCATTCAGCTTTCAATCTCTAAATATAAAAATCAATGTGTGTGTGTGTATCACCAACCAATCACGAAGCATCTTTCATTTCACCAGAGCTGTTCAAAAGAAGCTAAGCTGTGATTGGTTGCTATGATCAACAGTTTTCCTTGCAACCAATCACTAAGCATCTCTCATTTCACCAGAGCTGGTTAAAAGTAGCTGAGCTGTGATTGGTTGCTATGCGTACGTTTTCCCACTTGACAACACGTCAGCAGACACTGACATGGTGGGAGAAATCTAGCATCCCTGAGAACATAAGCTCCAGCCATCGTCTGTCCCCTAGAAAGGAGCAGTGGGTACATGACAGAAATGAATCCCCCCTCCCGTGTGGTATCATTAAGTGACACACATGAATGTAGGAAAGTGCACATATTCAATGTCATGTGGACTTAATATTTTCTCACAGACACTTTTATGCATTATTGATGTGTTACTGTGCTCTGATGCTGTGAGTTTTTTTAAAGTGCTACTTTCCCCATAATTCACCTGAATATACCCATATAACACGTAATGCTTCTACCATAACAACCAATTAAATATGATACTATACTGCATACAGATGCTGGACATCCATGAGCAACTCAGCCGGAAAAATTACAAGTTGACGGAGCATGAAAATGTGTGTGAAGGTTTCTCTACTGTACTAATGTATAAGGTTTGTGCCTGTCCATTGGTGAAAAGCATGACTGTGATATTTATGGTGGCAGATAAGTGAGAATATCAGCCTGATCAGTAGAAAACCTGGGATCTTAGTGAACCATGTTTCTATGCAATTTCACTATTCTACTTTTACTGGCTCTGACGGGATGATGTGGGATATTAGGGGTAGTAGTCCGGTGGCTCTGACGGGATGATGTGAGATATTAGGGGTAGTAGTCTGGTGGCCCTGGCTGATGGGATGATGTGGGATATTTGGGGTAGTAGTCCGATGGCTCTGACGGGATGATGTGACATATTAGGGGTAGTAGTCTGGTGGCCCTGGCTGAAGGGATGATGAGGGATATTAGGGGTAGTAGTCCGGTGGCTCTGACGGGATGATGTGACATATTAGGGGTAGTAGTCTGGTAGCTCTGGCTGACGGGATGATGTGGGATATTAGGGGTAGTAGTCCGGTGGCTCTGGCTGATGGGATGATGGGGAATATTAGGGGTAGTAGTCCGGTGGCTCTAGCTGATGGGATTATGTGGGATATTAGGGGTAGTAGTCCGGTGGCTCTGGCTGACGGGATGATGTGGGATATTAGGGGTAGTAGTCCGGTGGCTCTGACGGGATGATGTGAGATATTAGGGGTAGTAGTCTGGTGGCCCTGGCTGATGGGATGATGTGGGATATTAGGGGTAGTAGTCCGGTGGCTCTGGCTGACGGGACGATGTGGGATATTAGGGGTAGTAGTCTGGTGGCCCTGGCTGAAGGGATGATGAGGGATATTAGTGGTAGTAGTCCGGTGGCTCTGACGGGATGATGTGGGATATTAGGGGTAGTAGTCCAGTGGCTCTGGCTGACGGGATGATGTGGGATATTAGGGGTAGTAGTCCGGTAGCTCTGGCTGATGGGATGATGGGGAATATTAGGGATAGTAGTCCGGTGGCTCTGGCTGATGGGATTATGTGGGATATTAGGGGTAGTAGTCCAGTGGCTTTGGCTGACGGGACGATGTAGGATATTAGGGGTAGTAGTCTGGTGGCCCTGGCTGAAGGGATGATGTGGGATATTAGGGGTAGTAGTCCGGTGGCTCTGACAGGATGATGTGGAATATTAGGGGTAGTAGTCCGGTGTGTCTGGCTGACGGGATGATGTGGGATATTAGTGGTAGTTGTCCGGTGGCTCTGGCTGACGGGATGATGTGGGATATTATAGTGAATGTGCCTATGCGGAGTGGGCGGGGCTCTATACTCATCTTTATATATAGATATAATCATTATGATTTGTTATAACTAACCGTAGTTAGTTACTATGCCCAGGCAACGCCGGGCTCTTCAGCAAGTATCTAATATTCCCAAAATGTTTAAAGAGGTGAAAATTTCTACTCCTCGACCATTAACATCCTACGCCTGTATAATTTATGGTTATTTCCAGTTTGTCGTGAGTACAATACATTTGTTGACCATCTTTCCATATTTTTACAGGCCCCATACCTGACCTTTGTGTTCCTCGGCAGCTGACCTTGTTTGAAGGTATCCCAAAATATACCTCGTAATCTATTCCTCATGATCTAGAAAATCGTATGAGAGGTCCTCTGTGACTGAGCAATTCATTTGGGTAGCCTTTCTTATTTAATAGATTTTTTGCAATTGTTGTTAATAGTTTGAAGATTGTCTTAATCAGATCGGAATGTAGTGTCACGGCTTGTGTTACATCGAGAGAAGGAAAAGTCTTGGACAGAATTTTATGTTATTTCTGCAGTTCGGTGAAGACAGATGAGAGTGTAACGTTAAATGTGTCACTTTTGGCTTACCGGTACACCTTTACTTTATGCTATTTTTCAGATAGTGAGCAAATGTCAGGGTTAGTACAAATGTTCTTGTGCGATTCCTGCTTTGTATATACTTCACACTTCACTTGATAACTTACGGAAAAGTAATGTAGCTACTGTGGATGATGTCTCGAAAACAACTGTGAAAACCGGCTCGCAAGTTGGGAATGTCTTTGAAATTGAATACGATAAGGTATAAAAATTAAAGTGGTTTGCTATTAAAGAGTAACTAAACGTACGTAATTTTTTTCCGCATTAAAAGTTATGAAATGTGCAGATTAGTTTATTTCTCTAAAAAAAATTTATGAGTTAATGGCTTTAAAAACAACTGCTTTTTCCAAATCTAATTGCCTGCCTTCATCGGCACTTATATCGGAATGTATACATTTGGAGTAAAGATGATGGCAGTAATGGGTCAGCTCAGCATCTGTCCTGACTAACTCTGGGAATAGGCTGCTGCAAGAGATTCGTCTGATAGGCACAAACTCAGAAGAGGAGACAGGGGCTGACCCCTCACTGCCATCATTTGTACTCCAAATGACCATGCTTTACTATTGATGCAGCTGAAGGCAGGGAAATAGTGTGGGAAAAAAATCAGGGGATTGGAAGCCGCTTACATAAAATATACAATTTTTTTACAGGAATGAAGAAAAATCCCCTAATAAAGTGATATTCATAACTTTCCATGCTGGATACAATTATATATATAGCCTGATCTTCAGTTACAAGCTTGGTTCCCAGGTTCCTGCAGGTTCTCCTCTGGTTTGTGACTGACACAAGAAAGATCAGCGTTGACTGCTCATTTCAGTGGTCAGACCCCTGTCTATACATTGGGCTGGATTAGTTATATACATGAGCAGTGATTCAGGCTCTTCCATACACAGCTCTCATCACATCCTGAAAGAGGAAATGGGGTTCGGAGTTGGACGCAAACTGGAAGTGGACCTAACAGGAACAGGAAATAAAGCTTGTAGCTGATAAATTGGACACCTATAAGACATGAAATGTTTAAGTATGTTGCATAAATTAATTATGTTACCAACATTTAATTACAATCAATTCCTATTCTTAGCAGACCAATTGTTAAAGGAGTGGAAGTGCTGTTGGCACCCCTTCTGAAAAACATTTGTATGAATCTTATGCAGTGACCTGTTTTATATGTGGTTAAATATATTTTGTTGTGTAACAGTTAGTCTGTGGAAAGGGTTAACTATTAGGAGCCAGCCCATGGTGGGAGGAGTGAAAATGGGCACATGTGAACTTATTTCCTGTTTGGTATAGGAAAGATATATATCTTTGCACTGTGTTAGCCAGTAGATAGAAAAATATTCAGAATTGAGAGTCCTCAGTAGTTGATACCTTTTAATGGCTAACTGAAAAGATGGTAACAAATTGCAAGCTTTCGAGACTACTCAGGTCCTGATGAAGAGAGCTGAGTAGTCTCGAAAGCTTGCAATGTGTTACCATCTTTTCAGTTAGCCATTAAAAGGAATCAACCACTGAGGACTCTCAAATCTAAATATTTTTCCTGTTTGGTAGTGAGTTGAAGAACAGCTTCTCAAAGACTAAGAAGTACTTAGGAGAAGGCCAAATGTGGAGAGTGTGTTTAGTAGAGATGAATTAAAAATAGCAAGTTTGAAAACAGATTCTAAGAGCAACTATTACTTACGGCTGAATTAGTTAGAATGAATAGGACAAAAGTTTCTACCAATTTACGGTGAGTACAGCAGTAGCATAACAGAGCTGAGGGAGGCAGAATTCCCCAAAACAGCTAGAAGAAGTGGGCTTCAAGTGCGCCATGTTAGCCAAATCTGGAAGATAGTAGTTTCCATTTTTACCATTAAGGGAAGCGGAGGTACACCTATAACAATGGTGGATAAGAAAGGTGAAGGGCAGAGCAATAGGGCGTGAAAAGTCCTCTTAAATGTACGTAATCAAATTGTACCATCAAAATGCTGTGTCTCTTATATACTAGATCATGTCAGGTTTCGGACTCCCTCCGGCCTGATATTGATGACCTAAGGATAGGTCATCAATATTATTTGACCGGACAATTCCTTTAATAGAGATCATTAACATGTTTTTGGTGGCCCTCTGACCCTCACGAACCAGATAGATCATTAGAATGAATAGGTTTTAAAATGGTCAGTATGGCAAGGGCCTGTAATATACTTGTAACAATGGCTAGATCCTTAGCTATGACCACACAGATAATGAGAATAGCCATCGACCCACTGTTTAATACAGGAGTTAATGCAGCATGAGACTGTCATCTTGTAAGGCAAATACCCCTATTAGTTTTAGATTGGGAAAATATATGAAATTGCTTTAGATTCCTAATTAAAAATAAAAGTAAATAAGAGACACTGATTGGACAACCATGAAACTCTTATCTCGAACAGTCAACAGGGTGTCTGCGTCATCGGGGTCGTCTCCAGTGGTTTTTAAATATTCATATGTAATTTATTGTTATCTCTTGGTCACATTACAGGCATTATGAGGCTATTTATAGGCCCCTTATAGTGCCAGAAAGTTCTTAATATGGCTTGAAAGAAGGAATATGTCATGTTGTTTGGAAACAGTTTGTACTAGGGGGGGAATGAAAAACTCACAAGACATCATGACTGCTATATTTGCACCATAATTAGTGACTTTTTCCTACTCTCGTCAACTTTTTGAAAAGCAGGTGGATCTTATTGGCACGAGGTGTGGAATTTACTGTCATTAACATCCAAATTATAGCGCAAATGAGACGGGTTTTAACTTTTGGGAAAATGGTAGAGATAGGCAAATTTAATTGGAGACTTGTGTTTCTTAAAATATTGGGCACATCTTGGCCAGGTTTGCTAGATATTAAGACTCGAGAATTAAATTTTAATGCATTGTTACAGTCATATGTAAAAGTTTGGGCACCCCTATTAATGTTAACCTTTTTTCTTTATAACAATTTTGGTTTTTGCAACAGCTATTTCAGTTTCATATATCTAATAACTGATGGACTCAGTTATATTTCTGGATTCAAATGAGGTTTATTGTACTAACAGAAAATGTGCAATCTGCATTTAAACAAAATTTGACCGGTGCAAAAGTATGGGCACCCTTATCATTTTCTTGATTTGAACACTCCTAACTACTTTTTACTGACTTCCTGAAGCACTAAATTGGTTTTGTATTCTCATTAAGCTTTGAACTTCATAGCCAGGTGTATCAAATCATGAGAAAAGGTATTTAAAGTGGCCACTTGCAAGTAGTTCTCCTATTAGATTCTCCTATGAAGAGTGGCATCATGGGCTCCTCAAAACAACTCTCAAATGATCTGAAAACAAAGATTATTCAACATAGCTTTTCAGGGGAAGGATACAAAAAGTTGTCTCAGAGATTTAACCTGTCAGTTTCCACTGTGAGGAACATAATAAGGAAATGGAAGAACACAGGTACAGTTCTTGTTAAGCCCAGAAGTGGCAGGCCAAGAAAAATATCAGAAAGGAAGAGAAGAAGAATGGTGAGAACAGTCAAGGACAATCCACAGACCACCTCCAAAGACCTGCAGCATCATCTTGCTGCAGATGGTGTCACTGTGCATCGGTCAACAATACAGCGCACTTTGCACAAGGAGAAGCTGTATGGGAGAGTGATGCGAAAGAAGCCGTTTCTGCAAGCACGCCACAAACAGAGTCGCATGAGGTATGCAAAAGCACATTTGGACAAGCCAGTTACATTTTGGAAGAAGGTCCTGTGGACTGATGAAACAAAGATTGAGTTGTTTGGTCATACAAAAAGGCGTTATCCATGCGCTGTATTGTTGACCGATGCACAGTGACACCATCTGCAGCAAGATGATGCTGCAGGTCTTTGGAGGTGGTCTGTGGATTGTCCTTGACTGTTCTCACCATTCTTCTTCTCTGCCTTTCTGATATTTTTCTTGGCCTGCCACTTCTGGGCTTAACAAGAACTGTACCTGTGTTCTTCCATTTCCTAACTATGTTCCTCACAGTGGAAACTGACAGGTTAAATCACTGAGACAACTTTTTGTATCCTTCCCCTGAAAAGCTTTGTTGAATAATATTTGTTTTCAGATCATTTGAGAGTTGTTTTGAGGAGCCCATGATGCCACTCTTTATAGGAGAATCAAATAGGAGAACTACTTGCAAGTGGCCACTTTAAATACCTTTTCTCATGATTTGATACACCTGGCTATGAAGTTCAAAGCTCAATGAGGTTACAAAACCAATTTAGTGCTTCAGGAAGTCAGTAAAAAGTAGTTAGGAGTGTTCAAATCAAGAAAATGATAAGGGTGCCCATACTTTTGCACAGGTCAAATTTTGTTTAAATGCAGATTGCACATTTTCTGTTAGTACAATAAACCTCATTTGAATCCAGAAATATAACTGAGTCCATCAGTTATTAGATATATGAAACTGAAATAGCTGTTGCAAAAACCAAAATTGTTATAAAGAAAAAAGGTTAACATTAATAGGGGTGCTCAAACTTTTACATATGACTGTACATAGGTTGAAAAGAGACCCTGGTCCATCAAGTTCAACTTTTCTCCACCAATTGTGCATTTTGTCACTAATATAACTATAACCCGCAATGTTATGTGTATTGTGGAAATCATTCAGCCCTTTTTTAAAAGCTGTTATAGTGTCGGCCATTACTACCTCTTGTGGTCGGCATTCCACAGTCTGATTGCTCTAACTGTAAAGAACGCTTTCCTTTCCTGCCGGAATCACCTTTCTTCCACCCATAATGAGGGCCAGGGATTCTTAGTATGGTCCTTGGAAGGAATAAGTCATGTTCCAGACCTTTGTATTGACCACACATTTATTTATATATATAAATGAGATCTTTTTCGTTAGCTAAACAAGCCCAACCATGTAGTTAAGTTTTCAAATTAAATTTATTGAATGAGTTGTCTGGGCGCAAGATTCTTAGGATAGGTCATCAACATTAGATTGGTAGGGGTACGAGACATTGTGCCAGAGGAAAATATATGATTGGTGCATCCTGTGTGACAACACAGGGGACCAAGAGGTTCGGGGGCATTTACCAGCTCTATAACACGTGGAATTGTGCATCATGATGAACCATTGGGCTGCAAGACCCCATATACTGTTCTTGCACAGGGGCCCATTTCTATCTTTGTCCGCCAGTGCATAGCACCCATACTCCTCAGCTGGTACCTGCAGACTTGGCTCCTGGAAGTAGACGGTGTGTGGAGCTGAAACACCACAGCTATGTATAATGTGTATCAGGTACTGCAGCAATTTTTGAAGTGAGGTGCAGTACCTGAGTATGACCACTATACAGTGTATGGAGCTGTGGTGTTCCAGGCCCTTAGATCGAGGTATCGATTGGTGCAGGTGCAGGGCAGGTCATCCATATTTTAGCACTGGGTAGCCTTAATATGACACCTTACCTACCTTGCGCCACTTATAATACTTATGCACTGTATATTTATGTATCAAAGGGGTCTTAAACTGAAACATCTACCTGTGCGCCTTCTATAGCTAGGCACTGATTTAGATAGGTCTCCCACCCACTGAAAATCATGATATTCATAGCATTGAATATCTCAGAAAATTATCAAGCTTGCAGACTGTATTGATCCAATGGTTGTTGTTACAATTAATCAACCCCAAAATTGGCTTTGATTAAATTGTTGTCCAATCGAGTCAACCCTTACGAGAAAGCAAGTCAGGGTATTACATGTACTGTAATCATGTTGTTAAGCAAGGCAAGAAAAATTAGAGTTTGCAAAAAGATTCAATTTGGATTGATCTTTTGTTGGCCAAGGCAGTCTTCACTACTGAGCCCGGCAACCTTGGCCCGACATCCTGGACACAATTTGTAAGCCGCTTCGTGATGCTGAGGGACTCAAAAACCACAAGAAATACCCAGGATGCCAGGTGCATGAAGGACCAGACTGGATGCCTGAAGAAAGGAGCTCAAATCTTTTTGCTCAACTGTAAACAAATAACAAACAAGGTAAAATGGAGCTTTGAAGATGGAGAAACAAAATCCAAGAGGTCTATCCAGAATACAATAAATGCAATTTTATACCTGACCCCTAAGCGTAGTCAATTGACCATTTCAAAATTAATCTTCCATGCAAAGTTCTCCTCTCCTAGTAACTGCGATACCGCAAAGATTGGGGTAAAAGGTTTGTGACAGAGCCACTGGTAATGTAATAGAGAGGAGATATGTTTTACTACGCCCAAATGGCGTCAGTGATATAAAATCCAGAGTGGTATTTCCTCCAGCTGTCATGGTTTGCTCAGCTTGTGAGATTAGGTAGTTCAGAGGTTAATTTGGACGGCCTCACTCTGGGATTCTGGGAGGCTTCTTATAGCCTCATTGTGGGGTCATTCCTCGTCGCTTATACTTTGACCCATGGCCGAGTGTGTGTGACCCTGGTGTGTCTGTGCTTTATGCCTGTGCTACTTTATGCTTGCTTGGTTTTGATCTTGTTCTTTTCCTGTTTCGAGTTCTGCCTGTCCCACCTGTACTACGCTGCCCTCTCCATGTATGACTCATTGCCTACGTCCTGACTGTTCCCTTATCTCCCCTCTTGTACTGCGCAGCTATCTCCGTGTATGATTCCTTGCCTACGTTCTGACTATTCTCTGCTCGACTCTCCTGTATACTAAGCCACTCCACCAACGTCACAGTATACCCATCTCGGAGCAGTCCTATCTAATGTATTTAAAATGTATCAACTAAATACCCTGTTTTTATCATTTTTTTACTAGCACGTGTTCACTTTTGTGCATGTCACATGTGTTTTTAATCTATTAGTTTCTTGCTTATGCAAGGTTTGGGAGATTCCCGCCCCTCTCTCGTGTGACATGCACATAAAGAGCCGTCTTGCCCAGCATGCCCACATCAGGAAGCGCATTTCTGAATCCTACTCATATAGGTACTGTTCACATGATCAGGTTTTAAATACATTAGATAGGACTGCTCCAAGATGGGTATACTGTGATGTTGGTGGAGTGGCTTAGTTAACACTTTTTGCAAAAAACGTATCAAACTAAATACCCTGTTTTTGTTATCATTTTTTTTACTAGCACTTGCTGTCTACTGTTATATATGTTTTACAACAGAGAATTTTTGCACGTTTGTCATACTGTGTTTTTTCTTTGTGTTTCAGTCTTTGGGTGATGTGAACACTGTCCAACCAACCTGTTCACTTTTGTGCATGTCCCATGTGTTTTTAATCTATTAGTTTCTTGCTTATGCAAAGTTTGGGAGATTCCCGCCCCTCTCTTGTGTGACATGCACATAAAGAGCTGTCTTGCACAGCGTGCCCACATCAGGAAGCGCCTTTCTGAATCCTGCTCATATAGGTACTGTTCACATGATCAGGTTTTAAATACATTAGATAGGACTGCTCCGAGATGGGTATATCGTGATGTTGGTGGGGTGGCTTAGCATACATTTTTTGCAAAAAATGTATCAACTAAATACCCTGTTTTTGTTATCATTTTTTTGTGCATGTCACATGTGTTTTTAATCTATTAGTTTCTTGCATATGCAAGGTTTGGAAGATTCCCGCCCCTCTCTTGTGTGACATGCACATAAAGAGCCGACATGCACAGCGTGCCCATGAAGCGATGGCTGGGGGATCACCACAATGCAGGGAGACTACGGTACACAAGATGAGGTGCAAACAACAAAGGGTTAATTTATTTACAGGCAAGGAATGCAGTGTTAGGGGTATGCAATGACAGAAAACAATTTACAAAAATGATATTCTCTAGCTGGGCCATACAATAGGCACTGAGCACCAACTAATACACATCAGTGTATTTCTCAAAAAAGCAAAGCAATGCAATAAAATACAGTATGCTGCTACTCTAACTCTAGCCTGACTGGCTGCTGCTACACTCCGGCCGCACGGCTACTGTGCTCTGTCTATTGCAGCCTATCCTAAGCCCTAAACATGTGTGCACACAGGGTTAACACTCACAGTAAAGTTGGTATCTAAGTTCCTTCCTGGGGGCCCCCTGCAATTCTCTGGTCTTGTCCTTGTGTGAAGATTCCAAGCCTGTTCCTTTCTTGTCTTTTCTTCGTGGCTTCTGGCAGCATGGCAGGAAAGCCACCTTTAAATCCCCAGAATAGTTTACAAAGTCACAGCCTCTGGCTAAACATTCTTTTTCCTCACAGCTCAGGCAGGCCCTCTTGCAGAAATCTCCTCTTCTCCACACAGAAAAGCAGCCCCTCCCCTCTGTAGACAGGCAGATGAAACCAAAACAGCCTTTACAGCAGGGAAGTGTAGAATGTCCCACTGATCTAACCAAGGGGGTGCTGTCTCTTAAAGGGGCAGCTTGTCTCTACTGTCCATAGCAATGCCACCCCCTTACACCCACATCAGGAAGCGGCTTTCTGAATCCTGCTCATATAAGTACTGTTCACATGATTAGGTTTTAAATACATTAGATAGGGCTGCTCCGAGATGGGTATACCGTGACGTTGGTGAAGTGGCTTAGTATACACTTTTTTGCAAAAAATGTATCAACTAAATACCCTGCTTTTGTTATCACTATTTTTACTAGCACTTGCTGTCTTCTGTTATATATGTTTTACACCAGAGTATTTTTGCACATTTGTCATACTGTGTTTTTTCTTTGTGTTTCATTCATCTTCAGCAGCAGGATGCTAAGCCCCGCCCCCTGTGGTCACATGATCGTAGGTCCTTTGCTTCTTGCTACCTTCAGTGTCCCAGGTCCCGTCTGCCTGAGCTTTCCCTGCAGCATCTGACCCCGGGCCCTCCCGCAGTGTGGGTGAATCCCCCTGCTGAGCCGTGGCAGTTCGCCGGTGCTGACAGAATCCTGATACCAGCACAGTAAGTGTTGTGAGGGTTAAGTTATGTTATGGGATGGTTTTTAGGGGGACATTCATAGAGCAGGTGGGAGAGTATCCCCCCCATATCTCCCCCTACAGAGCTAGCACCACTATGTGCTGACAGGACCTGCATGAGGTCACAGTCATGTGATCAGTCATGTGGTGGAAGAGTCAAATGGTAAGGGCTTAAATGGCTGAGGGGAAAACTCTCAGTGTTCAGTGTGTTCGCCTGGAGAAGGAGCATTGCAGGAGAGTGCTCCATAGACTAGATGTTAGGGTCGGCGGAACGCACCAGATATAAATAATAGGAGGTGCGTTCGCCGCCCGGGGTCCACCATGCGGTAGATGGCAAGACCGCTGCTGGAGAATGGCAGGTGCACCAGAAGGTGAAGTACTGCGCTCGGGTTAACGTCACCCGATGCTAAGAGTGGCTCTGTTCAGTCACAGAGTTGCTTGGCAGAAATAAATATAAAGCCGCTGGCCCTGTTAGCTTCACAGGAAGCTCAGCGGGTGGCGTTGCAGCCACAACCGCCAATAGATGCTGCTACCGCAGAGTGGCAATAACTAAAGCCGCAGGCGTCAGTACCAGAGAACCGGGCACCGACGGACGCTAGTGTAGGTGCAGAAAGCACAGTGGCATGAAGCTTGCCACAACCTGGAGCTGACTAACCCTACACACAGTCACCAATCGTATTATCCAAGGGAAGGGGTTTCATAATAAGTCAGTCACCAGTCCATGCATCCATCACCATACACACACAGCATAATATGCTACTCTAGCGCATGGCCGAGCCACCATGTGGGCTTTTTATAGCCATGCGCTTCCGGGACCTTCCAGTACCCTGGAAAGGACCAATCAGATCCGACGCAGGACCTGAGCACGTGACCCCTGCTCCCCAGTGAGAGGTCACCTTGCGGGCATGCCCAGTAGCACGGCACGAGGACTTAGCCTCTGGAGCGGTCCCCTGCAGAACAGGTTGCGCTACCATTGCTGCACCAGAGGTGGCAGCAACATCCAGGCTGTCAGAGCAAGTCTGAGCAGCACCCGGAGAGGTCGGAGGAGAATGGGAGCCCGCTGGATGTCTGGCTCTGGATTCCCGCTGTGCAGTGTCAGGAATCCGATGCCTAACACTAGAGAACCTGAACCGTGTATGTTCCGCCAGTCCTGAGCAGGCGGGACCCCACTCTCAGAAGGATTCTGTTTGTTCTGCCACCATTTTTTGTTTTCCTGTTTTGCCCAGCGGGCTGTATTTTCTTTATCACACCGGAGTTTATGCTGCCTACAAATAACCCCAAGGAAGCTCTTTAAGCCGCAGTGTACCCATGTCTACCTCCGTATGCAGCCAAGTGAGCCAATCTACCACAGGTTGTAAAAGGGTGCAGTGTTCTTTATTAAGATAAAAAAGCCAAGAAGCCAGCGCTGCCTATGGTCAGCACACAATACATAAAGTACACATGCACATGCTAGTTTCTAACTGTACTTTAAAATGAGACATTTAGCAAGCAATTGATTCATTCTTTGAGCCACCCTGCCATGCCAAGGCATTCTCAAATGGGGCAGTCCCACTCTACGTTTTATATATTCATAGAATCATAGAATCATAGAATTGTAGAGTTGGAAGGGACCTCCTGGGCCATCTGGTCCAACCCCCTGCTCAAAGCAGGATTCGCTAAATCATTCCAGTCAGATGTCTGTCCAGCCTCTGTTTGAAGACTTCCATTGAAGGAGAACTCACCACTTCTCGTGGCAGCTTGTTCCACTCATTGATCACTCTAACTGTCAAAAAGTTTTTTCTAATATCTAATCTGTGTCTTCTCCCATTCAGTTTAATCCCATTGCTTCTAGTCTTTCCTTGTGCAAATGGGAATAAAGTTGATCCTTCTACAATGTGACAGCCCTTTAGATATTTGTAGACAGCTATTAAGTCTCCTCTCATTCTTCTCTTTTGCAAAATAAACAATCCCAAATCCTGCAACCTTTCCTCATAAGACAGGGTTTGCAGACCGGTCACCATTCTGGTCGCCATTTTCTGAACTTGCTCCAGTTTGTTGATGTCTTTTTTAAAATGTGGTACCCAAAACTGGACACAATATTCCAGATGAGGTCTGACCAAAGAGGAGTAGAGGGAAATAATGACTTCACGTGATCTCGACTGTATGCTTCTGTTAATACATCCTAGAATTGCATTTGCCTTTTTTGCTGCTGCATCACACTGTTGACTCATATTCAGTCTGTGATCTATTAGTATACCCAAGTCTTTTTCACATGTGCTGTTGCTTAGGCCTATTCCTCCCATTCTGTATATGCTTTTTTCATTTTTATTGCCCAGATGTAGTACTTTGCATTTTTCCCTGTTAAAAACCATCCTGTTAGTTGCTGCCCACTTCTCCAGTTTATTTACATCTTTTTGAATCCTCTCTCTCTCTTCTCTAGTATTAGCTATCCCTCCTAGCTTTGTGTCATCAGCAAATTTAATCAGTTTACCCTCAATTCCTTCATCTAAATCGTTGATAAAGATGTTGAACAATACAGGGCCCAGGACAGAGCCCTGTGGTACCCCACTTGAGACATTCTTCCAACTGGATGTGCAGCCATTTACGACCACTCTTTGGGTCCGATCACTAAGCCAGTTATGAATCCACCTAACAGTTGCCTTGTCCATTCCATACTTAGTCATTTTTTCAATAAGGATTGTATGAGATACTTTGTCAAATGCTTTGCTGAAGTCAAGATATACTATATCTACAGCATTTCCTTGATCCACCCAATCAGTGATTCCGTCATAGAAGGAAATTAAGTTAGTCTGACATGACTTATTAGTTACAAACCCATGCTGACTCTGTTTAATCACTTCATTCTTATCCAGGTACTGACATACATGTTGTTTAATAATTTGTTCAAAGATCTTTCCTGGTATAGAAGTCAGACTCACCGGCCTATAGTTGCCTGGGTCCACCTTCTTCCCCTTTTTGAAGATAGGAACAACATTTGCTCTTCTCCAGTCGTCTGGGACTTCTCCTGTTCTCCAAGAATTTTCAAAGATTATGGAGAGGGGTTCCAAAATTTCTTCTGCTATCTCCTTCAGTACTCTGGGGTGTAATTCATCTGGACCTGGAGACTTGAATTCATTTAGGTTAGCTAAGTGTTTCCTCACTATCTTTCTGTTTATAGATATCCTGGATTCTTCTATTCCCTTAATAGGACAGTGAAGAACAGTTGATGTTACATTTCCTTTCTGAGAGAAAACAGATGCAAAATAGGAATTTAAAAGTTCGGCCTTCTCAACATCCTGTCTTACCATTTCATCATTTTCATCCTGTAAAAATCCTATAGCATCTTTGACTTTTCTTTTACTTTTGACATATCCCCAAAATCCTTTATTATTGCTTTTGACATCTCTTGCAAGCCTTAATTCATTGTCAGCTTTAGCAAGTCTGATTTGTGCCCTGCAGGTTCTGCAGACAGCATTATATTCTTCTTTAGATATGCCTCCCTCTTTCCATTTTATAAACATTTTTTTCTTCCTTTTTAGCATGTGCTTAAGTTCTGTGTTCATCCATCCTGGCTTCCTTAAATGTTTCCTATTCTTCCCTGTTTTTGGAATTGTTAACAATTGTGCTTTGAGAATTTCATTTTTCAAGATTTCCCATCCTTCCTGGACATTTTTGTCTTTAAGGATATCCAGCCATTGGATCCCTCCAATTCTCTTTCTAAATCCCTTAAAATCTGCCTTTCTGAAATCTAACCTTGACGTCTGAGTCTTCACAGGTCTTCCTCCTCTAGTTATCCAAAATTCTAAAGTAGCATGGTCGCTACCTCCTAGGGTCCCAGCCACTTTTACCTCCTCAACCATTTCCTCCCTGTTTATAAGGATTAGATCCAAGGTGGCAGTTCCCCTTGTTTTCTCCCCTACCATTTGGAAGATAAAGTTGTCAGCAAGAGAGGATAAGAATTTCCTTGACCTGTTAGTTTTGCCTGAGAGAGATTCCCAACAAATGTCTGGATAGTTGAAATCTCCCATTACAACTATGTCATATTTTTTGGAGAACTTGGCCATTTGATGCATAAAGAGTTCATCCATATCTTCAGTTTGCACAGGTGGCCTGTAGTAAATGCCTACAATGGTGTCCTTTCCATTGTTCTGTCCTTGTATTCTTACCCAAACAGTTTCCACAGAACTCCCAGTCTCTGAAGCTTCAATGTCTGTGCAGATATACGCGTTTCTAACATACAATGCGACACCCCCTCCTCGTTTATCAAGTCTGTTTCTTGCAAATAAGTTGTATCCTTCTAGCCTTGTATTCCAATCATGTGTATTGTCCCACCAAGTTTCAGTGATTCCAATGACATCATATTTCTTTTCCTGTGTTAGTAGTTCCAATTCTCCTTGTTTGTTGCCCATGCTTTGTGCATTAGTATAGAAACATTTTAGTTTGTGATTGGTTTCTCTTTCTCCAATATTTTTATTAATTAGATTCTTTTGTCTTTGTTCTTCCTTTCCACTTCTAATAGCAGAGTTCTCAGTAGCATTTGTCAGGTGTATGGCTTTTTCTGGTCTTTTGCTTCCCTTCCCATGTTGTTCTAGTTTAAAGCTCTCCTTACAAGTGTAGCAAGGCGACTTCCAAATACATGTTTTCGCTGTGCCATTACGGCCTCCTAAATGTATTAAAAACAAGACAGCGAATATAAAAAATGTTGAGTAGGACTGCCCCATATGAGAATGCCTTGGCATGGCGGGGTGGCTCAAAGAATTAATCAGTTGTTTGCTAAATGTCTCATTTTAAAGTACAGTTAGAAACTAATATGTGCATGTGTACTTTATGTATTGCGTGCTGATCATAGGCAGTGCTGGCTTCTTGTCTTTTTTGTATATTCTTTATTATGATGCCCATGCATCGTCATTGAATATTACTTCATCAGCCAATTGGAGAGAGGAAAGGAAGCAATTGACGGTGTCTTATCTGCACTAAGAACAAAAGGAACCAGTATGATGAAGTTTCCCATTCCTAAGTCTTCTTTTCTCCAACATCACATGTCGGTGGAAAGTCAGCAAGCCCCCGTATGCATGAGATAGTTGACTGGTCCCAATGAAATCAGCTTATTCAACCAAATTTTTTGTCTGGACATTTTTTTTTGTCTAAGCTAACATGTGATACCCAGTCCATGAAATTCTTGTCTCCCCCTGGCCCTTCCTCAGGCATCTGGACCCTCAGATGATTTTTGTCTTAGATTGACCCATAATCTAAAAAGAGGTTGTCCAAGTAGGGGAAACTTTTTTTGCAGAGTAAAATTTGTTTGCACTAAGGTTAGTCTCACTCACTACACCACAATAGTCTGCTACAGTAACATTTTATTTGGAGACCTACAAAGAAGGTTATTAAGATATTCATAACACATTGCCAGTCAGCAAATATTTCCAGTCTTGTTATGTGAAGAACAACAGTTCTCCAGGAAAGTCATTTTCATCAGTTTCTTCTTGTACACAACTTGGACTTCAAAAGCACTGACATAAATAATGACTTTTCATGGTCACTGACTATTCTCAAGTCAGGGAAACCTAGAAATGGAAAATTAAATTGCTCAAGGTTTTTAATAAACAATGAACTTGGAGAAGGAAACCATCTCCAGGCGAAGGATGGACGGATTCCAGCGAGAATAGTCTATCATAATAATTGTCCTGGCAGCAACCAAAGGGGCATCTTCAGGAACACATGGGCTATTGTGTTAACGGATTTAGAATTGTGGTAAGAAGACGCAGTCATTGTAGCAAACAACCTGACCGCATGTCTAAATGTGCTTCACGTTATCCAGCAAACCACAGCGGCTGATTGCATTTCAGTCCTGGGAGCCGACATGTGATGGGTTTTCATTGGATCCCAAAATGCAAGCAAAGATTCTGCTCAGGTCAATACGTTTATGAATATATCCGAAGGAAGTCGTAAATTTTTACAGAAGTTTGTGCTATTTACGATGAGTTATTCATACATTTATGGGATTTCTGTCACACTTTGCACATTGTGGTGTAATTTTTTAGACTTGCATGTCCATAGTGAGCTATGTAGAAATTCTACAGAATTTTCTGCCAGTCACCGGACACAGAAGACAATATAATAATTTTTATTTCTATAGTGCCAACATATTCCGCAGCACTTTACATTTTAGAGGGGACTTGGACAATATAGACATTACAGAATAACACAGAACACAGATACAAGAGGAGTGAGGGTCCTGCTGCTCTAAAGCTACAATCTATGAGGAAATAGGGGAAACAAGAAAGGTAAATGGTAAAAAGTGCTTGTATTGTACAGTTCAGCAATCAATTTAGTAAATTGGGTGTTCACATAACGCTGCATGAACTGGTCACCAACCAGTATGTGTACAAGTTTAGACACAGAGGGCTATTAAGTACATGGAGGGTGTAAGAACAGATGCTACTTTGAGTATTGGGAATTCATCATATTGTCCTAGGTAGTGAAATGGCGCAGCATGCCAGACATCTTGGAGATGGGAATGGGAGATTCGGATTATTGGAGATGTTACTCTTAGGTCATTAGCAGAAGAGAGGGCACAGGTAGGGGAGTAGACTGAGACAAGCGAGGAAATGTAGTATGGTGCTGAGTTTATATTGGACTCTGTAGCAGATGGGCAACCAGTGCAACAACTGGCACATGATTGAGACATCAGTGTAACAGTTGGAAAGGAATATGACCCTGGCTGTTGCATTCAGGACTGATTGGAGAGGTGAGGGTTTGGGAAGAGGGAGATTGATTACTAGAGATTTGCAATAGTCCAGCTGAGAATGAATAAGAGCAACAGTAACGTTTTTGCAGAGTCAAAGGTAAGATAAGGTCGAATTCTAGAGATGTTTTTGAGGTGTAGGTGACATGATCAGGCGAGTGATCGGGTGTAGGATGTGAAAAATCTGAATCAAAAAAGACCCCAAAACAGCAGGCATGTTGCTGGGGAGTAATAGTAGAACCACACACGGAAATGGCAATATCGGGCATAGGTAGGTTGGTGGAGGGAGGAAACACAATGAGCTCAGTTTTATACAGATTTAATTTCAGTTAGAGGAAGGGCATAATGTTAGAGTCAGGGGACAGACAATCACTGGTATTTTGTAGTAATGCAGGGGTGATGTCAGGAGATGATGGGTATAATTGGGTGTCATCAGCATAGAGATGGTACTGAAAACCAAATCTACTGATGGTTTGTCCAATAGAGGAAGTATATAGAGAGAAGAGATGGGGCCTAGTGCTGATCCCTGAAGAACCCCGACAGTAAGGGGAAGTGGAGAGGAAGAGGATCCAGCAAACAATACAGTTAAGGAGCGGTCAGAGAGGTATGATGACAACCAGGAGAGAGCAGTATACTTGAGGTCAATAGAATGGAGCATAGTGAGAAGGCGCTAGTGATCCATAGTGGCGAATGCTGCAGAGAGATCAAGGAGAATCAGCAGGGTGTAGTGACCATTAGATTTACCTGTTAGTAGATCATTAGAGACTTTAGTGAGGGCAGTTTCAGTAGAGTGTAAGAAGCGGAAACCAAATTGAAAAGGGTCAAGAAGAGCATTACCTGAGAAATAGAGGATTAGATGGGAGTGGACAAGGAATTCCAGGAGTTTAGAGATGAAGGGAATATTTGAGACAGGTCTGTAGTTAACAGTGCATTTGTGGTCGAGGGATGTTTTTGTGTGTATGCTGGCATGTTGAAATGAGGAGGAAAAGATACCAGATGAGAGAGAGATTAAATATCTCCGGTGAGTGGTGACAGGCGGGGAAAGGGATTGAAGGAGATGTGAGGAAATGGGGTCACTTGTGCAGATAGTAGGCTGAGAAGATGCAAGGTGCAGGGTAACTTCTTCTGTGACCGGTTCAAAGGTAGAAAGTGAGCTAGATCCAGTGCAGGAGGGAGGAGAATGCATAATATTAGGGGATTGGGGAAAATTTCCTGTTGGATATATATGGTCAGTTTCCTTTGAAATGATTGACCATATTGTCAGCGCTGAGGTCGATGATGTGAGTCTGCACTTTTATATTGAGAGTGAAAAGTGTCAAAAAGTCATTTAGGATTGTTGGATTGTGATGTGATAAGGGTGTTGAAGTAGATTTGTTTGGAGAGGTGAAGGGCAGAGTTGTATGCTTAAGAATAAAATTAAAATGGATGAAATATTTGGCCAGATCGGATTGTCTACACAGATGTTCACTGCATCTGCAGCACCACTGCACCACGTGCCAGGATTTCCACCTTCTGTGCTGAGTTGTTCTACATGTAGCAGGTGCAGTTTCATCCAGGACACTTTGCAATGTCTCATTATGATGTTTCATAGGGTGCTGACTAGTGTTGAGCGATACCATCCGATACCCTAAAATATCAGATCGGATAGTATCGGCCCGATACGAAAAAAGTATCGGGTATCGCCGATTCCGATACCGGAAGTCCCATTCAAGTCTATGGGACTTCCGGTATCGGAATAAGAAAACCCTTTTCTGTCCTTGTACAGCCTCTCGGGGGTGTGTACGGACTTTCCGGGGGCCTGTGCCGGCCTGCCGGGGGTCTGTGCGGACTGCCCGGGGATCTGTGCGGACTGCCGGGGGACTGTACCGGCCTGCTGGGGGGCTGTGCCGGCCTGCCGGTGGTCTGTACCCCGGGGGTTTGTGCAGGCTGCGGGGGTCTGTGCAGGCATCGTCCGATGGGACTACAAGTCCCATCGGGCGATGCCTGCTACCATGACGGTGATTGACACATTAGCCAATGATGGGACAGTAGTAGTCCCATCATCCGGCTAATGTGTTGAATGTAAAAAAAAAAAAAAATACATACTACATACATACTACATACATGCTACATACATACTACATGCTACATACATACTACATATTACATATATACTACATGCATGCAACAAACATACATACAACATATATACTACATGCATGCAACATGCATACTACATATATACTACATGCATGCAACAAACATACATACAACATATATACTACATGCATGCAACATACATACTACATGCATACTACATGCATGCAACATACATACTACATATATCCCACATGCATGCAACATGCATAATACATATATACTACATGCATGCAACATACATATATACTACATATATACTACATGCAACATATACTACATGCATGCAACATGCTTCCTACATATCTGACAAGATATAGAGTAAACGGGCACCAACCACAATATCAGTTTAGGTGGGATCACCTGGTGCATATGAATGGATTAGAGCACATGAGAAGGGAAAAGTATATGCACACAAATAGGGATCACCACAAAGATATGAAAAAAGTATCAATTTTATTAATGGACACAACAAACAGACACTTTGTGGTTAAAAACAATTAAAAAGTCTGAACAACCAGACATTGATAACAAAACAAAGACAATGGGTCATTTTAATAAATAGTTAAATGCTATGGGTCCCAAGACCAACCATACAGTATAATGCCAGGTATCTGCTAGTTACCATAACCTAGGGTCTATCAAATCAATTGTTATGACAATCATGACCTCAAATCAAAAAAATACCATATTATCAATAACTACTATGGTTACATAGAAATTCTACATATACCATGGACAGAAAATTGAATGCTTATCATGTTGCCAACACAAATAAACAGACATTAATAAGTCCCTTTCCCTAGCGTGATATCACCTGGTTTCTGAGGATGAACAAGCTACCGGGTAGGTTACATGGGACCCCCAAACCCACGCGTATCGACACAGTGATGTGTCTTTCTCAAGGTCAGTGTGATGTTCTGTTGAAGTCCTTTATATACCTATCCAATTAGTAATCACTCTTACCAGCTGAGTTTCAGAGTGGGGGAGAAAGGTAGATCGGATCTGAGTTTAATGAAACAGCGTCCTGCTCCCATCCGTGTGCAGGAGCTTATATTAAGATCATATATCACATCAATACATTCAAGCACAAGCACCAAAACATAAGGTGACGCATAGTGTGAACACGGCCACAGTTTGATGTGTCAAAAAACAATCTGGACACTGGCACAACATAACAGCAATAATAAACTTTATCTGTGCACTCAATATAATGCGCTAAAAGTGCTACCATAAGATTTAGTGATTTTTTATCCTCAGACATGAGCGACCGCGAAAGCGGCACAGACGGGGCAGAAGGAAACACACCAAGACGCAAGAAGAATATGGGACGATACAGAGAGTGGTCACCGAGCTTCAAGCGAGTGACTCGACACAACAACCGACGGTGATGGGAGAGCATAATCAGCAGGGGCCAGAACAAGACATGGCACTGGGTGAGTTGAGGATCATTAATCTTACTTCATATGTGTTGTCAACCATGGAGAGGTCAGTACTGTTAAAGGGTCTTTCATTTTCACCTATGAACATGCTGGATAAGTTTGAACTGACTAAAGATCTTTTCCTCTTTTGTAGGCAGCTGACTTTTAAAATGCTATATCAAAATCCGTCAAAAATTAATGATGTATATGATAATGATAGACAAGTACTTCGGGACCTCCTTGATCTCTTGGAAGAAAATGAACATAATGATGGGAGGCGAAAATTTACAGGTAGGTTGCCTTCTCAGGCAACTCCCTCATTTGCATTCTTCCCAGCCATACAAATCTTCTTTGAGAAGACTAGTAGAGACATTCAAAAATTAAAACTAAATAAACATGGTCATAATAACTTTTCAAAGGGAGAGAGGAGGGCGCTATCTGCTTTAAGGAATAATGATACATTTGAGATCAAGCAGGCTGACAAAGGGGGAAATTTGGTCCTATGGCCTAAGGATATGTATATGGATGAGGCCAGGCGACAATTGACTAATATTCAACATTATCAAGCCATTCCCTCTGATCCCACAGAGATTTTCAAATCTCATCTAGATAGACTACTATGTAGGGCATATCAATATGGGATAATAGATAAAAAAGAGAAGGACTTTCTAACAGTAAAACATCCAGTAGTACCAACATTTTACATGGTGCCCAAAGTCCCTAGTCTCACTGTATGGCATTGCTGTGTGAGAAATTTCCCACACAGCTTTTGCCATAAAGTGAGACTAGGGACTTTTTTTTTTACAGTGGCGGAGGAATGCAGTGCGGAAGGAAACCTACCTCCCGTCATTGGATTCCTGGAGCCCATAGAGAACGGTAGCATCAGCTGATGCTGCTGTTCTCCATGCAAGATCATCGTGGGACACTTGTGGACTTCTGCGGATCAGGGGTAAGTATATTGGTGGTTTGTTATTTTAATATTTATTCCACAGATGACAATGGCTTTGGGGAACAAAGTGACAAGTGATGGTGAGTATGTACTCTATGTTATATGTACTGTATGTCTATATGTATGTATTGTATGAATGTATTGTATGTAGTATATATGTATGTTGCATGCATGTAGTATATATGTAGTATATATGTAGTATGCATGTTGCATGCATGTGGTATATATGTAGTATGTATGTTGCATGCATGTAGTATATATGTAGTATATATGTAGTATGCATGTTGCATGCATGTGGTATATATGTAGTATGTATGTAGTATGTGTGTTGCATGTAGTATACTGTATATGTAGTATATATGTATGTTGCATGTATGTAGTTTATATGTGGTATATATGTAGTATGCATGTTGCATGCATGTAGTATATATGTACAGTGGGGAAAAAAAGTATTTAGTCAGTCAGCAATAGTGCAAGTTCCACCACTTAAAAAGATGAGAGGCGTCTGTAATTTACATCATAGGTAGACCTCAACTATGGGAGACAAACTGAGAAAAAAAATCCAGAAAATCACATTGTCTGTTTTTTTTTTCATTTTATTTGCATATTATGGTGGAAAATAAGTATTTGGTCAGAAACAAAATTTCATCTCAATACTTTGTGATATATCCTTTGTTGGCAATGACAGAGGTCAAATGTTTTCTGTAAGTCTTCACAAGGTTGCCACACACTGTTGTTGGTATGTTGGCCCATTCCTCCATGCAGATCTCCTCTAGAGCAGTGATGTTTTTGGCTTTTCGCTTGGCAACACGGACTTTCAACTCCCTCCAAAGGTTTTCTATAGGGTTGAGATCTGGAGACTGGCTAGGCCACTCCAGGACCTTGAAATGCTTCTTACGAAGCCACTCCTTCATTGCCCTGGCGGTGTGCTTTGGATCATTGTCATGTTGAAAGACCCAGCCACGTTTCATCTTCAATGCCCTTGCTGATGGAAGGAGGTTTGCACTCAAAATCTCACGATACATGGCCCCATTCATTCTTTCATGTACCCAGATCAGTTGTCCTGGCCCCTTTGCAGAGAAACAGCCCCAAAGCATGATGTTTCCACCACCATGCTTTACAGTAGGTATGGTGTTTGATGGATGCAACTTAGTATTCTTTTTCCTACAAACACGACAAGTTGTGTTTCTACCAAACAGTTCCAGTTTGGTTTCATCAGACCATAGGACATTCTCCCAAAACTCCTCTGGATCATCCAAATGCTCTCTAGCAAACTTCAGACGGGCCCGGACATGTACAGGCTTAAGCAGTGGGACACGTCTGGCACTGCAGGATCTGAGTCCATGGTGGCGTAGTGTGTTACTTATGGTAGGCCTTGTTACATTGGTCCCAGCTCTCTGCAGTTCATTCACTAGGTCCCCCCGCGTGGTTCTGGGATTTTTGCTCACCGTTCTTGTGATCATTCTGACCCCACGGGGTGGGATTTTGCGTGGAGCACCAGATCGAGGGAGATTATCAGTGGTCTTGTATGTCTTCCATTTTCTAATTATTACTCCCACAGTTGATTTCTTCACTCCAAGCTGGTTGGCTATTGCAGATTCAGTCTTCCCAGCCTGGTGCAGGGCTACAATTTTGTTTCTGGTGTCCTTTGACAGCTCTTTGGTCTTCACCATAGTGGAGTTTGGAGTCAGACTGTTTGAGGGTGTGCACAGGTGTCTTTTTATACTGATAACAAGTTTAAACAGGTGCCATTACTACAGGTAATGAGTGGAGGAAAGAGGAGACTCTTAAAGAAGAAGTTACAGGTCTGTGAGAGCCAGAAATCTTGATTGCTTGTTTCTGACCAAATACTTATTTTCCACCATAATATGCAAATAAAATGAAAAAAAAAACAGACAATGTGATTTTCTGGATTTTTTTTTCTCAGTTTGTCTCCCATAGTTGAGGTCTACCTATGATGTAAATTACAGACGCCTCTCATCTTTTTAAGTGGTGGAACTTGCACTATTGCTGACTGACTAAATACTTTTTTTCCCCACTGTATGTTGCATGCATGTAGTATATATGTTGTATATATGTATGTTGCATGCATGTGGTATATATGTAGTATGCATGTAGTATATATGTGGTATTTATGTAGTATGTATGTTGCATGCATGTAGTATATATGTAGTATGCATGTAGTATATATGTGGTATTTATGTAGTATGTATGTTGCATGCATGTAGTATATATGTAGTATATATGTAGTAT
Organism: Dendrobates tinctorius; assembly: GCF_039654945.1. Lineage (NCBI taxonomy): Eukaryota > Metazoa > Chordata > Amphibia > Anura > Dendrobatidae > Dendrobates > Dendrobates tinctorius. The sequence continues at coordinate 31,594,498 of NW_027361689.1, forward strand.
ATATGTAGTAAGTATGTTGCATGTAGTATATATGTAGTATATATGTATGTTGCATGCATGTAGTATATATGTGGTATATATGTAGTATGCATGTTGCATGCATGTAGTATACAGTCACATGTAAAAGTTTGGGCACCCCTATTAATGTTAACCTTTTTTCTTTATAACAATTTTGGTTTTTGCAACAGCTATTTCCGTTTCATATATCTAATAACTGATGGACTCAGTTATATTTCTGGATTCAAATGAGGTTTATTGTACTAACAGAAAATGTGCAATCTGCATTTAAACAAAATTTGACCGGTGCAAAAGTATGGGCACCCTTATCATTTTCTTGATTTGAACACTCCTAACTACTTTTTACTGACTTCCTGAAGCACTAAATTGGTTTTGTATCCTCATTAAGCCTTGAACTTCATAGCCAGGTGTATCAAATCATGAGAAAAGGTATTTAAAGTGGCCACTTGCAAGTAGTTCTCCTATTAGATTCTCCTATGAAGAGTGGCATCATGGGCTCCTCAAAACAACTCTCAAATGATCTGAAAACAAAGATTATTCAACATAGCTTTTCAGGGGAAGGATACAAAAAGTTGTCTCAGAGATTTAACCTGTCAGTTTCCTCTGTGAGGAACATAATAAGGAAATGGAAGAACACAGGTACAGTTCTTGTTAAGCCCAGAAGTGGCAGGCCAAGAAAAATATCAGAAAGGCAGAGAAGAAGAATGGTGAGAACAGTCAAGGACAATCCACAGACCACCTCCAAAGACCTGCAGCATCATCTTGCTGCAGATGGTGTCACTGTGCATCGGTCAACAATACAGTGCACTTTGCACAAGGAGGAGCTGTATGGGAGAGTGATGCGAAAGAAGCCGTTTCTGCAAGCACGCCACAAACAGAGTCGCCTGAAGTATGCAAAAGCACATTTGGACAAGCCAGTTACATTTTGGAAGAAGGTCCTGTGGACTGATGAAACAAAGATTGAGTTGTTTGGTCATACAAAAAGGCGTTATGCATGCGCTGTATTGTTGACCGATGCACAGTGACACCATCTGCAGCAAGATGATGCTGCAGGTCTTTGGAGGTGGTCTGTGGATTGTCCTTGACTGTTCTCACCATTCCTCTTCTCTGCCTTTCTGATATTTTTCTTGGCCTGCCACTTCTGGGCTTAACAAGAACTGTACCTGTGTTCTTCCATTTCTTTACTATGTTCCTCACAGTGGAAACTGACAGGTTAAATCACTGAGACAACTTTTTGTATCCTTCCCCTGAAAAGCTATGTTGAATAATCTTTGTTTTCAGATAATTTGAGAGTTGATTTGAGGAGCCCATGATGCCACTCTTCATAGGAGAATCAAATAGGAGAACTACTTGCAAGTGGCCACTTTAAATACCTTTTCTCATGATTGGATACACCTGGCTATGAAGTTCAAAGCTCAATGAGGTTACAAAACCAATTTAGTGCTTCAGGAAGTCAGTAAAAAGTAGTTAGGAGTGTTCAAATCAAGAAAATGATAAGGGTGCCCATACTTTTGCACCGGTCAAATTTTGTATAAATGCAGATTGCACATTTACTGTTAGTACAATAAACCTCATTTGAATCCAGAAATATAACTGAGTCCATCAGTTATTAGATATATGAAACTGAAATAGCTGTTGCAAAAACCCAAATTGTTATAAAGAAAAAAGGTTAACATTAATAGGGGTGCCCAAACTTTTACATATGACTGTATATGCTGTATATATGTATGTTGCTTGCATGTGGCATATATGTAGTATGCATGTAGCATATTTGTAGTATGTATGTAGTATGTATGTATGTATGTTGCATGCATGTGGTATATATGTAGTATGCTGCATGCATGTAGTATATATGTATGTTGCATGCATGTAGTATATATGTGGTATATATGTAGTATGCATGTTGCATGCATGTGTTATATATGTAGTATGCTGCATGCATGTAGTATATATCTATGTTGCATGCATGTAGTATATATGTGGTATATATGTAGTATGCATGTAGTATATATGTTGTATGTATGTATGTTGCATGCATGTAGTATATATGTGGTATATATGTAGTATGCATGTTGCATGCATGTGGTATATATGTTGTATATATGTATGTTGCATGCATGTGGTATATATGTTGTATGCATGTAGTATATATGTAGTATGTATGTAGTATGTATGTTGCATGCATGTAGTACATATGTAGTATGTATGTTGCATGTAGCATATGTGTAGTATATATGTATGTTGCATGCATGTAGTATATATGTTTTATATATGTATGTTGCATGCATGTGGTATATATGTGGTATGTATGTTGCATGTAGTATATATGTTGTATATATGTATGTTGCATGCATGTAGTATATATGTTTTATATATGTATGTTGCATGCATGTGGTATATATGTAGTATATATGTGGTATATATGTAGTATGCATGTTGCATGCATTTGGTATATATGTAGTATGCATGTATGTTGCATGCATGTAGTATATATGTAGTATGCATGTAGTATATATGAAGTATACATGTATGTTGCATTCATGTAGTATATATGTGGTATATATGTAGTATGGATGTTGCATGCATGTAGTATATATGTAGTATGTATGTATGTTGCATGCATGTAGTATATATGTGGTATATATGTAGTATGCATGGTGCATGCATGTAGCATTTATGTAGTATGCATGTTGCATGTAGTATATATGTATGCTGCATGCATGTAGTATATATGCGGTATATATGTAGTATGCATGTTGCATGCATGTGGTATATGTAGTATGTATGTATGTTGCATGCATGTAGTATATATGTAGTATGCATGTTGCATGCATGTAGTCTCGTATGTAGTATGTATGTAGCATGTATGTAGTATGTATATTGCATGTATGTAGCATGTATGTAGTATGTATGTAGTATGTTTTCTTTTTTTTTTTTTACATTCAACACATTAGCCGGATGATGGGACTACTACTGTCCCATCATTGGCTAATCTGTCAATCACGGTCACGGTAGCAGGCATCGCCCGATGGGACTTGCAGTCCCATCGGACGATGCCTGCACAGACCCCCGCAGCCTGCACAGACCCCCGGACAGTCGGCACAGACCACCGGCAGGCCGGCACAGCCCCCCGGCAGGCCGATACAGACCCCCGGCAGTCCGCACAGACCCCCGGGCAGTCGGCACAGACCCCCAGCAGGCCGGCACAGACCCCCGGGCAGGCCGGTACAGACCCCCGGGCAGGCCGGTACAGACCCCCGGGCAGTCGGCACAGACCCCCCCGGAAGGCCCGAACTGACGGCGCATCATGATGCGCACAGACCGCGCATCATGATGACGTCATTTCGGCAGCCAATCAGAGCCACAACAGTGGCTCATTGCATTATGGGAACTTCCAATTCCGATATCCGATATTGAAAAAATATCGGTACTCGGTATCGGAATTCCGATACAGTGAATATCGGCCGATACGATACCCGATATTTGCAGTATCGGAATGCTCAACACTAGTGCTGACAATACGTGCTCTGTTGCCGATCCCCACGCCCCGACGCACGTTTCACCCTTACTGCTTCTTCCGAGGGCGGCACCCTATTAGGTAAATATCTTTCACATTTGATCTGCTACACAAATGTGTTGATCTGATTAGGAGCAGGATTTTGTCCGCCTGTATAATTTTATATAGGCCTTCTTTAACATGCAAATCATTGTTTTCCTAGGCATTAACTTATAAATATTTTGTAGGGTGTTCTTTGTTCACATGATTCATGATGCTCTTTCTTATATGGGATACAAATGTACCAATTATGGACTGATGTAATTAATTATGGTTTTGAGCAAATAATTATTAGAAGTGGTCTGCAGCTGTCCTCTTGTGGGTATAAATTCTATGGATTTATATATATGTGGTCATTTTAAAAATTCTTTAATTGTTTCAATAAAAGGAATATTTTAAAATTTACTAAGGTGGTTCTCTTCTTTTGCGGTTGATACAATAATTTGTTGCCACTATGTAACATGAGTGTATAAGTATTTGGCTAATTCTGAACACAACCACATCCCCAATTATAAAAAGGTATTCACATTTATGCAACCAAATTATTTTAGCTTTATTATTTTTAATTTCCCCCTCAAAATTATTTCAGCTTGTTTCTTACTGGATTTGTACAGATTATAGGGGACGTTAAAGGCGAAAAATGATTTTTCTTGGTATGATTTTTTGTATATGACAAAAACTTGGTATTTTAACAGGGGTGTGTGGACTTTTTATATTCATGATATAAACTCAGTATAGGAATGGATACAGAGGTCCATGATTTTCAACACTTACAATACAGTTCTCAGAGATCTGTCTTGTACCGAGCTGTCACATTACAAGGAGAGAGTTTTATTTACTGACAGTTATCCTAGAGGAATTATACTGAATTACAGCAAGCAGAGATCTAGAAAACCATATGGAGTTGATAAAGAAAGCAAATTAGAAAATTGTATTACTTTATATAGTATTGATAAGCGCATCTGCCAAAATTCGCATTGAATTTGTGAAATTTGAATCGATTCTACATTATTTTGTACATTTTCCAGACCCCAGAACATAATAAACATATGTAAAGAAAATGTAAAAGAATTCTACCCACTCGGTCCTCACCTGCTTGCTGAGCAGCCCCGCTCTTCTCTGGTCATTTTATTCAGTCACGTCATCTTCGCGGTCTTTAGTGTGCCGTTTTTAGTGTCTTCTGGTGCTTCATGTTATGTCTCCTGTGCTGACTAGATTGTGGTGTTATAATGTTGTGGGGGACACAGTAAAGATGCAAGATGCCAGAAAACAACAAAGATAGCCGGGTGACCTGACCGAAAAAGACAGGATAGGGGTGGGTGAGTACTAAAGGGATTGACAACTACTTGGACAACCTCTTCTCAATCCCTGTTTCCCCCAATTAAAATACTAACACATAAACTCATCTCTGGTGACGGTGCCACTCCAGCGGTGTTGGCACTATTACTTTCATGCTATGACAGTCTTTGGTAAGATAGTAGGACCTCAAACTGTCCCTGGAACTGCGACCCTAACTATACCTGTCCCAGGGGTACTCTTGATGGTAGAGAGGCCCGAGTCTCCTGTTAATATCCTAAGCTGTCCCCTCTCTCTCCCCAAGGGGGCCTGGGACTGATGTTAGTGTATAAACACGCAAGACAAACAGGGATCACAAAAAGCAAAGGGAGGTATATAGTGTAGGATAGGTTAAAAAGATAGGCAAATACTAACCTCCCGGGAGTAAGATAATGGAGAAAGCATACACCCAAAAACAGCACGCAACAATCCAGCAGCAACTACAAACTCCAACTCCAGCACACCAACTCCAGCAAGCCAGGAAGTAAACTTTCACAGGCATAAATCAGATGGTCTGACCAAGTTTCATAGAGATAGAAAATGAGCAGGTCAGGAGCACCTGTGAGATGGAACTACATGTCTCTAATCAGCATACAAAGAGTTGTTAACCTCTTCAGCGCCAAAAGGAAACAAAGTCAATTTAATATGAGGAAAAAAAAAACACAGGCTAAATTGAAGACCTGCGACTCACAGTACCTAAAGATTGCCTTAAGGGGGTTTTACACATAGCGATATCGCTAGCGATATCGCTATAACGTCACCGATTTTGTGACGTTATAGCGATATCGCTATGTGTGATACTTACCTCCGACCGGCTCCCTCACTGTCCATCGCTGATCGCGCGAGAATGTCCGGCTCCATTTCTCGTCGGGCGCTTCCTGCTGGCGCCGACGAGCGACGCGTGGAGGCGGGCGGGAGAACGTCAGGATCGATGTGTGTGAAAGGTGAGTATCGTGTGCTGCGTCGCTGCTGCATTGCTGTGAGGTCTGCCTGTGTGACAGCTCACTAGTGATCATTTAGCGATGCACCAGCGATCCTGACCGGGTCGGATCGCTGGTCGGATCGCTGGTGCATCGCTAAATGTAAAGGGGCCTTTACTCCAGATCTCCCAGGAGAACGTGACACACTCGTGACAGGTACTTCCCGAGATTACATGACATTGTTATGCCACGTGAGCCCTGCAGGCAGTAAGTGGCGCCTTCACTTTCCTCACCTTTGGACAAATGTGACATCCAGAGGAAGTGAAAGCAGCCACAGTTCTCACTTCCTTTCAGTGTCAATTATGTTCAAAGGAGAGGAGAGTGAAGCCGCCACTGATTGGCAGCAGGGATCACGTGACATAACAATGTCATGCGATCCCCAGAAGAGCCAGGGCTGACACCATTGCAATAATGCTTGTACGGGAGGTGAGTATAGGTGTGTTTTTTAATGGAAGCAAACATATGAACTGAGAAGGACTTGTCCAAGTAGTGGTTAACCCCTTTAATGTATTTTTTTAACCCTTTATCATCCCATTGATGAATTTAAACAAATTAAATCACACAAAAAATAAGTTCAATGTTTATTTCGAAGTGATTCGCTCATCTATTATAGATTGATTAATACAGGGTTTAGTGACAAATTGAAGACTTTAAACAAGTTTAAGAAAAGATAAGGGCTAGAGATGAGAAAATATATTCTCAAGGTTCTGATCCAGTGACCAGGTCAGTATTCAAAGGTCACCGGGTGGGAGCCATGGGAACTTCTTCCTACTTTCCTGCCGGTATCACCGGCTCCTGTTTTGATTACATGTTGCCCTGATTTATCAATCAAAAGAGGATGGCTGCTGGTAGGTAAGAGGGGGTTCTCGCGGCTCCTGCCCAGTGGCCACAGAATACTGACATGGATCAATAGATATACAGTATATCTATCATTCTGCCCATGATGTGTCTTGAAAACTTTGTTATATTTTGGTTACAATATTCATTTTAGATGATAAAAATCAGGTTAATAAAATAATAGTTACTGTATAAGAAACTTTACAATAACTTTAATAAATGGATGAATGAAAAGATGGATGAATGAAAGGATGGATGGATATTTGGATGGATGGATGAATAAAAGGATAGATGAATGGATGGATATTTGGATGGATGAATGAAAGGAAGGATGAATGAATGAAAGGATAGATGGATGGATAGATGAATGAAAGGAAGAATGAAAGGATGGATGGTTGAATGAATGAAAGGATGGATGGATGGATGAACGAAAGGATGAATGAATGAAAGGATGGATGGATGAATGAAAGGATGGATGGATATTTGGATGGATGGATAGATAGCAATATAATACAATATAATCCTGATAACCACACACCAGATATTTATGTAGATAAATGTGCTATATAATGTAGACTTTCCTCCCTACAGATGCACGCTGTGTGATGAGATTATGACTTTCTCTACGTCCAATCATGCCCGTATTTCCTTGTCGTTTCTATACTGAGACAAGGGAACAATACAACTGCATTGAATTGATAGAAATGACTGCCAGCTCTTAAGTGTCTCCTTTCTTACACTGTGCAGACAGTAAAGTCCATACTACACCCATCATACAATGGAGATGTCAGACATACATTGCTGTAGTGTCATGCCTACAAATGTACCACAGCTGCGCTTGTATAGTATGACACTGACATGCCAGTCCAGACTAAACATCATATACCAGTCAATACGTCTCGGCTTTACACATGTTGATGTTTTCTCTTTTTTTTACTATAGGCAGTGATTATAGTCAGTGCTGTCATGTACTGTAAGTGTATTCGCATATATTCCACCTTGGTGGACGCCCATCCGGCCATGTATTCCATCTGGCATTACTGATAAAATGTGATTATCCGAATAAAGCCATCATTTCTAAGCATTTAATGCATTTGGCAGATAAGTTTGCCTACTTTTTGGCCGGTGTCTTGACTGCTTCTTGTTCCATCGTCTTTTGGACTACTTGTAGCTATTGGTTTCCAATATTCTTAGCCACCTGCTGTCAATTTCAAGCTTCTTCCTGAACTACACGGACCAAGTATTGGGACATGTAGGTTCAACATTCAATTCCGGTTTTTCAGTCCCATATTTTTCTCTGTTTTAGTTTTATCAAGGTATAATGTACAAAAATCACAGTAAAATAAAGTTTGAAAAGGAGTTTTCTATTTTGTTTCAGTCCTCTTGGCACATAATTGCCCACATTTGCAAATAATTTTAGTGCACTTTTAACTTCTCACACAAGCTCACTTCTGCTGGTGGACAGCTTACAATCTGATAATCTAATACTTAGAAAACATTAAAGGTGGGTAGATTATAAGTTTTTTTATATTTAGTGCAACAATGTGAATAACATCTCTAGAAATAGTAAAAGATGCAAGACCTATGAAGGACTTTCACTGCCCATATTTTTAATACTGCAATCTTCACTGTAGTGCTCACTGGGGTTACTTGCTAAGCCCCAGTAGCTTGTCCATATGGCGTCCGGAGATCACTGGATCCATTCAGAACAGAGGCAGTGATGTAACTAGAATCCCATGGGTTCCGGTGCAAAATTTGGACCTGAAACGTACCCTCCACAAACCCCATCGCCCCCGCTTGTTGGTCAGATGTATAAGCCCTTTTTGCATTCTAAATCCTATAAAAACATAGGAGTTGCCCCCCTCACCCATTATGTATTAATGTCCCCTATCTTGGGCTCCTTCCTGGTATACATGTGCACAAGCAACTCGGATAACTGCAGCCTTGAAATGATTGTTAAGAAAAGGCCATTCAAAAGTTTGGGGGAGATTCACAAGGAGTGGACTGCTGCTGGAGTCATTGCTTCAAAAGCCACCACACACAGACGTATCCAGGACATGGGCTACAAGTGTCGCATTCCTTGTGTCAAGCCACTCATGACCAATAGACAACGCCAGAAGTGTCTTACCTGAGCCAACTAGTAAAAGAACAGGACTGTTGCTCAGTGTCCAAGGTGTTGATTTCAGATGAAAATAAATTAAGTACATTTTGCATTTCATTTGGAAATCAAGGTCCCAGACTCTGGAGGAAGAGTGGAGAGGCCACAATCCAAGCTGCTGGAGGTCTAGTGTGAAGTTTCCACAATGAGTGATGGTTTGGGGAGCCATGTCATCTGCTGGTGTAGGTCCACTGTGTTTTATCAAGACCAAAGTCAGCACAGCCGTCCACCAGGAAATTATAGAGCACTTCATGCTTCCCTGTGCAGACAAACTTTTTGGAGATGGAAATTTCATTCTGCAGCAGGACTGGGCACCAGTCCACACTGCCAAAAGTACCAATACCTGGTGTAAAAACAACAGTATCACTGTGCTTAATTGGCCAGCATACTCTGAATCTATGGGGTATTGTCAAGAGGAAGACACCAGACCCAGCAGCTGAAGGCTGCTATCAAAGCAACCTGAGCTTCCATAACCCCTCAGCAGTGCCACAGGCTGATCACCTCCATGCCACGCTGCATCGATGCAGTAATTGATGCAAAGGAACCCCAACCAAGTATTGAGGGCATTTACAGAATATACATTTCAGTAGGCCAACATTTCGGATTTTAAATTTCTTTTCTGGTGTTATAAAGTATTCTAATTTACTGAGATAATGACTTTTGGGTTTTCATTGGCTGTAAGCCATAATCCTCAACATTAGCAGAAATAAACACTTGAAATAGATCACTCTCTGTAATGACTCTATATAATATATGAGATTCACTTTTTGTATTGAAGAGTAGAAATAAATTAACTTTTTGATGATATTCTAATTTTGCGAGAGGCACCTGTATATATAACCTCCATCCTGGTATATAATGTATATCCGTTATCCTCGTATATATGTCCCTTATCCTGAGATCCATCCTGGTATATATGTCCCTTATCCTGGGCCACATCCTGGTATATATGTAAGAGGATGAACTGTGATTATAAAAGGAAAGCACTAGGACCCTGTGGTGTTTGCCTGCTGCAGCTAAGAGCAGTTGCTGCGAGTGCCCGGGAGTCTGTGTGTGCTGGGTGGTGGGACCTAGTGTCGGCTGTCTAGAGCTGTAAGGAAAGCTTCAGTAAGAGGAGAGACTGTCCTGAGAAACAATTTGTGTGTGGAGCAGCTTGTGAGAAGAAAAGAGAATGGACCCTGTAAGAGACTGTTCACTGCCAGCGTGTGGGGAGAGTGTTAACCCCTTCATCTCGGGAGCCTGAGGCCTTGCTGTGGAACAGAGACAGTGCGTTTCTTAGTGCTGTGTGACTGAGGAGCTCTGTAGAGTCCCTGTTGTGGTGAGCTGAGAAGCAATATTGGACAGATATTTTATACAGAATCAGGCAGATTGCTTCTAGGAGAATTCGTGAGGAGTACAGGAGGTGTTCTGTCCAGCCATATAATTGCTGTCTAGAAAGTCTAGTCATTTTTTATGTCTTCGATTATTACAGACATTGTATTTTTGTGTGTATTAATCCTTCATATATTTAATACTGTAAGGTAACAGCACCACCTGCTGGCCGTTTAATGCATAGATTCTAGTTTAATTTGCAATGTATTGTGGGATTGTTCCTGTTACATCATAGTCTTGTTTATGACACTGTGAGGGGAACAGCAGCCATTATTCCTCCTTGTGTCTTAGGAGAAACTACACCATTCATGTTCTTCATGCTTCTTAAACAGCCTGCTCTAAGCATAGTTGGTAAGCACTATCTAGGTGTTATAATCCTGTGTTTATAACGTTTGTTGTATTAAATAGTAAATCATCAGCTATGTATTACCTCATGGTACCTATGTATTACCTCATGGTACCTAAGTATTACCTCATGGTACCTATGTATTACCTCATGGTACCTATGTATTACCTCATGTTACCTATGTATTACCTCATGGAACCTATGTATTACCTCATGGTACCTATGTATTACCTCATGTTACCTATGTATTACCTCATGTTACCTATGTATTACCTCATGGTACCTATGTATTACCTCATGTTACCTATGTATTACCTCATGTTACCTATGTATTACCTCATGGAACCTATGTATTACCTCATGGTACCTATGTATTACCTCATGGTACCTATGTATTACCTCATGGAACCTATGTATTACCTCATGGAACCTATGTATTACCTCATGGTACCTATGTATTACCTCATGGAACCTATGTATTACCTCATGGAACCTATGTATTACCTCATGGAACCTATGTATTACCTCATGGTACCTATGTATTACCTCATGGAACCTATGTATTACCTCATGGTACCTATGCAGCAAAGCGTAATATGGAAAAAATTCCAGCATCCAGATCAGTAATTAGATTAAAAAATTTTTTATTCCTTTATTCCAAAATGTAAAAAAATCATAAGATTCTCCATCATGATAAGAGACGCATCAGGACGTGTAGTTGGACGCGTTTCGGACAAAAAACAGTCCTTATTCTAAGACAACACATAATACATCTGAACACATGCTTATAAAGGGAAACAAAGGAAGTCAAGGAACAATCAAGACTAAACATAGCCAGCTGATTAATAGGAGGTAGTAAGTCAAAATCACACTTACAAAACACTCAAAATCTCACTCCTAATATTCATACCCGTTGGAACTCTGCTTTGTAACAATAACATCCATTTTGCCTCTCGGCGTAATAATAAATCATTTAAATTTCCACCTACGCTTTTTGTCTGCACCTTCTCTATGGCATTAACCCTAAAGTTGCTGAGATCTCCTTTATGTATATGCAAAAAATGTCGAGAAGCAGCAGACAAACTGCGTGTAGTAGTGTGACCTACGTCATAAACGTGCTCGGAAATACGACGTCTCAAGGTGCGTGAAGTATTTCCCACATACTGAATATTACAATCCACGCATGTTATGACATAGATCACACCAGTAGAACCACAGTTCAAAAAAGATTTTATTTTAAATTCCTTTCCATTAACAGAAGATACTATTTTTTCTGTGTTCCACATAAACCTACATAGCCCACAGTTTTTCTGAGCACATTTAAAAGATCCACAAGTGGGTAACCAATTAGTTATACTTGCTGAACTGTCTGAAAAATATTTGTTAGCATGTCTATTGGCACTAGTATGATCACTTGGAGATACCTTATTAGCAATAGTTTTATTCCTCCTTGAAACAAATCTAATCTCATCCTTCAGTATATTCTTTAATGTATCATCAACATACAAAATAGGGAGGAATTTTTTAATAATATGAACAATCCTGTAGTAGTCAGTACTAAAATTAGTTGAAAAAACAATAGGTGACCGACCCTCCACAGAATTTGGTGTTTTTCTGCTTTCCTTCTGCAAATAATCCTCTCTACTTTTTTCATCCGTTCTATGCTTAGCTTTCTGAATGTCTACCTTAGTATAACCCCTCTTTATAAAACGTTTACCAATGATCTCACATTGTTTATCGTATAGATTAGGCGTGGTACATGTTCTTTTTGCTCTTACAAACTCCCCTGTAGGTATATTAGCTATAACATGCCGTGGATGGCAGCTAGATGCGTGTAACAATGAATTGCCTGCCGTAGGTTTTCTAAAAATATCACAATCAATCTTTCTTTCTTCCAAATTTGCCGACAAAAGAATAACCAAAAACGAAATTGTCTTGGCATCAAATTGATATGTGAAACGTATATTGCATGGATTATTATTAATATAGAACATGAAATTCTCAATATTAAATACATCACCATCCCACACAATTATAACATCATCAATAAGTCTCAGAAAAAGAAAAATATCAGAAGAAAAAGGATTTTTTTCAGAAAAAATATACTCCTCCTCCCACCAGGCCATAAAAATATTAGCAAGAGACGGCGAAAACTTGGAACCCATGGAACAGCCTTGCACCTGTAAATAAAGATCATCCAAAAAAGAAAAAAAATTGTTTTTTAACAAAAAATAGGTCACTTCAATCAAATACATCTGTAAATCTTCTGAAAAATTACTGTATTTCTGTAAATAAGTAGTAAGAGCCAAAATAGCCAAATCGTGTGGGATGGAAGTGTACAAACTTTGTACATCACAAGTGAGCCAACAAAAGGAACTTCGCCATTCCACCTGAGAAAAAATACTAAGAACATGCTTGGAATCCTGCACATAGCTAGGTGAAATAGTGGCTAGAGGTTTTAATCTTGCATCCAACCATTCTGACAAATTTTCATATTTTTCCATATTACGCTTTGCTGCAGAGGGATCCTGTTTCCACATTCCGTGCACCGATCGGACTTATAGCTGTCTTCTTTGGGGTGAGCTGAAAAAATTTTCTTTTTTTACCTCATGGTACCTATGTATTACCTCATGTTACCTAAGTATTACCTTATGGTACCTATGTATTACCTCATGGTACCTATGTATTACCTCATGGAACCTATATATTACCTCATGGTACCTATATATTACCTCATATTACTGTATATTGCAGACTATCTGTATTTTATGCTCTGTGCAGTTATATATTCTGAAATGCTCCTGTTATTGCATCCTATAGTTTCACCCTTTCCTGTCTCATCTGCAATCAATAAAAGGTTACAATTTTACAGCCTCTTTTCTTAAAGAAGACAGGGGGTTTAGCTACATGTCTCATTGCACACCCTGCTAACGTGTATGAGGACAGTATAGGAGGAGAAACGGTATCTTGAGGCTACAGAACTATAAGTCCCCAGCATTTGGGCTCGGTACTGACCGATAAGACGAGGAACCTTGTGTTGCTGCAACTGATTGGCGCCGAAGATTTGGAACTGGCTGCTGCCTATGCAATCTATATGCCTGAGAGGAGACTCACCTCAGATTAATGGTACCATAGTCATAGATACCCGGGTATCCCTAGTTGAAGCGCTTAAGGACCTTTGTATTATATTTATATGTATTGATATTGTAAATTTGTATAGGTTATACTCAGTGTGCCATTCCAGGGGTCCCGTGATATCACTTCATTCGATTACACCTGTTCTCTGAGTACCTGAATTGACCCTTTTGACAGGTAAATTTATTTTAAATCCCAGTGTAATACACTTTTCAGGGAACCTTGTTTTGGCATAGTGATTTCATCTCCGGCTGAGTGAGTGCACTGTATAATGGTATTTCAATCTGTTTCCTCCACAAAATAAGTTCTACTTTATCTGCTGTTTGAGTAAAGACAATTCTGGGATTTCTGCCTCAGTCTCGGTTTGTGACCCACTGGATCTTATTCGGATCTCTAGTCATTACATATATATCCCTCATCCTGGTGTGTATGTTTCACAACCTGGTATATGATATGGTATATTAATGATTCTACTCACCTTCCCTCTGCTCCCATGCCACACTGTGTCACCTTCTGAAGCTGGCAGCTGACTTTCGTTTGCTAGCGACAGGAGCGCATTACGTCACTGATTGGCCAGCAGCGCATTAACCCCTTTGCTGAAATACACTGCATCCGAGGATGCACATCCTGTTGTAGTTTGCGTTGGTGTTGGCCAGACCTCACCTGTGCGGGCCTGGTCATGGTTGCGACCTATGCAATCGCGATTGTTACGCCTCTGGGCAGAGTCATGCTGCTCTATTGAAGTCTGTGTACCTTGAAAAAGAGAAAACATAACCATTGATAAACTGTTCTTGTCCTCTCCTTTGGGGTCCCCAGGTTTTCTCTCAGAGACGGGCACCTAGATTGCAGGAGTTATAAACCTGAGATATACATTTACAATGATGTGGAATTAAAGCTCATCTCAAGTTGATGTACTGTACATGCACGGTGCTAGATTATTTTTGGGTTAAAGTGATATTCCATCAAGTAATTTTTGTGATTATTCATTTCATTATATAACTTTATAAAAGTCAGCGTTTTGATTCTTCTTACGCTGTAGTGCCACAAAGTGACAGGTGAACGCAGGTGATCTGTCGGCGGCGGAGTGATACAATAATGGAGATAATCCTCCACATTGTATCACTGGAGATCGTCTTGGGACAATCGTATTAAAAGGATTACGTTTGACAGGTAGTATAGTGTTTGTTTATTATTTTAATTTTTTTTCAGGTGATCAATGGCTTCAGGGATTAGCAGAATACGGTGAGTATGAACTATATGTGTGTATGTGTTTTTTTTCTTTTTTACATTCAACACATTAGCCGGATGATGGGACTACTACTGTCTCATCATTAGCTAATGTGTCAATCAATCACTGTCACTGTAGCAGGCATAGCCCGATGGGACGTGTAGTCCCATCGGACAATGCCTGCATACACACACATACAAACACACACGCAGGCCCCCGCACAGACCCCTGCATACCCCTGCACAGCCCCGCACACCCCCGCACAGACCCACATACCCCTGCACAGACCCCCGCACAGCCCTGCATACCCCCGTACAGACCCGCATACCCTCGCATAGACCTCCGCACAGACCCGCATACCCCCCGCACAGCCCCGCATACCCACTCACAGTCCCTCACACAGACTTGCATACCACCGCACCGACCCCCGCACAGACTCCCGCACAGCCCCACATACCCCCGCACAGGCCCGCCACACACAAACACACACAAAGCCTGCACACACCATACAGGCACACAGTGTCAGCGCATGCGCAGTTAAAAAAAACGGAATCCGTCACTGGATTCCGTCATTTGTCGAACAGCGGCGGATCCATCGCCCATAGGCTTCTATTCTAGCAAAATTCAGACAGCGACGGATCCATCGCCCATAGGCTTCTATTCTAGCAAAAATTGGACAGCGACGGATCCATCACTGTCCAATTTTTCAACGTAGACAAAAAACGTTTCTATGTCCGTTGACTCCGGCCGACGGACAAAGAATTTCCGACGGAAAATCCGGCCATCCGTCGCAATCCGTCGCTAATACAAGTCTATGAGAAAAAACGGATCCAGCAGTATCAGTCGCCGGATCTGTTTTTTTCAAAATTCGACGGATTGTGACTGATGGCAAAAAACTGATATGTAAAAGCAGCTTAGCCCGCTTGCTACAACTCATCAACTTTTCAAGTTTCTTTGGTTTATCCTTCTATCAAATTTGCAGTCTAACATGAGATACCGATCAACTGAGATCTATGCATGTCAACTAATATCGAAGGATGACATCATCAATATATCTGACACAGAAAGAAGAGGTTCCCTGTGCAAGAACAAAATATTGGCCCTTTGCAGTCCATATAGCTGATAATAATGCACAGGTTCATATGTTTTGGAGGTGTAAATGGCCTCCCTACCTCTTTGTCCCCGGTGTAGCTGCACAGGTGGCACCAATGATATGTCCAACCCAGTATCTGTCAATGATTTGCTGAATTAATTAATAATAAGTTACTTTACTACAACAAATATATAGGTACCAATGGGACCTATGGTAGTTCATATTCTCAAATTAAGCCAAATGTTCTATATTGCCACCCTGGTCTCTTGGCGCTTCATGGATTAGTTCTCAGAATACAAGCCTGAAACTGGTCTGCTACCGATGTAATCAGTAGATTTGGGATGTGCTGATAAGTATCTAGGAAAGTGCTGTAGATTTTGGACTTGTTTAGCCAAGAACTCTACTGCTCAAACATATGGAATGTCAAAAAGTTGAAAAACTTCCAGTACCACTCTGAGTGCCAAATACAATAGTTCTCTGCCACACCATGACTATTTCCATGCAAATATCTCCTAGGCTGCTGCGATACTGTAATACCAAGAAGGTTCCCAAATGAGTCTACACTTGGCTGAAAGGACGATATCAAACAAGTTGGGGTTGGGGTATGTGAATGTTTTATTTCAATTTATTTAGAAAAGAAAATGCATTAATATTGGTGTAAGCAGATCAGAACTTGTGTGCGACACTTGGACATTTTCCACTTACCCAGGACTTAATTCTTGAGGATGTCAAAGTGACAGACACAAACACAGCAAGAGTAACTTCAAGCGGATTGAATCAGTAGCATCGTACACTTTCCCACCGGCCCACACTTTCCACTACAGTGGTAATTCACACTCAGCGCCACCATCCCTCAGCTGTTGCATTTTTCAGCAGGTCTCGCACTCTCAGGTCAGCTCTCCTTACTTTGACTTGCCCCCTCACTTGGAGTAAAGGCTATGACTCTGTCTGGTGCAGGACTCTATCAGGAACATTTTTCAGACAACCCCACTCACACTTCACATCTGCGTCCTCAGTGGTAGCTTGCCTCTGCAGTAGTTTGGCATTTCACGTTCAGACCCTATCACCAGTGTGGCCAACTTTGTGGAATTTCTTTTCCCACTCAGATCCATCCTTTGTACTTTAGGTGGTCAGTACATTTGCATCCTTTACATCCACATGCACAGACATACTATCCCCTTCTGCAGAGTCTAGTCCTCCTCTTACACTCTACAGTCTGCTGGCCATGGGGCGACACTCATAACAGATTGGCAATAACAACCACAGGGGTCTCCTGCACACCCCCGGTTGTTATGTTAACCCATTTGCACCCCATGATCATGTGAACCGGGCACTGACGAGCAGGGTTAGCGACGTGCTTCTGGCACAAGCATGATAAATGCCTGCTATCAGAAATTGAGAGCAGCATTTAAGATGTTAACAGCCTCGGGTGGATCGCTATTCCACCCGCGGCTATTAGGGTCACTTGACAGCTGATCAAATCATCTGTCATGTGCCAGTAAAGTTGCAGGCTCAGGGCCGGAGCATGCATCATAGGGGGACACACTACATATAATTTATATATATATATATATATATATATACGTCCTGTGTTGTGTGAAGGGGTTAAAGGGAATTTATCAGGGCTATTTTACTAAAGATACTAGTGGTACAGTTGTACAAGTCTTAGTAGAATGATACAAATGATACCTGTCTTGTAATCTGATAACTCAGCATTGAGAAATCAAGGTGTGATGCTGTATGCAAATTAGCCAGGAAGTGCACAGGGGGCGTGTCAATGTTCTATAAGTCATTGAACTCTTTCCATAAGTGCAGGGAACAAGTATACGTGGCGCGTGCTGCCACATGACAATCTCTGTCGCCTTCATACATGCATATCTGTTCATTTTTAACTGTGTTTGAGCTTATTTTTAATTGTGCAGCAACTTTATAATAATTCTATGTTTTCCCTCGGTATTTCAGACCTTCGCATGTGTGATCTTAGGAAAAAAAAAAACTGAAAATGGAAAAAGAAAATAGTCTTGCTAAAAAAAAAATGTTGAATTCTTTTCCGAAATATTTTCTGCATGTAAATGCGAGCTGCTGATTTCTTGTTTAGTCTGGCTGGATCGGGGGGTTAAGTAGCGTAGGCGAATTAACGTGTTTTCACAAAGGAACATTTGGCTCGGTGTGAACACAACAACGCTGATGTGTTATGTGAAAGCACGTCGCTCTTCACATTTTTAAAATAGAATTTGCAAAACTTTACAACTCAAACAAAGTGGGCGATTCCGTCCCGGACCACCACCACGACCACCACCACCATCGGCTGATGGAGTAATGAAACCTTCCTGCTTATCTCTACAGATAGCGAACCTGTATGATGGCATTGGGGTAAAACTTGCATGTCTATAAAAGGATTTACATGTCAGCAGGAGAATAATAGGAGGTCAAAACTCCTCTCTCAGATTAGTGTCCAGCGACATAAAAAGCCTTTCCGTTTAACACTCGAGATAACGCGGCTCTGCTCCATGGTCGTTGCGCGCCTCCATTGTAAACAGTGCGCCCCTAAGCCAGACAGTTGGCGTGTGTCTACAGATGAAATGACAGGATGTGTACAGAAAATGTTCTTGTTACCAGATATTAATGCTGAAATGAACTTGTCCCTTGATGTTTCGGCCACATTACGGAGTGATGGATGGCTCCGGTGTCAAATGTGGCCGGAGACATGTGCTAGGCCTACTGTAGGAATCTCTGTGCAGGACGGATGCAAAAGGTGGATGAGGAAATTAGGTGAACCTTTAGAAATTCCAAAAAAATAAACAAATATATATAAGTATAATTTTTGTTTTGCTTTGTTTTGTTTTTTTTTTGCACGGGACAATATGAATAACCGCATCAAAAGCGCTTAAAATAAGCATCCCATTCATTTTAATGCATTTTGGCCTTTTTGTGCCAATGGATGCATTTTTTACAGCTAAGGAAACGCTTAGCGGTAAAAAACGCAGCATGTTCATTAATTTCCTCTTAAGTCCGCGTTTTTAGCTATTTAATATAGTCCAGAAGACGCGCAGAAAAAAACGCATCAGAAACGCGCGTTTTTTCACGCATTTTCTGGGAAGGTGGTCCTTTTTTTGTCAGTTTTAAAACGCTAACGTAGGCACATAGCCTCAGAGTAACCACATAAAGGTCAAACATGATAGTGGCATCTAAAAGACTTCAATATAAGGTCGTCAGTTCTTACGGTCATTGACTCTCCCACCCAAAGCAATTACAGGATGCCTATGGATTACATTTAGGGACCTACTGAAGGCCTCTGTGTCCTAGATGGTCAATTTTATAGTACAACACAATACCACGGTATTGCAGAGTACTTAATAGGTGAGCAAGGGATCGCAAGTTTAAGTCCCTTAAGGAACCTAAATAAAAATGTGAAGGACATTTTAAAAAATATATAAAAATTACAAAGTTGTAAAATATAAAATCGTTCCACGTGTTTTCAAACAAATACTTCCATGACATACAAAGCCATCCACAACTTGTCTCCTCCATACATCTGTGACCTCGTCTCCCGGTACTTTCCTGCACGCAACCTCCGATCCTCACAAGATCTCCTTCTCTACTCCCCTCTTATCTCCTCTTCCCACAATCGCATACAAGATTTCTCTCGCGCATCACCCCTACTCTGGAACTCTCTACCACATCATATCAGACTCTCACCTACCATCGAAACCTTCAAAAAGAGCCTGAAGACCCACCTCTTCCGACAAGCCTATAACCTGCAGTAACCACCGATCGACCAAACCGCTGCACGACCAGCTCTACCCTCGCCTACTGTATTACCACCCATCCCTTGAAGATTGTGAGCCCTCGCGGGCAGGGTCCTCTCTCCTCCTGTACCAGTTATGACTTGTATTGTTTAAGATTATTGTACTTGTTTTTATGTATACCCCTCCTCACATGTAAAGCGCCATGGAATAAATGGCGCTATAACAATAAATAATAATAATAATAATAATAATAATAATGAAGATACCTTGAATTCACGTCTTGTCTTGTCTTGTTTCCTGCACGTCCTTTGTTGTCAGACACTCGTACTTAGTGTGTACCTGAGCTGGCCGTCTGGTTCCAGCAGTCGTGATGGCTCACACCCTTGGTCTTGGCCCTGACACTCCCTGTATAGGGGGTGGTTCCTCACTAGGTCAGCTCGCCCTAGGTGGGTGGGTGCCACGACCCAGAGGGTCCACTCTAAAGAAATCGACTCAGCATAAGCTGACCTCGTCACAATAGTGTTCAAAATAATAGCAGTTTGTTCAAAAACATGAGTTAATCACAACATTTTTCAACTAGCTTATATTTCCAGCAGTGGGAACATTGCACGCTGTTTTCGTATTCAAAACATGAAGAGAAATGTAAATATTTTTTAACTACTTTACAGAAAATAAAAAATGAACATTGGGCTGTTTAGAAAAAACCCCAGAAAAATAGCAGTGTCTGCATTTGTCTTTACAAACTCACAATGTGTATTATTTTTTACGACGATCATCATTCCTGTGAATCACTAACCTAATATTTATTTGTATACCCAAAGTTTTTTTTAGAAATGCTTCACATCTATGTTGCATAGAGTCACTCAACTTCTGGCCTCTGTCACCTGTTATTCCAGCCCAGGATGCTTGGACTACAATTCTTTGGCATTTGTTGGTTTTACCTCAGAAATGGCATTTTTTATGTCACCTCCAAAGTGTTCTATCAGATTAAGGTCCGGGGATTGGGCTGGCCAATCCATTAACTCAATTTTGTTGGACTGGAACCAAGGTTTTGCTTGTTTACTGGTGTGTTTTGGGTCGTTGTATTGTTGAAACACCCATTTCAAGGGCATATGCTCTTCAGAGTAAGGCAACATGCAGTGTAACTACAAAGTTATGGGCACCAGTGCGAACTTTCAAATGGGCCCCCCCATGCCAAAATACACGCACATCTCCGCTCCGTACACCTCGTACACGCACAGCTCCTCTCACCTCGTACACACACGGCTTTGCTCCGCACACCTCGTACACACATGGCTCCGCTCAACTCGTACACACACTGCTCTGCTCACCTTGTACACACACGTCTCCGTTCACCTCATATACACGTGGCTCTGCTCCGTACACCTCGTACACACATGGCTCTGCACACCTCGTACACACACGGCTCCTCTCCGTTCACCTCATATACACGTGGCTCTGCTCCGTACACCTCATACACACATGGCTCTGCACACCTCGTGCACACACGGCTCCTCTCCGTTCACCTCATATACACGTGGCTCTGCTCCGTACACCTCGTACACACATGGCTCTGCACACCTCGTACACACACGGCTCCTCTCCGTTCACCTCATACACACACGGCTCTGCACACCTCGTACACACACGGCTCCGCTCAGTACACCCCATACACACACGGCTGCGCTCCATACACCTCATACACACACATCTCCGCTCTGTACACCTCATACACACACGGCTCTGCTACATCCACCCTGCAAACCCCTCCTGACCCCACACATACACTTACCCTTATCTAGCAGTGCACCATGACAACCAGGTCGACAGAGTCCTGCATACAAGAGGCTCCTGATCGCGTGACCCCTGACTCCTCCCCTCCTGTGACCTCATCACATGTCCTGTGTGCAGCCATTGCGCCACTCAAAGCAAGGAGCTGCACAGCCAATGAGCGGCTGCAGCTCCACGATCGGGCCCCTAAACACTCTGGGCCCCTTCACAGCTGCGGCCCCTGCGACCACGGTAGTCCCGCCCCTGGCAACATGACCTCTTCAAGTATTTTAATATATGCAAACTGGTCCATGATTCCTGGTATGCGGTGAATAGGTCCGGCACCACAGTAAGAGAAACATGCCCATGTCATGATGCTTGCACCACCATGCTTCACTGTCTTCAGAGTGTACTGTGGCTTGAATGCAGAGTTTGGGGGTCATCTGACGAACTGTCTACGGCCCTTGCACCCAAAAAGAACAATTTTACTTTCATCAGTCCACAAAATGTTTCTACATTTCTCTTTAGGCCAGTTGATGTGTTCTTCGGCAAATTGTATCCACTTCAGTACATTAATTTTAACAGTGGGACTTTGTGGGGTCTTCTTGCTAAGAGATTAGCTTCACACAGGCGTCTTCTGTCACAGTCCTCACAGGTAAGTTGAGGCTGTCTTTGATCATCCTGGAGCCAATCATTGGCTGAGCCTTTGCCATTCTGGCTATTCTTCCATCCATTCGAATGGTAGTCTTCCGTTTTCCTCCACGTCTCTGCAATCACTTTTTAATCAAAGTATTAACAATGTCTCAAAGGACCCATATTTCTCAGGATTGTGAGCCTCAAATTTAGATTGTGAGCCCCATCAGGGACAGTGATGATAAAGTGTGCAAACTGTAAAGCGCTGCGGAATATGTTAGCGCTATATAAAAATAAAGATTATTATTGCTTGCAAGGAGGAATGCATGTACGACATGTCCTGGCTTCACCCTTAAATAAGGGCCACCTAATTCTTCACAGAATAATTGACCTCGCTATTTGATCTCCACACTGCTATTATTTTGAACACTTTCCCCTTTCAATTAATTATTCTAATACACAGACTCAAAAATCTGCAGATCATGAATTTGGAGTCTGATGGTTTTCTTAGAATCTAATGCACCAACTGGTAAATTGTTTGACATGTGGTAATATAATAATTTGTACTAAAAACAGTGATTAATCTGGTTAGTCATATTGGACTGCTATTATTTTGAACACTACTGTATATACTCAAGAATGGTAATAATAAAAATTACAGATCAATGTGCAGAAAACAAATTCAGGTCCAAGAAGGGAAAAAGAAAAAAGTTTAAAAAGTTTCATAATATATATAAGTTGTGATAATATTAGAAATATTGGAATTACAACATCAATGAATTGTATGACAAAAAGAGCCAAGCGCAAAAAGATTATCCACCTCCAGTATGGGACAAGTGACTGGTGGCAGCCATATGCCACTGTACTATGCATGGGAGGGAAAGCGATGACTATGCATCAGCAGTATTTGCCCCAGCACTATTCTTAGAATACAAGGTAGACACAAGTGTCTAGACAAAAACATGGAGATATGGATTGGTCAACATTGAGCAGTGGAGAATGACTGAAAAGGTGAGTTGACCGCCATTCTGATGGATTCTGAGGACCGGAAAGGGAATTTAAAAAAAACCCAACCTCATCTGCCCTTAGCTTACACTCATCTGCTCTTAGCCCTTCCTATACCACTCCTGTCACCCTCAGCCCTCTGATTGTTTTTTCTGTCTGCAATCTTCTTCCCTCTGTAGGTCTCCAGAGTGGACATTCCTTACTGGAGCCAATGCCATCACATTGGCCAAACTCATAGTATTGACCTGTATCATTGCCCATGTTATGGTGTGTGTGTGTCAGAGAAGAAAAACAGCGGGTAAGGCCAGGAAAAAAGAACATAGTAAACAGAAGAGTCAATTGAAGATCTAGCGGTGGTGTGAAAGGTACAAGGAGAACTGAGGAGAGCTGAGTGTAATGCCCACACAGTATAAGGAATTCGAGAGAGAATGCTTTAGCTATATTTTATTCTTCTCCTTCTTCCTCCAGCACGCGACAAACATTTCTCTCCTCAAGCTAAAATTGAAACGCTCCTCACCCACTTCCTGTCTATAACCTTCTAGTCACAAGATTTCCTTTCTTAAAGAGACAGGTCAAATCATTATACATTACATCATCCCTCTGTCATGATCTGAGTTTGATCTGACAGAGTTAATGTATATAGTGAACTTTTTTTTCCTTGGCTGTGTGCCAAAGGGAGTTTTTGCCCCCGGTGGCCATTAGGGTCATTACATGTGGTGTCGATTGGTCTAAGTTAACCCGGTGGTGGTTAGTGGTATTACACTTTAGTTAAAGTGCACATGATTAATACAGGTGTGACGCTCTATAAAAGAGTTCAGGTGTGTTTAATCACGGTTGGTGATAGTTGTGCTTTTGCAACCAACCTTGGTGGAGGAAGGAGCTGGAGAGAGTTCTTTACACTGTTGTGGAAGGAGTCACAGAAGGGATTTCCTTGCTGCTCTGTCAGAGCTTGGTGGCAGCTATTCAGGTGGAAGGCTCCATTCGGTTGCTGGACTCCGTGCTGGAGCATTAGCACAGAGAGAGCTAAGTGTTTCTTTATGCCTGTTTGTGACTTTCCTTATGTGTGTTCTAGTACAGTGGTGGGATTAGTTTCAACACCGACCAATTCCCTAGTGAGGGACTAGGTGCAGGGCAAGTCAGGGTTTCTAGGTTCCCGATCGGCGCCCGGTGCGGAACCGGCATAGGGACTGTTGAGGAGTGCAGGGTCGCTGGCTCAGGGGAGTGAAGGAGGTCTCCGCGTCCCCATTCCCTAGTGCAGGACCCACCACTGTAATTGTTCCCTGTGTTTACCCTTATTATTTAAATTTACCAGCTGGAGGCAGGGTATCCAGTTTTAGGTGTACTTCTTAAATTCGCCAGCTGGAGGCGGTGTATCCAGCTGAACGTCCCATTATTATTTAAATTCGCCTGGCTGGAGGCGGTGTATTCAGGGTCACGTGTGCCATAAATTCGCCCTGCTGGAGATGCTGTGTCCAGTCACACGTTGATCATTACACCCTCTTTTTTTTACATGCTTATAACCTCAAAAAAAAATATTGACAAGGCAACAATGAGAAAAGAAGAAAAAGAAAAGAGAGAAGAAAAGAAGAAAAAACAAACAAACAAGAAAAACATCCAAGAAAAGACATATGTCTGTATTGTCTTATTTGTTCATTTCCAAATCAGGCATTTTAATTACATATCTTCAATAAGTGTCGATGGAGCCCTTCTTTCTCGTGTAGGGTAATGTCTGGGTTCATTGGGGTGTCCATTGCTGACGGATCAACTACCTCTTGTTGGCCCTCTCCACCATTGGGTACCAAATCCTCCACTGGTGGGAGTTCATTACCATTGTTCGGCGGTATAATTTTAAAATGTGAGGTATTTCGGGTTATAGAGTGTCCATCTCGCTCAGCCGTGACCATGTTGCCTCTTCTCTCAGTAACATTATATTTTGCCGGACCATATACAGCTGAGGTTTTGTTGGTTGATCTTTGGCGCACAACAACGATATCACCTCTTTTGATGGCACTTGGCTGTGCCCTTCGCCTTCTGTCTGCATAATGTTTCATGGCTTGCTTGTTAGAGAAATCTGTTGATCACACTGAAGAGTCACTTGGTTGGGGATAGCTGGTCACATCAGGGATTCGTATACGAAGAGTTCTGCTGAACATTAGATGATATGGAGCAGCATTAGCGGTGGAATGTGGCGTATTGCGGTAATTGCGCAAGAATTTGTAGAGTGACTGTTTCAGTGGGGTGTGCTCCAGACTAGCTGCCTTGATTCGTTTCCCAATAGTGCGCATAAAACGTTCTACAATTCCATTGGCTTGCGGCCAGCAAGGTGTGATTTTCCTGTGGCTGAACCCTAAGTATTCAGAAAACTGTGTAAATATACGTCCATTGAATGGAGGTCCATTGTCTGTTTTAACCACTCTTGGAATGCCATATGCAGAGAATATGTCATCCAGTTCAGGTATGACCCTATTAGCAGACGTTGAAGAGATGAACAAAATAACAGGGTATCTAGAATATTCATCAATTGTTACTAGAATGTATTGGATATTTGGTAATGGTCTATATATGTCGATTGCCACTTCCTCCCAGACAGCAGTGGGTAACGGAGACATTTGTAGTGGCTCTAAACTTGATGATGGAGTAATTAATTGACAAGTGGAGGAGTGTCTAATCTTCTCTTCCACCAATTGATCCATATTTGGGAACCAAACTTTTTCTCTGAGTAACTTTTTTGTACCAACAATTCCTAGATGACCTTCGTGTGCTATCTGTATGACTTAAGTTGTGCAAAGCCTTAGGTACAACCAGTTTGGTACCTCGAAGGATGAGGTGCTCTTCAGTGACTGATAATTCCTCATGTACATTTGAAAGCAGTTTTAATTCCTTCAGATCAATCCCAGAATCAGGAAAGTTTTCCTTTTGAATTTCATGTGAGCCTGGGCTACTGGACGAACACCGTCATCTACATGAAGATGCACTTGAGCGTTCTTTAGTTTTCCCAAACCATTAAATAAGGAGGGAAAGCTGTTCACCATGGCTTGTACATCCAGATCCGCTGGGTCGGTTATAGTATGAATAATCTGGATGAGTCCTAGCTTCAGGGCAGTGTGATAGCTGAGAAGACAGCCTCCCGATCCTTGTAATGTGTGAAAAGTGGTGTTCTGCCTATTTTCCTTATAGCTAAGTTCAGCGTCAAAATGTCCCATTGTAATTAGAGGTGTTTTAGATCCATATGGAAAGATTTTATTATGCACTTGCTGTAAGACTGGGTTTGTTTTCAATTGTTCATATGCATTGCTGTCTATGATATCCACTGAAGCTCTCGTATCTATTGTGAAGGTGACATCCGTGTCGCAGATAGTGAGTGTGATGCACGGAGACCGCACTGAGCCTGAGACAGAGGTAGTGAACACATAGTTCTCAGCCACAGACATTTCTTCTGTATCCTGATTTACCATTTTTATGTTTGCGGGCTTTGTCATAGACAGAGGAGACTTGTTGTGCGCTGATTTGCAGACAGCTGCAAAATGGTTCCCTTTTCCACATTTACTGCATGTTTTCCTATAGCTGGACATTTTTTCAGGTGGTGAGAGAAATCTTATCCACATCTATAGCATTTCTTCTGTTTCGGGGCTTGCTTGTCTTTCGCACTTTTATGTTTGAGATTATGCACATGTAGATTATCCCCATTCTCCATTGCGGTGGCCTGATGATCTGCTATCTCTATAGCACGGGCCATCTGGAGTAAATCATGCAGAGAGAGATCCTGCTGCAGAGCTTTAGGCTGTGTGCCCACGTAGCGATTTTTAAGCATTTTTGCCGCGATTTTCGGCTCGAAAACGTTTAAAAATCGTGTACTTCTCGCCCCCCATGCATTCCTATGGCATTCCGCACATGCTGTGCTAATGCTGCGCTTTTTTCCACGGCGGAATCGCATCGCGGAAAAAATCGCAGCATGGTCATTCTTTTGTGCGGAATCGCAAAGAATTGCCGCGATTCCGCACCCATAGGAATGCATGAGAATCGCTTACTTCCCGCATGTGGCTATGTGCACCATGCGTGAAGTTAAGCGTCTCATGTGCGGTTGGTACCCACGGTGTGGAGGAGAGGAGACTGTCCTCCAGGCCCTGGGTACCATACCCCTGTAAAAAAAAGAATAAAAAATAAAAAATCGGGGTATATTTACCTTCCGACGTCCCGCGCAGTCTCAGCGGCGCTCCCGTTCCCAGCAATGCCTTGCGAGACCAGTGATGACGTTGGTCTCGCATTGCTATAGCGATCTCATGAGACTGCTAGAGTCACGGAGACTACGTCATCACAGGACCTTGCCGCAAGGCATTACTGGGAACGCTGAGGCCGGGAATGCAGCGCGGGACGTCGGAAGGTAAATATACCCCGATTTTTTTATCATTTTTAACATTCTATCTTTTACTATTGATGCCGCATAGGCAGACTCAATAGTAAAAACCTGGTCACACTTGTCAAACATTATGTTTGACGAGTGTGACCAACCTGTCAATCACTTTCCAAGCGATGCTTCAAATCGCTTGGAAAGTGCTTGAATATCGCAAGCTAAAATCGCAGCAAAATAGAACATAATTGCGGTGAAATCGCGAGGAAAAAAACGCGCGATTTCTGGGAAGGAGTCCGGTTTTCATTGTGCGTTTTAAAACGCTACGTGGGCACATAGCCTTACGCCTTATGTTATTAGACGAGCTGATGACAATTACTTGAGTTAGAATTTCATCATCTACATCCGTAAATGCTCTTTTAGCCTTGTGACATAGGTGTCTATGGATTCTTCTGGAAGCTGCTTAGCAATCCTGAACTTGTATCTTTCTTATCTCATGTTCTGTTTGGGGTCGAAGTAGTCAGTGAGAGCTTTGGTGCAGTTGCTATTCGTGTCTGTCTCTGCTGCAGGTAACGTGCTGCATATGTCATAGACTCCTGTGCCCGCGCAGTGCAGGAACACGGCTCTCTTTCTTTTCTCATCTTTTATGTCCATAGCTTCCAGGAAATTCTCAAACTGGTTTAGCCATTTTCTCCAGTTATGAGAGAGATTAATGAGATCAGTCATATCAAACTGTGGGACCGTGTGCAAGTAGGCAGCCATGATGGAGTTTCTCAGTGACGCTGGCGTGTGAAGCGGTAAAGCAGGGGTTAGTACTCACAGCAGCAGGTGATTGGATACCATCCTCGTTGCCAGTTGTTAAGTCCACACGGTATAAGGAATTCAAGAGAGAAGGCTTTAACTATATTTTATTCTTCTCCTTCTTCCTCCAGCACACGACATAACATTTCTTTCCTCAGGCTAAAACTGAAATTGAAACTCTCCCCACCCACTTCCTGTCTATAACCTTCTAGTCACAAGATTTCCTTTCTTAAAGAGACAGGTCAAATCAATATACATTACACTGAGCATAAGAGTTTTTTTGCTTTTCTTTAACTGCACCTTTTATTTACGCCAAAATAAATTTATACAAATTAAATTTTCTGGCCAATTTCAAATAAATGTGCCGAATTCTGAATTTTACCAGAATGGCTCATTGTTACAGATTATCAATTAGGTCATACAGGGTCAGAATGGGGTGTCTGGGACCCACCAGGGGAATGGACTCTAGGGGCCCACCCTACAGCTATATGCAAATATCTATAAGTCGTTAACCCCATTATAGTGGAGCATCGACTGTAAAACATAGGGGGCTCCTGCACATCTACTGTTCGCCCCCATAACTGGAATGTACAATTACAGTACTTTACATTAAGGCTGTGTGCCCACGTAGCGATTTTTAAGCGTTTTTGCAGCGATTTTCGGCGCGAAAATGCACCGAAAACGTTTAAAAATCGTGTACAGAACGCTCCCATGCATTCCTATGGCATTCCGCACATGCTGTGCTAATGCTGCGCTTTTTTCCACGGCGGAATCGCATCGCGGAAAAAATCGCAGCATGCTCATTCTTTTGTGCGGAATCGCAAAGAATTGCCGCGATTCCGCACCCATAGGACTGCATGAGAATCGCTTACTTCCCGCATGTGGCTATGTGCACCATGCGTGAAGTTAAGCGTCTCATGTGCGGTTGGTACCCACGGTGTGGAGGAGAGGAGACTGTCCTCCAGGCCCTGGGTACCATACCCCTGTAAAAAAAAGAATAAAAAATAAAAAATCGGGGTATATTTACCTTCCGACGTCCCGCGCAGTCTCAGCGGTGCTCCCGTTCCCAGCGATGCCTTGCGAGACCAGTGATGACGTTGGTCTCGCATTGCTATAGCGATCTCATGAGACTGCTAGAGTCACGGAGACTACGTCATCACAGGACCTTGCCGCAAGGCATTACTGGGAACGCTGAGGCCGGGAATGCAGCGCGGGACGTCGGAAGGTAAATATACCCCGATTTTTTTATCATTTTTAACATTCTATCTTTTACTATTGATGCCGCATAGGCAGACTCAATAGTAAAAACCTGGTCACACTTGTCAAACACTATGTTTGACGAGTGTGACCAACCTGTCAATCACTTTCCAAGCGATGCTTCAAATCGCTTGGAAAGTGCTTGAATATCGCAAGCTAAAATCGCGGCAAAATCGCGATTTCTGGGAAGGAGTCCGGTTTTTGGTGTGCGTTTTAACACGCACCGTGGGCACATAGCCTCAAGGTTCTATGGTTAAAACAAGTTGTCACTGATCCATGGGCTCCACTGGATAGGTGATGGCTTAGGTCTGACCATTTGAAACTGTACCGATCGGAAGAATGGGGAAGTTTTATCCATGCCAGCAGTTCAGATGTCTGATTGCAGCTCCATTCATTATCTTTGGGGCAGAAAAAAAACAAGAGCAGTGCTCGCAGCCACAGAGTGAATGAATGGATCAGTGGTCAAGTCGGACATACCGCTCCAGTCTAATGGGGATAAAAATTCCACATTCTGACTGGGTCCCAGTAATCAGACCATCCCACCACCACCAATCAATATGTTATTACTAATCATGCACAGAGGTGATTACTTTTTTCACAGGAGAACTCCTGTAGCATCTCTGACGCTGTGATCCAACTATCTAATCTCTAATGGAAACAAAGAATCCTCTAATTAATATCAGAGAGAACAGATGACTGCCATATACAACAAAATCCACTATGCCAAGACCAATAATACCCCATACAGGGAAGAAATACCACCACACCATGAGCACATCACATAGTGACCGAATAATACTACACATTACCCGCATATAGGCACCAAATAATACCACATACAAAGAGAACTACCGCCACACCATAACTAGACTACACATTCTACCACATAGTGACCAAATAATATCACATTTAGTAGATAAATACCACCACACCATGACCAGACCACATATTACCATCATATAGTGACTGAATACTACTATACTGATCATGAATACAAACCACAATACTGACAACACTGTTATTACCACCAGTGACATTATACACATGAGCTCTGTATATACTGTCAGTGTACAGGTAATACAGCGATCATCAGTGACAATATACACAGGAGCTCTGTATGTAATGTCAGTGTACAGGTAATAAAGCGACCACCAGTGACATTATACACAGGAGCTCTGTATATAGTCTACAGATAATAAAGTTATCACCAGTGACATTATACACATGAGTTCTGTATATAGTGTCAGTGTACAGGTAATACAGAGATCTCCAGTGACATTATACACAGGAGCCTTGTATATAGTGTATAGTGTGCAGGTAATACAGTGGTCACGTGATATTATACACAGGTACTCTATATATAGTGTCAGTATACAGGTAATACAGGGATCACCAGTGACATTATGCACAGCACTTCTGTATATAGTGTCAGTGTACAGGTAATACAGTGATCCCCAGTGACCTTATACACAGTAGTTCTGTATATAGTGTAATTGTAAAGGTAATACAGTGATCAATAGTGACATTATACACAGTACCTCTGTATATAGTGTGTAGTGTACAGATTATACAGTGATCACCACTGACATTATACACAGGAGCTTTGTATATAGTGTATGGTGTGCAGGTAATACAGTGATCACCAGTGACATTATAAACAGCAACTCTGTAAGCAGTCTATAGTGTATAGTGTGGGTGTACATGTAATAGACTTACCGGTGACATCTCTAGTTGAAGTCCTCGTTCGCTTTTCTTCTTCAGCCAGCACAGACCTCCATCACTTCTTCCAGCCAAGACTCATCTCTGCGAAAAATAACACACAGTCATCAATAGCTGATTGCTTCCAGAGCACTTCTTCCCCCACTTTTTTCCTGACTTCTACACTACGTCAGATGAAGGAAAAAAGAGACGTAGTGCCGCCCTGCACAGTAACAGGACCCCCTTTTGTTCCCTCCATGGAAAACAGTTTCCTAAAAAGTAAATTATATTACAGTAGTAATAATGTCCCTAAATGGACCCTAAAGAAATTATGCTCCCCACTTGTCACCATAATCTAATATAGCATGTTCCTCATTCTGGCCCCTAAACAGTAATTAAGTCCCTCAGCCTGGCCCCCTTTCTCAAGCAGTCTGGCCTCCTTTATTTTACAATATGCCCCAGCCTGGCCCCCAGATATCCATCCTGCCCCCCGAGCTAGCCATTCTGGCCCCTATATGTCCTTTGTCCTGTCCTCCCATACTGTATATCTCTCCTGAACCCTCATATATCCATCCTAGTCCATTGTCCTGGCCTCCCCCCATAAATCCATCCTGGCTCCCCCCATATATCCATCCTGGTCCCACTTATATATGCATCCTGGCTCCCCCATATATAACCATCCAGGAAGCCCCATATATAATCATCCTGGCCCCACCATATATGCATCCCTCATTTATGCTTTGTGGACCCCCATATATATGCATCCTGGCCCTCCATATATATTCATCCTGGTTGCTTGTCCTGCCCCCCCATAAATCCTTCCTGCCCCCCATATATCCACCCTGGACCCCATATATATGCATCCTGGCTCCCTCATATATATCCATCCTTGTCCTGTCCCCATATATCCTCCTGGCCCTCCATATATATCCATTATGACCCCCCGTAAATATGCATCCTGTTCTCTTGTCCTGCCTCTTCCCTTAAATCCACCCTGGCCCCACATATATCGATCCTGCCCCCCCATATATATGCATCCTAGCTCTACCATATAGCCATCTTGGCCCCCCATATATCTGCATCCTGACCCCCCATATATATGCATCCTGGCTCCCTCATATATATACAGTGGGGAAAAAAAGTATTTAGTCAGTCAGCAACAGTGCAAGTTCCACCACTTAAAAAGATGAGAGGCGTCTGTAATTTACATCATAGGTAGACCTCAACTATGGGAGACAAACTGAGAAAAAAAAATCCAGAAAATCACATTGTCTGTTTTTTTTTTCCATTTTATTTGCATATTATGGTGGAAAATAAGTATTTGGTCAGAAACAAAATTTCATCTCAATACTTTGTGATATATCCTTTGTTGGCAATGACAGAGGTCAAACGTTTTCTGTAAGTCTTCACAAGGTTGCCACACACTGTTGTTGGTATGTTGGCCCATTCCTCCATGCAGATCTCCTCTAGAGCAGTGATGTTTTTGGCTTTTCGCTTGGCAACACGGACTTTCAACTCCCTCCAAAGGTTTTCTATAGGGTTGAGATCTGGAGACTGGCTAGGCCACTCCAGGACCTTGAAATGCTTCTTATGAAGCCACTCCTTTGTTGCCCTGGTGGTGTGCTTTCGATCATTGTCATGTTGAAAGACCCAGCCACGTTTCATCTTCAATGCCCTTGCTGATGGAAGGAGGTTTGCACTCAAAATCTCACGATACATGGCCCCATTCATTCTTTCATGTACCCGGATCAGTCGTCCTGGCCCCTTTGCAGAGAAACAGCCCCAAAGCATGATGTTTCCACCACCATGCTTTACAGTAGGTATGGTGTTTGATGGATGCAACTCAGTATTCTTTTTCCTCCAAACACGACAAGTTGTGTTTCTACCAAACAGTTCCAGTTTGGTTTCATCAGACCATAGGACATTCTCCCAAAACTCCTCTGGATCATCCAAATGCTCTCTAGCAAACTTCAGACGGGCCCGGACATGTACAGGCTTAAGCAGTGGGACACGTCTGGCACTGCAGGATCTGAGTCCATGGTGGCGTAGTGTGTTACTTATGGTAGGCCTTGTTACATTGGTCCCAGCTCTCTGCAGTTCATTCACTAGGTCCCCCCGCGTGGTTCTGGGATTTTTGCTCACCGTTCTTGTGATCATTCTGACCCCACGGGGTGGGATTTTGCGTGGAGCACCAGACCGAGGGAGATTATCAGTAGTCTTGTATGTCTTCCATTTTCTAATTATTGCTCCCACAGTTGATTTCTTCACTCCAAGCTGGTTGGCTATTGCAGATTCAGTCTTCCCAGCCTGGTGCAGGGCTACAATTTTGTTTCTGGTGTCCTTTGACAGCTCTTTGGTCTTCACCATAGTGGAGTTTGGAGTCAAACTGTTTGAGGGTGTGCACAGGTGTCTTTTTATACTGATAACAAGTTTAAACAGGTGCCATTACTACAGGTAATGAGTGGAGGAAAGAGGAGACTCTTAAAGAAGAAGTTACAGGTCTGTGAGAGCCAGAAATCTTGATTGCTTGTTTCTGACCAAATACTTATTTTCCACCATAATATGCAAATAAAATGAAAAAAAAAACAGACAATGTGATTTTCTGGATTTTTTTTTCTCAGTTTATCTCCCATAGTTGAGGTCTACCTATGATGTAAATTACAGACGCCTCTCATATTTTTAAGTGGTGGAACTTGCACTATTGCTGACTGACTAAATACTTTTTTTCCCCACTGTACATCCTGTTCCATTGTCCTACGTGCTCATAAATCCATCCTGGCCCCCATATATCGATCCTGGCCCCCAGATATATGCATCCTGGTTCTATCATATATCCATCCTGGTCACCCATATATCTGCATCCTGACCCCCCACATATATACATCCTGGTCCTTTGTCATGCCCCCCATATATATATCCTGGCCTTCCCATATATATCCATCCTGGCTCCCCGTGACCCATATGTATCCATCCTGGCCCCTCATATGTATCCATCCTGGTTCTTTGTCCTGCCCCCCATATAGCCATCCTGCTGCCCCCCTTATATCCATCCTGGTCCTTTATCCTGCCCCCCATATATATATCCTGGCCTTCCCATATGTATCCATCCTGGCTCCCCGTGACCCATATGTATCCATCCTGGCCCCTCATATGTATCCATCCTGGTACTTTTTTCCTGCACCCATATAGCCATTCTGCTGCCCCCTTGTATCCATCCTGGTCCTTTTTTCCTGCCCCCCATGTATCCATCCTGGCCCCTTATCCTGGCTTCATGGAGCGAGAGCGAGAGAAAAAAGATTCTTCTTACCTTCCTGCGCTCCCAGCTCCGGGCGGCGTCCTCCTCCTCTGCAGGTCCGACGCGCAGATAATAAAATGGCCGCCGACCTACCAGGTATGATCGGAACGTGCGATGCCGCGGTGCAGGTAATGAGCACTGCGTGCACGCGCCCCTGCACATTCCTTGTCTGTGCTTTTAAAGGGCCCGCGCCCCTAAAAACTGCAGACTTTTTTTTCTCTTCTTTTTCTTCCCACTGCCAAGGGCTCACTGGGGATTTCCCCGATACCCCACCAGGCCAGACCAACCCTATGAAGAAGCATCTAAAGGGCAGTTTGATCCTCTCTGGGGTTGCCATTAGAATTTCTGCAGCGTAATCTTAGCATTAGTACCATCCTAGTACTACACAAGGCGACACTGCAAAAACTGTTAGATTCAAAGCAAGGCCTCATTTATGAAGGCTGACTTTGTTGCCCATAAAAAGCAAGTAGAACTCAGTTCTCATTTCTCAAAGATTGCCCATTATTTTCCTTCATAAATCAATATTACAGGACAATAAGTGATTTTGTAATATATGTTATTAGAGAAAATCTGCTTTTTTCACCTCCTTGATTGATCTTTTACAACCAATTCAGAGGTAAAAATCTGTATTCAGTGAAGACAAAATTTTCCATGGGTGAAATAGAAGATGACAGTTGGTGCTTTTAAAATTCGACGGAGGGAAAAGCTGGACACCGACACAGGGATTCTGCTGTATGTTTTCCTGAAATCACAGTTACAGTTTATACTGTTTTTTGTAACAGAAAAGCTGAGCTTCATCTGGTTTCAGTGGACCAAAATTAAAGTTTTATTCAGTGTTCCTAAATCTACCCTGTAGGTTTTAAAGAGTAATCTTTTTCAAAACCCACATAATTGTGAATATACCTTTAAAGAACCTCTCCATGGTTTTGTTTTATTGAAGCTTTGAAGTGGTGCAACTAAAGTAAAGGCCCCTGCACTTAGTTTCATACTCACCAGCCGCCGTCTTCAGCTTTTCCCGGCGCTCCTCCTGTCCGTCTCCAGTAGTTTGTGACCTGCGAGATTGCTCCGGTGTTTACTGGGAGAGCCAGAAGTCAACACTCAAAGTAAGTCTATGAGAGCCAGAACAAGGACAGAACGCGACACTCATAGACTTACATTGAGAGCTTGCGACCGTTACCTCTGACTACCGGTCAGTCAGAAGTTGTGGTCACAAGATGGCGGCACGGGACCATAGCGCTGCCAATAACAGCAGAAGATGACAGGTGGTGAGTATAAGACTATGTGCAGGGACCTTATGTTAGGGGCACCACTCCAGCGCTGCAATAAAAAAGCACGTTGGTTCGTGGCCTTTCATCAGTTACCCATAACATAATTAGAGGCTGCCGATGGCATTGTATTGGCAGCTTGTGGACCTATCGAAAACTCCATATCTGCCATGTTTGTATTCCTATGAAGCCCAGGTCATGACTTAGCTTCGTAGGAGAATGGTAATTTTGCAATACACTGCATTATTACAATATTGTAAGCAATCAGGTAATTGATAAGGTGATATATACAAAATGTAAAAAGGAAAAAGTTCATATCACACCACGTCTATTCCGGGAGTGTAACTAAAATATAACACAATTAAAAAATAGCATATTTGGTATCAATGTGTACTTAATAGTGATGAGCGAGTATTCTCGTTACTCGGGCTTCCCGAGCATGCTCGGGTGATCTCCGAGTATTTTGGGTGCTCGGATTTAGTTTCTGTCGCCGCAGCTGCATGATTTTCAGCTACTTGACAGCCTGAATACATGTGGGGATTACCTGTTTGTTAGGGAATTCCCACATGTATTCAGGCTGTCAAGTAGCCACAAATCATGCAGCCGAGGAGAAGAAAACTAAATCTCCAAGCACCCAAAATACTATACTCGCTCATCACTAGTACCTAATTGTCCAAACTAATAAAAGATTGCAATATTTGATATCCCATACATATTTAGCGCCTGCAGTGAACACCAAAACAGGCAAAAAAAGTGGTTGAATTTCTATTTTTTTTGGTCACTTCAATCACCTCCAAGAAAAAAAAAAGGACTAAAAAGAGATAAAAAAAAGTTGCATGGACCCCAAAACTACAATTCATACTGTTAAAAATAGGACCCCCAAGTCTTTCAGCTGAAAAATAAAAAAAAAGTTATAGCTCCAGAAAGAATAATCAAAAGTGAATAGAGTCCCACTGGGAGTTAGTCGCCCTTTAACCCTTTTTGGGAATTTTATTGATGTTCTTTCATAAAGCGCCATCTCATGACATGACATATCATTTTCATGCTGTTTGTGGATCCACCTCAGGTTTTATATATTAAATAATAAATGGTAGCTGCTTTAGCATAGAGATGTACAGCAGTAACACGCGCAAAGGGAAGGTGCAGTTTTTGGTCTGCGCTCGCCTTACGAATCATTTGTGATGTTATAAAATAAACAGCTCTCACGAGAAGACATCTCCAATGATCAGGCGGCTTCTCGGAGCTGAGGAACGACAGCGCTTACTTATTGTGCGTGCAGACGCTCTAGCGAAGGATCCTTATCTCCTGAGTTGTAAACGGCTATGGATATCTGAGGATCTTTAAAGGGCTCTTGATATTCCAGCCTATGGCCAAAAGTAGTTTTAGATGGATTACTGTATTAAAGTCTCATGCTTACATTTTTAGAAACAGCTTGGACTTATGATCTGTTTACGTTGTGAAATTACCATAATTTTCCATGAATAGATCTAAAATAGTGTCCCTTTAGTAAAGTATCAGCCCTGTTCCGCCAAATCCCAACGGGTGTTCTATATAAATCCAGCTTATTGCTATGGGTGACATTTTTAACACCTTTTTTATATATATATAGCACTGACATATAACACAGCGCCATAAAGATACTTTACCATTTACATCT
The DNA here is from genome assembly GCF_039654945.1 of Dendrobates tinctorius. Classification (NCBI taxonomy): domain Eukaryota; kingdom Metazoa; phylum Chordata; class Amphibia; order Anura; family Dendrobatidae; genus Dendrobates; species Dendrobates tinctorius. The sequence goes on from NW_027361689.1 coordinate 31,632,033, forward strand.
CTTCCCATATGGTCATGCATTCTAATTTTTTTTTATCTCAGACATACGAGACCAAATCCATAGTACACCTGTTCAGTGTCGGACTGGGGTGCCAAGGGGCAACCACTAACCAATTCTTTGGCCCCACTTTTCAGCTACATGATAATGTGACTTTTTCCTCAATCCCAATTTTATATAACAATAAACTGGGTAGATTCTTAAACTGTCTGTACATAATGATTCAATTATATACTGCTAAGTACTGCTCATATAAGAGGGTAGTGGCCCGCTCCTGCACAGGGGCCCACCAGAGGATTATCCTGTTCTCCTGTGGGTCAGTCCAAGCCTTCATCTGTTACCCGATCAGTATATTTTTGGAGTGTAGGACCATCTAGAGTACCTGGAGAAAACCCTCACAAAATGAGGACAATATACAAACTAAATCCTGAGGATGTCCTTGGTCAGATTAGAAGCCAGGAGCCCAGTGCTCCTGGAGGAAGGCCTACTTCTCAATGATGAGAGGGGGGCTCACTAATCTATGGAAATGAATCAGTCAGGAGCAATGCTGACAAACTGACAAAGAAATCTCTCGCCTCAAATATAGAACTGGAAGTGGAGCTGCGAAACCCAAGGCCAGAAGTCATATTGGGAAGTCTGAAATGATTACAGGACTAGTATTAGTTAAGTAGTATAACTTTTTTTTTACTGGACCACTCTATCAGGTGGCGTACTTATATAATTTAGATTCATATAAGTCTGCAATGGGTATAAACATTTTTTTTACAAGGTGCACTGAATTTGTATATCAGCATTATGAACAATCACTTGCCAGATCCTACAGGTACAGAAAAAAATTAGTACCTTAAATTATCAGATCACACTCATTTTGGCTAGTGCGGTTATTATTGTAATACATTAAATTTAATGTTGTTTTGTGAAATTGACAGATACCTACCCTAGACTGTCAATAGTTCAGGTACCCGTGACTGTGTGCACTAGGACGCTCCAATGCTGCGTATTCTAGGAAGCTCAACTATACATGGTACAGGTTATCTCCAGATCACACTAGTCGCTCAGATAGGATACATAGCAGATTAAACAGCATCTTCTTACCTCAACAGCACCTGGTATCTCCATTACTAGATCAGATAGACAGGGTGGGGAGTCTCTTCTTACCTAGCACCCCTTGTGTCTCCAGTATTAGATCAGATAGACAGGGTGGACAGCAGTGTGAGCAGTCTCTTCTTACCTCATCACTCCTGGTATCTCCAGTATTAGATCAGATAGACAGGGTGGACATCAGAGTGAGCAACCTCTTCTTACCTCAGCACCCCTGGTATATCTAGTATTAGAACAGATAGACAGGGTGGACAGCAGTGTGAGCAACCTCTTCTTAACACAGCACCCATGAAATATCCAGTATTAGATAAGATAAACATGGTTGGCATAGTGTGAACAGCTTCTTACCTCAGCACCCCTAGTATCTCCAGTGTTATATCAGATGGAAAGGTGAAGGATAGTGGTGTGAGCAGCTCCCTGTTACCTCAGTACCAATGATATCTCCAGTATTAGATCAGATAGACATGGTGGGCAGCTGTCTGAGCAACCTCTACTTACCTCAGCATGACAGTATCTCCAGTACGAGATCAGATAGGGTGGACAGAAGTGTGAGAAGCCTCTTCTTACCTCAACACCCCTGGTATCTCCAGTACTTGATCAGGCAGACATGGTGGAAAGCAGTGAAAGCAACTTCTTCTTACCTCCGCATCCCTGGTATCTCCAGTATTAGATCAGGCAGACATGGTGGACAGCAGTGTAAGCAACTTCTTCTTACCTCAGCACCCCTGGTATCTCCAGTACTAGATCAGGCAGACATGGTGGACAGCAGTGTAAGCAACTTCTTCTTACCTCAGCACCCCTGGTATCTCCAGTATTAGATCAGACAGACATGGTGCACAGCAGTGTAAGCAGCCTCTTCTTTCCTCAGTATACCTGGTATTTCCAGTAATAGATCATGTAGGTAACAATTTCTTACCTCAGCAATCTCAGTACCTCTACCAATTGTCAGAACAAGGTTTTTATGCTAGCGCCTGGACTGTGCGGTGTGAGCGTGGATCGTGTTCCCACTGTGCTATGGACCGAGGAGAGCATGGAGGGGCGTGACTAAATAGTACCTCTCCAAAACTGACCTTGGATGCACAGCAACTGACAGTGCCTGATTTGAGGAGAGCCCGGGAAGGTGAGACCTGGTGCAACACCAGGACTGACCTCAGTCACACGGCAGCTGAGCCCTCAATGAAATATAAAGGTGCTGGAGGACATGACTGTTATACAGACAGGCAGATGTAGGGCCCAGTTCAGAAAGGACAGACAGGAGCGGTTTCAGGGACAACTGGGTCTCTGACTAGGGGGTAATGGACTGTAAGTGCAGACAGACAGGGAACCACCAATGCGGACAGACAGGGGAGGGGACCACATACGCAGACAGGCAAGACAGGACTCTGTTAACAAGGAGCAGTCAGGCTCAGTTTCACACAAGACGCATGCAAGGATAGGAATGGACAAGGCAAACTGGAACAAGTTCACATAGGGTACTTACAATGACGTTGCAAATGTACTCACTAAACACTAATGTTGCACAGTGAAAACGGATTAGAGATAGACACTTGTTCAGACACTGCAGGTTTTAGGGTTAGGTACAAGTTCAGACACTGTAGGTTTAGGGTTAGGAAAAGGTTCAGGTTCACTGCAGGTATATGGAAAGATACAGGCGTGGATACAAACAGGTTCAGGGATAGGTCCTAATTCAGAGAAAGACAGACATAAGAACAGAATGAGGGTTTGGGCCTGGGTACTAAGGCCTAAGGGTGTCAGACACAGGAAAGGATCGGGCACACACACACACACGCAAGCAGAGGGTATGGAACTCACTCTACGGCCTGGAGTGGTGAGTAAGTTGGTGTCCCTGTATGGTGGGGGATGGGAAGCCATGCAGAGATGCCAGCAGTGATGTTAGGCCGGGATCACACATGCGAGGAATACGGCCGAGTCTCGTATGTTAATACCTGGCGCTGCCGCCGGCACTCAGGAGCGGAGCGAGAGGCTGCATGCATTGCTATGCGGCCGCACGCTCCGCTCCCGAGTGCCAGCAGCAGTGCCAGGTATTAACATGCGAGACTCGTCCGAGTTTCCCGCGTTTGTGATCCCGGCCTAACACAAAGCCTTCATGTCCCGCTTTATTCATTGTCCATGGGTATGGCAATGAGAGCCACGCACAGATATTTTCTGTAGACTAGATTAGCCTTTTCAGGTTAACAGGAGTTGCAACAAGTTATAACTACTGTATAAACATAAAGTGCATTCATATATAACTTTGGTTCAGTGACCAAATAAAATAACTTTGTGAGAATGTTCACAATCAGCGCCACACCTTCCAAAAACTGCACTGACACCCAGATTTCAGGACAAGGTGTGATACAAACTGTCAAGTGTACGAGCCATAAGGTAGCTGTAGAGAAAAAACATTGGGATTAGTTACTTCTTCTGTAGTGTCAATTCAGGAAGACAGAGCGCATGCCTGCATGTCTGCGGATACCTGGGCAAATAAACATTGGATCAAGGTGTTCTCCTGTCATCACCTGCATCGTACCACGCTCAACGGGAACTGAATCATCAGGTAATATATTTTTTTTGTCAAGGAAATACTTATAAACAATGAAATAGATAGAAATTGGTAACGTACTCCAATATATGTCATTGTAAATATTGAAGCAGCTTTATGAGTCACATTGTCTGCTCCTTGGGAGGAACAAAATCGTTTGCTCATTCTAAGGATGAAATATATTTAACCCGATAACAACTGAGAGAAACAATCTTCCTTCCTTTATTATTTTTCAGGCCTCCTGATATGTAGTTTGCAGACGGATCAAAGTTTCAAATTGTTCCCTTGTGAGAGTGTCTCTCCCAGGAATATAGGCTGGATGTGAGGTCTGTGTGTATTTCCCAGGAATATGCTGGATGTGAGGTCTGTGTGTATTTCCCAGGAATATAGGCTGGATGTGAGGTCTGTGTGTATTGCCCAGGAATATAGGCTGGATGTGAGGTCTGTGTGTATTGCCCTGGAATATAGGCTGGATGTGAGGTCTGTGTGTATTTCCCAGGAATATAGGCTGGATGTGAGGTCTGTGTGTATTGCCCAGGAATATAGGCTGGATGTGAGGTCTGTCTGTATTGTCCAGGAATATAGGCTGGATGTGAGGTCTGTGTGTATTGCCCAGGAATATAGGCTGGATGTGAGGTCTGTGTGTATTTCCCAGGAATATAGGCTGGATGTGAGGTCTGTGTGTATTTCCCAGGAATATAGGCTGGATGTGAGGTCTGTGTGTATTGCCCAGGAATATAGGCTGGATGTGAGGTCTGTGTGTATTGCCCAGGAATATAGGCTGGATGTGAGGTCTGTGTGTATTGCCCAGGAATATAGGCTGGATGTGAGGTCTGTGTGTATTGCCCAGGAATATAGGCTGGATGTGAGGTCTGTGTGTATTGCCCAGGAATATAGGCTGGATGTGAGGTCTGTGTGTATTTCCCAGGAATATAGGCTGGATGTGAGGTCTGTGTGTATTTCCCAGGAATATAGGCTGGATGTGAGGTCTGTGTGTATTGCCCAGGAATATAGGCTGGATGTGAGGTCTGTGTGTATTGCCCAGGAATATAGGCTGGATGTGAGGTCTGTGTGTATTGCCCAGGAATATAGGCTGGATGTGAGGTCTGTGTGTATTTCCCAGGAATATAGGCTGGATGTGAGGTCTGTGTGTATTTCCCAGGAATATAGGCTGGATGTGAGGTCTGTGTGTATTGCCCAGGAATATAGGCTGGATGTGAGGTCTGTATGTATTGCCCAGGAATATAGGCTGGATGTGAGGTCTGTGTGTATTGCCCAGGAATATAGGCTGGATGTGAGGTCTGTGTGTATTTCCCAGGAATATAGGCTGGATGTGAGGTCTGTGTGTATTGCCCAGGAATATAGGCTGGATGTGAGGTCTGTGTGTATTGCCCAGGAATATAGGCTGGATGTGAGGTCTGTGTGTATTTCCCAGGAATATAGGCTGGATGTGAGGTCTGTGTGTATTGCCCAGGAATATAGGCTGGATGTGAGGTCTGTGTGTATTGCCCAGGAATATAGGCTGGATGTGAGGTCTGTGTGTATTGCCCAGGAATATAGGCTGGATGTGAGGTCTGTGTGTATTTCCCAGGAATATAGGCTGGATGTGAGGTCTGTGTGTATTGCCCAGGAATATAGGCTGGATGTGAGGTCTGTGTGTATTTCCCAGGAATATAGGCTGGATGTGAGGTCTGTGTGTATTGCCCAGGAATATAGGCTGGATGTGAGGTCTGTGTGTATTTCCCAGGAATATAGGCTGGATGTGAGGTCTGTGTGTATTGCCCAGGAATATAGGCTGGATGTGAGGTCTGTGTGTATTGCCCAGGAATATAGGCTGGATGTGAGGTCTGTGTGTATTTCCCAGGAATATAGGCTGGATGTGAGGTCTGTGTGTATTGCCCAGGAATATAGGCTGGATGTGAGGTCTGTGTGTATTGCCCAGGAATATAGGCTGGATGTGAGGTCTGTGTGTATTTCCCAGGAATATAGGCTAGATGTGAGGTCTGTGTGTATTGCCCAGGAATATAGGCTGGATGTGAGGTCTGTGTGTATTGCCCAGGAATATAGGCTGGATGTGAGGTCTGTGTGTATTGCCCAGGAATATAGGCTGGATGTGAGGTCTGTGTGTATTAACCAGGAATATAGGCTGGATGTGAGGTCTGTGTATATGTAGGGTTCTGCTGCCTTCACTGCTCATATATCAGTACAGCTTTTATCTTTCACTTATGTTTTCTTCAAGTACTTTCCTCCTTTTTAAAATTCATTTTTTCTATGCCCTGTGGGCCAAACATTTAGTTCAAGAAAGGGTTGTTCTAGTAGTGGACAAGCCCTTTAAGAATGCTGCTTAACTTTGCATTTAGTAAAGAAATGAACAATAAAAAAAAAAAAAATCAGTGTGAAGGTATATATGGCTGACTCCAACTTTTTTAATAGTGATGAGCGAGTATACTCGTTGCTCGGGTTTTTCCGAGCATGCTCGGGTGTCCGCTGAGTATTTTGGCGTGTTCGGAGATTTAGTTTTCGTCACCTCATCTGCATGATTTGTGGCTGCTGGACAGCCAGAATACATGTGTGGACTGCCTGTTTCTTAGGAAATCCTAATCCTAGCAGCCGCAAATCATGCAGCTGAGGCGACAAAAACTACATTTCCGAGCACCCAAAATACTCGGCGGACACCCGAGCAACAAGTATACTCACTCATCACTAGTTTTTAATAGCATTGATCTTACCATAAGAATCTACAGGATCTTTAAGGACCCAGGGCCCAGATCTAGCTGCAACTCCGGAACCCACGATAGTTTTGACCCTAGATTTATCTTGGAAGAGACCCTTGAACTGTTCTGGTACAGGTGCTCTTTGCTATAGGTGTCTCCTCTGAGCCTTTTTGAGAAAGTAACCATTAGAGAACATAGTTAAAGGGGGATTCCAGTTTTCTGCTGACAACACAACACTCAATTAGTGTATAGATGAAAAGATCTAAAATGTTTTCCATTCCGCTAGATATTTGCTGTCCAGAGGCGGCAGACCTGTACATGTATAGTCCTGCTGTTAGCCGAGCAGTGGATTCTCTGAGCTAAACACATCAGCAGCAACAGCAGCACAAGTCTAGCTGGTGGTTTGCTACAATGTGTCGGTGCTACAATGGATCATTCTGCGCCAAAGGCTTTGTAGTCCGAGCTGTTTCGCTCACAAAGGCTTGGATACAAGTGTGTAAACTTCAAAGCTGAGAGTAAAACTACTTGTGCACAAGTTTGCAGTCTGTGACACTAGAACTTTATTCACCAACAGAAACCAGAGATCGTGAAAATGTTAAAGAGCAACTAAACCTTCATTTTCTTTTAATAATTTTGCAAAGAATAGAAAGTTTTGAAATTTAGCAAAACACTTTTTTTAAGGGATTCGTTTTGATTCCTGTAAAAAAAAAATGCATGTACGTGTCTTCCAGATCATTGCTTTTTCCCCAGTCTATTTTCCTGTCTTCAGCTGCACTGATAGCAGAATGTAATCATTTGGAGTACAGATGCTGGCAGTGAAATTGTTGTGCGTATCAGAATAATAGCAGCAGGTTTATCCACAGAGTTAGTGAGACACTAATGTTGAGCTGACGCTTTCACTACCATCATCTGTACTCCAAATGAGTACATTTTTATATTGCTATCAGAAAGTACTGATGCTGTCAGTGAAAGGGTCAGCATGTGTCTTCTTCTGAGTGTTCTGCTTTTCCACTTCTACACTGAATCTTTTGATAAGCACAACACTCAGATGAGGACACAGGTCCTTACCCTTTCGCTGCCATCATCTGTACTCCAAATGAGTACATTCTTATATTGTTATTAGAAAGTACTCATATGAAGTACAGATGCTGGCACTGAAAGGGTCAGCATGTGTCTTCTTCTGAGTGTTCTGCTTTTCCGCTTCTGCACTGATTGTTTTGATAAGCACAACACTCAGAGGAGGACACAGGTCCTTACCCTTTCGCTGCCATCATCTGTACTCCAAATGAGTTCATTCTTATATTGCTATCAGAAAGTACTCATATGAAGTACAGATGCTGGCAGTGAAAGGGTCAGCATGTGTCTTCTTCTGAGTGTTCTGCTTTTCCACTTCTACACTGAATGTTTTGATAAGCACAACACTCAGATGAGGACACAGGTCCTTACCCTTTCGCTGCCATCATCTGTACTCCAAATGAGTACATTCTTATATTGTTATTAGAAAGTACTCATATGAAGTACAGATGCTGGCACTGAAAGGGTCAGCATGTGTCTTCTTCTGAGTGTTCTGCTTTTCCGCTTCTGCACTGATTGTTTTGATAGGCACAACACTCAGAGGAGGACACAGGTCCTTACCCTTTCACTGCCATCATATGTACTCCAAATTAGTACATTCTTATAATTCTTTCAGAAAGCACACATATGAAGTACATGTGCTGGCAGTGAAAGGGTCACCATGTGTCTTCTTCTGAGTGTTCTGCTTATCCGCTGCCACATATATTGTTTTGATAACACAATACTCGGAGGAGGACACAGACCCTTATCCTTTCACTGCCATCATCTGTACTCCAGTATGTTTTGATATCAATGCAGTTGAAGGCAGGCAAAAAGACTGGAGAGAAGCAGGGGATGATTTTTGGAAGCCACTTACAGGCATTTCACAGGAATAATAAAAAAAGAAGTGATCCAGCTGAGTGCTCTGGTGATTTATTGAGTGCTGTTCAGACAATAGAACGTTGTTTACGCGTTTCTGGCTAGACGCCCTTAATCATAATTCAAACAAATTTCACAGGAATGATTAAAAAAAAAATCTCCCAATAAAGTGATTTGCAGAGTTTCCTAACTTTCACTTCTGGACAAAATTATTAAAAAAAAACTATGAAAGCTTATTGAATTTTTAAAGAATAGTCAGATAAAGCATATTATAAAGTCGCAGAAGTTTTCATTAATTGGGCTTTATTTTTCTGAATCCATCAGACCCCATTATCGTTCCCTACTCCTGCTTATTCCGTGACACATGACCCTGCGTTATCCATAACAGAGGCATAGCCCAACACCTAGGAGCTTAGATCCTAATATCAGTCCATTAGAGGGCCACGAAAACTCATCTATTACTGATACCATTACCCGCGGAGGAAGAAATAGATCCTTTTTTTTTCGGGGAAGTTTTAAAAGGATTCGTTGGAATAAATCTAAATGAGTTTGGAATGAGATCATTTATTATAGGGCTGTAACATTCAGGAGGCTGCTACTATTACCGCCATTACATAGAGATGGGTGCGAGCCAATCCCCGCTTATTAAACCCATATGGAAAGGTTAAGTGAGAAGCACCGAGAGAAGGGAGCACTGGACATGGTGAGGTGACAGCACGCTAAAGTAATCGAGATAAAAGATTTGCTTCAGACAAGCTTGTCAGATGAACGCCGAAACTTGCGTAGATCGGAGAAAGCGAGGTATTGTGTATCTCGCGAACCTTCCCATAAGATATTGGAATAGCTGTCGGAAAAATGTGATTATTTTGCTTAGTCGGTGGAAGGATTTTTTTTTTTTTTTACATCTATCAAGAGAGTTTGGTTTGCTTGTCTTAGATGTAACCAGGGGCCAGGAGTGTAATGTATACGCTGAGTGCAAATCTGAACGGCCATTTACAAAGAAGAATTTTGTAAGATTCAATGAATCAAATGGAAGCAGGCAGGAGATCCAGGTAATGTAAAAACGAAGCATCTGTTCTGCGAGAAATGTGCAGTCCTCCGTTAGTCCAGTAGGTGGCGCTAGACATGCATCAAAATATTGCGTTCTCGCACTGTCGCCCTATGGCGCATTGGCCGGCGTTATGGTGCGTTTCGAAACACGGGACTTGGAAACTACAGGGACAAACATATTATGCAAACACGGCAATGTTTCCCTTTTTTCTATTGATTTTTGTGCCCATCTGCGCAGCAGCGTGGAGATTCAGCATCAAAGGTGTGAAAACAGATGTTTGGTGGAATTGGATGTTTTGACAGGTGGACAATTTGATTAAGGCCAGGGTCACACTTGCGAGTACGATGCGAGAAACTCGCACGAGTCTGTCGCATCAATACCCGGCATTTCTATGCAGCTGCACACTCCGGTCCTGAGTGCCGGCGACAGTGCTGGGTATTGACGCGAGCTTCTTGCATCGTACTCGCAAGTGTGACCTCGGCCTAAAGGTGTTATCCGGGACTATCTTTATTTTTTACTATGGGCTTAAGAACTAACAGGCAGCTAGTTGATAGCTACCTGCCTATTGTGCCCGATAATTGCCGACGCAGAGAGAGGTCATGGACCACTCTTGCCAGCGATTCTGCTTCTTCTGCTGACGTGACGTCAACTGAGCAGCCTGCAATTAGAAGATGAGGTGCTCTGTTGATGTGGAGCAGCTGAATCACTGGCAAGAGCGGTCACTTAGGAACTACCTGCCTGGCAGTTCTTAGTCCAAATGAGAAAAAAATACAATAGTACTGTAAATTTCCTTTAACGCCAAGTGACGGACATAACACGTCATGAGCGGGCTACGGGTGTCAATTCTTGCACCGTGATGTGCTATGCCTGTTATGACTTTAAACTGTCATGGCATGTAAACTCTCAGTGATGGTTTAGTGCCGACAGCTGTCAATGATGGCGCTGTGTGACGGGCACTGTGATTGGTCAGTCAATCAGACTGACCAATCGCAGCATAGTCTCACAGGAGGCACTGAAATATCAGCACCTTCCATCGGATCACAGTGGGAGCTGCTAGTGGCCAAGCTCCTGCACGAACAACCAGGGACGGTGCCAGCACAGCCCCTGGCTATTTAACCCCCTAAATTGCACAACAATCTTTGAGGTCCATTTTTTCCTATTAGCCCTTATAAAATTTGGGGCAATAACAAAATTGTAGAGGTAAAAATGTAACATAGTAACATAGTTATTAAGGTTGAAGGAAGACTTTAAGTTCATCTAGTTCAACCCATATCCTGTCCTAACCTGCCCTAACATGTTGATCCAGAGGAAGGCAAAAAAAAACCCATGTGGCAAACAGTAAGCTTCACATTGGGGAAAAAAAAATTCCTTCCCGACTCCATGTAATTATTCTTTCTTCACTGCCCAATGGTAATTTCTGTGAGGCACATGTGGGGGTCAACATGCTCACTGCACCCCTTGATAAATTCAATGAGAGGTGTAGTTTGTAAAATGGGGTTACTTATGTGGGTTTTCTGCTGTTCTGGCACCTCAGTGGCTCTGCCAACGTGACATGGTACCCTCCAACCATTCCAGCAAAATCTGAAATCTAATATGGCGCTTCTTCCATTTTGACCTTTGCACTGTGCCTCAAAAGTAGTTTTTGACCACATATGGGGTATCAGTATACTCAGGAGAAATTGCACAAAATATTGTACCTGGCATTTTCTCTTGTTACCCTTCTGAAAATAAAAAAATTGGGGCTAAAATATCATTTGTTGGAAAAAATTGATTTTTTTATTTTCACAGATCTACGTTATAAACGTATGTGAAGCACATTGGGGTTCAAGATGCTCACCACACATCTAGATACATTCCTTGAGGGTTCTTGTTTCCAACATGGGGTCACTTGCGGGGAGTTTGCACTGTTCAGGCACATCAGGGGCTATCCGAACATGACATGGCATCTGCTCTCAATTACAGACATTTTTTAGTTCAAAATGTCAAATGATGCGCCTTGCCTTCCGAGCTCTGCCATGCACCGATACAGTAGTTTTACCCCAGATATGGGGTTTCATTGTATTCAGGAGAAATTTCATAAGAAACTTTGGCGTCTATTTCCTCCTGTTACCATTGAGAAAATAAAAATTTGAGGCTAGAAAACATTTTTGTAGGAAAAACTTGTTTTTTTATTTTCACTGCTCTACGTTATAAACTTTTGTGAAGCACATAGGGGTTCATGGTGCTCACAACACATCTAGATACATTCCTTTAGAGTTCTAGTTTCTAACATGGGGTCACTTGAGGGGGTTTCAATTGTTTAGGCACATCAGGGGCTTTCCAAACATGATATGGCGTCCGCTCTCGATTCCTGCCATTTTCGAGTTCACAAAATCAAATGGTGCTCCTTGCCTTCTGAGCACTTCCAGGCACCCATACAGTAGTTTTACCCAGGATATGAAGTATTGGCATACTCAGGAGACACTTTTATTCTGTTACCATTGTAAAAATTAAAAATATGGGGCTGAAAGAACATTTTTGTGGGAAAGATGTGACTTTTTATTTTCACGTCTCTACGTTATAAACTTCTGTGAAGCACTTGGGGGTTCAAGGTCCTCACCAAACATCTATATACATTCCTTGAGGGGTCTAGTTTGCAAAATGGGGTCACTTGTGGGGGGTTTCCACAGTTCAGGCACATCAGTGGCTCTCCAAACACGACATGGCGTGTGCTCTCGATTCCAGCCATCTTTGCTTTAAAAAAGTCAAATGGTGCTCCTTCCCTTCCAAGCCCTGACGGGCGCCTTAAGAGTAGTTTTACCCACATATGGGGATATGGGAGCACTCAGATCAAATTGCACAACAATTTTTGAGGTTCAATTTCTCCTGATACTCTTGTGAAAATAAAAAATATGGGGCTAAAGTAAAATTTTTGTCACGAAGCATATTATGTGTTAATAAACTTCAAACATATTGCTCGAACACATCAAAGACACTTGATTAACACACGAGCATGGTACAGACAATATGTGGGTACACCCGGATAGAGTTTATCATTAAGGGTGGGGTCACACTTACGAGAAACTCAAATGAGTCTCGCGTCTCAATACCCGGCACTGCTGCCAGCACTCGGAACCAGAGTGTGCGGCTGCATGTATTTCTATGCAGCTGAGCGCTCCGGTTCGAGTACCGACGGCAGTGCCGGGTATTGAGACGCGAGACTCGAGCGAGTATCTCGCAAGTGTGACACCGGCCTCACATACACTCTCTATATCAGAGATTGGTAAAGCCCTTTCATCTTTGGATTTAGTTAAATCCCAAATTCAAATCTATAGCGGAGAACTTAATATTCGCTTCCAGACACAGATGCATATTCTCAATGATCAGATCATTCTTTCTTTTGTGCTAACAATGTTACCAGGGTTGATAAAGAAAAACAGATAAAAAGAAAATAGATAACTGGTGAAAAATAAAAAATATTTTAAACAAAAAGTTTTATGTATAAGTCTTTTAAAGAATGAATGTGGGTGCAGCCAATGGATGAATCAATTATTGACAGTTGACTGCTCTTTTTTGGTATTTTTCCTTATGTCCTGTAGACTTTAATGAAGAGAGACCATGCATGGTTGGTTGGCCATCTCTTTACTACAAAGAAGAGTCAAAGGGCAATGAATGGATCTTGTGATTTATGAATGGAGTCAAAATGTGACAACCACTGGAGAAAGTTCCAAGAAGATGAGGATCAAATTCAGATGATCGTTTCTCTGAAATATGGATGGTTTCCATCTTAACATTCATTTTTACTGTTCTTTTGCTATTGAGGAGTCAAGAGCTGACTTTCGATATAGTAAGAGAGACCTGCAGTGTTTTTGATAGCATTTCTGAAATGGTTTCTAACCTCATGATGAAGATGAATTGTTCCTGAATCTTTTGGCCATTTGTCAGATCATTTATTACCAGGAAGTTCCACAGTTATTCCAACTTAGACCCCCAATGATCAGTTGTAAATCAGTTTGGAAATCTGGTATTAAGTGTTCAGTTTTACTTCACAGGTGGAATGAAGCATTACGCAGTTTCCATTCAAGTCAATGGATTTTCTGTGTAATAAGATAAGATAAGATAATCCTTTAATCGTCCCACCATGGGGAAATTCAGAGCATTACAGCAGCAAGGCAGGAACAAGTACAGATACAGATGCATAAAAGGCATTACATTGACAGTAGGTAGGTACATATACGAAAAAAAAAAAAAAAATTGTAACCGGACTGTTACAACTTTGGATCTATCAGTTCTCTGTTTGGGTCGTTCTCCGTTTTGGACAGTGCTGGTTATACAGCTTAACTGCAGCAGGAAGGAAGGACTTTCGATAGCGCTCCCTCTCACATTTAGGATGAAGTAGCCGGTCACTGACAGTACTGCACATCTTTGTCACGGTCTCATGCATGGGATGGGAATCATTCTGCACCATGTAGCTCACCTTGGCCAGTATCCTCCTGTTGCCTACTTCCTGACCTGGGTCTAGGGGGCATCCCAGGACAGAGCTGGCCCTTCTAATCAGTTTGTCCAGCCTATTCCTGTCCCTGGTTGATATGCCACTACCCCAGCACGCCACACCAAAGAAGATGACTGATGCCACAACAGAGTTGAAGAAGGATGCAAGGAGTGCCCCTCTAACGCCGAAGGCTCTCAGCCTTCTGAGCAGATAAAGCCTGCTTTGGCCCTTCCTGTAGAAGGCAGAACAGGTGTTATCATAGAATCCTAGAATGTTAGAGTTGGAAAGGACCTCCAGGGTCATCATGTCCAACCCCCTGCTCAATGCAAGATTCACTAACCCATCTCAGGCAGATGTCTGTCCAGCCTCTGTGTGAAGACTTCCGTTGAAGGATAACTCACCACCTCTCGTGGCAGCCTGTTCCACTCATTGATCGCCCTCACTGTCAAAATGTTTTTCTGATATCTAATCTGTATCTTCTCCCTTTCAGTTTCATCCCATTGCTTCTCATGTTTCCATGTGCAAATGAGAATAATGATGATCCTTGTACACTGTGACAGCCCTTCAGATATTTGTAGACAGATATTAAGTCGCCATAAAATCCAGCCTAAGAATACATTCTACAAAGATTCCAAAAATAACCAAAAATGGAATGACATCATCTAATTATGAAACCCAAATAATATTTATTAGTGCGAGGCACCTCGGAGCAGTGAGTTTAGTTGACATGACATATCACAGGCCATATTATGTTATCAGTTCGGTGAACTTATAAACCCAGGAAAGTATTGTAGACCATTACAGGCCGCGGCTGGTATGTTTTCATAACTGGATACGTCCAATCGAGTCGATCCTCTACAGATGTTTTTCAATTAAGACCTTTTTCTTTTTTTTAAAAGGAAATGTCAGGTTTAAATCACCTGGCCCTGTTCAAAGAGCAGCAGAGACCTAGGCAAGACTTTATGAGACTGCATGAATAAGGGTTTAAATAAAGTAAGATAGTTCACACAGTGTACCTGACGTGATTAACTACAGCTCAAGATTATGATATCAATGTAGTGTCATTTCTTAACGGGGTTTAAAGGGAACCTGACAGAAGATACATGGCGCTCAGTAGGGAAAATAAGTCTTTAATACACTTCCGATTTTGCAAGTTTTCCCACCTACTAAGAATGGAGAGATCTGTAATTTTTATCATAGGTACACTTCAACTGTGAGATACAGAATCTAAAAATAAAAAAACAGAAAATCCAATTGTATGATTTTTAAATAATAAAATTGCATTTTATTGCATGAAATAAGTATTTGATCACATACCAACCAGCAAGAATTCTGGCTCTCCCAGACCTGTTAGTTTTTCTTTAAGACGCCCTCCAACTCTGCACTCATTACCTGTATTATTGCATCTGCTTGAACTCGTTACCTGTATAAAAGTGTGTACCTAGTGTGTATAAAAGTCTGTACCTACCAACACACTCCAATCACACTCCAACTTCTCCACCATGGCCAAGACCGAAGAGTTGTCTGAAGATAAAAGGGACAAAATTGTAGACCTGCACAAGGCTGGGATGGGCTATAGGACAATAGGAAAGCATCTTGGTGACAAGGCAACAATTATTGGTGCAATTATTACAAAATGGAAGAAACACAAGATAATAATAAATAATAATAATCTTTATTTTTATATAGCGCTAACATATTCCGCAGCGCTTTACAGTTTGCACACATTATCATCGCTGTCCCCAATGGGGCTCACAATCTAAATTCCCTATCAGTATGTCTTAGATGTAAGTATGTATTAGATGACTGCTAATCTTCCTTGGTCTAGGGCTCCATGCAAGATCTCGTCTCGTGCGCTAACAATGATTCTGAGATAGGTCTGGAATAAGCCCAGGACTTCACAGGCAGATCTGGTCAATGACCTGAAGAGAGTTGGGACCACAATCTCAATTATTACCGTTAGTAACACACTACACCGTCATGGATTAAAATCCTACAGGAAACGCAAGGTCTCCCTGCTCACGTCAGCACTTGTCCAGGCTCGTTTGAAGTTCACCAATTACCATCTGGGTGATCCAGAGGGGACATGGGAGAAGATCATGTGGTGAGAGGAGACCAAAATAGAACTTTTTTTGGCATCAACTCCACTCACTACTTTTGGAGGAAGAAGGATGAGTACAACCTCAAGAACACCGTCCAAACCATGAAGCATGGTGGGGGAAACATCAAACGTTGGGGATGCTTTTCTGCCAAGAAGACAGGACTACATAAGGATGTGCACACCTAATATTACATAATATACCAAATGTTTATAATATGGGACAAAAATAAAAATAATTAAAAACCACGCAATGGTACACAACACATTCCTGGGCAGTATACAGCAGTTTATATTGACCAAAAATGGGAAAATGATGTCCTCAGATGATAATAAGATCTGAATGCACAAGGACCTTTAGAAAACAAGAAAATAAGTGACTGGAGTCCACAATAAGTTAAGCAATGAAATGCAAATGATTCACAGTACATCAAAAGTATAAAACTTCACTACAATTAAGCACATAAGTCACATATATATAGGAGGTCCATAAATAATATATAAACGTCCTATTAGTATAGACCAGGGGTCCTCAAACTACGGCCCGCGGGCCACATGCGGCCCGCCGAGGACTTTTATCTGGCCCCCTGTGCCAGCCCGACATTGAACTTCACTGCAGTTCAATGCTGGTGGGCCCTGTAAACGCGGGCAGAACAACGAGGCACCGAGGAAAGGCGTGGCACAGCCCTCCCTATGCAGTGAGCACACACAGATGACGTGATTGTCATCACATTGCCTGCGTGGCCTGATGACGTCACGCCACCTGTGCCTGTGCCGGAAGAAGATGGAAACGAGCGGGCGCCTCTTCAGAGCAGCGGGGGACATAGGTGAGTACTGGTTTTTTTTTTTTTTTTTTTTAATGCTGGGTCCTATTGGCAACATTTACCTGCCTATTGGGGACCTGTGCTTCCTATTGGGGACATTTACCTGCCTATTGGGGACCTATGCTGCCTATTTAGGACCCTATGCTGCCTATTGGGGACTTGTGCTGTCTATTGGGGTCCTTTGCTGCCTATTGAGGACTTATGCTGCCTATTGGGGACCTATGCTGTTTATTGGGGACCTATGCTGTCTATTGGGGATCTATGCTGCCTATTGAGGACATATGCCGCCTATTGGGACATTTACCTGCCTATTAGGGACCAATGCTGCCTATTGGAGACCTACTAAAGCACAAAATTCCCAATGCATAATTTGGACAGCTAGATCTCATCACCAGTCCAAAAGAAGAAAAAGTACCAGCTCAAAAACAATCAGTGCCAGAGGAGAAAGAAAGAGCCAGTGGTATCTTGAGCATTATAAATAAAAATCAATGTTTATTTTTAAATAGTTAGTAATAATAACACATATCTAAATATCAATCCACAAGTACCAGTGAAAAGTGCAGAGAGGAAAACTATCCCCAAGTGCCCAGTTGCCTCTCACACAAATTAGAAACATATCACATGTTTATCAAAATCAAAGTAAGCCAGAGCAGTGGATGTTAGATCAGAAAAAATAACAGCAAAGGTAACGCTGACCAGACCGAGCTTTTAGTATTATCAAGTGAATCAAGAGCTCAGTATGGAATAAAACAAATTGTCAGGCTTACCAAGGAGAGAGGACAGGCACCAAATGGAGGGTGTGAGGCTCCCCGACGCGCGTTTTGCGGCCACGCATAGCCGCTTTCTCAAGGGGATGTAAAGCTGGGTCCAAACAGGTCCTTCAATTAACCCCGTGAACTAGGCCACATGGATATCTGTGACCAATGGGAGGTGATCCAAGCGGCGCATGCGTAGTGCACCGAGGACGCCCTGCGTACATCAAATGCGTCACGTTCACGGCACCAGCCATTGGGACATTTACCTGCCTATTAGGGACTCTCGCACTACACCAGTCTGAGCCTGAGGTTAAAGCGGAGTTCCACCAATATGGGCACTGGTGAGACTAAAATTATATGGACTGGCAAGGCTGCATGGATGGGCACTGATCAGACGGCATTGATTGTTAGTGCAGTCTGTATGTCTCTGTGTGGGCAATTTTATTGCTGGTATATTGTTTTTGTAGCGTTGTATATATATTGGTATTTTACTAATAGCAATTTGGAATTCCTAGGAAACAATTATATCAAGAAAGAGAAAAATTGCTTCACTTGTTACGACTAAAGCAAGGATGTGGAAGCCACAAAAATATGACCATTAGATCCAAAATAGCAAAAAAAATTGATACTTTTATTAGGAATATACACAGAACAGGAAAACAATGGGGAACATGTGCAAAAAGACAAGCAAAGTGCAGCAGTGCTAGAGGACACGTGACATAACCCTAGCCATATTATCACATGTAAAAATTAAGGTAAAAAAACATCTTTTACTGAAAAACTGTATATCCTGGTAAATTCTCCGGTAAAATACAAGGTGATTAAAGAGCAACATAATGCCGATACATATGGGTGCCTAGTTACAATTAACTACAGATAAAGCCAATTCACAAGCATAAACATAGTTTCAAATTTAGTGCGCTAGTAGTAAGGCATCCCATGTAAAAGGGGTACAGTACCCACCCCAAAAGATGGCATATAAGAACGCCCACCCACACTGGAGTGAACGGTAGCGGATAAGAACGTTACCTCAGGAGATGAAAATTTGGATGGCTGGGTGGTCAGCGTGTTACCCCGACGCGCGTTTCGGAGATATACTCCTTCGTCAGGGGGCGTGGAGTTTATTAGAACCATGGGTTTAAATATCCCAGGACCGGAAGTGCCCGTGACACGGACCGGAAGTGACGCGCGTGCAGTCATGGCAACCGGGAACGCAGGATGGGCGCAGCGTCATGCGGTGGGAGGGACCCAGTGAGGGCTAGGCACTCCCCCACACACACATAGAGATGCCCAGACCATCATACATGCCTGGACATGGCGCACACGCGTGCAGGACCGCCGCCACGTCAGTTCCACCACCCGTGTGTCATGGAAGGAATATCTTATACTAACAGTATATCATTATTTATGCCATTATCGATGCCCCGATTTGCCAGGATACATATACAGACCCAAAAAGGAAGGATGTACAAGAAAAGATTATCGATAATAACAATAGTGTCACTGAACATCACTAAATCCACATAATAACCAATATATAAACACAAAGTTTCCTCTCAGTGCGCATAGGTGACAGTAAACACAATAGTATATAATCATGATATCCATGAAAAACAACAACATGCATATATATTGTATATCTCATATCACAAAAGCATGACATGAAAATAAAAAATAAAAATAAATAAATAAAAATAGAAAATAAAATACATGAAAAATGAGAGACATGGAAAATAAAGAAAACATAAAAATAAAAAATAACAACATGTAAATGCAAAACCAAAAACAACCAAAAGCAAAAAAAAATAAATAAATAAATAATAATAAACAATTCAAAAAATACAAAATTACAAAATATACATATGGCACATAGTTATATCAAATAGGGGCAGGGCATTCTTCATCCATGACACCCACGGAGGTGAAAAGGATCTTCCGGGCTAGGTCCAGTCCAGAAAGTGCAAAACATCAATCTAAAGCAAAATAAAGTAAATTAAAATCAAGAATAAAACAAGACTGCTGCCCAGTGCATGTCGATACACTGCTCCAAAACACGAAGGCAGTCATAGAAACGGAACAAATGACAAATTCTCATTTAATCCCTGGGGATGTACCGTGTCCAGCATCCATATCCACCTTGTCTCTTTTTGGGCCAGACGTTGAGACACTCTCCCACCCCGAATCCCAACCTCAATCATGTCTATACCTTTTACTTTTAGGCCGCTGCTGTCACAATTGTGATATGTCTTAAAATGCCTAGGTAGTGTTTTAAGTGAATTAAGATGATCTTCATTTGCTGCGGCTTGAATGCCTAAAACATGTTCCCTGATCCTAACTTTCAACTGTCGGGTGGTCAGCCCTACATAAATTAAGGAACAGGGACATGTGGCATAGTAGATGACATTACGGGACGTGCAAGTAATAGGTTTCCTGATCTTATACTGTTTACATCCGGAAGAATCTGTAAATGTGTCATCTTTAACCATATTAGTACAGGCCCCACTGCGGCCACAGGCTTTGTTGCCTCCACCCCTATTACGGGCGAAGTCATCTAAAAAGGTCTTAGGGGATTCACCGACGTAATGACTACGTACGATATGATCCCGTAAATTTGTAGCCCTACTAAAGGTGATCTGGGGTTTATCCGGGATGGTCTTAGTAATAATGGGATCCGTCTTCAGTATGGCCCAGGATCTATTCAAAATGCCACGCATCTGCTCCGATCGTGCACTAAAATTAGTAATAAATCTGACTACATCAGGTTTACATTGTTCATCACCAGTTTTATATAGGAGAGCATTCCTATTACTGTACTTGGCTCGGAGATACGCCCGTTTAATAGAACGATTACTGTATCCCCTCTCTGGATGATTCCTCAAATCTATAGATCCACTCTGGTGGCGGGCTTATTGTAGCTTCTGAAATAAGTCTGCCAGCCAGCCCCCTTTTTACACAGCACTGGTCTAGTGTCGATACAGGATGCTCTCTACAATGTCACACTCAAGATTGGAAATGGAGCAATCTGAAACTTTGTTGCCCATGTAGCAGGTTCCTTAGTGCGCTATGATGTTCATGTAGTCATCCTGTTCTCACATTACATATAAACTGTAGCCGACTACAACCGTCAAGTTACCAGCGTCTATATCCTTATCTTGGGATTGAGGCACCTTTCTTAACACAAATATATTAGTTGTATATATTTATATTCTAAACACAATTAAGATTAATTAATTATTTTTTTTTTCAAGTGTACCTCCCCTTTAACATGGGTAATGTATAGAACAAAAACAAATGTGCCATTTACTTAGGGTTGCACGCCAAGGCAATCTTGGAGCAGTATGGAGAGAAACATGTAGCACCTTGGGCGGTACAGCTGTGGAGCTCTATGATGAACAATGAGCCTTGTTCATGGTTTTTATTTAAAAATATTCCAAGAATTTATTTATTATAGGTTCTAGATCAGATTAGTGTTGGGTGGTTAGTGACCGATCTGAGATGAAGAGCTGGCTCCCCACTGGGAAAGATTGGCGTTGACAACCCAGTGCGAGCCCCTAAATTCTCTAAATGGCTCTCACTGGGCGTTAAATGACAGTGTTTGTTGGGCCAAAACCTCACCCACTCCAATCCAACCCCAACTATCCATCAATTTTATTGGTTGTCTGCAAGTAGGTGGGTTTCAATTACAGGTGGGCAGGATTTCAACTGCATTAATTTAATCCTAAATGTGTATTTACTACTAGAGATGGACAAACCTGAACATTAAAGTTGTGCGTCTGTACTGAACACTGAACACGGACTTCACCATGAAGTCCGTGTTACCTTTTGGGTTCGGGCCCTCGAACACCGGGTGTTTGGCGCTGTCATGTTCATGACAGCGCAACAAACACTGTTTCTGATCAGCAGTAAAATCATCACCACTGGTCAGAGAGCTACTGTTCCCACACTGTCAAAAGGCAGCATAAGGCCGCAGCTATAATCAGAGGTATAAAGTTTACCTACGGTCATTTGTGTCAGCTTGCGGGACTACAGCTCCCATCAGCCAACACCTGCTGCTGCTAATTACATTGAGAGCAGGAGCATATGATGGGAGTATTCATCTGCCACTCCTGTGCTGTAACTAAATAATTAAAGCAAAAAAAGGCGTGGGTTTCCCTGTATTTTGATAACCAGTCAGGCATAACTCACAGCTGGGGGCTGCAACCTTCAGCTGTCAGTTTCAGCAAGTCTTATCAAGAATAGAGGGGTCCCTAATCCGTATTTTTCAATTATTTAAATAAATAGTTTAAAAAAATGGCGTGGGCCCCCCTCATTTTTGTACCAGATTCCTGCAGTTCAAATTCACCACAGTGAATTTCTCTCTGTGAACGGCGGTGAACTCACCTCTGCACCATGAGACTTTCTCACGGTGCTAGCGGGGATCTCACCGAGGTCACCGCAGTTCAGCCTGACTGGGAACACAGCCTCATTGACCGGAGGTAACCTCGATGACATCACCACTAGTCACTGATGTTGCAATTGCAACAACTCTTTCACCAGTGGTTTTCACCCTGGGCATCTTGGCACCATTAAGGTTTAAAAGTGTTTATCCCGAAACATGGATTACGGTGTGGGACAGAATGACAGGTGAAGGATATTGCTGTTATTCATTTTTGTTTTATTAGCGAAGACAAGGGATTCAGTGGAATTAGGCGTTAGGTGAGTATAAATGTGTTTGTTATCTATATAAAACTGAGTGTATGTATGTATGTATGTGTGTGTGTATCAAGCCACGCTCACTCCACATAGCAACCAATCACTAAGCATCTTTCATTTCACCAGAGCAGTTTAAAAGATGAAAGCTGAGCTGTGATTGGTTGCTATGAGCAAGTTTTCCTTGCAACCAATCACTAAGCATCTTTCATTTCACCAAAGCTGTTTAAAAGATGAAAGCTGAGCTGTGATTGGTTGCTATAAGCAACAGTTTTCCTTGTAGACAGTTGTTATCAGGATCCTGTCAGTGCCGGCTGACTGCCGCGGCTGAGCAAGGTAACTCACCCAGACTACGGCAGAGCCTGGGGTCCGATGCTGCAGGGAAAGTTCTGAGAACAGGACCTGCGACACTAAAGGTAGAAAAGAGTACAAGGACCTACGATCATGTGACCACAGGGGGCGTGGCTTAGCGTCCTGCTGCAGGAGATAACTGTAGGATTCTATTACAGGAATCCTGGAGTAAAGACTAGGGAAACTCAGGTCAGACAAACGGGGGGGCCATACACAGAGAGGGCAGCGTGGTACCAGGGGGGCAAGCAGAGAATAGTCAGAACGTAAGCAATGAGTCATACACAGAGATAGCAGCGCAGTACGAAAGGAACAGGCAGAACTCGTAACAGGGACAAA
Organism: Dendrobates tinctorius; assembly: GCF_039654945.1. Taxonomy (NCBI): domain Eukaryota; kingdom Metazoa; phylum Chordata; class Amphibia; order Anura; family Dendrobatidae; genus Dendrobates; species Dendrobates tinctorius. The sequence goes on from NW_027361689.1 coordinate 31,654,894, forward strand.
ACCAGATCAAAACCAAACAAGCATAAAGTATCACAGTCACAAAGCACACCAGGGTCACAAACACTCGGCCAAGGATCTGAGTATAAGCGACGAGGAAAGAGCCCACAATGAGGCTATAAAAAGCCTCCCAGAATCTCAGAGTGAGGCCAGTCCAGATTAACCTCTGTACTACCTACTCCCATGAACTAAGCAGATCATGACAGTTGTGGTAACTGAGGCCTATTATTGCTATCATTTCAATAGTGTTATCATCCTTCTGTAAAGCTGGAAATAACAAATTTTTTTACTGTGCTGACACAGACCACCCTCTGACACAGACTGCAGGGGGAGCCCAGTATCATAGAATCATAGAATCATAGAATCGTAGAGTTGGAAGGGACCTCCTGGGCCATCTGGTCCAACCCCCTGCTCAACGCAGGATTCGCTAAATCATCCCAGTCAGATGTCTGTCCAGCCTCTGTTTGAAGACTTCCATTGAAGGAGAACTCACCACTTCTCGTGGCAGCCTGTTCCATTCATTGATCACTCTAACTGTCAAAAAGTTTTTTCTAATATCTAATCAGTGTCTCCTCCCATTCAGTTTCATCGCATTGCTTTTAGTCTTTCCTTGTGCAAATGAGAATAAAGATGATCCTTCTACAATGTGACAGCCCTTTAGATATTTGTAGACAGCTATTAAGTCTCCTCTCAGTCTTCTCTTTTGCAAACTAAACATTCCCAAATCCTGCAACCTTTCCTCATAAGACAGGGTTTGCAGACCGGTCACCATTCTGGTCGCTCTTTTCTGAACTTGCTCCAGTTTGTTGATGTCTTTTTTAAAATGTGGTGCCCAAAACTGGACACAATATTCCAGATGAGTTCTGACCAAAGAAGAGTAGAGGGAAATAATGACTTCATGTGATCTAGACTGTATGCTTCTGTTAATACATCCTAGAATTGCATTTGCCTTTTTTGCTGCTGCATCACACGGTTGACTCATATTCAGTCTGTGATCTATTAGTATACCCAAGTCTTTTTCACATGTGCTGTTGCTTAGCCCTATTCCTCCCATTCTGTATATGCTTTTTTCATTTTTATTGCCCACACAGGATAGGATTAGATACACGGCTCAGCAGACTGTATCACACAGGATAGGATTAGATACACGGCTCAGCAGACTGTATCACACAGGAAAGGATTAGACACACAGCTCAGCAGACAGTATCTGTTATGAATCTGCAACTCAGGACTAGGGTAGATGGGGGAGAAACTGACCCTGCACTAGGACTAGGCTGAAACCCTACGATAGGGTGGGCGACCTATTCCTTGTGAATAGACCCACCGACGTTTCCTAGACTAAACTCAAATGAAGACTTATAGGTAGGGGGAAGGGAATCCCTGAGAAGTCTAGGGACTGGGAAACAAAAACAGGTAACCTCCTAGTAGGAAAATAACGGGATCTGCATAAACGAACGGAAAAACAAAAAACAAAACTGGCAGAACTAGAGATCCCAGAACTGCACAAAATTATACACAGAAAGCAAACAAGGCTCCTAGCCAGAACACTAGTGTATTAACACTGTTCTCCAGCAAGGACTGGGAGGCAGGTGCAGGGTAATAAAGGATGATACAATCACCTGACTTAAGACAAACCCAGCACCAAAGGAAGAAGACCAGCAGCCAGAAAACCACAACAAGATGGTGGATGGTCAAAACTAAATAGATTCTAGCAGTATCACACAGGATAGGATTAGATACACAGCTCAGCAGTCAGTATCACTCAGGATAGGATTAGATACATGGTTCAGCAGTCAGTATTACAAGGATAGGATTAGATTAACAATGCTCAGGGACAGTCCTTGAAAATAGTTGGGATCGATTTGCAATCTCTATGCTTTTCTCATGGTCATGATTTTACCACCGATTAGAAGCGGTGTTTGCCGTGCTGTCATGCACATGACAGAATGGCAAACACTGGATGTTCGGGCCACCCATTCAAGTGAATAAGGTCCGGGTTTGGGTCCAGGTACTGTTCTGGACTTTGGTACCCGAACCTGAACTTTTTGTAACTGTTCGGCCAAACCCGCCAGACCCGAACATCCAGGTGTCAACACTTTAGTGTTTTCCTATGGTGAACACATGTTTTAATGGAGCAATTAAAGATCCAAAAGAACTGACCCCTTTTTGTGTTCAGAGCCAAGTGATCCATATCTCCGTGAGTACCATAAAACTTATGTCCCTCATTGATAGTGAAGCGATAAAGCTTATGTGCATTTTTGGAGAAATAGTAGCTTTCCAGTGTTTCCGATTCAAATTCCTTCAAGGGCGATCACAGGACATGACACATGTCACACATAGAATCACTACTCTGGTCACGAACTTACACATCATTTTTGGCTTCTATATGTGATTCCTACAATTTCTCATTAAATCACACAGATACAGTACCAAGATCATCTACCTGCAAGACACACTTTGGCCATGCTCAGACGGTCGTATGAAAAAGCATCCAGTCATATCCTTAAAGTTGGGTCCGTATTCAGCTTTGTGCACTTGTCCGTATTGCAGATGTGCACATGAATCGCAAATACGCTTGTTTTAACATGCTCCAAGGAAAAGTTTCAAGGAGCTAAAAAATATACAGTATATATTCTGCAAAGATAAGACATATTAATGTATGCATTTCGTCAATGCAATTAATCTGAATGAGATAGAAAAGGAACAAATGAGCAGCTTTTAATTATTAACAGAAAAAAAAAGCTTTAAAACTTTCACATTCCACAAGAAGACACAGCCAAGACAGATGGTGTTATAAGGAGGACTTGATGGCTCCCTATACTGTATGAAGTCGATGGGATTGAGGTCAGTGTTTATGTGGAAGTAGTAGTGGAGGCGATGAAAACGACGACGTGAGCGGCTCTGGATTGAGTGTGAAAGATACTACAACAAGTCTTCACTTGTAACATAGAGCGCTCCTGCTCCAAAGCAAACAGGAGACATGGCTGATGTAATCTGAATGTTATTACTGATATTTGGTACAGCTCGGCTACTCAGCGCAAGTCCAAAGTAAACATCTCAGGCTCTGGATGCCCTCGTCGTGAGCTTAACAAAGAGACAGCAGCCGCTATTTATCCTACAATGCTAAATTCTGAGGGCCAAGGGCTCAGCTATCCGAGGTGCAGAGGTAGTATGCGATGTAATAACATTTTTTGGTTTTGCTTTATTATATACAGTAGGTTAAAGAAATGAATGCATCAATATTAAATAAGTGTACATGCCAATATATATATATACCCCAGAAAAAGTAATGGAGAATGAAAGGGATAAGATCCTGTGTGATCCAGATGGATAAGCAGTTGTTGGCTAACCAACCGGACATTATGATAGTAGACAAGGATCAGAAGACAGCAATGATAATAGATGTGTCAGTACCAAGTGACAGCAACATCAGAAAGAAGGAATATGAGAAGCTGGAGAAATACCAGGGCATCAAAGGAGAACTGGAGAAGATGTGGCAGGTGAAGGCCACAGTGATTCCAGTGGTGATAGGAGCACTTGGAGCAGTGACCCCGTTGGGAAAATGGCTACAACAGATCCCAGGAGCAACATGTGAGCTCTCTGTCCAGAAATGCGCAATACTGGGAAAAACTAAGATCCTGCGCAAAACCCTCAAACTCCCAGGCCTCAGGTAGAGGACCCGAGAATGAGAAAGGACAACAAAGACCACCCTCAGTGGGGGGTGAGAAGGAAGTTTTTTCGTGTGTATAAATATATATATATACACACACTGCTCAAAAAAATAAAGGAAACACTCAAATAACATATCCTAGATCTGAATGAATGAAATATTCTCATTGAATAACTTAAAATGGATTGTAATGTCCTTAAAACAAGTAAAAATGAGGCTCAGTAGTGTGTGTGGCCTCCACATGCCTGTATGACCTCCCTACAATGCCTGGGCATGCTCCTGATGAAGTTGCGGATGGTCTCCTGAGGGATCTCTTCCCAGACCTGGACTAAAGTATCCGCCAATTCCTGGAGCGAGACATGATGTCCCAGATGTGCTCAGTCAGATTTAGGTCTGGGGAACAGGTGGGCCAGTCTATAGCTTCAATGCTTTGATCTTGCAGGAACTGCTGACACACTCCAGCCTCATGATGTCTGGCATTGTCCTGTATTAGGAGGAACCCATGGCCAACCGCACCAGCATATGGTCTCACAAGAGGTCTGAGGATCTCATCTCGGTACCTAATGGCAGTCAGGCTACCTCTGGTGACCACATGGAGGGCTACGTGGCCCTCCAAAGAAAGGCCACCCCGCACCATTAATGACCCACTGCCAAACCGGTCATGCTGAAGGATGTTAAAGACAGTAGATTGCTCTCCAGAAAATCTCCAGACTCTGCCACATCTGTCACATGTGCTCAGTGTGGACCTGCTTTCACCTCTGAAGAGCACACGGTGCCAGTGGCAAATTTGCCAATCCTGGTGTTCTGTGGTAAATGCCAAGAGTCCTGCATGGTGTGGGGCTGTGAGCACAACCCCCATCTGTGGACATCGGGCCCTCAGCCATCCTCATTGAGTCGGTTTCTAACCGTTTGTGCAGACACATGCACATTTGTGGCCTACAGGAGGTCATTTTGCAGGGTTCTGGCAGTGCTCCTCCTGTTCTTCCTTGCACAAAGACAGAGGTAGTGATCCTGCTGCTAGGTTGTAGCCCTCCTACGGCTCCCTCCATGTCTCCTGGTGTCCTGGCCTGTTATGAATGGGTCACCGAGGAGAAAAAAGCAAAACAAGCTAAGTCACAGAAAACCAGAGAGGTTGGTAACTGCAGATTGCAGATCCCTGATCCTACCACACAACTAGCAGCAACCGTGGAGCGTACCTACGATGTTCCTAGACGCTTCGTCACAGCCGGAGGACTAAATAAGCCTGAAGCATGAAAAGGGGAAAACTAACTGCCCCAGAGCTGACCCCAAAGGAATAGATAGCCCCCACACATGTATTGAAAATAGACTGAGCAAACGATGGGGCCCAAACTACCTAGAGAGGAAAGGAAAGACACTGTCTTCAACCTGCAAAAAACCCTGCAAAAATAATGTCTAACACTTCTGATAGCAAAATTAACCCTGAAGTCACTAGACTTCTCCCACTATATCAGCACTCTGAAATATTCTGAGACAGAGCAAAAAGAGACCAAACTAGTAAGGGACAAAAACCAAATTGGCAAAATACTGATAAATAAGAGTGGAAATTCAGCACAGCCCCCAGCCGGGGCTGGCTGACCACACCAAAAAAACTGAATAGACCAACAAAATCAAGTGTGAACATTAGCAGAAAAACTTAGCTTTAGATGACTGGAACAGAGCTGAAAACCAAGAGCTGACAAGCCAGAAGGAATCACCAGCAACTGAATAGGGCGTCGGCTGTCTTAAATCCAATCTGAGACTCCTGAGGTCCAATCGTCATCCTCATTCACAGGTGGCAGATCTCCACCGATCAAATCAGCCTCACTACCTCCTATTACCACCAGAGGGAGTCTGGAAGGAGAACTCACAACTGGTGAACCAGAGAATGAACTCACAACACTGGCCTGTCTCCCGGTAGTGCCTCCAGACTCTGGACACTATGCTAAGAAAGAAACTCAACTATTGAATGAATGCAGTTGTATTTAATGCAGCCAAATTAAACAAAACATTTTGGCCTCATGTGGCCTTCATCAGTTAGCAGACTGCTCAGAGATAGTAAAAGACCTTGGTCAATGAAACAGGTAGGGGAATATATCCCATTTAAATACAGCTGCTGGTAAGCAGCAGTAGATGTGGCATAATGCTGCCTGCAGTTCGTCGGTCGACGAACGGTGGAAACCGCGTCACAGCAGGCAGCACGCGCACACTCTTTTGACGTCTGTAAGGACGCTGTACAACATTGTGCACACACCTACTTCTATGAGATGTCAGGAAAGGGTTAATATACATTGGATTTTTAATATTCTATCTTTCTGTTGATTATTATCATCAGCTATTTATTGCATGCCATGTCAAGTCATGCTATGGCTTGTTTTTTTGCGGGAAGAGCTGACGTTTTTATTGGTACCATTTTCGGGCACATGACATGTTTTGATCGCTTTCTGTCCCGATTTTTGGGAGACAGAACGAACAAAGACCAGCAATTCAAGAATTGCTTTTTGTTTTTTTTTTATACAGTTCTGCATGTGGTAAGATTGATAAAGCTGGTTTATTCTTCGGGTCAGTACGATTACAGCGGTACCCAATTTCCATCATTTTTTTATGTTTGATGCTTTAATACAATAAAAACTATTTTATAGAAAAAAATAATTATTTTTGCATTGCTTTACTCTGCGAGCTGTAACTTTTTTTTATTTTTCTGCTGATAAAGCTGTATGATGGCTTGTTTATTGCAGGTCAAGATTAAGTTTTCAGCAGTACCATGTTTGGCTACATTCGTCTTTTTGATCGCGTTTTATTGCACTTTTTGTTCGTTGGTATGATGATAAAGCATTGTTTTTTGCCTCGTTTTTGATTTAAATTTATTAAAGGTGTTCACTGAAGGGGTTAACTAGTGGGACAGGTTTATAGAGCGGGTCGTTACAGACGCAGTGATATCAAATATGTGTACTTTTATTGTTTGTTCTTTAATTTACACAAATAAATGTATTTATTGAAAAAATATTTGCTTCTTTTTTTTCTTTACTTGGGGATTTTTTAAAATATTTTTACACTTTTTAATATTTTTTTTATAACTTTTTTACTTTGTCCCAGTATGGGACATTATTTTATTACATCAGAGTGCTGATCTGATGTTCTGCAATGCATCTGCACTGCAGGGCATTAGACCAGGATCTGGCAGGCAGGGAAGGAGGCGTCTCAGGTCCTGCTCTCTGCAGTCACTGTGAAGCCACCTTCTCTGCAGGGCCCAGAAGGACCATCAGGACAAGGAGACCATCAGGACAACGCGATCGCTTCGCTTTGTCTTGATGGAAGCTCGCAGGGAGCCCCGTGACAGCGTAATCAGAGGGGTTAAATGCCCCCGATAGGTGCTAGCACCATTCGTGGGCGTCGCTGTGGGGTGTCAGCTGTCACATACAGCTGACACCCGCACCCGATCACTGCGGCACTCAGCGTGAGGCTGCGCAATCGGTGCGCTGTACTAGTACTGCTGCTTGCAGAAACGCAGTTCACACAGAGCGATACTAGTGCAGCACATGTTGGAAAGGGGTTAAAAGCAAAAATAAAAATAAACACATAAAATGGAATACTCAGGCAAGAAGCAGGTATAAAATGAAAGCTTTGACCTTGTAGCATTTCCTATTTAAGCAGTTGAACAGCAGAGATCAGATCTAGCTCTGATCACTGCTGATAGAGATTACTGAAGGTTGTATGACTCAATTGGCACCTGCATGATGTGAAGCGGGCTCCGCTCTTGAGCCTGCTCCATACACCAACACCAACGTGATTGAACAAATGACCCACACTTACAGAATCATAGGGAGCAAGGCTAATTGCTCTCTGCTTTCTGGGCATATTCAGATTCAATATTACAGGAAACCTGCTCTCATGTTTTTGCTTTTCTGCATTTTCAGGTGCTAAGTTCTGCATCATTATTCGGTATATTAATGAACTTGGTTCATTCCGTAACATTTCAGTCTATATTTCCTGTGCTACTTTCTCACAGTTGAGGATTTTTTTAACCGTTATTAAATAAATATCTTCTGTGTGATTTTCCTAGCTTTGCCTTAGCTGGCCTTGCCTTCTATTCCTGATATTTGTTTCAGATGTGAAGCCAGAAATGTTTAGCCGTAACTGTCATCCAAAATATCTGTAGCGCATGTTTATGAGGTGGTTAACATTATTAAATAATTTCTCAATTCCTTTCTGATCTTAAGAATATTGCTTAGGATAAGACTTTACCTTTTCGAGGGGGGTTTATATCGTGAATGAAAAATTAGAGATTGTGATTTAGGGGGCAGTTTGTGAAGTGCTAAGCCTGAGCCTAACCCACTTCATACCAAAAGTATGACTGAGCCCCAATTTCATCTCCAATTTTCTTTTTAAGCCAATTTGACACATTTTTCGAAATGAATACTTGTTTGATCACAGATTGTAATTGTTAATATTCCAAAGGCAAAGAGTTACAAAAATGAGACCAATATAAGATGGTTCTCATTGGTTTCTTTGAGATAGCCCAACAACAGGTTGTCCAGGAGGTAAGACATATGCAAAAAGATTGTATTGTGGCCAGGACCACAATCTGTAATTTTTGGACCCCATACAGCCAAGAAACCTGGGTCTCTACTCCCATTCATAATCAGGGAATGGGGCAACAAAAAGTGTTGAGAGGGAGATGGGGTGAGACACAAATGGATGGTGGAGGGCTCTGTGCCAACAGTGTGTGGGCAGGGACTCTGTTAGAAGGTAGGAAGAAAGACTTGGAGAAGAGTGGAAGAATAAAAAGTGGCAGGGTCTCAAGGTAGGCCAATGGTGAGATGCAACATTGTGTTATTAGAAGGTCAGGTGGGAGACTGTGCCTGGCATCTATGGGGGTGTAGGTTCAGCAATGTAAAAAAAATTCTTACACATATTCTGCTTCCTGTATAGAGTATAGTCACTCACCAAGATACAGTGATGGTGGTGACTTCTGACTTCTACACACTCTAAGATTTTCTTTCACCATAGTGCTCCTGGCCGAATTCTCCACTTCCTCTTTGCATGCGGCACCTACATAATCTGTGTAAACTCCAGACAAAATGCAAAAATCAACTCTTACCTCAAATCCCGACCAGACCTTTAAATTGATTCAGACCCTCAACCAGACCCACCAAATAAATTCAAGCTTCTTACCAGACAATGGCATACAATATATGCACTCCTTCTTGTACCCAAGACCTCTTCCAGCACTCCTGTCCCAGCATCAAGACAATGTGTGGCATAGTGTGGAAGGAATATGGATCAATGGGGTGAGAATTCCCATGTTATCTATTGGATTTTATATGTTTAGTTAAAAAATCTGCAGACCTCTGGGAAAGGTTCAAATTTTCTTTAAGTGTACAGGGGGATACCCAAAAGAAAAGGGCTCTCTTCTGGGCGTTACCTGTCTCGGCTCCAACACTGGGCCATGCTTCTTCCTTCCCAGTAGCCGATTCCTTTTGTACCAGTGCGCATCACCTCTGATGTAAACAAGCCAAGCCTTTTAAGCCTGGCTTAGGTGGCTGGTTTACCACATTTTTAGGACTTTATTCCACAAGGCCAATCCACCTCTACTTTTCTCTGGGCTCTGTTTCAGTTCTCCCAAAGTGTGACATCTAACAAAACAATTTTACTGCACTAAGGAGATATTCTCACACTCGCCTCGGTTACTAAAAAAATGCCCATCTGCCAACTCAGGTCTGCTGTCCCTGGGTGCTGTCTGCACACTCGGTTCTGGTTCTTCCTGGTGCATGTTTGGTCGTTCAATTCTCCTGTTCCTAAGTACTGTTCTGCCACTTCAAGGTGCCTATCTGCTGACTCAGTGCTGCTGTTCCCGTGAATAGTCCAGCGTCAACTTACTTGTTCATCTGCATTGCTCTGCTATTCCAAGGTTCCACCTTCTCACTTGGCTCTACTGCTCACCGTGACTTCCTATCTACATGACTCTAGTATTTCAAAGTGCTGTCTGCATAGTTGTTTCTACTTCATCAAGTTACCTGTAAGTTCACACAATGCTACTGTTCCATTTTGCTTGTACCCATATCCAGCTCTAGTGAACCCTGCTGTTTCACATGCCATTCGGAAAATTCTGCCCTACTGTCCCATTCAGCTGAATTTGTCAATTGGCTGAGCTAGCTCTGCTGTTCCAAGTGTTGTCTAGCCTAAACATCTCTTCTTTATCAATGCCTAAAATTCGTGCTACTCATTCAGACCAACCTCTTGGCGAATGGAGAGCCCATAACACTGAGGAGACAGGTAGAATAGACTATGGGATGTTCACTGTGGACATTCAATTCCTTCACCTGGCGACCCCATACCTCATGTTCTGCCCATTCTGTGCAGCAAGACTTTCTTAGGTGCTGTTCCAGCTATGGCCAATAGATGTCATAGTTGCCCTTCTCTTTCCTATTCATGTGTTTAGAATCCTCTGTTCTCCTTAATGGTTAATCTGTTCAGAACCATCCCTTCTTCCTTCCCGTGTCAACAACATGTAATCATTTCTGCCGGATCTCTGATTAGCTCACATGTGCTCGGCTCCCTGCAAAACCACTGCTTATATCAAGCGGATTCCGGTAAGGTTTAATGCAATTATATGCTATGCATCTCTTTTAGCTGGCTATATTGCATGCCCATGATATTTGCAAAGCATTCTCAGTTCCTGTAATGCTCTCACTCTGCATCTAGTTATATGCATTTTCTGTTCAGTTAGCACAATGGTAGCAGCCTGTTTGTTTCATTGCATTGTATGTTGTATTACTCTGTATAATGCAAGCTACTAACAAAATAGCACTCTGTATCACTGCTTTACTGACATGATAGCTCCTTGTGTATTACTGTGATATTATCTGCTAGCATTGACATACTGTATTGTCTGTTTCTTATCGTTTTTACCCGAAATCATCCACAACTTTGTACAACGATCTCTGATTCATCCACTATTGTGTTCAACAACCTCTGATCTCATCTACTACTGTGTTCATCAATCTCATCTACTATACCATCTGTTATCTCCCATTGTTGTCCATATCATCCCAATAAATACAGACTTAAGCACCCATACAGTCCTGTTACTGGGAGTGGAAGAAAGGTTAAGCTGTATGCTGGAATCCACACAGCATCATACGTGGATGAAGGAGAACACCTCACATGGCATGGGACATTCTTATTATACGGAGCAGAAAACCCCATATATTGGCAAAAGTTACGGTGGTAGGGAGGTATTGGCCTCTAGAAACTTTGCTCATAATGCAGAATACGGTGCCACAAAGATCACCATATGGTGGCACATGGACATCCTCTGTGTTAGAGATCACAAGGGACAACATAGGAGGTAAAAGACTTACATACAGTGACAAAAATAAGTATTTGATACACTGCTGATTTTGCAAGTTTTCCCACCTACAAAGAATGTAGAGGTCTGTAATTTATATCGTAGGTACACTTCACCTGTGAGAGACAGAAACTAAAAAAAAAAACCCAGGAAATCACATTGTATGATTTTTACATTACTAAATTGCATTTTATTGCATGAAATAAGTATTTGATCACCTACCAACCAGCAAGAATTCTGGCTCTCACAGACCTGTTATTTTTTCTTTAAGAAGCTCTCCTACTCTGCATTCATTACCTGTGTTAATTGCGCCTGATTGAATTTATTAACTGTATAAAAAACACCTGTCCACATATTCAATAAATCACACTCCAACCTCTCCAACATGGCCAAGACCAAAAAGCTGTCTAAGGCTGGTTTCACATTAACGTTTTTTAGCGCAGCGCATCGTGCACGTCCATGCGCATGCGCCCCTATGTTTAACATGGCGGGCACATGGTCTAGCATTTGCACGCGTTCGTGTGCGCAGGTGTTTTTTTGTAGTGTGCGCCTAGGTGCGCCAGACGCAACCTGTTGCATTTTTGGGTCCGTCCAACAGCGTAAAAAAAACGCATGCGCACGCTTGCACACGGAATGCGCCAAAATAACACATTACAGTCTGTGAAAACGCATGCGCCTAAAAAACGCAAACGCATGCAAAACGCATGATGCGTTTTTTGCATGTGTTTCTATTGCGCACGAAGCGCAGCACTAAAAAATGCTAATGTGAAAGTAGCCTTAGGATACCAGGGACAAAATTGTAGACCTGCACAAGGTGGGATGGGCTACAGGACAATAGGCAAATAATATCTTCAGAGCTAGAAACATTACATACAAATTGCTTCTAACATAGCCAAATGCCTAGAGTACGCTAGGGCAAGCAAAAATCCTCATAAAATCAACACAGAAGTCATATACTGTATAATGCCACTGTCCCCACTCAAATAGTTCCTATAATCTAAAGCATCAATAAATCAGGGAGTACATGAAGTGCCAGTGCATGTATTTCATGTCAGTTCCCACTGTAAGGATATCCCTGATATGACAATAAATAATTACCCTCTCTGCTAGATCGGGCAATATGCCTACTCAGTGTGGTATAGATAAGGATATATCAACTATGAGTGAAATGGACTGTTAAGGAACATATTGGACATGTTTAAAAAAGAGTCATCTTACCCATATTTGACCTGCGCGGATCAGCTATGCCAGTAGCCTCAATGCGCGTTTGATTTTCTGACTAATTAATAAACTTTTTGTGAGATAACTATTTTTTTGGACCTTAGGTCCATGTTCATTGTAGGCCAATAGGCAAGTTGGTGAGAAGACGACATCTGTTGTTGCAATTATTAGAAAATAGAAGAAACACAAGTCGACTGTCAATCTTCCTTGGTCTGGGGCTTCATGCATGATCTCATCTCATGTGGAAAGGATGATTTTGATTAATGGTCAGGAATCAGCCCAGAATTACATGGGAGGACCTGGTCAATGACCTTAAGAGAGCTGGGAACACAGTCTCAAACATTACTATTAGTAAAACACTACGGTGTCTTGGATTAAAATCCTGCAGGACATGCAAGGTCCACATGCTCACACCAACACATGTCCAGGCCCATTTCAAGTTTGTGATTGACCATCTGGATGATCCAGAGTAAGCACGGGAGAAGGTGATGTGGTTAGATGGGACCAAAATAGAACTTTTTGGAATAAACTCCACTTGCCGTGTTTGTAGCAAGAAGAAGCATGAGTATAACTCCAAGAATACCGTCACAACCATGAAGCATGGTGGGGGAAACATTATACTTTGGGAATGCTTTTCTGTTAAGGGGACATGACAGCTGCACTGTATTGAATGGATGGGGTCATGTATTGCGAGATTTTGTAAAGCAACTTCCTTTCCTCAGTAAGAGCATTGAACATGGGTCGTGGCTGGGTCTTCTAGCATGATAGTGGCCCGAAACACACAGTCAGGGCAACTAAGGAGTGGCTCTGTAAGAAGCATTTCAAGGTCCTGGAGTGGCCTAGCCAGTTTCCATATCTGAACCCAATAAAAAATCTCTGGAGGGAGCTGGAACTCAATTTTGCCCAGCGACAGCCCGAAAACCTTGAGAACATCTGTATGGAGGAGTGGGACAAAATCCCTGCTACAGTGTGCAAACTTGGTCAAGAACTACAGGAAATGTCTGACCTCTGTAACTGCAAACAAAGGATTATGTACCAAATATTAAGTTCTGTTTTTTTTCTATTGTATCAAATGCTTATTTCATGCAATAAAATGCAAATTAATTACCGGTATGTAAAAATCATACAATGAGTTTCTGTTTTTAATTTTTAGATTCTATATATCACAGTTGAAGTGTACCTACGATACAAATTACAGACCTCTCCATTCTTTGTAGGTGGGAAAACTTGCAAAATCAACAGTGTATCAAATACTTATCTTCCCCACTGTAGATGGATGCACAATGGAGCCTAAATAAACGAACAATGCCATCTAGCGACTGCAGAGTATAAGAACGGGATCAAAAAGAAAGTAAGCAGGAACTAAAAAGAGAACGTGAGCTGCCGGATAGGAAAAAGAAGCAAGAGGCACAAAGTCATGACAAATTGTGTTGCACTTAGAATATATAAAAATTCCCTGAAACCAGGGCAGACGAGGAGTCATCGCCTGGACGTGTGTTAGGTCAGACACGCAATCCTAGCAGAACTGGCTTACAGCCATTTCTAAAAGATTTTACGACGGCAGGATGAGATCAGACCAAAAAATCCAATTAACAAAGTGGAGTACCGCCCAGGGGATGCGGTAGGATGGGGACCTCCAGTGAGTTCGTAAAGGGATGCGGGCAATCCAGTGAGCTGTTAAAGTGATATGGACAATCCAATCTGTGATTGAAGGTGCGGGATGACCCAGTGAGCTGAAACCCAGAGGTCTATACAATGGTACGGAGTGGACCGGGGACACGCTCTAAGAAATGGAGGCAGCCAGAATGGCACACTGGTGAATTGACTCATTACCAGTACGCTACTGCAAGAGAATTACAGAGAACTGGAGCTGGAGTTCAGGCCTGTTACTGTGACTACCAAGACAGACTTAGTGTTTAGGTGATGATGGTGATCACCACCACACGCCCAAGTAGAAATATCATCTAGTATGTTAGTTAACTTTGTGCTTCAAAACCGTGATGTTAAATAAAGATGTTGCTTATATCCTGTATACCTAGAATAATAACTGTTTGTAGTAAATGAATAATCAATGCATCCGTTTACCCGTTTACAACTTCATGCAATCAGATATGCTCATATTGTAAGCTCCTTACATCCCCCCTCTCCAAACAGTACATCATCACTGATAGTAGGGTAAACTATGAAGATGATAATGAAAACTGAGCTGCACACTATGTACAGTACATTGATCTCCCAGTATAGAGGAGAACAAGGAGAGACCATGACCTTCCCATAACCTGCTGGTAATGGTGACCATGGTGGAGTGAGGTCTTGCTGAAGGTCAAGTTTTACTATGGAGATCCTTGATTGCATGTCATCATATTTTTTTTTAGCAACTGAAGAATCCAGGCAACTGCAAAAAGTATCATAGAAGAAGTAAGAACATACAAACTCAATGCAGGTGCTGACCTGCCGGACTGACCCTTTCGCTACTGGAAATTTGAAGTTTGTATTTGTTCAGGTGGTGGATCCAATATTTTTTCCGACAAGTCAGTGTAACTATGTTTTGTTTTTTTTCTTTTAGTCCCATTAGGAGACTATTACTTTTGACCTTTTTTTTTACTGAAAAAATATGGCTTATATTTATTCCTAGTATAAAGTAATAACTTTAAGATAAGATATTATATAAATCTAGCATTCAGCACCATAGATGCCTGGCTAGAATGCCACTTTAAGTGCACTACAGTGGTCACACATTGTATCCCGTTATTTATGGCTTGTATATGCTGTCACTTACTGAGTGTTTGGATTATTTGTGCACTGTAAGGCTCTATCACTTAAAGGGGTTGTCCACTACTGGACCACCCTAGCTTAATCAATTCAGGACTCCAATTAAAATGAAAATAGTGTATACTCCACTCCTACAGTGGTGTTATTCCAGCAATGCCGGCACACCGATGTTCTTGGCAGTGATATGACATTGTTGAGCCACGTGCTGCCTGATCCCAAGAGCCACCGCTGTTTGGCCGCAGCTCATTAATATTACCTCCATATTCTACCTTACCACTTTAAAATGAGTGATAATAAGTACAACCCCTCCACCTTACACCTTGGGCTGGGTATTAATCCTACTGAATATGTAGTCCAGCAGTGAAGAGCCCCCTCACCTCCACTACATGCAGCCTTCAGAAGTGATATTCTGTGTGCTCCTCAAACTTCTCTTCTGCCCACCATGTACGCTGCTGCCTTCTCACCTCCGTATGTGATAGTTAACCCTTACCTCCCTCTTTGCTCCCAGCTTGTACTGTTGTATGTGTAAAACCACGGCCGCCGGGGGGTAGCCTCTTCGGTCACTCCAGTATTCAATGTGCTGGAGGCTGTTCCATCTCCGGTATGCTGTTCACCTTTGAGTCTAAAATGACTGCAGACAGAGGCTGGAATCAACTTAAACAGTTCAACTTTATTCTCTTCAGGGCACAGCACATCCACAACGGCTTCAGGACTCATTACACGATACCAGCAATACATCTTCATCCACTGGCAGACACAGACAGAAAAGGGCCCCTGTGCAATAACGATATATGGGCCCTTTGCAGCCCAAGAGCTCCTAAAAATGCAAAATTGCACGTGCTTTGGAGGTAGAAATGGGCCTTCTTACCTCTTGGGCCCCTGTGCGACTGCACAGGTTGCACCAATGATGTGGCCGCCCCTGTCTTCATCTACAGCAGACAACAAAAGAAACCGAAAAAATGTCCAATAATAATCAATTTATTGAATAAGTATAATTAAAATAATAATAAATAATACAGGGGGAGAGGCCAATGCCATGGAATAGGCACAACTGGGGACGATAATGAGTTCTATGTCATATATAAAATACATATAACATAATGCAAAAGGTAAAATAAATGAATAAAGTGCTTGTGCTGAATTAAAGCATAAATGTGCAAATCAGTGCAGCAGCAGTTAACAAGATGTGAGAAAAAAATCACAATGACTAAAGTGCGATGCAAAAAGAGCTAAGTGGGAGCTCCAATTCAACATATCAATGTGTTAATTAACTCCAGAGGCAAAAAAACAAGTGTAAGTATGAAAACCAAGTGCTATACCTCTTGTGCTGCTGAAGTCCCCGGGATGTGCCAGCACCAATGCGTGTTTTGGCGTACCTTCGTCGAACTGATTTATATGCATTTGCAATAAATTGATTATTATTGGACATTTTTTCGGTTTCTTTCGTTGTCTGGATTTAAATCTCCTTGAACTTTTCCATGAGTGCAATAACTTTATTGCTATATGGTGATTTTAATACTGCACTTTTCCTTGAGTCATTTTAATTTCATCTACAGCAGCACACTACTTCTTCTCTTCTGTTACAACGGTTGGACCACACAAACAAGCAAGCACGCCACACGGAACAAAAAATAACAAAAAAAACCAACCAGATCTAAGTTTCAGGCTCCTATATATTCAGACCTAGCTTGGGGGAGCATTTATGCAGGGGGGCATTTATGTACATTTAATCGAAGTACATTTGATAAAAGTATGAGGCAGTTATAACATGGCAGTTAGACAGGGAAGGAGACAGGTAAGACATTTATATACATCGATTCCCTGTACATTTGGATTACAACAAATATATACCATATGCATGTGTATAATTTATATCCTGACCGCTACATTCATGCACATTCACCGCCCTGGCACTAACTCTTTACACTCCATCCATATCGGCCCCTCAGTCCTTTCCTCTCCAATGTATAGCACTCACGCTCTTTTCACATTGCTACACAACACAGATCCAGTCAGTCCCACCATTCAACATCAGAGACGCTCTCACAAATCACTTAACCATCTGCTCACTCTTTCTATCCTCCTTCTCCTAGTCGCAGGATACATTGCTCCCAACCCTGGTCTCCCATGTTATAGAAAGTCAAACCCCCCCAACTGCTACACTCAGAAACCCCTCTAATCTTATTAATATTCCCTGCACACCTCCTGTCTCTCTTAATAGTGCTCTTTGGAATTCTCGCTCAGTGTGTAATAAACTCTCCTTCATCCATGACTTTTTCCTTTCAAATTCTCTTAACCTTCTGGCTCTAACTGAAACCTGGATCCAGCAGTCAGACACTACCGCTGCTGCTGCTCTTTCATATGGGGGACTACACTTTTCTCATACTCCAAGATCAGACAAAAGAGCAGGTGGAGGCGTTGGTCTGCTCCTATCACCAAAATGTACCTTTCAGGTTATCCCTCAACTACACTCACTCACTTGTCTTCCCTTCTTTTGAGGTCCATGCAGTCAGACTCTACACCCCCATCTCCATGCGAGTGGTGGTGTATCATCCTCCTGGCCCCTCCCACCCATTTCTGGATTATTTTGCCACTTGGCTTCAACATTTTCTCTCCTGTAACATCCCTACCCTCATCATGGGTGATTTCAACATCCCCATTGCTCTTCCCCTCTCCCCATCTGCTACTCACCTTTTATCTCTAACCTCCTCGTTTGGCCATTCACCGCTTACTAATTCTCCAACGCTTGAAGATGGAAACTCCCTCGATTTGATCTTCTCTCGGCTTTGTGCAGTGGATGATTTCACAAACTCCCCTCTCCCGCTCTCTGACCACAACCTTCTCTCATTCTCTATCAAGAACTGCTCGGCTGCTCAGGTCACCCCCACTGTCCATATTTATAGAAACATACAGGCCATTAACACCCAGAAACATATGAAGAACTTGCAGTCTTCATTGGCCCCTATCTCCTCCCTCTCATGTCCTGATTCTGCACAGAAGCATTACAATGAAACACTTCAAAGTGCCCTGGATGAATTTGTACCTCCTTTACCTAAAACACCATGACACAGATTGCAACAACCCTGGCACACCCTGCAAACATGTTTCCTGCAGCGGTGCTCCAGGTGCGCCGAACGTCTGTGGAGAAAATCTCATCTACACGAAGATTTCATCCATTATAAGTTTATGCTTAGAACATACAACACTGCCCTTCACGTGTCTCTCTAAACAAACCTATCTCAACACCCTCATCACCTCACTATCCAATAACTCTAAACGTCTCTTTGACACTTTTCACTCCCCACTCAACTCAAGAGTGCAGGCCCCAACCACGGAGCTTCGAGCTGATGATCTGGCCAATTACTTCAAAGAAAAAATTGACCATATCCGACAGGAAATTATCTCCCAATCACCTCATGCCATGCACTGTCCTCCCTCCCCCACTGCACCTAGTTCACTCTCTGATTTTTAACCAGTCACAGAAGAAGAAGTAGTCAGGCTCCTTGCATCTTCTCGCCCAACCATTTGCACCAGTGACCCATTTCCGTCGCATCTCCTCCAGTCCCTTTCCCCTGGTGTCACCACTCACCTAACTAAAATATTTAACCTCTCTCTCTCTTCTGGAATCTTTCCCGCCTCATTTAAGCATGCCATCATACATCCACTACTTAAAAAACCATCCCTCGACCAAAACTGTGCCGCTAACTATAGACCTGTTTCTAATCTTCCCTTCATCTCTAAACTCCTGGAACGCCTGGTCCACTCCCGTCTGATCCGCGCTCTCTCTGATAACTCACTTCTTGACCATCTCCAATCCGGTTTCCGCTCTTTGCACTCCACTGAAACTGCCCTCACTAAAGTCTCTAATGATCTTCTAACAGCTAAATCTAGTGGTCACTACTCCATGCTAATTCTCTTGGATCTCTCTGCAGCATTCGACACTGTGGATCATCAGCTCCTCCTCACTATGCTCCGCTCCATCGGCATCAAGGACACCGTTCTCTCCTGGTTTTCCTCCTATCTCTCTGACCGCTCTTTTACTGTATCTTTTGCTGGTTCCTCCTCCTCTCATCTTCCCCTTACTGTTGGGGTTCCTCAAGGATCAGTCCTAGGCCCCCTCCTCTTCTCTTTGTATACTGCCCCTATTAGTCAAACAATCAGTAGATTTGGTTTCCAGTACCATCTTTATGCTGAAGACACCAAATTATACACTTCTTCTGATATCATGCCTGCCTTTTTAGAAAACACCAGCGATTGTCTAAATGCTGTGTCTAACATCATGTCCTCACTATATCAGAAACTGAATCTGTCAAAGACTGAACTCCTTGTGTTTCCTCCCTCTACTAATGTACCTATACCCGACATTGCCATTTCTGCGTGTGGTTCGACTATTACTCCCCAGCAACATGCCCGATGTCTTGGGGTCATATTTGACTCCGAAATTTCATTCGCCCCCCCACATCCGATCACTGGCTCCCTCTTGTTATCTGCACCTCAAAAATATTTCTAGAATTTGACCTTTTCTTGCTTTTGATTCCGCAAAATCTATTACTGTTTCTCTTATTCATTCTCGTCTAGACTATTGTAACTCTCTTCTAATCGGTCTCCCTCTTACCAAACTCTCCCCTCTCCAATCTGTCTTGAATGCTGCAGCCAGGATCATATTCCTCGCCAATCGTTACACCGATGCCTCTACCTTGTGCCAGTCATTACACTGGCTACCCATCCACTCCAGAATCCAGTACAAACTTATTACCCTCACCCACAAAGCCCTCCATGGCTCAGCACCACCCTACATCTCCTCCTTCGTTTCAGTCTACCACCCTACCCGTGCCCTCCGTTCTGCTGATGACCTGAGGTTAGCATCCTCAATAATCAGAACCTCCCACTCTCATCTCTAAGACTATACACGTGCTGCACCAATTCTTTGGAATGCACTTCCCAGGTCAATACAATTAGTCCCCAATCCCTACAATTTTAAGCGTGCCCTGAAAACGCATTTATTCAGACTGGCCTACCACCTCAACACATTAACCTAACTATCCCTGGGTGGCACAGTCAAAAGTTTTACCATAACCAGGTTCCCCACATCATGTTCCCACATGCTTTATGCATCCATTAGCCCTCTGTGTCTGTACTGTTACACACTTAACATTATGGTTGGTCCATACAATCAGGGCAACTGTTACCACCCACCTTTTGTGTCTACCTCTTTCCTCATAGACTTTAAGCTTGCGAGCAGGGCCCTCATTCCTCTTGGTATTTGTTATAATCTATGTGATTATTGTTATGCTGTAATGTCTATTGTCTGTACAAGTCCCCTCTGAAATGTAAAGTGCTGCGGAATATGTCGGTGCTATAGAAATAAAATGTATTATTATTATTATTATTATTATTATTATTATTATTATTATTATGTCATGTGCAGGAAAGGTAAGGGATAATCCCCCATAGTGCTCCCCCCTGTGATCTGTGGCTTATCACATCCACTCCATAGACTGCTGTAAAGGGCCCATTACACATAGCGATATCGCTAGCAATATCGCTATAACGTCACTAGTTTTGTGTATACTTACCTCCGACCGGCTCCCCTGCTGTCCATCGCTGATCGCGCAAGAATGTCCTGGGCCATTTCTTATCGGCCACTTCCTGCTGGGCTTCCTGTGGCGCCGACGAGCGACACGTGTACGCGGGCGGAAGTAAGTCAGGATCGCCGCGTCTGACAGGTAAGTAGCGACCCCTGACCCCTGCTATGTCACTGGTGAGATCTGCCTGTTTGGCAGCTCACTAGCGACCACTTAGCGATGCACCAGCGATCCATATCGTTGTCGGGATCGCTGGTGCATCGCTAAGTGTAACGGTACCCTAAGGATTCCCATCCCCTCCTGTCAGCTCCTGCCCCAAATGTGATGTGGATCTCTGCATGTGGAGCAGAGGTGGGAGAATAACTTTTTTCCAATGTTCCCCCTGTTGAAGTCTATGGGTGTGCAAAAATAAAAAAAAATGAATGCCATATGAATCATCAGTACAGCATCCGATTTTTACGAATACATTTCCATTACTAACACAGGGCACTGTATTTCTTCTTTTAAATTTGATTCACTTCTGATGTCTAAAAATGGATGCCGTACGGATGACAATACAGATGGAAAATCGTCTTTTTCTAGATTAAAATCATGACTTTTTTATACGCTCATGCAAACTTTAAGGAACTGCTTTTTATAAAGTGATGAAATTAATATTATGCAGAATTAGCCAATGATCTGAAACCAAAGGTGACTTTCATACTAAATTTAATTCAATAATCTAATCACTTTTCTAATATATTTCAGTTAAAAAATTTCTACCAGAAATATGGAGGGTGAAGAAAAGATGCGCACACTGCTATATGGGTGGTGCTTTGTGAACTTGGCTGTGCCCAAATGTAATAGAAGATGAAGAAACAGCCACACTCAGAAAATTAGTTCCTTTGCAAAAAATAGTCGTGTATTTATTTACATATGTAGAAAAAAGCACCAAAACACCAAAGCAGGATCAAATAATGGTAAGGTAACGTTTCGACAAATGGTAAGGTAACGTTGCAACACACCACCGCAGATGCAGGACATTATTCTCATAACGGAGCCTTAAAGGGACCTCATCCACTTTTTCTTCTGACTTCAGTGAGGTTTGAGAGAGACCCAGAATAGGGTCGAAATGTTACCTTACCATTATTTGATCCTGCTTTGGTGCTTTTTTTCTACATATGTAAATAAATACATGACTATTTTTTGCAAAGGAACTAATTTTCTGAGTGCGGGTGTTTCTTCATCTTCTAAAAAATTTCTACCATTCCCTCTCTCCTGTAACTTCCTGTTTGCTGGTGTTTTTTTTTTCTTACTTCTAATTACATTTTGTTTGAGAATCCCAGTGCATTTTGGGGTACTCACACGGGACATCATGAGGAGGCAGAGGATGCGGTCACTGCCACAGCTGTTTTCTCCACCTTGAAATGAAACATCATCTGTTTCAGAGACTGGACTGGTCCCTGCCGGGTCATCTCTTCTCCTTAGAGCCAGCAAAGGAGCGCACTGTCACTGTGCATTCAAAGGAATATAGCACAGAAAACTCATACTGAGTGTGCATCAAAATTTACGTTCGCCACATTATCAGGTGAGCAGGACTAGCCGAGCCTCCAAAACAGACATCACTGATGGCGCCTAATTTCATAGAGGGCACAGAGGCTGCGGCAGTGACCGCAGCTTCTGCCCCCTGATGACGGCTAATTTGAGTATCCCAGCATACACTGGTGCATCTCAAACAAAATGTCTTGGGACGTTAAAAAAAAAACAAGACACGAAGTCAGAATGTAGAGGGTACTTTAGGGAATTTTTCATTGAAGTAGATTAGAAAAGGTTAGATTATTACACTGAATAGATATACATTTAATATGAAATTCACCTTTGGTTTCGG
The DNA here is from genome assembly GCF_039654945.1 of Dendrobates tinctorius. Classification (NCBI taxonomy): domain Eukaryota; kingdom Metazoa; phylum Chordata; class Amphibia; order Anura; family Dendrobatidae; genus Dendrobates; species Dendrobates tinctorius. The sequence goes on from NW_027361689.1 coordinate 31,677,354, forward strand.
ACTGCCCCTTTAAGTTCAGCCAATTGGTTCGGCCCTCCACAGCAGTGCCAGTTTTTCATGTGGCTCCTTGGGAAAATTAATTGCCCACCTCTGCCCTACATGAATATCTTTAGGGTTCACTTGGGCTAAGAATTCCTTCAATTGTAGGCTTGAATGTTAAATGGTGCGCCAATCATTCTGGACCCCCACAGTGGGTCTAAAAAGCAGATTAACCCCTTAACCCCCAAGGGTGGTTTGCACGTTCATGACCGGGCCAATTTTTACAATTCTGACCACTGTCCCTTTATGAGGTAATAACTCTGGAACACTTACATGGATCCTGGTGATTCTGACAATGTTTTCTCGTGACATATTGTACTTCATGTTAGTGGTAAAATTTCATTCATATAACTTGCATTTATTTGTGAAAAAAAACAGAAATTTGGCGAAAATTTTGAAAATGTCGCAATTTTCCAACTTTGAATTTTTATGCCCTTAAATCACAGAGCTACTGCACACAAAAAAATTAAGAAGTAACATTTCCCACATGTTTCCTTTACATCAGCACAATTTTGGAACCCAAATTTTTTTTTCTTAGGAAGTTATGAGTTAAAAGTTGACCAGCGATTTCTCATTTTTGCAACACCATTTTATTTTTACGGACCACATCACATTTGAAGCCACTTTGAGGGGTCTATATGATAGAAAATACCCAAAAGTGACACCATTCTAAAAACTGCACCCCTCAAGGTGCTCAAAACCACATTCAAGGAGTTTATTAAACCTTTAGGTGCTTCACAGGAATTTTTTGAATATTTAAAAAAAAATGAACATTTAACTTTTTTTCACAAAAAAAAAATACTTAAGGTTCAATTTTTTTTATTTTACCAAGAGTAACAGGGGAAGTTGGACTGCAAAAGTTATTGTGCAGTTTGTCCTGAGTACGCTGATACCTGATATGTGGGGGGGAACCACTGTTTCAGCGCATGGCAGAGCTCAGAAGGGTAGGAGCGCCGTTTGACTTTTTCAATGCAGAATTGGCTAGAATTCAGATCGGACGCCATGTCACATTTGGAGAGCCCCTGATGTGCCTAAACAGTGGAAACCCCCGCAAGTGACCCCATTTTATAAACTAGACCCCCCAAGGAACTTATCTAGATATGTGGTGAGAACTTTGAACCAACAAGGGCTTCACAGAAGTTTATAACGTACAGCAGTACAATTAAAAAATCATATTTTTTCCACAAAAATGATCTTTTCACCCTCAATTCTTATTTTTCCAAGGGTAATAGGACCTTAAAAGTTATTGTGCATTTTGTCCTGAGTATGCCGATACCCCACATATGGGGGTAAACCACTATTTGGGCGCATGGCAGAGCTCGGAAGGGAAGCAGCGCCATTTGACGTTTTTGGCTGGAATTGAGATCGGACACCATGTCGCGTTTGGAAAGCCCCTGATGTACCAAAACAGTGAAAACCCCCCACAATTTACACCATTTTGGAATTTAAACCCCCCAACGAACTTATCTATATGTGTGGTGAGCACTTTGAACCCCCCCCCCAGTGCTTCACAGAAGTTTATAACGCCCGGGCGTGAAAATACAAAAATCGTATTTTTTTCACAAACATGATCATTTAGTCCCCAATTTTTTTATTTTCCCAAGGGTAACAGGAGAAATTTGACCCCAAAAGTTGTTGTCCAATTTGTCCTGAGTACGCTGATACCTCATATGTGGGAGAAAACTACTGTATGGGCACATGTCGGGGCTCGGAAGGGAAGTAGTGACGTTTTGGAAAGCATACTTTGATGGAATGGTCTGCGGGAGTCATGTGCGTTTGAAGAGCCCCTGACGTACCTAAACTATTGAAACTCCCCACAAGTGACCCCATTTTGGAAACTAGACTCCCCACGGAACTTATCTAGATGTGTGGTGAGCACTTTGAACCCCCAAGTGCTTGACAGAAGTTTATAACGCCCGGGCATGAAAATAAAAAAATCATTTTTTTCCACAAAAATGATATTTTTGCCCCCAATTTTTATTTTCCTAAGGGTAACAGGATAAATTGGATGCCAAAAGTTGTTTTGCAATTTGTCCTGAGTATGCTGATACCCTATATGTGGGGGTACAACCCTGTTTGGGCGCATGGCAGAGCTTGGAAGGGAAGGAGCACCATTTGACTTTTTCAAACCAGAATTGGCTGGAATTGAGATCAGACGCCATGTTGCATTTGGAGAGCACCTGATGTGCCCAAACAGTGGAAACCCCCAATTCTAACTCCAACCCTAACCCCAACATACCCCTAACCCTAAGCTCAGCCCTAACCCTAACCATAGCCCTAATGGGAAAATGGAAATAAATACATTTTTTTTATTTTATTATTTTTCCCTAACTAAGGGGGTGATAACGGGGGGTTTGATTTACTATTTATGGCGGGTTTTTATGTTTGGCAGCTGTCACACGCTAAAAGACGCTTTTTATTGTAAAAATAGTTTTTGTATCACCACATATTGAGAGCTATAATTTTTCCATATTTTGACCGACCGAGTCATGTGAGGTCTTATTTTTGCGGGACGAGTTGACGCTTTTATTAGTATCATGTTCGGGCACGTGAACGCCGCTATAGACGCTGGCTATGGAGCACGTGCACTGAGGCGTGCCGAGTCCCTGGTAAGGACTGATGCCTGACTCAACCTCTGTCCTACCTACACCTAAGCCTGGGCGCTAGCAGGCTAGGCTGCACAACACATGCATACCAAGGGTAGGGGTTTCTTAATGAGTCATTCATCAGAGACATTCATGCGTGCATACTTCACTCACTCCACATAGTCTGTAAATACAATCCTATCCTAGCGCATGGCTGAGCGGCCATGCAAACCTTTTATAGCCGCGAGCGTCCGGGACATTCCTGGCTTCTTGGATGGGCCAATCCGAACAGGAGCAGGACCTGAGCACGTGACCTTCGATCTCCAATGGAAGATCACTCCACGGGCATGCTCAGTGGCCCGACATGGGGACTTAGTCCCTGGAGAATCTCGCTGCTGAGCAGCATGTATTGTCATAGCTGTGCCAGAGGTGACAGCAAAAAGCAAACCAATGGAGCTGGTCTGGGCAGAGCGTCTAGACCGATGAGTTTGCTGAGCAACTTCCTCTGCGGCTGGAGAGGAATGGGAGACCGCTGGAAGTAAGGCTCAGGATTCTCGCTGTGTAGCGACAGAAATCCAACACCTAACACAGACTGAATGAGCGTCTGAGGGTGACTCCAGAAATATATGCTGAGTTTCAAGTTTGCCCAACACTGTATACAGGTGTACGCTTGTGTTACATTACCCATTTACAGCTTTTCATATTCTTGTGTACTCCATACTGGGCCTGAGAGCGTTTGTGTCTGCCTCCTGAAGTGTATACAGAGATTCAAAATGTTTACACTATACTATATATACCTTGTATCTGGTGATCCTGTACCCTTTTTATTTTATTGGGTAATCCATACTGAGCCTGTGAGCATCTGTGTATGACTCATGAAATATATACGGAGATTTACTGTTATTCCTAGACTATATAGAGCTATATGCTTCTGATACAGTACCATATATCTGCTGGTATTTTCGGTCAATTTTCTAAAACATGAGGAAGTATGGTGGAAGAGGATGCGGACGTGGGCATTGGGGGCCACCTGGTACTGATGGTGGTGGTGCATTTGCTGGTAGTGTCAAAAACACAATAGCAGCTAAGGCAGGAGGTGTTGAGCCTGCATCATGGTGATGCACTGGAAGGCCTGGAAGGCTCTGTTTTATGGGAGTAGGTAGACTGCTTTTAAAGCCGGAGCATCAGGAACTGTTTTTGGCTTAGATTGCTGAAACAGCCTTCAGCTCTATCGCCTCCTCTTCTTAAGTTTAAAAAATGCAAGCCTGAGTTCAGGCTTCTGGTCAGGAGCAACCACTTTCCTTGTGTCCTTCACCCACACCAAAAGTGAAGGATGCGGCAGCACACACTTCAGATTACTCCATGGAGCTCTTTTCACATACCATGCCTGGGTTAATTAAAAATGGGGCCCATCATATACTGGAGCATTCAAAATGGGGGACATCTGACACTGGAGCATCATCCATGAGGCCCATCATATACTGGAGCATTCTAAATGGGGCAGATTAGACACTGGAGCAGCATCTATGAGGCCCATCATATACTGGAGCATTCCAAATGGGGCAGATCAGACACTGGAGAAGCATCTATGGGGCACATGATACACTGGAGAATTAGAAATGGGGCCCATTAAATATGGAGCATTATTAGGACCCATAAGATACTGGAGCATCATCCATGAGGTCCATCATATACTGGAGCATTCCAAATGGGGGACATCAGACACTGGAGCAGCATTTAGGCTGAGTTCACACGTGGCGTTTTTTCGCATTTCCGCGGCGGTTTTAACCGAGCGATTTTGCCGCGAAAACGCGAAAAATAAGCATCCCATGCATTCCTATGGGATTCCGCAATGCTGAGCTAATGCTGCGGTTTTTACCGCGGCGGAATCGCTTCGCGGTAAAAGCCGCAGCATGCTCATTAATTTTCGGAATCGCAGCGATCCCGCACCCATAGGAATGCATTGTTCCGCTTACTTCCCGCATGTGGCTGTGCACACCATGCGGAAAGTAAGCAGAACATTTGCGGATGGTACCCACGGTCCGGAGGAGAGGAGACTGTCCTCCGGGCTTTGGGTACCATATCCCTGTGAAAAATAGAATTTAAAAATAAAAAATATTGTTATTCTCACCTTCCGAAGTCCCGCGCAGTCTTCCCGCTTCTCTTCACGCTCTCGTTCCCAGTAGTCCTTTGCGAAAATGCCCGCGATGGCGTCTGTTCTCGCGGGATCGCGAAGTCTCGCGGTCATTCGCGCGACGTCATCGCGAATGACCGCGAGACGTCGCGATCCCGCGAGAACGGACGTCATCGCGGGCATTTTCGCAAAGGATTACTGGGAACGGCTGCGCGGGACGTCGGAGGGTGAGAATAACACCATTTTTTATTTTTTTTACATTCTATCTTTTACTACTGATGCTGCATAGGCGGCCTCAGTAGTAAAAAGTTGGTCACACTTGTCAAACACTATGTTTGACGAGTGTGACCAACCTGTCAATCAGTTCTCCAAGCGATGCTACAGATCGCTTGGAAAACGCTAGCATTTTGCAAGCTAAATACGCTTGCAAAATGCTAGTTTTTCCGCGGGAAAATCGCGGGAATTTAAAATGCGATTTTCCCGCGGACTGGAATTCCGGAATTCTCGCGGTAATTTCCGCGAGAGTTCCGGTACGTGTGCACTTAGCCTTACAGGGCCCATTATACACTGGAGCATTAGAAATGGTGCACATTATATATAGAGCATTATTTGGGCCCATAAGACACTGGAGCATCATCCATGGGGCCCATCATATACTGGAGCATTCTAAATGGGGCAGATCAGACACTGGAGCAGCATCTATGGGGCACATTATACACTGGAGCATTAGAAATGGGGCCCATTCTATATGGAGCATTATTTGGGCCCATAACACACTGGAGCATCATCCATGGGGACCATCATATACTGTAGCATTATGTGGAGCTCATCATATACTGTATGGAACATTATATGTGACCAATTATTCTGTATGGAGAAATATATGGGGCTCATTATTCTGTATGGCGCACAATGTGGTGGCCCTAATACTGTATGGAGTAATATACTGTCCTTTTTTTGAGCTATTGTAGAATTTAAAATAGATCAGTCATGTCATGTAAGCAGTGAAGTATTTGTCATTGTACTATACCTATATTTCTGTGCCGTATCGGAGCATCATGAATTGTGGTATGTAGAGTTGAGCGACTTTTGGTTTTTTAGGGTCGCGTTTCGTTTCGTGAAACCCGACTTTTCCAAAAGTCGGGTCGAGCAAGATCGTCCGATTATAGGGAAAAGTCGGGGTCGTCCCGAAACACGAAACCCAATGTAAGTCAATGGGGAATAAAAGTCGGCAGTGAGAGGAGGACAGGAAACACACCTACAGTGCCCATTTGAATGCCAAAAGCATCAATTCTTCTTACTTAAGCTTGTCAACCTTAATTAACTTCATAATACAAGTTACGCACTGAAAAATGGGGGTTATTTGGCTAAAGTTGTGGGGGGGGAGGGCTGGCTGCAGGTTTTCATGTGCCCTGGGCGAAAGAGCGCCCCTTTAACACATACCACAACTCATCATGCTCCGATACGGCAGATAAATAGCGGTATAGTACAATGAAAAATACCTCACTTTTTACATCTCATGACGAGGCCCATCTATTTCTCCATACAGAATCATTGGTCCCATATAATGTTTGAAACAGTATATGATGAGCTCCACATAATGCTACAGTATATGTTGGTCCCCATGGATGAATCTCCACTGTCTTATGGGCGCAAATAATGCTCCATACATAATGGGCCCCATTTCTAATGCTCTAGTGTATAATGGGCCCTGTAAATGCTGCTCCAGTGTCTGATGTCCACCTTTGGAATGTTCCAGTGTATGGTGGGCCCCATCTATCATTCTCCAGAGTATAGTGCTCCCCAAAAATTGCTGTCCCAACATTGAAAACAATCAAATAAGTCTCCTCGCTAGGGAATCCCTGTACTTGTCTGGACAGGTGCTGTAGCTTGCTTAACAGCTCGCCAGCCGTTCCCACGCCCAGTATGGATTGCACGTGATTGCACAAAGGTTAGAAAGGGTACCGTATCCCTGGATAACATGTATGGATAGCGTACACATTCAAAATATATGTCTCAGGAGGCAGGCTCAGACGGTGTTAGGCCCAGTATGGATTGCACGAGATTGCACAAAGGTTAGAAAGGGTACCGTATCCCTGGATAACATGTATGGATAGCGTACACATTCAAAATATATGTCTCAGGAGGAAGGCTCAGACGGTGTTAGGCCCAGTATGGATTGCACGTGATTGCACAAAGGTTAGAAAGGGTACCGTATCCCTGGATAACATGTATGGATAGCGTACACATTCAAAATATATGTCTATACAGCATGAGGCAGGCTCAGACGGTGTTAGGCCCAGTATGGATTGCACGTGATTGCACAAAGGTTAGAAAGGGTACCATATCCCTGGATAACATGTATGGATAGCGTACACATTCAAAATATATGTCTATACAGCATGAGGCAGGCTCAGACGGTGTTAGACCCAGTATGGATTGCACGTGATTGCACAAAGGTTAGAAAGGGTACCGTATCCCTGGATAACATGTATGGATAGCGTACACATTCAAAATATATGTCTCAGGAGGCAGGCTCAGACGGTGTTAGGCCCAGTATGGATTGCACGTGATTGCACAAAGGTTAGAAAGGGTACCGTATCCCTGGATAACATGTATGGATAGCGTACACATTCAAAATATATGTCTATACAGCATGAGGCAGGCTCAGACGGTGTTAGGCCCAGTATGGATTGCACGTGATTGCACAAAGGTTAGAAAGGGTACCGTATCCCTGGATAACATGTATGGATAGCGTACACATTCAAAATATATGTCTCAGGAGGAAGGCTCAGACGGTGTTAGGCCCAGTATGGATTGCACGTGATTGCACAAAGGTTAGAAAGGGTACCGTATCCCTGGATAACATGTATGGATAGCGTACACATTCAAAATATATGTCTATACAGCATGAGGCAGGCTCAGACGGTGTTAGGCCCAGTATGGATTGCACGTGATTGCACAAAGGTTAGAAAGGGTACCATATCCCTGGATAACATGTATGGATAGCGTACACATTCAAAATATATGTCTATACAGCATGAGGCAGGCTCAGACGGTGTTAGACCCAGTATGGATTGCACGTGATTGCACAAAGGTTAGAAAGGGTACCGTATCCCTGGATAACATGTATGGATAGCGTACACATTCAAAATATATGTCTCAGGAGGCAGGCTCAGACGGTGTTAGGCCCAGTATGGATTGCACGTGATTGCACAAAGGTTAGAAAGGGTACCGTATCCCTGGATAACATGTATGGATAGCGTACACATTCAAAATATATGTCTATACAGCATGAGGCAGGCTCAGACGGTGTTAGGCCCAGTATGGATTGCACGTGATTGCACAAAGGTTAGAAAGGGTACCGTATCCCTGGATAACATGTATGGATAGCGTACACATTCAAAATATATGTCTATACAGCATGAGGCAGGCTCAGACGGTGTTAGGCCCAGTATGGATTGCACGTGATTGCACAAAGGTTAGAAAGGGTACCGTATCCCTGGATAACATGTATGGATAGCGTACACATTCAAAATATATGTCTATACAGCATGAGGCAGGCTCAGACGGTGTTAGGCCCAGTATGGATTGCACGTGATTGCACAAAGGTTAGAAAGGGTACCGTATCCCTGGATAACATGTATGGATAGCGTACACATTCAAAATATATGTCTCAGGAGGCAGGCTCAGACGGTGTTAGGCCCAGTATGGATTGCACGTGATTGCACAAAGGTTAGAAAGGGTACCGTATCCCCAGATAACATGTATGGATAGCGTACACATTCAAAATATATGTCTATACAGCATGAGGCAGGCTCAGACGGTGTTAGGCCCAGTATGGATTGCACGTGATTGCACAAAGGTTAGAAAGGGTACCGTATCCCTGGATAACATGTATGGATAGCGTACACATTCAAAATATATGTCTCAGGAGGCAGGCTCAGACGGTGTTATGCCCAGTATGGATTTGACAGCCCAGATTACACAGCGGAGGAGCAGGGAGAGGTAAAGATTGCAAATGCTGGGGCCCTGCCCAAGCAAGGGGGGCCCACTCGTGGGCGTCGGTACTGGCACTGGGCCCCTCATAGTACAGCGGTGTGTCTGACGGCGGGTGTGCACCACCACCGTCAGAGACACTTGATTGCACTATGAGGGACCCTGTGCCAGTGCCCGCGCCCAAGAGTCGGCCTACCCACCTGTCCAGGGCAACGGCACTCGGTGTCGTGCGCTATGTGTTGACCCCGGCCATGGGGGGGAGGCAGCACAGTTAGGGAGTTTTAGAAAGTGGCATATGTTGATGTTGGACATTCAGCTGATGCAAAAGGCGAAATAAGTGAAGTACCAGGAAGAGGTGGACCAAAGCAAGCCATTTTTCTGTCACCCTATGTGTCATCAGGGGAAGGTGGGACAAAATCCTTGGAAACCCATGCGTGGTTCATTTTAATGAAGGTTAGATCATCCACATTTTGGGTTGACAGACGGGTCCTTTTTTCTGTCAGGATTGATCCAGCTGCACTGAAGACTCTTTCCAATAGCACACTTGCAGCTGGGCAAGCGAGCTCCTGTAAGGCACATTGGGCCAATTCAGGCCAGGTGTCCAGTTTAGCGGCCCAATAGTCTAAGGGGAATGACCTGTGTGGGAGAACATCGATATGGGAGGAAAAGTAGTTTGTAACCATAGTTGACAACTGCTGTCTCCTGTCACTTTCCATCGATGCAGTATTACCAGTTGTGTGAGCGGTATTTGAAAAATCAGTCCACAACATTGTCATGAAACCCCTGTCTCCAACGCCACTTCTGCTGTGTGCACCACGAACACCTCTGCCAAGCTGCCCCCGGCCCGTACGGCTCGTGTGAGAACCATCACCGCTGCTGTGTGCTGGGAATGCCTCAAGCAACCGATTTACCAGAGTTGCTTGTTTATTAGCCAATATTAGGTCAAGGTTCTCCTGTGGCATGATGTTTTGTAACTTGCCTTTATAGCGTGGATCCAGGATGCTGGCCAACCAGTAGTCATCATCATTCATCATTTTGGCAATGCGGGGGTCCCTTTTTAGGATCCGCAAGGCATAATCTGACATGTGGGCCAATGTTCCCGGTGTCAATGATGCACTGCGAGTGCTGGGTGGAGGAGCACTTTCTGGCAAATCCACATCCCTCCAGTCACGCACAAACCCTGTACCAGACCTTGCCACGCCAACATTTTCACTTGCCCCACGAGATGCATCCTCCTCCCCTAAGTAATCATCCCCATCCTCCTCCTCCTCCTCCTCTTCTTCCTCCACCTCGTCCAGGAGAGGTCCCTGAGCAGACAATGGCTGAATGTCATCAAGGATTCCCTCCTCCTCTTCCTCCTCATCAACATTGGCTGCAGACGCCTGCTCCTTAAGGTGCGTCAAAGTTTGCATGAGCAGACGCATAAGTGGGATGCTCATGCTTAGGATGGCGTCGTCTGCGCTTACCAGCCGTGTGCATTCCTCAAAACACTGAAGGACTTTACATAGGTCTTTCAGCTTCGACCACTGCACGCCTGTCAACTCCATGTCTGCTCTCAAAGTGCCTGGCCGTGTATCCTCCCACAAATGCATTATGGCCTGCCTCTGCTCGCACAGCCGCTCCACCATGTGCAGGGTGGAGTTCCACCTTGTTGCAATGTCGATAATGAGGCGGTGGTTGGGAAGGTGGAGCAATCGCTGCAGCTTCTGCATACGAACGGAGTGTACAGGCGACCGGCGGATGTGCGCGCACAGTCTTCGCACCTTCTGGAGCAGGGCTGTTAACTCCGGATAATTTTTGAGGAAGCACTGCACCACCAGGTTCAAGGTGTGAGCCAAGCAAGGTATGTGGCTGAGTTTTGAAAGGGCTATGGCTGCCACAAAATTACGGCCGTTATCACTAACTACCTTGCCTGCCTCAAGATGTACACTGCCCAGCCATGACTCAGTTTGTCGCTTCAAGTACTCGGCCAGCACCTCGGCGGTGTGTCTGTCGCCCAAACACATCATCTGCAACACAGCCTGCTGACGCTTTCCACTAGCTGCTCGATAGGGGGACACATCGTGTGCAACAGTGGCAGCTGCAGATGGAGTGCTCGCACGACTGCGCTCTGTGGACGAGCTTTCGCTTCTGGAGGAGGAGGAGGAGGAGGAGGGTGGAACACCTACAGCCAACTGTTTCCTATACCGTGGGCTAGGCAGCACTGTCTCACCACCGCTGTCCCCTGTGGACCCTGCATCCACCACATTAACCCAGTGCGCAGTGATGGACACGTAACGGCCCTGGCCATGCCGACTGGACCATGCATCAGTTGTGAGGTGCACCTTTCCGCTCACTGACTGCTTGAGTGCATGGACAATGCGGTCTTTCACATGATGGTGGAGGGCTGGGATGGCTTTGCGAGAGAAGAAGTGGCAACTGGGTAGGTCATAGCGTGGTACTGCATTAGCCATGAGTTCGCGGAAAGCTGTGCTTTCCACCAACCGAAAGGGCATCATCTCAAACGAGATTAGTTTGGCAATGTGGGCGTTCAAACCCAGTGTACGCGGATGAGAGACTGAGTACTTTTTTGACCTACTCATAGTGTCTGGGAGGGTGAGCTGGACTTGAGAGCTGCATATGGTGGAAGTAGCAGTGGACAGGGCGGACTGAGAGAGGGTAGATGATGGTGATGGAGTTGGTGTTCTTTCTGATGGCCTAGAATCAGTCTTTCGTTGATATAACAGTGGGATTCCCTGACTGCTGTGGTCTTGCAACGACACCTCAACATTTGCTGCTGTGCTAACCGGTGGGCTTACAGTGGGGGAAACAATGTAGCGTTGCTGACTACCTTCGTTGTGATCAGTTGCACATGTGGCACTTGAGGTTTGGTGTTGTGTCCACGCTTGCAAGTGCATGCTGGTTAAATGTCTAAGCATGCAACTGGTATTCAAATTTTTCAGATTTTTCCCTCGGCTAAAGGTCTTTGCGCACTTCTTACAGATAACCTTGGCCTGATCATGAGGATTTTGTTCAAAAAAGTGCCACACTGCACTCTTCCTACTTTGGCAGACATTTTGCGGCCTAGCACGCTGTGATCTTTTGACCCTCTGGACAAGCTGTCCAGCAACTCTTTTGATGTTTGGAACCTGTCTTTGGAGTGCTCCGGGCCTGCCAGATAACAGCTGTTGCGATGTCGATGTCTGCTGTGGATGCTCCTCATCTGAGCTATTGGAAGCAGCACCCTCTTCCCCCAATGGATGCCAATCTGGGTCAACAACTGGGTCATCCATCACCTCCTCTTCTATGTCATGTGCACCTTCCTCTGTGTCACCGTGTATGGTGGTATAGTGTGCGGGAAGGGGCACCTGAGTCTCATCAGGGTCAGAATCTGGCTCTGTACACTGCGAGGACAATGTAGTGCTCTGAGTGAATGTACCAGCAGAATCATCCATCAGCGGCTGTGCATCAGTGCACTCCATGTCAGATTCATCTTGGCCTGGGTAATTCACCATTTCACTTGATAATCCAGGCATGGTATGTGAAAACAGCTCCATGGAGTAATCAGTAGTATGGCCTGCGTCATCCTTCAATCTTGGTTGGGGTGAAGGACACAAGGAAAGGTGTGGTTCATGAACATGAGCCTCCAATGACGACTCAGTGCTTTTACTTTTTACAACTGAAGAAGAGGAGGCGATAGAGCTGGAGGCTGAGTCAGCAATGTAAGACAAAACTTTTTCCTGATGCTCTGGCTTTAAAAGCGGTTTGCCAACTCCTAGAAAACTAAGCGTTCGAGGCCTTATGTAGCCAGACGATGACGCCGGGTTCAGCACCTCCTGCATTCGGTCCTATTTTGCTCTTGCCACTACCATCAGATCCACCACCAACACCATCATTACCAGCTGCCAACCCCCGCCCAATTCCACGGCCTCTTCCACCAGCCTTCCTCATTTTTGGTAGAAATGTAGACAAAATCCAACAAACTATATAGTAATGTAAAACAAGGTACAAGGTGTCTATACAGGACAGGGGAGGGAGATTTAGAATTTCTGCACACACTTGTGGACAGTGGACACTTTTGGATTGTGTGAGGCCCACTGATATCTGAGCGCTATGTGACAGGCTCGATGGCACAGCTGTGACCAAAGTGATGAGAGGATAAGGGAGATTTTGAATCTCTGCGCACACTTTTGGACACTGGACACTTGTGGATTGCGTGAGGCCCACTGATATCTGAGCGCTATGTGACAGGCTCGATGGCACAGCTGCCTGTGACAAAAGTGACGAGAGGATAATGGAGATTTTGAATCTCTGCTCACACTTTTGGACACTGGACACTTGTGGATTGTGTGAGGCCCACTGATATCTGAGCGCTATGTGACAGGCTCGATGGCACAGCTGCCTGTGACAAAAGTGACGAGAGGATAATGGAGATTTTGAATCTCTGCGCACACTTTTGGACACTGGACACTTGTGGATTGTGTGAGGCCCACTGATATCTGAGCGCTATGTGACAGGCTCGATGGCATAGCTGCCTGTGACAAAAGTGACGAGAGGATAATGGAGATTTTGAATCTCTGCGCACACTTTTGGACACTGGACACTTGTGGATTGTGTGAGGCCCACTGATATCTGAGCGCTATGTGACAGGCTTGATGGCACAGCTGCCTGTGACAAAAGTGACGAGAGGATAATGGAGATTTTGAATCTCTGCGCACACTTTTGGACACTGGACACTTGTGGATTGTGTGAGGCCCACTGATATCTGAGCGCTATGTGACAGGCTCGATGGCACAGCTGCCTGTGACAAAACTGACGAGAGGATAATGGAGATTTTGAATCTCTGCGCACACTTTTGGACACTGGACACTTGTGGATTGTGTGAGGCCCACTGATATCTGAGCGCTATGTGACAGGCTCGATGGCACAGCTGCCTGTGACAAAAGTGACGAGAGGATAATGGAGATTTTGAATCTCTGCGCACACTTTTGGACACTGGACACTTGTGGATTGCGTGAGGCCCACTGATATCTGAGCGCTATGTGACAGGCTCGATGGCACAGCTGCCTGTGACAAAAGTGACGAGAGGATAATGGAGATTTTGAATCTCTGCGCACACTTTTGGACACTGGACACTTGTGGATTGTGTGAGGCCCACTGATATCTGAGCGCTATGTGACAGGCTCGATGGCACAGCTGCCTGTGACAAAAGTGACAAGAGGATAATGGAGATTTTGAATCTCTGCGCACACTTTTAGACACTGGACACTTGTGGATTGTGTGAGGCCCACTGATATCTGAGCGCTATGTGACAGGCTCGATGGCACAGCTGCCTGTGACAAAAGTGACGAGAGGATAATGGAGATTTTGAATCTCTGCGCACACTTTTGGACACTGGACACTTGTGGATTGTGTGAGGCCCACTGATATCTGAGCGCTATGTGACAGGCTCGATGGCACAGCTGCCTGTGACAAAAGTGACGAGAGGATAATGGAGATTTTGAATCTCTGCGCACACTTTTGGACACTGGACACTTGTGGATTGTGTGAGGCCCACTGATATCTGAGCGCTATGTGACAGGCTCGATGGCACAGCTGCCTGTGACAAAAGTGATGAGAGGATAATGGAGATTTTGAATCTCTGCGCACACTTTTGGACACTGGACACTTGTGGATTGTGTGAGGCCCACTGATATCTGAGCGCTATGTGACAGGCTCGATGGCACAGCTGCCTGTGACAAAAGTGACGAGAGGATAATGGAGATTTTGAATCTCTGCGCACACTTTTGGACACTGGACACTTGTGGATTGTGTGAGGCCCACTGATATCTGAGCGCTATGTGACAGGCTCGATGGCACAGCTGCCTGTGACAAAAGTGACGAGAGGATAATGGAGATTTTGAATCTCTGCGCACACTTTTGGACACTGGACACTTGTGGATTGTGTGAGGCCCACTGATATCTGAGCGCTATGTGACAGCCTTGATGGCACAGCTGCCTGTGACAAAAGTGACGAGAGGATAATGGAGATTTTGAATCTCTGCGCACACTTTTGGACACTGGACACTTGTGGATTGTGTGAGGCCCACTGATATCTGAGCGCTATGTGACAGGCTCGATGGCACAGCTGCCTGTGACAAAAGTGACGAGAGGATAATGGAGATTTTGAATCTCTGCGCACACTTTTGGACACTGGACACTTGTGGATTGTGTGAGGCCCACTGATATCTGAGCGCTATGTGACAGGCTCGATGGCACAGCTGCCTGTGACAAAAGTGACGAGAGGATAATGGAGATTTTGAATCTCTGCGCACACTTTTGGACACTGGACACTTGTGGATTGTGTGAGGCCCACTGATATCTGAGCGCTATGTGACAGGCTCGATGGCACAGCTGCCTGTGACAAAAGTGACGAGAGGATAATGGAGATTTTGAATCTCTGCGCACACTTTTGGACACTGGACACTTGTGGATTGTGTGAGGCCCACTGATATCTGAGCGCTATGTGACAGGCTCGATGGCACAGCTGCCTGTGACAAAAGTGACGAGAGGATAATGGAGATTTTGAATCTCTGCGCACACTTTTGGACACTGGACACTTGTGGATTGTGTGAGGCCCACTGATATCTGAGCGCTATGTGACAGGCTCGATGGCACAGCTGCCTGTGACAAAAGTGACGAGAGGATAATGGAGATTTTGAATCTCTGCGCACACTTTTGGACACTGGACACTTGTGGATTGTGTGAGGCCCACTGATATCTGAGCGCTATGTGACAGGCTCGATGTCACAGCTGCCTGTGACAAAAGTGACGAGAGGATAATGGAGATTTTGAATCTCTGCGCACACTTTTGGACACTGGACACTTGTGGATTGTGTGAGGCCCACTGATATCTGAGCGCTATGTGACAGGCTCGATGGCACAGCTGCCTGTGACAAAAGTGACGAAAGGATAATGGAGATTTTGAATCTCTGCGCACACTTTTAGACACTGGACACTTGTGGATTGTGTGAGGCCCACTGATATCTGAGCGCTATGTGACAGGCTTGATGGCACAGCTGCCTGTGACAAAAGTGACGAGAGGATAATGGAGATTTTGAATCTCTGCGCACACTTTTGGACACTGGACACTTGTGGATTGTGTGAGGCCCACTGATATCTGAGCGCTATGTGACAGGCTCGATGGCACAGCTGCCTGTGACAAAAGTGACGAGAGGATAATGGAGATTTTGAATCTCTGCGCACACTTTTGGACACTTGTGGGTTGTGTGAGGCCCACTGATATCTGAGCGCTATGTGACATGACAGACTCGATGGCACAGCTGCCTGTGACAAAAGTGACGAGAGGATAATGGAGATTTTGAATCTCTGCGCACACTTTTGGACACTGGACACTTGTGGATTGTGTGAGGCCCACTGATATCTGAGCGCTATGTGACAGGCTCGATGGCACAGCTGCCTGTGACAAAAGTGACGAGAGGATAATGGAGATTTTGAATCTCTGCGCACACTTTTGGACACTGGACACTTGTGGATTGTGTGAGGCCCACTGATATCTGAGCGCTATGTGACAGGCTCGATGGCACAGCTGTGACAAAAGTGACTAGAGGATAAGGGAGATTGGATTGCTTTTAAAAAAGCAGTTTGCGGAGCAGTGGGTAAACAGCAATGCCGGCGTGTCAGGAAGCCTTAAAAGGCAGCCCAACAACCAACACCACTGATACACCACTATATAGCCTCCCCTTGCACTGCACACACAGTGACTTGTGTGTTGTGCAGGCCAAATCGCTAGCAGCAGAAGCAGTTTTTTTTGTCTTCTTCCCTGCCTAACGCTCTCCCTACAAAATCAGCAGCAACCTCTCCCTATACTAAGATCGGCAGAAGTAAGATGGCGGTCGGCGTGCACGCCCTTTTATACCCCCTGTGATGCCCACCAAAGCAAGCCAATCACTTGCATGCCCTTCTGAAAGATGGTGGTGACCCGTGCCCAGGTCATCACGTTGCCCACAGTGTCCGTGGATCCTGATTGGCTGAAAAAGAGCGCAAAACAAACTTTTGAAACGCGACTTTTTCGCGTAAGTCGCCGACCTCGTGGCCGACCTCATCCTAGGGTCGGGTTTCGTTTCATGAAACCCGACTTTGCCAAAAGTCGGCGACTTTTGAATTTTTTTGACCCGTTTCGCTCAACTCTAGTGGTATGTGTTAAAGGGGACCACTGACACTCTTTGGCCCAGGGCACATGAAAACCTGGAGCCAGCCCTACCACCCCACAACTTTATCCAAATAACCCCCAGTTTTCAGTGCGTAGCTATTATTATAAAGTAAATTAAGGTTGACAAGCTTCAGTAACAAGAATTGATGTTTTTGGCATTGAAATGGGCACTGTAGGTGTGTTTACTGTCCTCCACTCCATGCCGACTTTGCTTCCCCATTGACTTGCTTTGGGTTTCGTGTTTCGGTCGGACCCCCGACTTTTCCCTATAGTCGGCCGATTTTGTTCGATCCGACTTTTGAGAATGTCGGGTTTAATGAAAGCCGACTCGACCCTAAAAAAGGCAAAGTCTCTCATCTCTAGTAATCAGTTAAAAAAAAAACACATAACAACAGATATACAGGATGATATATAAACCAGGTTCTTTATAACCCCCCAAAGAAACTATTGCGAAACGCGTGTCGGGGTTCTTTACACTTTGCCTCCTGAATCTGTACATATATAATGGTATGGGTATAGGTTTGTGTGTATTTTGCACATCATTGCGATTTTTGCACATTTTTGGGACACTTTCTGGTTTATATATGATCCTGTATATCTGTTGCTATCTGACCATTTGTAAACTATTGATGCATATATGACTTCATGTTATATAGTTACCGGCCAGTCTTTGAATCTACCATGTTATCTTAATGCCATCCTGAGCTGTTTTATATAGGGATATGTATATGTATTCATGCATTCATTTATTGCTTTACTCCTTGTAGGACGAGTATTACCTATTACTACCAATAGGTGGCGCTGTAGAGTAAAAGTCCTCTTTCTTTCTGAAGAGGCAATTTGCATATTATTTTCCCAGAGGAGCATTGCACGGCGAATAAGCCTCCTTACCTTGACAAGCCACAGCTGGCATGTCACTCTCCGCAAGGAGAAACCTTACTTCTTAGATCCTTGTAGGACAGTGATCCACATCTATTTAAAACTAGCTGAAGAGCTCGGCATTGCCTGGGCATAGTAACCAACTGTGGTTAGTTATAACAAATTATAATGATTATATTGCACATAAAAACCGTGCATCTAATCCTATCCTGTGTGATACTGTCTGCTGAGCTGTGTATCTAATCCTATCCTGCATGATACTGACTGCTGACCTGTGTATCTATTCCTATCCTGTGTGATACTGACTGCTGAGCTGTGTATCTAATCCTATCCTGTGTGATACTGACTCCTGAGCTGTGTATCTAATCCTATCCTGTGTGATACTGACTGCTGAGCTGTGTATCTAATCCTATCCTGTGTGATAGTCTGCTCAGCTGTGTATCTAATCCTATCCTGTGTGATACTGACTGCTAAACCGAGTATCTAATCATATCCTGTGTGATACTGTCTGCTGAGCCGTGTATCTAATCCTATCCTGTGTGATACTGACTGCTGAGCTGTGTATCTAATCCTATCCTGTGTGATACTGACTGCTAAGCTGTGTATCTAATCCTATCCTGTGTGATACTGACTGCTGAGCTGTGTATCTAATCCTATCCTGTGTGATACTGTCTGCTGAGCCATGTATCTAATCCTATCCTGTGTGATACTGTCTGCTGAGCTGTGTGTCTAATCCTCTCCTGTGTGATACAGACTGCTGAGCTGTGTATCTAACCCTATCCTGTGTGATACAGGGCTCCCCCTGCAGTCTGTGTCAGAGGGTGGTCTGTGTTGGCACGGTAATAAATTGTGTTATTTCCAGCTTTACAGAAGGACGATAGCACCATAGAAAAGATAAGAAAAATAGGCCTCAGTTACCACAACTGTCTATAAAGAAAACTGTTGCTGATAGCGACCAATCACAGATCATTTTTCATCTTTTAAACAGCTCTGGGACAGCGTGGCGAGTTTTGAGTGGCGACTTTTGTGTTTGGACTTTTATGTGGCGAGGTTGGTGTATGTATGGTGAAATGTGTGCTGAGGGTGGTATATGTGGTGAAGCACGTGGTAGTGTGTGGCGCATTTTGTGTGTGTTCATATCCCCGTGTGTGGTGAGTATCCCATGTCAGGGCCCCACCTTAGCAACTGTACGGTATATACTCTTTGGCGCCATCGCTCTCATTCTTTAAGTCCCCCTTGTTCTCATCTGGCAGCTGTCAATTTGCCTCCAAAACTTTTCCTTTCACTTTTTCCCCATTATGTAGATAGGGGCAAAATTGTTTGGAGAATTGGAACACATGGGGTTAAAATTTCGCCTCACAACATAGCCTAGGACGCTCTCGGGGTCCAGACGTGTGACTGTGCAAAATTTTGTGGCTGTAGCTGCGACGGTGCAGATGCCAATCCCGGACATACACACATACACACACATTGAGCTTTATATATTAGATTGCTATATTATTTTGTTGCATCTCTTACAGCTCATTTTCTATTAATCTAGAGACAGATTTGGAGATATCTAGTTATAAATCTACTTCCTTTATATACAATACCAGATATATGGGTTCTCAGACCCCATTATATTGCTTATTTAAACCAACCATTACTGTGCAATGTTTGCTTCACTCTATAGAGTTGTATATCCGCTGGGGCATAGGATTATTCTGTCACATCTTCCTTTTCTTAATTGCAAGTATTTTTAATCGTCTTCTGCTATATTCTAAATAAAGATCAAATGTCATTACTTATTTGGCAATTTGTGCTTCCCTTTATTCAATTATGTCGTAAATAAAAAAATAAATATAGTTGTAAAAAAATAACTTACATTTTTTTTCCATCAGATTCACAAAAAAAATGGAGACGTCAAAAAACTCACTACATACCTAGATTCAGCGGGTGAAATAACATTTGAACATGTCACCAAATTTCTAAGTAAATTTATTCTAAAGGTGCTATAGACATGAAATTCTCCACCAGATATCAGTAACAACCCATCCAATTTCACGCAGGCAAAGAAATTAAGCCACAGATGTCCATAAATTAAGTTATGTGTAATAATAAGAAATGACACAGGGACAAAGCTATTGAAATCACTGGACCTTAATTAATGCTTCATATAAAAGTCTTTGTTGGTGATGTCAGCTTCAAGACTCCTCCTGTATGGAGAAACTAGTCGCAGGCATTGCTCAGGTGTGATTTTGGCTCATTCCTCCACACAAACACTCTTCAGATCCTGAAGGTCCCGTAGGCTCCTTTTATTAACTCTGACCTTTCTGTACGTCAATAAATTTTATATTGAATTCAAGTGAGATGATCGGCTCGGCCATCCTAGCAACTTAATTGTATTTCTCTGAAACCAAATAATAGTTTGCTGCGTGTTTGGGATTATTGTTTTGCTGAAATGTCTACCCTTGTTTCATCTTCATCATCCTGGTAGATACAGTAGCTGCAGATTTTTGTCAAGATTGTCTCAATACATTTGTCCATACATCCTTCAATAATATGAATTTTGACAGTGTCATATGCTGAAAAATAGCCCCACATCATGATGTTCCCACCTCCAAACTTGTTTTTGGGATTATATGCAGTGCCTTTTGGTCTCCAATTATGGTGAATATAATGGCATCCAAAACTTTACATTTTGGTCTCATCTGACCAGACTATATTCTACCAGTATTTCACAGGCTTGTTTAAATGTTGTTGAGCAAACTTGAACCGCGCTTGATGATGCTTTATGTTCAGCAATAGAGTCTTGCATGGTGAGTGTGCAAACAGGCTGACACTGAATCACTTCTAATGGACAAACTGTGAGTCAGGGTAGTCAAGGAGTCCGAGTTCATAAGCCAGGATGATACGTCATAAACATAGGGATGAGACAAAGGTGTGATCAGCGAAAATGAGGATGAGTGACCTCATGGAGATAAACATCCAACACTGCGGAGACACCATCACATGTTTCTCAACGCAGTAATTCTAGAGCAATGCCCCCATCCCTTATGGTAAATATGCAAAAACATGTAAATCAACAGCCGCGGAGACACCATCACATGTTTCTCAACGCAAGCAATGACTAGCCATGTCTTTCACCGGGAAGGAACAACCACGGGAAGGGCAGTCTCCAATGAAGGAAACCACCTATGCCTAGTGTTGAGCGATACCGTTCGATACCCAAAAATATCGTATTGGATGGTATCGCCCGATACGAAAAAAATATCGGGTATCGCCGATTCCGATACCAGAAGTCCCATTCAAGTCAATGGGACTTCCGGTATCGGAATTAAAAAAGGCCTTTATTTCCTTGTTGGCTAATTCTACATAATTGAAAACAAATAAGAATCATGTAGAATGTATTGTGGGAGGTGGAGGAGACATTAAAAGCATAGTGGTTTATTCAAATCACATGGCATAGCATTAATTCCAATTTTTTTTTTCAAGACGTTCGGAGTTAAAAAGATATTGACTATGTTAACCTTTTTATATTTAGTCAGATATGTATGTTTCGCAACTTCCATGCTCTTCACCTTCTTTTGTACTTCTCCCACACTTTCTCCTTCATGATCCGCAGCAGTAGCATTTTTTTCATCAACTTTTTCTTCACCTTATTCATCTTCTTCTTCTTCACCTTCTTCCCATTAATTTTTTTTTTCCATTCTTCATATTCTTCTTATTCAGATATTATTAATTTTCATATGCTATTTCTTCATCTTCTTCCTATTCTTCTTTTTCTTCATTTTCTTATGGTGACAGGCATTCCTGTAGTACTTATCTATAAAAGTTATAAGATTACACCTTACGTTCTGCCTGTCTCAAAAGATTTACAACAGGATTTGTCCGCGTTCAGTTTGGCCTGCAGCAGCAGGCATTTTCCAGGGGCACCACGAGGAGGAACAGACTCACCCCCATTTACTGCTTAGTCTTCTTCTGCTTATAATTTTGATTTCTTCTATGCTGATTTTTTGTCTTATGCTTAATGTTCTTCTGCTTTCTGTTCTTCTGCTTTTGCTTCTTCTGCTTCTTGTTCTTCTGTCTTTTGTTCTGTATCTTGGTGGTTGTCTTCATGTTCTTTGTCCTCTTGGTCTTATTATTTAGGGTCATATTTCTGGTCTTCTTTGGTGTGGTCTTCAGGGTCGTCATCATCAGGGTCATCGTCATGGAGATCAATAAGGATTACCAAAGACAATTTCAAAAAGCTTGATCTTGGAAATGTAGCAGAAGGTACAAGAAGGCTGAGAAACTGGCGAGAACCAGCAGACAGTGCTGGCACCCGGATGGGTAGCAGAAGGAACAAGAGCCAATGGCACTACCGAGGACCAACTGACGGTGCTGGACCACGGTTACTAAGCAGAAGGTACCTGTGCTAAAAAGCACTACCAAGGACCAGCTGACGGTGCTGGACTTCGGATACCGAGATGGAGGCACCTAGGCCAAAGGCTCTGGCGAGAACCAGCAGACAGTGCTGGAACCCGGGTGGGTAGCAGAAGGTACCCATTGAAAGCAAAGTAGCCAGGCCGCAAGCCGGCCGCAGTTACCGAAACCCACAGTCCTACAGGGGGTCCATGTCCCATTGGCACTACACATCCAGCCTTCAGTGCCAGTTCCCGCAGCCCACATAGGAGTCACCTAAACTGCAGGCACCGTAGAGTCGGCTAACCCGGCCGCAAGACGACAGGACAACGGATTGGTGGCATAGTGACCTTGACACTACCCGGAAACAGCAGGCGTGCTGGAACCAGGCTGGGCAACAGGGAGTCCCCGTGCCAAAGACACTGCCGAGCACCAACTGGCGTTGTTGGAGCCCAGGGACAATCATGGTGTAGGCCGAGGCCTACTTGGTGGTAGTTTTAGATTGTTTGTAGGCTACAACAGACTGTCAACGTGCTCCAATTAGGCATCTGTCTCCACTCTGTTTCCAGGATTTCACGTGACCACCAACACCGCCAGTTTATGCGTACAGCAGCCGTCTGCCCAATCCACACGTGTTGCTGTGTTACTGGGATTCTGTAATGTCAGCAGATCCCCTGATGTGTGTCTGCCACTGTCTCCTGCTCTGTCCACCTTCCCACCGCTTGCAGTGGGAAGGTGGACAGCGCAGGAGACAGTGGCGGACACATATTGGGGGATCCGCTGACGTTACAGAACCCCAGTAACACAGGAACACGTGTGGAATGCGTGGACGGCAACTGTGAGCAGGAACTGGCGGTGTTGGAGGTCAGGGGAAATACTAGAGACAGAGTGGAGACAGAGGCCAAATCAGAGAATGTTTAAATCTGAAGTAGTTACAATTTGGAGGCAGCAGCAGTTTGCCCTCCACACAGCAGGGGATCAGCTGACATTACCGAACCCCACTTTCACATGAACGAGTGTGTTTTTCTGTGTGGACAGCACTTCCGAGCACCAACTAGCATTGTTGGAACCCAGGGACAATCATGGTGCAGGCCGAGGCCTACTAGGAGCCAGGTGTAAAGCTGAGGTATTTTGACTTTGGAGGGAGCAGGACACTTTGCCCTCCACACAGCAGGGGATCAGCTGACGTTACTGACCCCCACTTTCACATGAACGAGTGTGTTTTTCTGTGTGGACAGCACTTCTGAGCACCAACTAGCGTTGTTGGAGCCCAGGGAGAACCAGGGTGCAGGCCGAGGCCTACTTGCTGGCAGTTTTAGATTGTTTGTAGGCTACAACAGACTGTCAACGTGCTCCAATTAGGCATCTGTCTCCACTCTGTTTCCAGGAATTCACGTGACTACCAACACCGCCAGTTTATGCGTACAGTAGCCGTCTGCCCAATCCACACGTGTTCCTGTGTTACTGGTGTTCTGTAATGTCAGCAGATCCCCTGATGTTTGTCTGCCAATGTCTCCTGCTCTGTCCACATTCCCACCACTTGCAGTGGGAAGGTGGACAGCGCAGGAGACAGTGCCGGACACACATTGGGGGATCAGCTCACGTTACAGAACACCAGGAACACAGGAACAAGTGTGGAATGCGTGGACGGCAACTGTGAGCAGGAACTGGCGGTGTTGGAGGTCAGGGGAAATACTAGAGACAGAGTGGAGACAGAGGCCAAATCAGAGAATGTTTAAATCTGAAGTAGCTAAAATTTGGAGGCAGCAGCAGTTTGCCCTCCACACAGCAGGGGATCAGCTGACGTTACCGAACCCCACTTTCACATGAACGAGTGTGTTTTTCTGTGTGGACAGCACTTCCGAGCACCAACTGGCGTTGTCGGAGCCCAGGGAAAATGAGGTAGTAGGCCGAGGCCTACTTGGAGCCAGGTGTAAATCTGAGGTTGTTTGACTGTGGAGGGAGCAGGACACTTTGCCATACACACAGCAGGGGATCAGCTGACGTTACCGAACCCCACTTACACATGAGCGAGTGTTTTGTCTGTGCGGACAGCACTTCTGAGCACCAACTGGCGGTGTCGGAGCCCAGGGAAAATCAGGTAGTAGGCCGAGGCCTACTTGGTGGCAGTTTGCGATTGTTTCTAGACTACTACTAACTGTCAACGTACTCCAATTAGGCCCAGGGCTGCCACTAGGAATTTCGGGGCCCCATACTGGCAATTTTTCGGGGCCCCCTTGAGACTCCGCCCAGGCTCCACCCCAGCCCCGCCTCCACCCCTCGAACTCTCCACAGTCCCACTGCCCTCTCTTGGAAAAACTCTTCTTCTCACCAGTCACACATTAACAGTTCCAATCACCAGATCACACATATAGCCAGCAGCTTTTGTTTTGGTCAAAAGATTTTTTAAGCCGCCACCATAACACGGTAGACACTTTTGGACGAGCTCTACTCTACTGTAACCTATTAAATATTTGTTAAAACATGCAATACAATTTAGGTATATTTTTATTTATTTTTACATTTTTAAAATGACCAATAATATCACCACCGCACCATGACCAGACCACATATTACCACCACAGTGATCGAATAATATCACTTACAAGGAACAAATACCACCGCACCATGACCAGACCACATATTACCACCACGGTGATCGAATAATATCACATACAAGGAACAAATACCACCGCACCATGACCAGACCACATATTACCACCACAAATTGACCAAATAGCACATACAAGGGACTAATACCACAACACCATGTCCAGACTACATATTACCACCACAGTGACGGAATAATACCACATGCAAGGAACAAATACCGCTACACCATGTCCAGACCACCACAAAGTGACCAAATAATAGCGCATACAAGGAAAAAATACCGCAACACCATGTCCAAACCACATATTACCACCACATAATGAATGAATACTACAATACTGATCAGTAATAAAAAAAACACAATACTATCACCATAAGTGCCATTATACACAGGATATCTCTACTCAGTATGCAGTGTGTGCGCACAGGTAATACAGTGATCAATGACATTATACACAGGAGCTCTGTATATAATGTACAGGTAATACAGTGATCACTGGTTTCATTATACACAGGAGCTCTGTATATAGTGCCAGTGTACAGGTAATACAGTGATCACTGGTGACATTATGCACAGGACCTCTGTATATAGTATACAGTGTATAGGTAACACACTTACTCACCAGTGACGTCTCTAGGTGAAGTCCTTCATCTTTGCTTTTCATCTTTCATCCAGAACAGACCGCCATCACGTCTTCCAGCCAGGGCTCATCTCTGCAGGAAATAACACAGTTATCTAGAGCACCGCTTGCAGAACAAATTACTTATTTTTTCCCAACTTCTACATTACACCACATGAAGAAAAAAAGGTGACATAGTGGTCCTGTTACTGTGCAGAGGGACGCCTCCCCATTTAAAACAGTATACGCAAAAAATAAAATAAATACATCACTGCAGTAAAAATATCCCTTAATTAGCCCCTATGGTAATATCCCCCATCCCAGCCCCCATGCGTCTCATTCCTGGCTTCAGCCATATGTTCTCCCATCCCACCCTCATGAGTATCCATTCTTCCCCATATGATCTCCCCATCCTGCCTCATCTGTCTCCATTGTATCTGACAAAAAGGATAGGAAAACAGCTAAGCTGCAGGTGGAGACAGTAAACATGCTGGTACTGTTCACCATAATCTGTGCTGCCTAAAAGGAGAGGACTACGGCTGGACTGCAGGTGGAGACAGTTAACATGCTGGTTCTGGTCAGCACAGTCTATGCTGACTAAAAGGATAGGACTACGGGCTGAACTGCAGGTGGAGACAGTCAACATGCTGGTATTGGTCAGCACAGTCTATGCTGACTAAAAGGATAGGACTACGGGCTGAGCTGCAGGTGAAGACAGTCAACATGCTGGTATTGGTCAGCACAGTCTATGCTGACTAAAAGGATAGGACTACTGGCTGAGCTGCAGGTGGAGACAGTCAACATGCTGATACTGGTCAGCACAGTCTATGCTGACTAAAAGGATAGGACTACAGGCTGAGCTACAGGTGGAGACAGTCAACATGCTGGCTCACCCCATCAGCCCCCTGACTCACTCCATTATCAACTGGGCCTCCTAGCTCCCTCCATCATCAACCGGACCCTTATGTCCCCCACGAACAGCCGGGCCCCTGGCTCCCCCACAAGACCCCCACGAACAGCTGGGCCCCTGGGTCCCCCACGAACAGCTGGGCCCCTTGGTCCCCCATGAACAGCTGGGCCCCTGGGTCCCCACAGAACCTCCATGAATAGCCGGGCCCCTGGGTCCTCCACGAACAGCCGGGCCCCTGGGTCCCCCACGAACAGCCAGGCCCCTGGGTCCCCCATGAACAGCTGGGCCCCTGGGTCTCCAACGAACAGCTGGGCCCCTGGCTCCCCACAGGACCCACACCAACAGCCAGGCCCCTGGGTCCCCCACCAACAGCTGGACCCCTGGATTCCCCATCAACAGCCGGGCCCCTAGGTCCCCCACCAACAGCCGGGCCCCTGGGTACCCACACGACCCCCATGAACAGCCGGGCCCCTGGGTCCCCAAAGGACCCCCACGAACAGCCGGGCCCCTGGGTCCCCCACAAACAGCCAGGCCCCTGGCTCCCCACAGGACCCCACAAACAGCCGGGCCCCTGGGTCCCCCATGAACAGCTGGGCCCCTGGGTCCCCCACCAACAGCCAGGCCCCTTGGTCCCACACCAACAGCCGGGCCCCTCGGTCCCATACCAACAGCTGGGCCCCTGGGTCCCCCACCAACAGCTGGGCCCCTGTGTCCTCACAGGAACCCCATGAACAGCCAGGCCCTGGGTCCTCCACAGGACCCCCATGAACATGCCAGCTGGGCCCCTGGCTCCCCACAGGACCCCCCCATCCCCACAGCCAGGCCCCTGGCTCCCTGACCCCCATGATCAGACCAGACGACCACCGGGCCCCGGGCCCCCAGATTCCCCATGATCAGCCGCCAGGCCCCCCAACAGACAGAGACATAAAAAGAATACTCACCTTACCTGCTCGCTCACCGGGCACAGCCTCGCCGTCCACCGCACCGTCAGACCGACTCCACGTGCACACCGCTCTCCTTCTTGCTCAGGAATGAGGAAGTGAAGAGCAGCGTGTGATGTCACGTGAGCCCGGGGGCGGTGCTGGACCATGGTGCACTGGGGGGAGGGAGAGAGGAGGAGGAGCCAGGCGCTATGCCGATGTCCTTCCCTGACAGTGAAGAAGAAGCCAGGGCAGGCTGAGGGGGGTGTGGGCGGGCCCGGGACGCTTAACAAATTGTAGGGGGGGCCCGGCCGGCTGGGACCCGAGCGGCGAGCGCAGACCGGGTTGCTAGCGACGCGCCCAGCGTGCTCAGGCGCCGCCGGGCCCGGGCGGGCCCCCCTAATGACGGGGCCCCATACAACTGTAATGCCTGTCATGCCCTGATGGCGGCCCTGATTAGGCCTCTGTCTTCACTCTGTTTCGAGTATTTCCTCTGGCTTCCAACCACGCCAGTTGCTGCTCTGAAATGCCGTCTGCACAACCCACACTTGTTCCTGTGTTACTGGGGTTCTGTAACAGCAACTTCTCCCTAGAGGTGAGTCAGGCAATGTCTCCTGCTCTGTCCACATTTCCACTACAAGTAGTGGGAATGTAGACAAAGCAGTAGACATTGCCGTGCTCAACTCTGGAGATGAGCAGATGTTACAGGACCCAGGTACCACAGGAACAAGTGTGGATTGTGCAGACGGCACTTGAGAGCAGAAACAGGCGGTGTTGTAGGCCGGAGGAAATACTCAAAACAGAGTGGAGACAGAGGGCAAATCAGAGAACATATTAAATCAGAGGTAGTCAGAAGTTGTAGGCAGCAGGAGAGTTTGCCGTACACACAGCAGGGGATCAGCTGACGTTACCGAACCCCACTTACACATGAGCGAGTGTTTTGTCTGTGCGGACAGCACTTCTGAGCACCAACTGGCGTTGTCGGAGCCCAGGGAAAATGAGGTAGTAGGCCGAGGCCTACTTGGAGCCAGGTGTAAATCTGAGGTTGTTTGACTGTGGAGGGAGCAGGACACTTTGCCATACACACAGCAGGGGATCAGCTGACGTTACCGAACCCCACTTACACATGAGCGAGTGCTTTGTCTGTGCGGACAGCACTTCTGAGCACCAATTGGCGGTGTCGGAGCCCAGGGAAAATCAGGTAGTAGGCCGAGGCCTACTTGGTGGCAGTTTGCGATTGTTTCTAGACTACTACTAACTGTCAAGGTACTCCAATTAGGCCTCTGTCTTCATTCTGTTTCGAGTATTTCCTCTGGCTTCCAACCACGCCAGTTGCTGCTCTGAAATGCCGTCTGCACAACCCACACTTGTTCCTGTGTTACTGGAGTTCTGTAACAGCAGCTTCTCCCTAGAGGTGAGTCAGGCAATGTCTCCTGCTCTGTCCACATTTCCACTACAAGTAGTGGGAATGTAGACAAAGCAGGAGACATTGCCGTGCTCAACTCTGGAGATGAGCAGATGTTACAGGACCCAGGTACCACAGGAACAAGTGTGGATTGTGCAGACAGCACTTGAGAGCAGAAACAGGCGGTGTTGTAGGCCGGAGGAAATACTCAAAACAGAGTGGAGACAGAGGGCAAATCAGAGAACATATTAAATCAGAGGTAGTCAGAAGTGGTAGGCAGCAGGAGAGTTTGCCGTACACACAGCAGGGGATCAGGTGACGTTACCGAACCCCACTTACACATGAGCGAGTGTTTTGTCTGTGCGGACAGCACTTCTGAGCAACAACGGGCGTTGCTGTAGCCCAGGAAATAAAGTTCAGGTCATAGAAACATGAACACAACAGGAGACCTGGACCCTGTTGCCAGCCAATTATTTATTCTGGAAGAGGACTGGCAAATTCAGGTGAGATCCAGGCCTTGTTCATTTTCACAAAAGTAAGTCGGTCAACATTATCGGCGGATAGTCACGTGCGACGGTCTGTTACCACACCACCTGCAGCACTAAAGACACGTTCCGATAATACACTGGCAGCAGGGCAAGCCAGCACCTCCAATGCATACTGGCTAAGCTCTGGCCATGTATCCAGCTTAGAGACCCAATACTTGAACGGGGAAGAGCCGTCTGGGAGAACACTAACAGGGCACGACAAGTAGTCTGTCACCATCTGACGGAAACGTTGCCTCCTGCTGACTGGAGCCGTCTGTGATGGTGTAGCCGTTTGTGGCGGTCCCACAAAACTTTTCCACATTTGGGCCATACTGGCCTTGCCTTGTCCTGCGGCACTGCCTCTGCTACCTCTTTGTGCAGAGCTTCCTCCACTGCCTCTACCCACATGGCTGCTTTGAAAAGCACTACCAGCAACACTTGTGGGGGAATGGAGAACATGATGGCCTGCACAAGTGTTTCTTGGTACTCCCGCATTTTTCGTTCCCGGTTCAACTGTGGTATGAGGCTTTGTAAGTTGTCCCGGTAGCGAGGATCTAGGAGGGTGTACACCCAATAATCAGCCGTGTGGAGAATGTTGGCGATGCGGCGGTCATTTAACAAGCACTGCAGCATGAAATCAACCATGTGCTGCAGACTGCCAACTGGACGGGAAACGCTGTCCCCAGCTTGAGGCAGCATCTCTGCCTGCTCAGCATCACCCCACCCTCGCTGTACACACTGACTACTAGAGCCTTGTGTACCTCCCTCCTCTGGAGAGATGTGTTCCTCCTCCTCCATTGACTCCTCGTCATCCTCCTCACTAAGTGTCCCCTGCCTGGGCCTTTGTGTGGAAGCACGTTGCGCAGACTTGCCAGAAGCAGATGGCATTTCTGACTGCTCATCCTCGACCTCTTCAAAAACCTCCTCACTTAGTGCTTGCAAGGTTTTTGAAGCAGACAGATGAGGGGGACAGTCATGCTGATTAGTGCATCATCTGCACTGGCCATCCGTGTGGAGTCATCGAAGGCACGCAAAACTTGGCAGATGTCCCTCATAGTGGCCCACTCAGTGGTGGTGAAGTGTGTCCGGCGCACAGTGCGACTTGTTTGCGCCTGATGCAGCTGGTACTCCATTACTGCTGCCTGCAGCTCACACAACCGCTCAAACACATGTAACGTTGAATTCCACCTGGCGGGGAGGTCACATATGATGCGATGTTCTGGCAGGCAGAATCAGCGTTGCAGAGATGCAATGCACGATCTTGCCATGCTGGAACGCCGAAAGTGAGCACACTCTAGGCGAACCTTGTTCAGCAGTGCATCAAGATCCGGATAGTCCCTCAGAAAGCTCTGCACGACCAAATTGAGCACGTGTGCCAGACATGGTATGTGAGTGAGGTTGCCTAGGCCCAGAGCTGCCACTAGATTTCGGCCATTGTCACTCACTACCAAACCTGGCTGGAGATTCGCTGGTACAAACCACACATCGCTCTCCTGCTTGATGGCATTCCAGAGCTCCTGTGCTGTGTGGCTCCGATTCCCCAAAGAAATTAATTTAAGGACGGCCTGTTGACGTTTGGCCACACCTGTGCTCATATCTGGCCTAACAGGCTCACGCAGTGCTGATTCCGAGGAACTAGAGTAGGAGGAGGACTCAATATGTACAGACTGCATTCCTGCAATCCTTGGAGTTGGCAGAATACGTACAGAGCCACTCTCCAGATCTGTACCCGGCTCCACAACATTGACCCAATGGGCAGTGAGGGAAAGGTATCCTCCCTGTCCATGGCTACTGGTCCACGCATCGGTGGTCAGGTGGACCTTGCTACTGACGGCATTTATAGCGCATTTTTAATTTTTCCCTCCACATGCTTTTGCAGGGCAGGGACAGCTTGCCTGCTGAAATAAAAGCGGCTGGGCACATTGTATTGTGGAACTGCCAATGACATAAAGTTCCGGAAGGTGTCAGTCTCCACCAGCCTGAATGACAGCATCTCAAGGGCCAGTAGTTTGGCAATGCCGGCATTCAGAGCCAGTGCTCTGGGATGGTTTGCCGAGTATGGCCGCTTTTTCTCCCATGCCTGTGCTACCGATTGCTGGTGAGTGGCCTGGGAGTGTGCTGATGACTGCGAACGTGGTTCAGTGGGTGGAATTTCACTGGGTATCTGGACAACAGTGGCAGTGGTTCTTCCATGGCATTCCAGTGAGGAAGCCGAACCAGCTGTGTGTGAGCTGGAGGAAGAGGCCCCAACACGAGCTGAAGAGGTGGTAGGTGCTGCTGAAGGTTGGCCTACATCTTCAGTGTGTCTGTGTAACTCCACCTTGTGCTTGGTACGCACATGTTTCCACATATTTGTGGTATTGAGGTTGGTCACATTTTTCCCTCGTTTCACTTTCTGATGACACAGCTTGCATTTGACAAAGCAAATGTCATCTGCAACTGTGTCAAAAAAAGACCACGCACTGCAAGTCCTGGGAGCACCCGTTTTGTGTTTTGGAAGAGGATTGCTCCTCACGGGTGCCAAAGTGGAGGCTACAGGCAACCAAGTCTGCCCCCGCCCTCTCCCTCCTCTTTTGGCCGTTCGGGGAATCTCTTCCTCAGAGCTGCTCCCACCACCTTCCTGTGGCTGATGCCATGATGGGTCAAGGACCTCATCATCTCCACTCCCCTCTTCAAGCACCGGCTGGTCCTGGGTTGTCTCGCCAGCACCGTACGCACCAGAAATTGGCAACTGAGTCTCATCATCATGTGATGCATACTGAGGTGTGCTGACCATAGGCACTGGCCCACCCGTCTCTTCAGATTCAGAGGGACAAAGCAGTTGCGCATCACTGCATACTCCCTCTTCTTCACGCTCTAGAATGCTGCTTGGCTGGCCACCTCTTTCCAAGCCAACAGATTCTGAGAACAGAAGTAAAGATTAAGATGGCTCCTGTCCAGGGCTCTCAGACTGCCTGGGCAATTTGGCAGGTGGTGAAGAGACAGATGGTTGCTATTCAGTGCTCTGGCCTTGGGAGGATGCGGAAGTCATTGAAGTGGATGCGTTAGCAGCCATCCATCCGACAACGGCTTCAATTTGTTCGTCACGCAGCAGTGGGGTACGGTGAGGTCCTACAAAGCTGCGCATGAAGGACTGTTGCCTGGTAAAAGTGGGGGATGCCGGGTCACTGGTGGCCGCAGCAGACACCGAATCCCCACGTCCTCTCCCTGCTGAATCCCCCCGTCCTCTCCCTGCTGAAACTCCACGGCCACGACCACGTGCCTTACTCCCTGCCTTCTTCATCTTGGTAGACTGATAAAGATAGGCAGAAAAGTAAAAAAGGGGTGGCTTAGTGTTCTTATTCCTGAACACCTGCTAACCAGTATAAGAAACACTAATTTGGCTAAGAGTGTGTGTACTACACTTTAATATGATCTAATGTGGCCTAGACAACTGTAAAGTGGAGTGTTTGGTGAACTTTATTTCCTTTTTTTTGGGTGGGGGGAAAGGAAAGGATTTGACCAAAGTTTGAAAGCTATAGTATCACAAACTTTTTGGAGCGATTACAATGCAGGAAGCTAACCTACAATGCAATTGATAAGGCTCCAAAAAATAGGGTGATACTAGACTGGCTGGCCCTGAAGGGCACAAGCTAGCAAAAAGGCTCCTCTATCTAATCCTATATAGTGTTTGCAACCAACCAATGACAATGGATGTGGTTGGAAGCACACTAATATAGGAGCAAAAATCTGGCTAAATTAGCTGCAAAAAAAGGACTATGTATGAGGCAGTGACGCACGCTGAGCGGACTACAGCTAGCGGTGGCTGTAGAACACACTGCAACGTGAGCTGCACTCACACACAGAGAGACCTATCAGACAGCCAAAAACAGTGCAGAGAAATGGGCTATAGCACTGAAAGGCTGCTGAAAGGCTCCGCTGTCCACTCCTTTAGTGTTTGCAACCAACGTATATGGATACGTATGGAAGCACACTATACAGGAGAAAAAAAAAGCAGCAATAAAAGAAAAATGTGTATGAGGCAGAGACACACGCTGGCCGGCCTACAAGCAGACGTGCCTGCAGGACACACTACACAGCGTGGGTCTGCACTCACACAGCCCTTGCAGACAGCTGTGAAAACAGCGCTGCTATGGAAAAGCAAGCTACAGTGGTGGTTTATGTAGCCTGGGTTAAGCACTATATGTTTTGTGGAATAGCTATTTCTAACTGTCCCTCACAGTCTTCAACAGCAGCCTGTCCCTAACTGAATTCACAGCAGAGTGACCAGAAATGGCGGCTGCAGCGCTTTTTATAGTGCATCATGATATCATTTCAGCAGCCAATCACAGCCATGCCAGTAGTTAACATGCCTACATGCCTAACAGGATATGCCCAAACTTCTGAGGATCCCCATTGGCTGAATCAAATCGAGCGGGCTCCTAGCATTATGGGAACTTCCAATTCCGGTATTCGATATGAAAAAAGTATCGGAACTAAGTATCGGAATTCCGATACAGCTAATATCGGCCGATACCCGATACTTGCGGTATCGGAAAGCTCAACACAACCTATGCCAAAACATGATATCCATCCACAGACAGCTGTTTCGGGGTATTGCCCTTCATCAGTGTGGTGTAGGAAACTGGCTAGTAGGAGCAATGCCTAGTAAAAGACTGCGAAAATGAGGATGAGTGACCTCATGGAGATCAACATCCAACACTGCGGAGACACCATCACATGTTTCTCAACGCAGTGATTCTAGAGCAATGCCCCCATCCCTTATGGGAAATATGCAAAAACATGTAAATCAACAGCCGCGGAGACACCATCACATGTTTCTCAACGCAAGCAATGACTAGCCAGGTCTTTCACCGGGAAGGAACAACCACGGGAAGGGCAGTCTCCAATGAAGGAAACCACCTATGCCAAAACATGGTATCCATCCACAGACAGCTGTTTCGGGGTATTGCCCCTCATCAGTGTGGAGTAGGAAACTGGCTAGTAGGAGCAATGCCTAGTAAAAGACTGCGAAAATGAGGATGAGTGACCTCATGGAGATCAACATCCAACACTGCGGAGACACCATCACATGTTTCTCAACGCAGTGATTCTAGAGCAATGCCCCCATCCCTTATGGGAAATATGCAAAAACATGTAAATCAACAGCCGCGGAGACACCATCACTTGTTTCTCAACTCAAGCAATGACTAGCCAGGTCTTTCACCGGGAAGGAACAACCACAGGAAGGGCAGTCTCCAATGAAGGAAACCACCTATGCCAAAACATGGTATCCATCCACAGACAGCTGTTTCGGGGTATTGCCCCTCATCAGTGTGGAGTAGGAAACTGGCTAGTAGGAGCAATGCCTAGTAAAAGACTGCGAAAATGAGGATGAGTGACCTCATGGAGATCAACATCCAACACTGCGGAGACACCATCACATGTTTCTCAACGCAGTGATTCTAGAGCAATGCCCCTTCCCGTGGTTGTTCCTTCCCGGTGAAAGACCTGGCTAGTCATTGCTTGCGTTGAGAAACATGTGATGGTGTCTCCGCGGCTGTTGATTTAAAAGGTGTAGTCAGGTCACAATCACGGGTCAGAATTCCAAGAAGGTTGCTGATCAAGACAAAAGGGCTAGGCAAACACATGATCAAAGGCAAATCCAAGGTCGGACAACAAATATCAGAATACAAGAACTCAGAGAACACAGCAAACACACACCACTTGAGTCAAGTTACAACTGGCAATGTTTTAATCATTGCCATCCAACTAAATAGCCAGGTAATAACCCTGAATGGGCGACACATGGAGGAAACCCTTCAGGCCCAGCAAGAATAGAGAGCTGAGCTGTCATTCACAATACTAACAGCTCAGCACGACCCTACCTAAGATTGGGCAGGTGAGCTGTTACTCACAATCGTGACAGCTCAGCACACCCCTTGACTCTATATGACAGTTGAGTTGTCACTCAAAGCGTCCATAAGACACTGTGAGTGGTTTAATCATGACATAGGCCATTATTTATAGTTTTATTAGAAACAATTGTACCGGCTAATTCCAGGTTTTTTGTAGCTCTCCATAGGTGGTCATTGGTTCTTTAACAAATGTTCTGAAAATACTTTTAACTCCTCTTCCTGAAATCTCGCAAGGAGCGCCTGTACATGGCTGGTTTATATTAAAATATTATTTTTACTTCCGGATTATGGCCCCGACAGTGCTCACCTTCAGTATTTTAGAAATTCTTCTGCAACCAATGCGATCAGTATGTTTTGCAATAATAAGGTTGCAAAGGTCTTGAGACAGCTTGCTGGTTTTACCTATCTTCAGACGTTTCTTGTGTGGCACCTTGGTAATGAGACACCTTTTTATAGGCCATCAGTTGAACAAGCTGATATTAATTTTCACTAAAAGGCAAGATTGATTTCTAATTAATGATAGATTTAGGTTGGTGTCATGACTTTCCATGGCTTTTTGCACAACTTTTTCTTCATGTGTTCAACACTTTTTCCCTGTGCAATTTCTCATTATTTCACATAACTTAATTTATGGACATACATGGTTTGATTCTTTTCCTGTGTGGATTGGACAGGTTGTTACCGACACCTGGTGAGAATTTCATGTCAATAGAAATATATTTTCTTAGAAAATTGGTGACGTTTTCATAATATAATATGGCAAGGTGGCCATATTATAATATTGGCAAGGTGGCCTATTGGATACTGAGGCACACGAGTGAGATATAACTGCTACCTCTGGACCCTATATCGCTAAGTACCAGTGTACATTGTATATGTCAGACACAGTGAGTGAAATACGCCTCATATACACTGATGAACAAAAGGGTAACAATATTCTGAACTTTTGACTTTAAGGCTCCATATCTCACCATCCACTAGTGCTTTGATCGTGAGACTGCCATCATTTTATAGACAATAATCTAGGCTATCTCATACAAAAATTTGACTTTCAAATATTCAGCATATGATTAGCTATGCAGATTCTTCTCATGTCACTGCATTGTTACTGTTTTGCTCCTGTTGGTGGAAACATATTTTCCTGTTATGAATGGGTCACCGAGGAGGAACAACAAAAAAGCTAAGTCCAGAAAAACAGAGAGGTTGGTAACTATGCAGATTGCAGATCCCTGATCTTAACACACAACTAACAGTAGCAGTGGAGCGTTCCTACGATGTTCCTAGTTGCCTCATCACCGCCGGAGGACTACATAAACCTAAGGCAAGAAAAGGGAAAACTAACTGCCCCAGAGCAGACCCCAAAGGAATAGACAACCCCCACACATGTATTGACGGTGAAGCAAGATGAAAACACAAACACAGGCAGGAAAATAGGCTGAGCAAACGATGGGGCCCGACTAACTAGAAAGGAAAGGAAAGCCACTGTCTGCAATCTGCCAAAAAACCCTAACAAAATAATGTCCAACACGTCTGATGGCAAAATTAACCCTGAAGTCACTAGACTTCTCCCACTATATTAGCACTCTGAAATATTCTGAAACAGAGCAAAAAGAGGCCAATCTAATAAGGGACAAAAAGGCAAATTGGCAAATACAGATAAATAGGAGTGGAAGTTAAGCATAGCCCCAGCAGGGGCAAGCTGACCACACAAGAAACTGAATTGACTAACAAGCGCAAGTGTAAACATTAGCAAAAACCAAACTTAACTTGAGAAGACTGGAAGAAAGCTGAAGTCCAAGACCTGAGAAGCAGACTGAATCACCAGCACTAGGATAGGGCATCGGCTGTCTTATATCCAATCTGATACTCCAGAGATCCAATCGTTATCCTCCTCATCAGGTGGCAGATCACTACCACTTAAACCAACCTCACTACCTCCTGTCACCACCAGAGGGAGAACGGAAGGAGAACTCTCAACTGGTGGAGCAGAAAATGAGCTCATAACAGTACCCCCCCTTGAGGAGGGGTCACCGAACCCTCATCCATGCCACCAGGCCGATCAGGATGGGCCCGGTGAAAAGCACGAACCAATTTATTGGCATGAATATCAGAGGCAGAGACCCAAGAATTATCCTCCAGGCCATAACCCTTCCATTTGACCAAATACTGGAGTCTCCGTCTAACCAAACAAGAATAAAATATTTTCTCTACCTCATATTCCATATTGCCTTTAACCAATACAGGGTCAGGAGGTGCTGCCACAGGAACTACTGGCTCAACAAACCTCTTCAACAGTGACTTGTGAAATACGTTATGGATTTTGAACGTAACTGGAAGAGCCAATCGAAAAGAAACAGGATTAAGAATCTCCAAAATCTTATAAGGTCCAATAAATCTGGGCTTAAATTTTGGAGATGCAACCTTCATAGGTATATTCTTAGACGACAACCAATCCATATCACCCACTTTAAACCGGGGACCAATGGTCCTATGCCGGTTGGAAAAACGCTGGGCCTTTTCCTGAGAGTCACAACTTATCCACCACTTGGTCCCATATCTGCTGCATTCTCACAACCACAGTGTCCACACCTGGGCAGAACGAAGATTCCACTTGCCCTGAAGAGACTCAAGGATGAAACCCAAAATTACAGAAAAAGGGTGACATCAAAGTGGCAGACCTAGCTCTATTGTTCAGCGCAAATTCGGCCAAGGGTAAAAATGAGACCCAATCATCTTGATCAGCAGATATAAAACATCTGAAATAAGACTCCAGGGTCTGGTTTGTTCTCTCAGTCTACCCATTGGTCTGGGGATGAAACGTGGAGGAGAAGGATAAATGAATTCCCAGATTGGAACAAAAGGCTTTCCAGAATCTGGAAACAAACTGGACCCCTCTATCGGACACAATGTTCTCAGGAATCCAATGTAACCGAACCACCTGTTGTAAAAACAAGGGTACCAACTCAGCAGAAGATGGCAACTTTGGGAGAGGTACAAGATGGACCATCTTCGAAAATCTATCACAAATCACCCAGATAACAGTCATTCTCTGAGACAAAGGAAGATCAGGAATAAAATCCACTGAGATATGGGTCCATGGCCTCTTGGGCACCGGCAGGGGCATCAGCAACCCACTAGAACGAGAACAGGGTTTAGACCGAGAACAAGTCCCACTGGACTGTACAAAATTCCTGACATCACGAGATAAGGCAGGCCACCAAAACGACCGACTCACCAAATCTCTGGTACCAAAAATACCCGGATGACCAGCCAATGCGGAGCAATGGACTTCAGACATCGCTCTCTTTCTCCACTGGTCAGGAACATACAATCTTCCCATAGGGCAACGCTCAGGTTTATCCTCCTGAAATTCCTCCAGGGCGCGTCTCAAATCGGGCGAAATGGCAGAAAGAACTACCCCCTCACCTAGGATAGCAGTAGGCTAGGTCACATTAAGAGAATCAGCAAAGAAACTCCTAGAAAGGGCGTCTGCCTTAACATTCTTAGTGCCCGGAAGAAAAGAGACCACAAAATTAAAATGCGTGAAAAACAAGGCCCATCTAGCCTGTCTAGGATTCAAGCGTTTGGCCGACTCCAGATAAATCAGATTCTTGTGATCGGTGAGGACCACAAATTGATGTCTAGCTCCCTCCAACCAATGTCTCCACTCCTCAAATGCCCATTTCATGGCCAACAATTCCCGATTCCCCACGTCATAGTTGCGTTCAGATGGGGAGAACTTTCGAGAAAAGAAGGCACAGGGATTCATCTTAAAAGTCACAGGGTCTTTTTGAGACAAAACAGCTCCTGCACCAATCTCAGAAGCGTCTACCTCGACTTGAAATGAAAGTGAAACATCAGGTTGCCGTAAAACTGGAGCTGAAGTAAATCTCCGCTTAAGCTCCTGAAATGCTGAGACAGCCTCAGGAGACCAATTCAGCACATCAGCTCCCTTCTTAGTCAGATCAGTCAGTGGTTTGACAATACTAGAAAAATTACCTATAAATGTACGATAGAAATTAGAAAAACCCAAAACCTTCTGGAGAGCCTTCAAAGAAGTAGGCTGA
The DNA here is from genome assembly GCF_039654945.1 of Dendrobates tinctorius. NCBI lineage: Eukaryota > Metazoa > Chordata > Amphibia > Anura > Dendrobatidae > Dendrobates > Dendrobates tinctorius. Next base: position 31,716,523 of record NW_027361689.1, read on the forward strand.
ACCCAATCATAAATGGCCTGTACCTTGGTTGGGTCCATTTCAATAGTCGATGGAGACAAGATAAATCCCAAAAATGAAATCCTCTGTACACCAAAGAGGCACTTCGATCCCTTAACAAACAGGGAATTCTCCCTCAAAATCTGGAACACAGTCCGGACATGTTCCACATGGGAATCCCAATCACTAGAAAAGATAAAAGTATCATCCAGATAGATGATCAAAAGCTTATCCACAAAGTCTCGGAAAATATCATTCATAAAGGACTGGAAGACAGAAGGGGCATTAGAGAGCCCAAAAGGCATCACCAGGTACTCAAAATGTCCCTCCGGAGTATTAAACGCCGTCTTCCATTCATCCCCGTGCTTGATGCGAATAAGATTATACACCCCCCTGAAGTCAAGTTTAGTAAACCAGCAGGCCCTCTTAACTCTGGAGAATAAATCAGACATCAGACGTAACGGGTACTGATATTTAACCGTCATCTTGTTAAGGGAATGATAATCAATACACGGTCTTAATGAACCATCTTTCTTGGCCACAAAAAAAAAACCAGCGCCTAAAGGTGACGAGGATGGTCTAGTATGACCCTTCTCCAACGACTCCTTAATATAGAATCACATAGCATCATGTTCGGGTACAGATAAGTTGAAAAGCCTACCCTTGGGAAATTTACACCCAGGCATCAATTCAATTGCACAGTCATAACTCCTGTGAGGAGGCAAAGACGCAGACTTACTCTCACTAAATGCATCAGAGAAATCAGCCAGATAATCAGGAATATCATGAGACTGAGGAGAGGTGGAGAAAACAGGAGCGTCCCTAAGAACACACTGACAACCCCAACTCACCACAGACACAGATTTCCAATCCAAAACTGGGTTATGAGTTTGCAACCAGGGGAACCCTAGAACAATAGTATCATGCAAATTATGCAGCACCAAAAATTTACAATTTTCCTGGTGGTCTGGGGCAACTCGCATTATCACCTGGGTCCAAAACTGAGATTTATTCTCCGCCAAAGGAGTGCCATCAATACCCCTCAAAGGAATAGGCGTCTGCAGAGGCGTCATGGAAAAACAACAACGTTTAGCAAAGTCCAAATCCATCAGATTCAGAGCTGCTCCTGAATCCACAAAAGCCTTAGTGGAAAATGTGGACAAGGAGCAGATCAGAGTAATTGCCAAAAGGAACTTAGGTTGTATACTGCCCACAGCAAATGTGTGTGCAAAACGTTTCTCTCGTTTAGGGCAGACAGAAATAGTATGAGAGGCGTTTCCACAGAAAAAACACAGCTTATTACGCCTTCTAAACTCCTGACGTTGCCTAGACAAAACCCTATCACATTGCTTAGGTTCAGACGTTTGATCAAAAGGTGGCAGCGCCTCCCGTGTAGTTTTACGTTCACGTAAACGCCGATCAACTTGAATGGCTAATGACATAGAGCCATCCAGACCAGAAGGAACAGGAAATCCCATCATAACATCTTTTACGGTCTCTGACAAACCTTTCCGAAAGAGAGCTGCCAATGCACTATCATTCCATGTAGTAAGGACCGCCCACTTTCGGAATTTTTGACAGTACAACTCTGCAGGATCCTGACCCTTGTCTAATGCCAACAGGGTTCTCTCAGCTTGATCAACGGCATAAGGTTCATCATACAACAACCCCAAGGCTTGAAAAAATGCATCCACATTAGGATGGTCAAAATAGGATTTTCAGGTGTCAAAGAAAACGCCCAATACTGGGGATCGCTGCGCAGCAAGGAGATGACAATTTTAACCTGCTGCACAGAGCTCCTCGATGAATTAGGCTTCAAGGCAAGAAATAATTTACAATTATTCTTAAAATTCAGAAATTTAGACCGATCCCCAGAAAACACATCAGGAGTAGGAATCTTGGGTTCAGCAGCATGTGACTGAATGAGGTAGGTGGAAATTCCCTGTACTTCAGCAGCAAGTTGCTCCACACGATCAGACAATTGCTTAGTCTCCATTAGGGAAAAAAAATCCTCCTATGGCCCCAGAGAAAAAGAGGAAAGAATATAAAAAAAAAAAATTCTGACACTTTTTTTATCTTTTCTTTAACAATTCTTTCCTGCTTTTGAGTACCCTAGAATCTGCGGTATGGCTGGTGATTCTATTATGAATGGGTCACCGATAGAGTTGAGCGATACCGTCCGATACTTCAAAATATCGGATCGGAATGGATCGGCCGATCTTTAAAAAAAGTATCGGTATCGCCGATGCCGATACCGGAAGTCCCATTCAAGTCTATGAGACTTCCGGTATCGGAATTGGAAAAACCCTTTCCTGCCCTTGTACAGCCTCTCGGGGGTCTGTACGGGCCTTCCGGGGGTCTCTGCCGGCCTGCCGGGGGTCTGTGCCGGCCTGCCGGTGGGCAGTGCGGACTGCCCGGGGTCTGTGCACCCTGTGGGGGTCTGTACCGGCCTGCCGGGGGGGCTGTGCCGGCCTGCCGGGGGGCTGTGCTGATGTCCGGAGGTCTGTGCAGGCATTGTCCGATGGGACTACAAGTCCCATCGGGCGATGCCTGCTACCATGACAGTGATTGACACATTAGCCAATGATGGGACAGTAGTAGTCCCATCATCCGGCTAATGTGATAAATGTAAAAAAAAAAAAAAAAAAAAAAAAAATACTACATACATACATACTACATGCATGCTACATACATACTACATGCTACATACATAGTACATATATACTACATGCATGCTACATACATACTACATGCTACATACATACTACATATATACTACATGCATGCTACATACATGCTACATGCTACATACATACTACATGCATGCTACATACATACTACATGCATGCTACATACATGCTACATACATACTACATACATACTACATATATACTACATGCATGCTACATACATACTGCATGCATGCTACATACATACTACATGCTACATACATACTACATATATACTACATGCATGCTACATACATGCTACATGCTACATACATACTACATGCATGCTACATACATACTACATGCATGCTACATACATGCTACATACATACTACATACATACTACATATATACTACATGCATGCTACATACATACTGCATGCATGCTACATACATACTACATGCATGCTACATACATACTACATGCTACATACATACTACATACATACTACATGCATGCTACATATAAACTACATGCATGCTACATACATACTACATATAAACTACATGCATGCTACATACATACTGCATGCATGCTACATACATACTGCATGCATGCTACATACATACTACATGCTACATACATACTACATACATACTACATATATACTACATGCATGCTACATACATACTACATGCTACATACATACTACATACATACTACATGCATGCTACATACATACTACATGCATGCTACATACATACTACATGCTACATACATACTACATACATACTACATGCATGCTACATACAATACATTCATACAATACATGCATAGACATACAGTACATATAACATAGAGTAACATACTTACCAATACTTGTCACATTGTTCCCCGAAGCCATTGTCGTCTACGGAATAAATATTAACATAACAAACCACAAAAATACTCACCCATGATCCGAAGCAGTCCACGAGTGTGTCCCACGACGATCTTGGGTAGAGAACTGCAGCATCAGCTGATGCTGCCGCTCTCAATGGGCTGCAGGAATCCAATGACGGAAGGTAGGTATCCTTCCGCACTGTATTCCTCCACCACTTAAAAAAAAAAATCCCTAGTCTCACTTTATGGTAAAAGCTGTGTGGGAAATCTTTAACCACAGTATTATTCATTTTTTCCACACCAGACTGTGTTAACAGTACTATTCTTCTACTCTGAAACAAGACCACTTGTCTCCGTGCAGTCTGGTATGTCTTATTCTCCTGCTTATAGTCAGTTGCTATAAGTTTTATATTCAGTGCATTATATTGTTGGTTCTCTGGTAGTCCCTTATTGGACACAGGTCTATTTTCCAACTTTGATATGAATTTATGGCGTTCTTCTAGATACCCTCTAGATTTGTACTATTGTATATACTTTGTTTGTTTATCCTGTATGCTGACTTCTTATTTTTTATTTATATATTTTTTTGTATAAAGTATATACCCTTCTGTATTTGTAGCTAATGATGAAGGCCGAATTAGGCCAAAACTTCTATAATTTTGGCTGCATTAAACTACAAAAATTCTCTAAAAGTTGGGTGCCAAGTTCTTTTTTACTTATCTATGATGTGGGGAGCTACTTGTGCACCTTCCATAGTAGTGCTTATGGTATTTTCTTACCTAACATATGCTTTGAAATATTCACAGAGGTCTCACCTCTCAATGAGGAGGATCAATACCTTAACCATAGAATTTGAAGATATTTCCTAGGGACCAACCCACGTATTCCAGATGTGTCTACAGATGATTGAAGGAGGGTGAATAGGGCAGATGCTGAGCTTATGGATACATTGCTTTCTATTTCATTATTACCATACATTTCTATCAAGGACACTTTGACTTTGAAGAGAACATGGTCTGACCGGCAAGCTTGCAGTGCGGTGAGGTTTTTCACAATACCTTTGTTCTTTTTTTTTTCTTTAAATATTCCCTCGATATTGCCCTCACTACGAGGTCTTATTGCATATGCAAGTGTATACCACCCATCGCACCTCACCATTCACACGCCAAATCAGACCCCTCTGGTTACTTTCAGATCCTGAATTCTTCGACTTCTCTTTGACTTCATAAGTTACCAAACAGACAGAGTCTTGAGCAGCCAGAACGATAAGGAGTCAGGAGCAAAGCGAGGGGAAGTCGTATTGTTAAATTTGGTACTGTTGGAAATTATGTGATCTGAGTCTGAGAAAGCAGCTTGAACACTGCTAGGACTCATAGAAACAGCCTGTGAGTCCTGTTTCTAATATCCAGTCAGAGAAAGCTTGTGAGTCCTGCTTCCTGCACCCACTCATATAGGAAGCATATGAGTCCTACATGACTGAAGGCCCTTTATTTCATACAAACACACAGAAAAAGCTGTCAATCACTGTGTGTGGGTGAGGAGCCAGGTCTTACAGACTTTCTTTAAGAGTGAGTGGGGCAAGCTGGACTTGAATGCCATCTCTACAAGTGGGCAGGTGACGATGGACTCATAGAGAAAGCCTGTAAGTGGGAGGAGGAAGTTGGACTCACAGGCTTTTTCTATAAGTGGGCAGAGAAAGCTAGACTTACTGACTTTTATAAGTGGACAGTGGAAGCAGGACTCACAGGCTTTCTCTATATGTTGACAGGAAGTAAGACGCACAGGCTTTCTCTATAAGTGGGCAGGGGAAACAGGACTCACAGGCTTTGTGTGGGTGAGGAAGCAGGACTACCAGGCTTTCGCTATAAGAGGGCAGTGTAAGCAAGACTCCCAGGCCTTGTATGAGTGGGAGGGGAAGCAAGACTCCCATGTTTTCTGTATAAGTAATCGGGGGAATTAAGACTCACATGCTTTCTCTATAAATAGGCAAGGGAAACAGGACTCATGGGCTTACTCTATAAGTAGTCAGAGGACTCTGGACTTACAGGCTTTGTCTATGAATGGGTGGGGAAACAGGACTCAGGGGCTTTCTCTACAAGTGGACATTGGAAGATAGACTCACAAGCTTTCCCTATAAATGGGAAGCGGAAGCAGGACTCACGGGCTTTTTCCATAAGTCTGCAGGTGAAGTAGGACTCATCGGCTTTCTTTATGTGGGTGAGGGAAGTAGGACTCACTGGCTTTCTTTATAAATGGGTGAGGGAAGTAGGACTTACCGGCTTTCTCTGTAAGTATGCTGGATAGCTGTACTCATATGCTAGCTCAGTCTTTGCAGCATTTATATAGCTATTTAAAAAAAAAGAATTAATCAGAAATGTAATATTTCATGTGTCTCTGCTCCATTTTTTCTGCTTTTACATAAAGTAGTGTAGAAAATATACCTGCTCTATTAAAATTAATAAAATACACATGAACAGAACATAGTAAGGAATACTATCAAAACAATATGCACTGAATATAAAATAACTGAAACACACAGATAGAGAAAACCAATTAGACACAAAAAAGAAGTTTAAGAAATAGCATTGCACCGCTGCGCTAAAGAGAAGAGAATTGCCTATAAAGCTGTGGAAATGAAGGCACCACTCCAAGGTCAACAATGGAGATTCTCTAGCTAGAAAGGCATGTTACCGAGCTCACGTGTTGTCTTTCCTAGAAGTAACACTGGGGAGAGAACGACTATCCTGGACAATATTGTATGTGAATTTCCTTGACTATTATGTGCCTTTGTGCAACCGCAAGGATGACACTAAAGTCCCAAGATCTGAGCCAGAGGAAATAAGTTATAAAATGCACTGGAAAGATGAAACTCTCCTATTTCCTCAGAAGACATTTTGAAATGAACTTGTAAAACTGGTCAGGCTATCCGATGGCTTTTTAAAAAAAAATAAAAAATAGGTGAATGAAAGAAATTCTGTAGTAAGTCCTACTTCTCACCGATGAATTGTGAAAGTAGGTTACTATCTGCCTATACAGTGTACAGTGGCATGTAAAAGTTTTGCACCCCCATATCTGGTCAAAATGACTGTTATTGTATTAAGCAAGTTGAATATGAAATGATCTCTAAAAGGTCTAACGTTAAATATGACACATTTCCTTTGTATTTTAGGCAAAAAGTATATATATTTTCATCTTTTACATTTCAAAAATTACAAAAAGGAGAATGGGCTGATGCAAAAGTTTAGGCACTTGACCACCGGATGCAAACTCTAGTAACGAGCACTTTCGCTCATCACTGATGATTAGTTTTGCAGATTCTTGTCACGTCACTGCATTGTTACTGTTTTGCTCCTAAATTCCAAATGTAATTTTTTATTATTTTGTTAGTATTTTATTGATCCACCTTTAGCTTTTAACACTCCCAGAATCCTTCTGGGCATGCTCTCCATCAGATTTATAAATGTCCCAACCAAAATCTGATCCCAGGTCTCTGTTATACGTTCCCAAAGTTGATGCATACTGGTCGACTCACTTTGGCATTTATACACTTTTTTCTACAACTCTACCCACAAATGTTCAATTGGGTTGAGATCTGGGGACTGTGGATGGGAATCCAGCACCTCTACTTCATTGTCACTGAACCATTTCTCGTTTCGCTGCCCTGCTGGAACACTACATCACATGTAGCTCAGCATTGAGACCACCATCAAAATTGGTAAAGTATCCAATGCCTTTGGCTGTGAAACAACCCCATATCATTGTAACAACCCTGCTAGCATCGCTGCATGGCCTCCCATCCCCCACACACCAACTTACCCACTGCTCCAAGCCATGCTGTGATTTCTGTCTGCTGCCAGCTCCATGCTCTTTGCCGCTTGTCTCCTATCTGCTCTGTGCATGTTTCCTGGCTGTGTGCATAGGGGGCGGTGCCAGAACTCTCTGGTTCTTATGGAGTCAGGGTGCACCTGTCTAATGTGTCCCTGACCAATTACCAAGAGCCCTCTAGTATTTAGGGCAGCCCCACCCAGTGTAACCTGGCCTGTGCAATGTGTTTACTCAGTTAGTGTCTTGCTGGTCTCTGTTTCTTTGTTCTTGCCTTACTTTGTACCTGTATATACTCTGGTCCCTGTGTCCTTGGTTCTGTACCTTGTCTTGCACTGTTACCTTGTCTGAATTCTGTCCTACCTCTGTCTGTCTGCCTTTCTTTGTCTTCTTTCCCTGTCTGCTTGTGTTCTACACTCTTGCGGCTCTGTTCATGCTCCGCTCTCTTGCGACTCTGCCTGCTCTGTACTTTTTAGGCTCTGCCTGTGCTCTGTACTCTTGTGGTTGTGCTTGGTTCTGCTGCTGCAGAACCTCTTGCTGCTCTACTACTCTTCTCCGCAGTCTGGTGGCTCTGCTCGTGCTCCACTCTCTTGTGACTCTGCCTGCTCTGTACTCTTCAGGCTCTGCCTGTGGACCGTACTCTTGCAGTTTTGCTGCTGCAGAACCTCTTTGCTGCTCTACTATTATTCTCCGCAGCCTGGTGGTTCTCCTCCTGTGTGAACTGGTCCAAACCTGTTCCTTCATATTCCACTCTTTCCTGTCAGTACCCATACCTGCTCCTCCTGTGTGAACAGGTCCAAACCTGTTCCATCATATTCCACTCTTTTCTGTCAGTACCCGTACCTGCTCCTCCTGTGTGAACAGGCTCAATCCTGTTCCATCATACTCCACTCCTTCCTGTCTGTACCAGTACTAGCACCCACTGTGTAAACGGGTCTCTACCTGTTCCTTCATGCACCACACCTGCCTGCCCTGTGTCTCAGCCGTGCCCGCCTGCCCTGTGTCTCAGCCGTACCCACCTGCCCTGTGTCTCAGCAGTACATACCTGCTTATATCTCTGCCGTGCCTGCCTGCCAGTGTCTCAGCCGTGCCACTGTCTCCCCAAGTGGGATCAGCAGCCACAGCCAGACACCACCCTGGAGTGGCACCTGGTAGCTGCCTGCCGCACAAGCCTGACTTCACCATCAGAGGCTGCAGTGAAAACCATGGCAGCTGTTCCAGTCACGCCCCTTCCCCTTCCTACTGTCCAATTTTCACACTTTTTTGCAAACTCGAGCGGACACTTCTTATGACAATATTGTCGTCCATCCTTGTGTAACGTGCATTGCACAGTGCCTGCATTGATGTCTGTGATCTCACTATTATGAAGCATACGATCCTCCTCCACTGCCGTGTTTGTCGCTTGAGAACTGATAGACCTTGTGATGATCTAACTTGTTGACTCCGATATTTTGCCTTGATGTCCACCTCTTGGCTTTTGAATTGATGGACAGGCTTAATTTCGTATTCTTCCAACTGTCATGGCACTCACATGATGCAGTTTGAGCATTTTCTTGGCTGAGATGACAATCGATGAGCTGGATGATGCTGTTTCTCTTTTCTTTGGAAATCATCTTCATGGTTGCTCCTCAATTCGAACCAGAGACCTTTCGCTTGGGAATCAACCTAACGATACACTGAGCTATTAGGGAATGTGAGAACAGGTTGTAATTAGTAGCATACAGGAAGGAAAATGTTATGAGCTCATTTTCTGCTCCACCAGTTGAGAGTTCTCCTTCCGTTCGCCCTCTGGTGGTGACAGGAGGTAGTGAGGTTGGTTTAAGTGGTAGTGATCTGCCACCTGATGAGGAGGATAAAGATTGGATCTCTGGAGTATCAGACTGGATATAAGACAGCCGACGCCCTATCCTAGTGCTGGTGATTCAGTCTGCTTCCCAGGTCTTGGACTTCAGCTCTCTTCCAGTATTCTCAAGTTAAGTTTGTTTTTTGCTAATGTTCACACTTGCGCTTGTTGGTCAATTCAGTTTCTTGTGTGGTCAGCTTGCCCCTGCTGGGGCTATGCTGAACTTCCACTCCTATTTATCTGTATTTGCCAATTTGCCTTTTTGTCCCTTATTAGATTGGCCTCTTTTTGCTCTGTTTCAGAATATTTCAGAGTGCTGATATAGTGGGAGAAGTCTAGTGACTTCAGGGTTAATTTTGCTATCAGACGTGTTGGACATTATTTTGGTAGAGTTTTTTGGCAGATTGCAGACAGTGGCTTTCCTTTCCTTTCCTTTCTAGTTAGTCGGGCCCCATCGTTTGCTCAGCCTATTTTCCTGCCTGTGTTTGTGTTTTCATCTTGCTTCACCGTCAATACATGTGTGGGGGTTGTCTATTCCTTTGGGGTCTGCTCTGGGGCAGTTAGATTTCCCTTTCCTTGCTTTAGGTTTATGTAGTCCTCCGGCGGTGATGAGGCGTCTAGGAACATCATAGGAACGCTCCACTGCTACTGTTAGTTGTGTGTTAAGATCAGGGATCTGCAATCTGCATAGTTACCAACCTCTCTGTTTTTCTGGGACTTAGCTTTTTTGTTGCTCCTCCTCGGTGACTAGTGTTGAGCATTCCGATACCGCAAGTATCGGGTATCGGCCGATACTTGCTGTATCGGAATTCCGATACCGACATCCGATATTTTTTCAATATCGGGCATCGGAATCGGAAGTTCAAAGTTGATTGACAGCCGAAATGACGTCATCATGATGCGCGGTGTGTGCGCATCATGATGCGCCGTCATTTCGGGCCTTCCGGGGGTCTCTGCCGGCCTGCCGGGGGGCTGTGCCGGCCTGCCGGGGGGCTGTGTGGACTGCCCGGGGTCTGTACCGACTCAGACCAACCAGAGGAGAGCGGAATTGACATGGATGTCGGAGCGTTCTAGATGCGTTCCAGTAGCCATCTTGGAGCGCATTCTAGTGTAGAGGTGTGCTCATAGGATCCCAGAATGAGGCGTGTATTTATCTTACATTCCAGCAGCCATATTTGTAGCTCAATATACTACAGGAATGTGCTCAAACAATCCAGGGTAGAACAGATGGGAATGGCAGAGAGAAGATGCTGATAGTAGGATTTCCATGAAGGTGGAGAGTCAGTGGACTCTGACATCCACGTCACTTCCGCTCTCCTCTGGTTGGTCCGAGTCAGGGGTTTGTCCCACCCCTTCCTGTCTTATACAACACACTCACACGCCAGTTTCCAGCTGACGAGCGGTGGATACCGCGTCACTGCTGACCGCACGCTGATTCTTCGTTCCCCTTAGGTGAGCTGGTATTTACTTTGGGCAGCTACTTGGGACGTAAACTCCTCCTTTTGGACCTTAACATACAGTCATTCTACCATGCTTTCTTTCCCTCACAGGCATTAAATCAGCACAGGCTTTATGCCCAGCGCTGCGCACACCGCTACAACCCATTTAAAGTGGTAGTCACCATATTAAGTAATCTTTCTTGTTTCACGTACATCGCCATTGTGTATATTTAACCACAGTCTTATTCATTTTTTCCACACCAGACTGTGTTAGCAGTACTATTCTTCTACTCTGAAACAAGACCACTTGTCTCTGTGCAGTCTGGTATGTCTTATTCTCCTGCCTACAGTCAGTGGTTATAAATTTTATGTTCAGTGCATTATATTGTTGGTTCTTATTGTACACAGGTCTATTTTCCAACTTTGATATGAATTTAGGACCTTCTTCTAGATACCCTCTAGATTTGTACTATTGTATATACTTTGTTTGTTTATCCTTTATGCTGACTTCTTATTTTTAATTTTTATACTTTTTTTGCTGTAAAGTTCATGTATATACTCTTCTGTATTTGTAGCTACTGATGAAGGACGAATTAGGCCGAAACTCCTATAATTTTGGCTGTATTAAACTTCAAAAATTCTCTAGAAGTTGAGTGCCAAGCTCTTTTTTACACCTGCATCATAGCACCATTCTGGTGCAATACTTTCCATTATATTTTAGGTAATGGGACTGATCAGTTGATGATCTGCTGTTAGCTAAGCAACATGGAAGATCTAATGTATGCAACCTCCTCCACTCCTAGGTGAGCAGATATCACCTTGTCTGTGTTCCTTAATGGGAATTTGTCACCAGGTTGTTGCTATGTACTCTGATAGCACCATGATGTAGTGGAAGAAAGCCTGATTCTAGGGATGTGTTACTTACTGGGTTGTGTTTTGCTGTTTCAATAGAATAAGTGTTTTATCACTACAGGACTAGGTGGCTCGTGCCTCCTAGTCCAATCACGCCCCCATCACAGATTAGCAGCTTTCTGTCACTGTACACAGAAAGCAGCCAATCAGTGGTGTGGGCGGGGTACACACAGCTCTATATCTGAGCTCGGCTATATTTACAAAAAGAGAAAACTGTGATTCTATCCCAACTGCTGCACTCAGTAAACTAAGTGACAACTCGCTGAAATCAGTGTCTCTGCCCCTACATCATGCTGCTGTCAGATTACATAGCAAAAACCTGCTGACAGATTTCCTCTAGGAAAATCTCTATCCTTTTTGTTGAATACTATATAGTTAGATATATAGTTAGATTTATCCTTGATCTTTTTGTTTTCTTTTATGGATTTGCTGTAAGTTTTATACTATTTTAGTTCCTGCTACTGTTATTTTTTTTAACTCAATGTTACTAGTCTCCTCACCAGTTCTGGCAGAGATGCTAGGCGCCATATGCACAATATGCTCGACCACCAAGTCGGGTTACAAGACATTATCGTGTTGTCAATAAAGGGGACCATTCAATGGGCATTGGATAACATTCACACAGGCCATGCAGTTTGGTCCAAAAAGGTGCAGTTCTATTGCTTTCTTAAAACTTAAGGGTTTCATAACCCAAAACAGCCTCTTCTGGGCACAAAGGTATCATAGCAAATTAACAGTTTATTTAGCAAACACATATATTAGTGTGGGCTCACCCGACAGAATACAGTCCTTTATCCCAGAGAAAACTTTATACACAGATGTGTTCTTACCATGTCTCAGTATCCCCTTCAGCCTGAGCTCCAGCAGCTCCCAGCACAAAACACAAGTATTCACCTCCGTGCACAGTTCACAATGAACAGGCTGCAGCTTCCACACATTACTCTGCAGCAATGCCAACACACAGACTGCTCAGTTTTCCTAGCTGACACATGCAGTCTCCATTCAGAGAAAGACCAGGATCATTTCTCTTGCTCAGCTATAGCTCACATTTTGGCTGGACACTCACCAGCTTCAGGACATTCAATTCTGCCCCATCTATCAGACTGACACCTAGTGAACACAGGCCCTGGCTCTTAAAGCTAGCCAGGTGCATCAAATTAAGACCTGCTGTGCTAGGATTTAACCTCATCCTACCTGGCATTGCTACAGGGCCTAAAAACTAACAGGCAGGTTGCTTTAATAGAGGCAACTACATGCCTGCTCTACCTGGCACCGACTCGGTCTCCAACCACTCCTGCCAGCGATTCCGCCACTCTACATCAACAGAGCAGATCTTCCGGCCAAGGGGGTGTGACTTCTGACGTCATGCTGATTGACAGCTGGCTGATAGCCGGCTCCCTGCTATTAGTCAGAGCGGAGTCAGCTGTCAATCAACATGATGTCGGTAGTCATGCCCTATCAACATTGCAGAACGGAGGAGAAGCCGCTGCTCTGTCCCTGGAAGGAGCGATTTGTGACCACTATGTGCCAGCAGAGATTGGCATCAGGCACAGCAGGTAGGTAGTTAGCAACTGCCTGTTAGTTCTTAGACTCATAGTAAAAAAAACTAAATGGTCCTGGATAACCCCTTTAAGGAATGAAAGACTCTGACCAAAAACCTTTTTTTTTACAACTATGTATTCTTGGAATATGAAATAGTTACATTTTTTACATTTTCACAAGGATCATATTCATAACAGTGATTTATCAAACTTGAGGTTTTCAGTGAAAAAATAATGTTTTACTCCTAATATTGCGATCAGTTTGGTGACAGCGCTCGTAGGGGGAGGACAATATGTTCTGGCATGGCGGATGTGCATCAGCAATAGTGGGCTTACACTCCTTATAGTAGGCTTCCGGATAATGGATCCCATGTCTTTCCAGAATTCCTTAAGCTTAGAACCTAGAACACAACCCCAAATCACATCGCCTTTACAGCCTGGGAAAGCACATTCTTCTGATCCCATATTTCATCAGTAATATTCGGTTTGATATAGCGATCCTGTCACTGATCCACGGGAACGTTCGCTACAATCCTCCACCTGCATCAATAAATTGTGAAAATAATCCTGTGTCTAAATAAAGATTTTCTGCAAAAGAAAAAAAAATCTTTTGGATTTTGTTTTTTTTTTAATTTTAGTTGAAGTATGGAACACTGATGAATACATTTGCATGATCCTAATGCTTTTTACTCTCCCCCCCGGTTACATACCATTTCCAAAAGGCTGATTAGGATTTGGAAATCTATTCCCTAATAAATTCTTAAGTGGAAATAATAGTCTAGTGAACATTTTATAAGATAGATGTAATTGAATGTGCAAGTACCTGTTTTATGCAGCCAGGTCTTTTGCTCCAGGTCAACATACCAACGCCAAATAAAACAGAGATTCTTGGCAGGGGCAATGATCTCGGTGGTTTTTTTTTGGTTAACCTCATTTGATACCTTTTAAATATGTGGAAAGAGAAGCCCTACACCTGCTCAGTCATCTCCACTTTAAAGAGAATCTATCACCACCTTTTTTGCTATGTAATCTTAAAGCAACATAATATAGAGACAGCGACCCTGATTCCAGCGATGTATTGCTTACTGGGCTGCTTGCTGCAGTTTTGATGCAATCACTGTTTTTTTTATGCAGATCTAGCAGTTCTCTGACTGCTGAGCTCTGTATAACCCCACCCACGCCACTGATTGACAGCTTTCTGTGTACACTGTGCATAGGCAGAAACCTGCTAATCAGTGGTTGGGGCTACTCTGACTCCATAACTAGTCTGAGCATGTGGGGCGCTTGAGAGACCGTTTCTGTGGCTCTCTATGTACTGTTACTCACAAAGTGATTTCATCAGGCACATCAGAGAAAGATTTATTTTCCAGCCGAATTCTTGTAGTTATCCACTATTACAGTAGGTAAAAAGAACTTATTGTGATACAGAGATGCGGACACGTGTGCTTCTTAACATGGCTGGCATAGAGAATGAAGACGAAGAGCGGGTTACGGACATCAGAGTTACAAAGAGAAAGGAAGGACAGGCTTCTAAAAAGAGAACACCTTGTTGCATTGCAACCAAATTGCAGCACAATGATAGTAACAATAAAATACTGCATGATTCCCAAGTTGTGGGATATGGTTTTTTTAAATTTTTTTTAGTTTTTTTTCTGGACGACTTATCTAAAAATTACGGAAAGACAACTGTTATGAATGAGTCACCGTAGGCAAAAACAGAAATGCTAGCTAAGTCCAGAAAACCAGAGAAGTTGGCAGCTATCGGATTGCAGACCCCTGAACCTATCAACACAACTAGCAGTAGCCGTGGGGGGTTCCTACGATGACCTAGACCCCTCGATCACAGCCGGAGAACTGCCTAGCCTAAAGACAGAAAGGGAAATCTAAACTGCCCCAGAGCAGACCCCAAAGCAAAAGGCAGCCCCCAACATATAATGACGGTGAGGCAAGAAGAAAGAACACTAACACAGACAGAAAGAAAGACTGAGCAAAGACGGGGCCCAAGCTAACTAGGTAGGAAAGGACAGGAAGGCTGCTGTCTGCAATCCGTGAAAAACCCTACAAAAATAAGAGCCAACAAACTGACAGAGAAAAAAGGCCCTGAAGACGCTAAGCTTCAAAAAGCTATGTCAGTACTCAGGAATATTCTGAAGACAGAGCAACAGGCAAAAGGAGATTCAGCTCACCCCAGCAGGGAATGGCAGAATCCAGAAAAGCATTTTGTATTTCTCCTTTGGCAACTTGCAGCATGGATCCTGTATGTGAGCAGCTCAAGTTCCCACTTGCACTATCCTTTACTGATCCTAGTCCGCTGCAGTTTTCCCGGGGAAAACATGATCCTGTTGGTTGTATAAATCCACACAGTCTCTCAGCTTACCACCCTCCTCTGAAAGCATGGATGGTCCCTGATGCTTCTTAGCTCTCACTCCTGGATCGAGCACATGTCTAAACATCGCCTCCAAGACGTTCTTCCTTCTTCTTCACACTGAGAACAACTCGGCCCTACCCACTCCCAACTAGGGTATGTCTGCAAAGCCCTAAGGCTGAGTTCACGCGTGGCTTTTTTTTGCGTTTCCGCGACGGTTTTAACCACGCGATTTTGCCGCAAAAAATAAGCATCCCATGCATTCCTATGGGATTCCGCAATGCTGTGCTAATGCTGCGGTTTTTACCGTGGCGGAATCGCTTCGCGGTAAAGAACGCAGCATGCTCATTAATTTAGCGGAATTGCGGCGATCCCGCACCCATAGGAATGCATTGTTCCGCTTACTTCCCGCATGTGGCTGTGCACACCATGCGAAAAGTAAGCAGAACAATTGCGGATGGTACCCACGGTCCGGAGGAGAGGAGACTTTCCTCCGGGCTTTGGGTACCATATCCCTGTAAAAAATAGAATTTCAAATTAAAAATGGTGTTATTCATACCTTCAGACGTCCCACGCAGCCTTCCCGCCTCTCTCCACGCTCTCGTTCCCGGTAATCCTTTGCGAAAATGCCCGCGATGACGTCCGTTCTCGCGGGATTGCGAAGTCTCGCGGTCATTCGCGCGACGTCATCGTGAATTACCGCGAGACGTCGCGATCCCGCGAGAACGGACGTCATTGCTTGCAAAGGATTACTGGGAATGAGAGCGTGGAGAGAGGAGGGAAGGCTGCGCGGGACGTCGGAAGGTAAGAATAACACAATTTTTTATTTTTTTTATTATTTTTCACATTTTATCTTTTACTACTGATGCTGCATATGCAGCCTCAGTAGTAAAAAGTTGGTCACACTTGTCAAACACTATGTTTGACGAGTGTGACCTATCTGTCAATCAGTTCTCCAAGCAATGCTACAGATCGCTTGGAAAACGTTAGCATTTTGCAAGCTAATTACGCTTGCAAAATGCTAGTTTTTCCACGGGAAAATCACGGGAATTTAAAATGCGATTTTCCAGCAGAATGGAATTCCGGATCTCTCGTGGTAATTTCCGCGAGAGTTCCGCTACGTGTGAACTTAGCCTAAGCGTCAGACAAGTGAGGGAGTGAGGCAAATTGTGTGTGTGTTGTGGTCTCTAGCAGAGAAAGCATAACTCCCATTGCTCATAAAACACATACAAAATGGTACATATTTAACCCTTTTGTGGCGGTAAAGACGCAGGGCGCCACATTTACACATAACAGGAGGACTATATGGCACTAGAAAACTAGTCCTCTAGAGATAATATGGCTCACCAGTTGAGGTGGATCCTCTATTCCTGAGGTCCAGTGGGTACAGGGACCCTGGGTGTTGATGCAACAATCAGGAAGGTGTAGGAAAGCACAGGATCGTGGGATGCAGTGATGAGCAGGAGGCAGATCAAGAGTTAAAGGGGAGTTATTACAGGGGATACTCCATGCAGAGAGAGTATTGGTAATGAAGGGGGTGAAGGCAGAATGCACAAAACAGGGGGAAGATAAAGTTATCTAAGTAACTGGCAAACTTATCAGTCTGAAGTTCTCAGGGCGATGCTAGCTTGTTCTTCCAATAGGCACCGAAGTAAGCGCGTGAAGTCTCTGGCTTGGTCCTGAAGATAGTCGAGGCACTGTCTCCTGACAAAAGCGGTGTGTCCGGGGTCAGTGGCGGACGCGGGATGCAAGCCAGCTGGCTCCGGCTGATAGCGCTGTTCAAGGGTAGGCCACGCGCCCACGTTGGTCTGTGGAACGGCACGCGTGGTCAATTCTGTCTCAGAGGTAGGTCTAGGCATGCAGTCAATGCCCTCACGGTCAGGACAGGTGCGCGGCAGCATACGGCAGTGAGGGATGGTATTCAGGATTTGTCTCACAGAGAGAGAGAGTTAACTGTCTCCTCCTGCGTACTCTGTCTTCCTGCCAAGTCTCTCTGGTTCCCGCCACCGTCCCTTTTATCTCAGTCATGCCCCCTTCAGTTCAGTGAAAATGTTGGTCCAGGTCTGAATGTCTTAACCCTGCAACAATGGTGACAGTCCCTTTGGTTCCGGGACCGGCACAGAAGAGGCACCACTGGCCAAGTCCATCTTCCTTTAAAGGCACGAGGATATACACAGGAATCTTGGGATGGATGAAGTGGAACATAGTAGGGATGAATGCAGGCACAAATCACAGATGGTGGAGCCCACAAAACATAGGTCTTAATCCCAATACACAGGTGTGAGCCTAAATGTGCCTTAAATAGGTCTAGGGAGGTGAGGTCTTTGATCTACTCTGTGCAATAGGGTGACCGCAAAAAATCGATGTCGGAATTTTGTCCGTCTAGACCCCACAAAACGATTCCCCTTTCCAGATATTGAGATAGCCAAAATTTGAGCTCGATCAAACGACGTTAACCCGTGCCGCTCGTCGCTCAAAGTTTGAAAAAATCCAAATTGAGGTATTTTAAGATTTAGGTATTTTGCATAGTCTGTTAGACTATAAAGAATGTGACAACATTGCAGAAATAGCCCTGACCAAATTTTCGAACCATTTGTGGTATTTGAATGCAGAGTTGGTGGGATTATCGTTTTTTGATCCCACCATTACAGACAATGAAAAGTTGTTAATGGCTAATAAATTGCTCAGTAGTGCAGATGAACCATCAGAGCACACTAGGGTTGTAAATCCAAAAGTTAGGAAAGAAAAATTAAAAGAGGTAGGAAGTAACCGACTTTAACGACCTTCTGACAAAAGATGAAGAACAAAAGCAATATGTCCAGCAAGTTGTAAGCAAATGCCGAGCATTATATTCTGACGTTTCAAAAACTACTTTAACAAAAGCTCTAGAATAGATTAGATAACTATGTAAAATTATCAACTCATGTAGGTTAGCGTGCTCTGATGGTTCATCTGTGCTACTGAGCAATTTATTAGCCATTAACAACTTTTCATTGTCTGTAATGGTGGGATCAAAAAACGATAATCCCACCAACTCTGCATTCAAATACCACAAATGGTTCGAAAATTTGGTCAGGGCTATTTCTGCAATGTTGTCACATTCTTTATAGTCTAACAGACTATGCAAAATACCTAAATCTTAAAATACCTCAATTTGGATTTTTTCAAACTTTGAGCGACGAGCGGCACGGGTTAACGTCGTTTGATCGAGCTCAAATTTTGGCTCTCTCAATATCTGGAAAGGGGAATCGTTTTGTGGGGTCCAGACGGACAAGATTCTGACATTTTTTCCCCCCCATATGAGATCCGGTCACCCTACTGTGCAACTTGCAAAACCCAATGTGGAGCACAACAGAGGGAAGCGGATCCAAGGGAGCCCAGAAATTCCAGGACAGGTGTGGATTTTCTTGAAACTACACTAAGCAGCTCAGTAAGTGACGCATCACTGAAATCAGGGTCTCTTTCTCTACATTATGCTGTTCTCAGATAATATAGCAAAAAAGCTGCTGACAGATTCCCTATAATATCTGACTTGTTGTGGACTGAAATTAGCATTTTTTTAAAAATATCTGCTCTGCCTTTGATTCACCAATTATAATTTACATCAAAGGTTTGAGGATACTATCTTTATTACATTGAATCCAGAGAGAATTATAAAAAGATGGTAACAGTTACGCCTGGGTCTTAGTAACTGAGGGCTGATTGAAGACAAACATCTTCCATAATCCAAATCTCTCAATTTTGTCTCTAGGACTTTTCTCGTGCTGCATCAGTTCTCTGGCATGTGTTAACACTTTGATTAATTACCAATGGCCACATTTTATGATTAAACTGTATACCAATTGAATACGCTATTTTGGAGATACCATATTTGTCGGACTATAAGACGCACTTTTTTCCCCAAAAATTTTGGGAGAAAATGGGGGTGCGTCTTATAGTCAGAATATACTTACAAGTAGTGTGGCAGCAGCAGAACTCATTAATTTTTTTCCCTATTTTCCTCCTGAAAATTTGGGGTGCGTCTTATAGTCTGAAAATTATGGTCATAAGCATATTGGCTCTCCTAACATATAAATTTTAATTAATATTATATTCTCTATTAAATAAAAATTGAGCATCTTTTCTTAGCACTTAGTTTTGTGTCATTTCCCCTGGAAATGTATCAATAAATTTGCAACTGGGCATTACCATTGCACTTGTCAGTAGGGGATGACTCTGTACTCCGTCAGCACTGACTGGACAAGGAGTTTAAAAAAAAAAAAAAACACATTCACCCCCCCCCCCGTCTTATAACACTTTTCAATTAAATGTATGCATTTCCAGGAGGAGCAACAACAAACACTTACTATACTATTTACTAATGTCAGAAAGAGTGACATATGTATCTTCTTCAAATTGATCTTTAATTTTCAGAATCATAACCAAACTGACATTGCTGAGAAGTAACAATATATTTTTCCTATACGAGGCAACAAGAGTCAAATGTCACGGGGCACTGAGGGGTAGACAGGTGATGTGGAACCGGGACCCCTGGACTGCCCCTCAAGCTAGTTGGTTGCCCTGTCTTTCCTTAACTTGGGGGTACACTTAAAGGTAGTGAGGCCCAAGACCCCAACCTGTCCCTGTCTTCTGTTTAGCCCTGAGCTAAACCCCCAACCCCCTCCCCAGGAGGCGAGACAGGGAAAAAGTGTACCACACAAAATATCCAAAGAGCAATGCTCCTGGACAGCAGAGATATCCACTTGTCAACAGCAAACAACTGAAGCACCACAGAACACAGCTCCTGAACTCCAGCTTGGTTGGTCTCCAAAGAGAAAGTGTATAACCAACACTGACCCCCAGCACCTGCACTCCTTTTATAGGAAGGAGGGGGAAAGTCAGCTTCTGCATAAATAATTAAACACATGCAGTTTCCATGCAGTAACCCCGGTGGCCACCAGGGGCAAAAACTAATATTAACCCCGATGACCAAAAAGGAAAAAAGGTATAGATAAGAGGAGATCCAGGTCTGACAGATCCAAAAAATGGATCATGACATCAAATTTGATCTTCCCAATAAATTTTCCTTTTAACTTTCTGTGAATAAAATATCCTAGTTATATTTAATTTTGTCAGTGAAATTGCCAGAGTGTGAAAGTGTGTATTGCACGTATACCAACTAATGCTCCGGCTCATTTCTTTGGTTTTAATGCATTTTCTTGTGCTTTGTATAAACTGTTGCAGCTCCCCTTTCTGAGCTAAGTATTTCATCTATATAGCCTGCCATGGGCAGGTGTCTGGACAGCTGGAGCCCATGCCCTGGTCAGCCTTTATTCACATTGAGGTCAGCCGGCACAAGCTAGGTTTTTCATACAAGAGACAGGCCAAGACTGTCCCAACTGGGTACACCTTGTCGCGGTGGGATGAAAACCGTCCCGATTGGGTAAACCTTGTCGTGATGGGATGAAGCCCGTCCCGACTGGGTACACCTTGTCGCAATGAGATGATGACCTTCCCAATTGTGTACACCTTGTCGCAGTAGGATGAAAACCATCCTGGCAAGGCACACCTTGTCGCGATGGGATCAAGACCGTCCCGACTGGGTACACCTTGTCAAGGTGAGATGAAGACCGTGCTGACTGGGTACATCTTGTCGTGATGGGATCAAGACCGTCCCGACTGGGTACACCTTGTCGCGATGGGATCAAGACCGTCCCGACTGGGTACACCTTGTCGCAATGAGATGATGACCGTCCCAATTGTGTACACCTTGTCGCAGTAGGTTGAAAACCATCCTGGCAAGGCACACCTTGTCGCGATGGGATCAAGACCGTCCCGACTGGGTACACCTTGTCAAGGTGAGATGAAGACCGTGCTGACTGGGTACATCTTGTCGTGATGGGATCAAGACCGTCCCGACTGGGTACACCTTGTCGCGATGGGATCAAGACCGTCCCGACTGGGTACACCTTGTCGCAATGAGATGATGACCGTCCCAATTGTGTACACCTTGTCGCAGTAGGTTGAAAACCATCCTGGCAAGGTACACCTTGTCGCGATGGGATCAAGACCGTCCCGACTGGGTACACCTTGTCAAGGTGAGATGAAGACCGTCCTGACTGGGTACACCTTGTCGCAATGAGATGATGACCGTCCCGACTGGGTACACCTTGTCGCAATGAGATGATGACCGTCCCAATTGTGTACACCTTGTCGCAGTAGGATGAAAACCATCCTGGCAAGGTACACCTTGTCGCGATGGGATCAAGACCATCCCGACTGGGTACACCTTGTCAAGGTGGGATGAAGACCGTTCTGACTGGGTACACCTTGTCGCGATGGGATCAAGACCATCCCAATTGTGTACACCTTGTTGCAATGGGATCAAGACCGTCCCAACTGGGTACACCTCGTAGTGGTGGGATGAAGACCATCCCGACTGGGTACACCTTGTCGCAGTGGGATCAAGACCGTCCCAACTGGGTACACCTCGTAGTGGTGGGATGAAGACCATCCCGACTGGGTACACCTTGTCGCAGTGGGATCAAGACCGTCCCGACTGGGTACACCTCATAGTGGTGGGATGAAGACCGTCTCGACTGGATACACCTTGTCGCGGTGGGATGACTTATGCTTTTTTTGATCAAAATAGTGTTAAGTACCTTTGTTATTTACATGTATTCTTATTGTTTCCTTTTTTAGTTACTATAAAGAATATGCTCAATCTTTTCTCGTTTTTGTCTGTGAAATGGCCACAGTGTGAACGTGCTCTTAAGTATTGCACATATTCCAACTTATGCTCCTGCTCATTTCTTTGGCTTTGTGGTTAAATTTCATGTATGTGGGTTTTTTTCAATTCAAAAGGCCAAAACACAGAAATCAAAAAAAGACAACAGAAATGTATAAATTTTTCTTTTATTTCTATTTTAAAACAGCATTACAGAAGATACCGTGTGGTGTAGAAAAATATTTTTTTTTCCCCCCAAAATATATTTGCAAGATGAAAAAATAGTGTGAAAAATACCAATCATTGTACGGTAACATTTTTTGGGATCTTTGGTATTTTCTTTTGTAAACATTACTGATAGTGTCAAGTCCTGGTTAAAAAGATCATAAAATGTTGGGCAATGTGTCACTGGAGGTCGTCCTTGTGTACGCTAACTTGGCCAACTATGATCCTGTTAGTGCTAGGTCCTGCACTTTTAGAAAACTTTGCAGTAAAACCCTAGAAATGGCAGATCCCCAATAATAAACAATATTCTTTTAGGATATGTTCACACTGGGCATTTTTGCTGCTTTTTTTATGTTAATTTTCAGCTGCTTTTTTACAGTACCAGCAAAGCCTATGAGATTTCAGAAATCTCATGCGCACACATTGGTTTTTTGTGTCATCAGGATTTTGTGCTTTGCTGCTTTTTTTGGACATAGAGCATGTCACTTCTTTTAGTGTTTTTGCAGCATTTTTCACCCATTGGTTTGAATGGGTGCTGAAAAAACGCTGCAAAAACACAGCAAAAAAATGCAGGTATCATTATTTGCAGCGTTTTTTTCTGCAGAAAAGTCATGGGGGCACTATGCACAAAGAGACACAAGTTAGCCCAAATAACGCACCAAATAAAAAGCAACAAAAGACGCACCAAAAACGCACCTTGCCTGCCAAGAAATCAGGTTTTGCTGCAAAAAAAAAACAGCAAAAAAAAAAGCAGCAAAAGCGCCCAGTGTGAACATACCCTTAAAAAATATTGGGTACTTATCCCATTTATTGCTTATGTTCCTATGTCCACTCTTTACCAGCTTCCACCCACATGTATTCTATATACTGTGAATGTCGGTCAGTACTGCAGATGAATTGCATTGACGCACACAGCAATGAATATTGGAGACCAAGGACCCAAATGTCTCAGCACTCCAGTAACTATTCTGCACAGCGGAGTTACTGGGATGCATTTGGGGACTTTTTTTTTACAGTAATAGGTCCTTTAAAAGAACATTCAGAGTATTTGTACCTGTAACTAAAAAAAACTTAAATGTATAAAGCAAAAAAATATGTACTTATATTTATACCCTTATACCATGTAATGTCCACGTACATGATGTGGAATATTTGACTTTTACCCATTGATTACCCTTATAAAACAGCCCCTCAGTGCATTATGGGGTTTACTACCAAACCCTCCTCTCAATACATGAACAGAAAGTGAAATATAACTTTGCAGACAAATCTGCCTGTAAGGCTAGGTTTACACCATGTTCTCCTCCCCGCCCTGCTCTCCATTGTAGCTTCCACCTGAACAGCTGGAAAATTCAACTCAGACGTGCCCCTGATGTATCCATTAACTCAAAGGGAATCTGTCAGCAGGTTTTTGCTATGTAATTTGACAGCAACATGATATAGGGGGCAGAGACCCTGATTCCAGTGATGTGTCACTTAGTTTACTGGGTGCAACAGTTGAGATGTGATCATAGTTTTCTCTTCTGAAGAGCTAGCAGAGTTCAGAATGCAGAACTGTGTGGAACCCCGCCCACACCACTGATTGGCAGAAAGCTGCCAATCAGTGCCGGGGGTGTGGTTGGACCAGGCATGACACACCTAGTCCTCTGGTGATAATCTCCTGCTGATAAAACACTGATTTTATTGAAATGCAAAACACAGCCTAATAAGTGACACATTGCTGGAATCTGAATCTCAGCTCTCAGATTTCATAGCAAAAAGCTGCTGACAGATTCTCTTTAAACAGGCGTATATGAAACTTTGGACCTCATTTGGCCTGCTTTCCTTTTCAGAAAAACAATAATATGGTAGATTACTCTACACTGTGACAAAAAAAGCCAAAAAAGTCCAGTTTCATGACTGCTAACTACTTTTTGGCTAATTAGATGGAGTGCTCCAACAGGGCGCTGAGTGGGGAGGGCACCATGGTGTGAACCCTACCTTTGTCGACAGCTGTAATATCTAATAGCTATCCCCCCAAAAGTGTTTTGCATATTTGAACAATCAACTAAACAGCTCAACCTAAAGTAAAAAATGCTGTAATGGTGGAGTTCACTCTTCAATACTGTTTAGAAAGTTTAGGTTTCACTCTGACAAACCCAGTGCAGAGAAGAAATAGGTCACGCTTATGAAAATATCACCGAATGAACCTGGAAAAACAAGGTAGCAATTAGCTGAAGGCTCCAAAACTGCAGAGACACATTGCAAAAGGCACAGGCTACACGCAGAGACGCCACCACCCGGATGGTCCTAAGGAAGGCTATGTACTACTAGTTTATAGTCCTATTTTAAGACACCTGATTGTAGGGTGTGAAAAATCTAAAAAAACAAAAATAAAAAAAAATCATTGTCCTACCACCGAGGCCACCCTATTTGGATTTCCACATTTCTAGACAGCTCTGTCAAGCTTCCTAAGGGCTCATACACACTACCGTATTTTCGGATCACGCTCGGACCAATGTCAGTCTATGGGACCATGCACATGTCCAATTCTTTCCATGGACAGAGCCTGAAGGGAAAAAAAAAAGTTGCACCATGCAGATATTTGGATCATATTCTGCCTCGCAAGTCGATGAGTGCTTGGGAAACATATGACTGCACTCGGATGACATATGAGTGCAGTCCAATTTCCACAAACTGAAAGAACTGAAAAGATGGAGACATTTTTTTCTCCATGTTCTCCTCATGTGAAAAAAATCGGATCACAATATGATCATACTCTGATCAAAATGTGATCAGTGTGATTTGCCTAGAGAGAATATACAGTCATCTGCACCTGCCCTAATTGCTTCCATTGGCCCAATTAAAAATATTTATCACGTTTATAGCTATAAATCTACATGAACCACATGTAGTCATGCCCACTTAGCCCATGGATCTCCAACCTCCAAACTGGAGTCCACTGTCTGAGACGATTAGCACATTTTTATTGTTATTAGTGATGAGCGAACGTGCTGGGATAAGGTGTTATGTGAGCATGCTCGGGTGCAAACCGAGTGTCTTCGGCGTGCGGGAATAATATGTCCGAGTCCCCGCAGCTGCTGCATGTCCCACGGCTGTTAGAAAACCACGGCACATGCAGGGATTGCCTAACAAACAGGAAATTCCTGCATGTGTTGTGGCTGTCGAACAACCACGGGGAGTCGGACATATTTGTCAAGCACGCCGGTTAGCACCCGAGCATGCTCAGACAACACCTGATCCGAGAACGTTCACTCACCACTATCGTTATATTTTTTTTTTTATTGGAAATGGCCAGGTTGTAGAGCAAATCAGTGGTCTACAAATCCACTAGATACTTCAGAGGCATTTGTGCTCCGCGACCATGGTATTAAAGAGGACCAGGTGAAAAGTGACCAGTTTCGCTCTGGTGTTATTCCCGTTGCCCTCCCAAGTAATCCGTTTAGTTTTTTTTTTTCTAAACCCACTAAACCTTTCCAGAGACATGGCCCTATTTGGTAAGTGCCTTTCACGGTCTTTACCAAGAGGGCGTTGCTTTTACGAATCTCTGTCTTTAGGCTGCTTTGCATTATCACCTTGTGAGCACTTGGTAAAAGCCATAAAAACTAGCCCTAACTTCAAAAATAAAAGGACTGAGCGATATATCAGATTGTTAAAAAAAACAAGCAGTGTACTCAGGACAGAGGTGGGAGAAAAATAAAAACTAAAACTGGCCGCGATTGACCTGGAGACAGATGGAGAAGGCTCCCTCAGTCATCCGATTATTGCCTTTGTGGCACTCTTTCCGGGTGCCAAAGACAAGGCATAAGAGGCAGCCTATCGGTGTAATAATTTAGTATTATGTAGCAGTACTAACATTAAGGTCCAGCACATTATTGAAGAACTTTACAGTCAGCCCCCAGTTCTCTTGATGTTCAATAACTCCCAACATGCTTCAAACTAGTATCAAGTTTTTTCATCATACTGGTTCGAAACGCGTTGCATGTTGAGTGTTATTGGGCACCATGAGAGCAGGGCTGACTTATTTTTTTTTAAAAGGAAACTCTTCAATAAAGCAAAAGGCATTTAAGAAATCGCTTGTGAGCTGGTGAAGCCAATGAGAGGACTGAGCATTACTTGGAAAAAGGTTGGGGAGCATGAACAATACATTATGCCATATCAGGTACATCACTAATTGATGCAATTTATGGCACAAATCTAGGCCAACCCATGGAAAGGGGGTAATAAGAAAAAGCGAAGTGAAACTCTACTCGTCCTACCGCTTTCTATGTCCTTGTTTGTTGTTTGGGTTGGTGATCAACTAAGGGTGTGCGCACACGTTGCGGATTCTGCTGCAGATTTTTCCGTGCAGAATCCGCAGGTAAATCTGCAGGTCAAATGACCTGCGGATTAGCCTGCGGTTTTCCCCTGCGGTTTGACACCTGTAATGAAGCAGGTGCTAAACCGCTGCGGAATCCGCACAAAGAATTGACATGCTGTGGATTTAAATCCGCAGCAAATCCGCATGGAAAATTCTGCAACGTGTGCACTGCGTTTTTCTATTTACATAGACTAAAAGGGTGCTGTACAACGCAGCGGAAACTGCTGCGGATCCGCAGGGCCAAATCCGCAGCAGAATCCGCACCGTGTGCACATACCTTAAGAAACTATTGGATTCAAATTAATAAAGGTTCATGGTTTTGATTCCGTCAAACAATTTCCAAGTTATAAAACATGAAGGACAAGAAGACAAAAAACACCACTGTCATCCAAGTTGAACTAGTAGAATGACGATGGGTGGCTCCACTAAATGCCTATTTTGGATGTAGGAGGCAATAGTTGGCCATAAGCGACATAATTCCTCCATGTGGGCCAGATCCCGGCTGTAGTGCCAATACATCTGGGCTTCAAGGATGTTTTGATGTCTTACCAATAGTCGGCATTGGAGACACATATGCTCATCAATACCTTCCTCAAGATGAAATTATTAATTTCTTATGTAACTCAAACAGTGGATGGGATAATTTCTTTCATCGTAAACTCCAAATTACCCAAATTATTTACATACAAGAGTACCCAAAAATGGTATCTCTATTTCTTTTCTGGTTCCTTCTTGGCTTCCACCTTTGAGGCTGACTTGTTTTCTGGTTCCTTCTTGGCTTCCACCTTTGAGGCTGACTTGTTTTCTGGTTCCTTCTTGGCATCCTCCTTTAAGGTTGATTTGTGGTACTTTTGACCAATCCCATAGGGAACATGAGCAGCAATAGTACCCATTTCTTGAGCACCTTCGATGTGAAACATCTGGTCATCAAAGAAAAGATGAGGCCGAATTTTGTCTAAAATTGGTCCTTTTGGGGCCCCGGCAAGGAAAAGTGCTTCATCTATCTCCAGACCCCAAGCACGCAAGGTCTTCAAGGCTCGAGCACCAGAGCTGGCAGCACTTCTGGCGGTGACAAGATAGGTCCTTATGGGGCACTTCAGACGGGCATCTTTGGCGTAAAACTTCCTTTGCAGCTTCCCTAATGCTTCTAGAAAGCATTTCAATGGACCCTGAAGGAGACATGAGTATGTTTTCCATTAAACACTATATACATTTTTTTTCTGTGGCGACTGCAACATTTACATCTATTGAGATTCTGGGCAACTCAGGTTACAAAATCTCAAGCACATTGCAAGGAATAATCACATTATAATTGTAATATTTGCTAATAGAAGCTGCTTAAAGCAGGCAGCTTGGATTGTGTCATGCTGTCTGGCACTGGGCACAGACTTGGCACCGTGGCACTAAAATCACATAACAATTCTGCTCCAGTGTTGTGAAAACGTAGAATAACAAATACTCGGAGCGTCGTGCGATACTCGCTACATTGTACCGGTCTCCGCTAAATGAATGCAGCCCGTAGTCACAACATTGCAAGAATTAGCAGCTTCCGCCCTTACAGGACTTGGAAACAAGTACATATTATAAGGCGCCCGAGTCACGTACAAGACGTCTAAAGTGCAGGTAGAGTAGAGGCCTCGTCCACAACCAGTGTAAGACGTACAGAACACCGGCGGCATAATCTGTCTATAGCTAAGTGATGGTCGCTCTAACCGACTCATTCTGAGGGGTCCAAATGCGAAATGATAGACCCTAATAATCCAACCACCGCAAGATGTCCTCTCCCTCTCCGAAGAGGCAGGTGTATTAATCGTTTATCTATCCTGAATGTATCCAGGCGTGCTCAGGTGCTAACCGTGTGACTTCGGCGTGCTCGAAATATGCGTTTGAGTCCCCGCGCATGCATATCTCAGGGCTGTTCGACAGCCGCAGCACATGTAGTGCCTGTCTGTTTGTTAGGCAGTCCCTGCATGTGTTCCAGCCCTGAGACATGCAAGTGCGGGGTCTCGACCATATTTTTCGAGCACGCCGAAGACACTCGGTTAGCACCCGAGCATGGCGGATAACACCTTATCCAAAAACGTTCACTCATTACTACTATTTCATATCTATCCATACATCTATCCCATAACCATCTGTCTTAAAGCTACCCAATTTATTTAATATATTTCCCCTATCCCTCATATCTATCTCTCTATCATCTATCTAATATCTATCAACTCTTGAGGGGTTATCCATGAGAAAGCTGGGTCCATCTGGTTAATCATAATTTTATATGATGCAGTTGTCCTCTCTTTCGGCCTCATCTATGGCGTTATTGAGCTCACGGTTCCGCTTTGTGGTCTATGAACAGAATATTATTGTCAGGGATTTATGACATCTAAAGCCAGGTGAGAATTCTAATAATTGCTTATAGCTATTGATTAGATTCCGGATCTCATTCTTCACTGCTCCATTATTTCTTCACATTAGCGGAGCTTTTTTTCAACTGTATGAGCAGTGGATTTGCCCAAAAAAGAAGTTTAACAACTTTCTAATATATTGTTTTTATTCTTACTAAATACTAAGATATTAGCTTGCTGCCAGTGAATAGAAGCACTCCTACAATCATATGCTGCATAATCAGCCGAAAATGGCCAAAACCCAAGACTGACAGATTGTACCAAACCAGAGAGTTGTACTGCTGCGGTTTTAGTTTACAGAGGATGGTCTACTCTGATATATTGTAGCCAGTTCTTAGGTGAGAGCCGGATACGTACATTATTTCCAGCTGTGTGCTCATTCGCTGACAGCTAAGAAATATCTTGAAAATGGTGAGGAATTCAAATACAAAAGGAAATGATTCATTAAGACTGCCATTTTGTAGGACAGTCTTAAAGAAGCGAGCACTGGAGTAGGATGCGCAAAACTGACGATGAAGTGTGCACTTCTTAATGAATTTCTGCATCTTTCAGCCTCTGTGCACCAGGGGCAGAAATCAGGCATTGGAGTACGTTCCTGTAATAATTGACCTTTGGTGACATAGATGAATTTGCCAGGGTCATTTGGCCATCCTGGCTCTGCCCACTTAAAAAATAAGGCGTCAATGACAACTGGCTAAAGTTTCAAAATTTCAAGCAAAATTTGAATCGCGCAAAAATTTTTGCAAAATTTCAAGCAGTTTTACCCCAGAATTTTGGTGAAAATGCCGGTATGAATCACAGTCAAAGTCTACTAGATAAGTTCCAAAGAAGCTTTCATTAAATAGTAATATTTATGAGATAGAGTGCCCCATTATGTGTCCCTATGGGTAACTTGTACAAGATGCCGTACCTGCGCCAGGGGTTTGTTCTCAAATTGTTTCTCGTGCTCAAAGAAAGAGTCCAAGCCTCTTTCTTTAACAATTTGCTCAGACTCGTCAGAGAACAGGACGGCGTCTCCATCAAAAGCTACCCGCAACTCCTTCTCTGGGAGAACGACATCTCGCTTTGCAATAAACATGGTGGCAGCTGCAATTCCTGAAATGAGAAAGGGAATAAGTTGGAAAGTACAGTAACATAGCCACTAAAATCAGGTCTCCGCGCTGAAAGCACAAAGTAGCTGTCAATATCTTCTATCTGCTCATCTATCTACAGTTTCTTTCACAGGTTTCTGTCTACTCGAAGTCCATCATATCTAGGTTTCTCTCGATTCTGTAATGTGAGGAGGGGTCAGCTGTAGCCCCTGGGCTTGCCTGGCAGACATGGCCTCTCTCATGTAGCTGCTTTCAGACCTCCTGTTGTTTGGCCTGTCAGAGGGCCTGAATGAGCCTCCTGTTTGACCCTGACGGCAGAGGTTTACACCACAGAAGCCTAGCCGCCGTGTGTCAGGCCCTCTGATGTACCCTTCTGTGGAATGTGTTGCTACTACAAGAGTGTGGCGGTGCCAAGAGAAGGATAACAAGCTATGTACTAAATAATATAAACGTAAAAGCCATTACACAATCCCAGCGAGTGACTGACGGGCTCTGGAAAGTCTCCAAAGTGACCCGGCTTTCACACTCTTCAGACGGACACTTCCTACAAAGGGCTTCAGGATGAGACTAATTTAAACCTAATTTTGAGGAGTAACTTCGCGTTTGGGCCTCAAAGTAAAATCCGTCAATGTGTCCCCACCGACCATGTGCATGGATTAGCAGAATGGGGGAGAAAATTGCCTTCAACTACTAAGAAAGCCCAATACTCCTGTTTAAAGTGGTCCTCCGGTAAAGTGGTCATGTCAGTGATTTTCTTTTCAGCCTTTTTAAATTTAGCGTTTTTTTTTAAACATTCACGTGTTTTATTAGCTGCATTTTTCTTGTGTTTTTAACATCACAAGTTATTTAATTCACAGATCATGTGCTTCCTAATTTCCTCATAGAATCGCATGAGCTGCGATATCAGAAACACAAAAAAGTCATAGGTGGCTTGTGCCTTTAAGAAAATAATTTTAAAAAATTCATGTCTGTGGGAGAAAATTGCCAAAAATTGACAGAAAACACATCGGACGTAGAGCATGCTTAGATTTAAAAGATAAAAAATAGCCACAATCACAAAAAGCATAAAAAAAAGCCACAAAGAAAAAAAAACTTTATATATTGCATTAAATAACTTACTAACCAGACATCCAGCAAACATTAACTCGCATAAAAAGGCCAAGAAACACCCCCAAAAATGAACTCTATGATGCAGTGTGGAGAGGCATCCTTAAGCCATGTTATGGGCGAGCGTTGCAATTCTCAGAGCGGTCACGAGTAGGTGACGGAGTAATCTCAACACGCTCGTTCACCTTGAGGACCGGATTAGGACTCCTCTGTGCAAAAAGACACAACACGGTCTTTAAAAAAAAACCTCTTCTAAATTGTCACTTCCGATTTATTAGGTTTCATCCGTTTTTGTTTTTTTGCGTGTGCGAAAAATGGAATGATTTCCATCCGATTGACTTTCATCAGTGTTTAGTGTCAGTTTTTACCAGAATCTCATCAGGTTTTTCCCAAATACAAACAGACAAAAACCAATGGAGGTTTTCAAGATTCTCCTAAGTAAAAATAGACAGTACTTCGATAGGCTGGCATCTTCGTGCCGCCTGACTATTTAAATGCACCAATAGACTTTTAGCGAGTTTGATCCGTGACTCAGATCAACAGCCAATACTGTATGTCTGGTTTTTTTTATTTCGGACACTCAGTCCACAAGGAATCATGGATATGTGAACTGCCCTATAGATTAGAGTGGAAACAATGTGGATAGAACATGTGAAAAAAGGACAACTGAATGACGCCTAATGCAGGTTTTCTCCTTGGCCCTACAAAGTCATGTCCATCTCATCTCACATATGCTGCTCCACCCGGAACCTGAATTCTGCCAATACCCTCCTCTCCAAGACCCCTCTGACATACAAGACTTCTCCAGTGCTGCCCCTGTCTTCTAGAATCGGCTCACTCATTTCTCCAATCCTACAAATGCTGCCTCAATACTTAAAGAAGCTGTCCACTCCTTAGACAACTCCTTTCCTCCCCACCGATAAAATAAAAAAGCATATACTCACCTCCTGTGCCGGGGCCATTCCTCGGCACTCTCTCTCCTCCGGGCTCTCGTGAGGTTGTTGTGACACATGACCCCAGTGTCTAATCAGCGCTGGCGTCACTGTCCCCGCATTATGTCGCATTGAACATGAAGAGGAAGTCAGAGATTATCTGCAGCCCGGACTTCCTCTTTGTGTTCAATTTGTCCAACGGCGGTGACAGTGATGCCAGCGCTGATTGGGCGCCGGGGTCACGTGTCACCACCGTATGATAGCCCCAGGACCGCGAGTGCTGACACCGCGGGAATGACGCCGGCACATGAGGTGAATATAAGCTTTTTTATTTTATCGGGGCCAAGCGTAGGGTATGAGAAGGGCTTGACTTAGTAGTAGACAACCCCTTTAACTCTTGCAAAGTACTTATAATTTGGCATATAGAGTCCCCCAATTGTAACACCTTCTCCACCTGACATGACCATAGCTGCATAAGCCTCGCCCTTTCCTCTTATATCCACCCTCCATTCTTCCGATACCGTATTCCCATATATACAATAGGTGGACATTTACCTAATGCATTTTGCAAATAATGAATGTGTTACCCTCCAAAAATTGTAAAAAACTACAGAATTTTATGGCACTGGAACAAACATAACTTGTCTCCATAGGTCTGAGCGAGTCAAGGTTCTTGAAGTAGTCACCGACTAAAGAGAAATCAGCGACCGTTTGCTGACCAGTCGCACAAAAATGCCCTTGTTGTGCCTGTTTCTATTGACTTAGAAGAACATGAGAGATTTAGTTATAACTCTGAGAAAATGAAATGCGGAGATGAAATACAAGACCCAGGTCAAGTGCTGGGAGGTGAATGAATAGGGGTCTTGTGAATGACATGGAGAAGGCAGGTACCAGACACCTCCGGTCAGACAAGGAGCTTCACTTTACACTGGTAGGGCCGCAGTTCATTGAGCGTGCCCCATGACACACTGCCCTAGTGATCTGCATAGGACAGCGGGGAAAAGACAGCATTCACAGACTTTTCCAGACTGCGGCAATTTACTTTCCTGTTTGGAGAGAGATCCTTACCTTCTTCAATGGCCTCTTGTACCTTCTCAGAGTCTGATGACAGGTACAGGTTGGTGAGGTACGCCTTCAGGTACCCGATCGGGCTCTTCCCGCCTGTCATGCAGAATCTTTCAATGTTCAGGTCTAAAATAGAAAGGGTTAATAGCAATAACATCAAAAATGCAGAATTTCAGATAAACTCGCCGGAAAAAATGTGCAGAAAAGTTCCTCAGCAGTGATGTCTGCATGTAAGGCTCAAGGCCTGAGACTGACGGCAGCGACCACATGGGAGAATGAGACATCGCTGGCTGCAGGAAAGTGAAGAAGCAGGGACCACTGGAGCATCAGAGCTGGAGCGGCGGAGGTTTGAGCAGGCGAGTAGTGGATAGGTTTTCATTTTATCACATTTTCTGATATTTGCCATTTTTTAACCTCCTTCCTTTACATGGCACATGTCAGGTGCAGTAGCATGGAGCCGAGTCCATGCCATAACAGTGAGTGCCAGCTGTGTTACACTGCCACCACCTGCCACTAAGAGCAGTGATCATAGCTATCTGTGGGGGGGGGCAGTGATGGGTTGCTAAGGCAGTTGGGGCCTACTGGAGGCCGCCATTACTGCCATCATTGCATGCCTATTAAGCCCAGCCTGCGACTGGGGTTCACGGGAGATTTTTAAATTCATTATATTATGTAATACTATAGTATTGTAGTAACTAGTACACTAGGGTACAGGAAAGATGTATATCTTTGCACCGTGTTAGCCAGTAGATAGAAAAATATTCAGAATTGAGAGTCCTCAG
The DNA here is from genome assembly GCF_039654945.1 of Dendrobates tinctorius. NCBI lineage: Eukaryota > Metazoa > Chordata > Amphibia > Anura > Dendrobatidae > Dendrobates > Dendrobates tinctorius. The sequence goes on from NW_027361689.1 coordinate 31,750,664, forward strand.
TGGTTGACACAGTACCATAAAAAGGCCATTAAAAGGTATCAACCACTGAGGACTTTCAATTCTGAATATTTTTCTAGTACACTAGGGGAAACTTAAAAAAAGAAACAAAAAAAAGTTTGAATTTGTCTTTTCCCCCGATAAAGAAATACAAGATCATATTTGGTATTGTTGCATATATCAAAATTGGAAAATTATTTTAACTTGTACAGTAAAGAACGAAAAAAAACTCAACCAGTGTGGCTGTAGTAATTGCGGCACCTACCCTCAAAAGTAAAAGCAGATCAAAGCGCTGTATGTACCCCAACAGTACACAAATAAAACTACAGAAGGCCAGGAAAATATATAACAAGCCCTCACACAGCTCTATCAACCCAAAAATTAAAAAAGAAGAAGTATCAAGTCTCAAAAAATGGAAATGCAAACTAATTGTAAAAAAAAAAAGAAAAAAACACTACAGAAGTTTGCCATCGTCATGATCATCCTGACCAGAACAATAATGTTTCCAGGTCATTTTTACCAAATGCAGAATACAGTAGAAACAACACCCCCCCCCCCCCCCCAAAAAAAAAAAGGCAAAGTAATTTTTTTTTACTATTTTACTGCACTTTGATTTTTTCTGTTTTTTTATTTTTTTTAATTACATGGTAAAATGAATTGTGTTATTCAAAACTTCAACTCCTCCTGGATAAAACAAGCAGCGATCTGGACAGAAAAATTTATAAAAAAGTGCAAAAACTAAAGTTTGATTGGGAGAGAAAAAGATTAAATCCTGGACCACCGCTCCTATATCCTGAATGGCTTAGTAAAAACTCGAGCAAAACCAAAAGAAATGAGCTGGAACACACATATATAAGTGCAATGTGTAGGCAAAAATTCACAATGTGGCCATTAACAAACATAATCTAGGATAAAAATAAAATGAGCAAATACCCTCTAGTAAGAAAATAGTTATAGTACACCTAGGGACTTAGTTAACACTTTTTTTTATCAAAAAGGCGTAAAAGCCATGCCACCGCGATAAGGTGTACCCAATCCGGAAACTTCTCTATGTGCCAACAGGTCTCAATAGACGGGGCCAGAGCAGGACCCAGGCCTGACTACTTAAACACCTGCACGAGGAAAGCTATGTAGACTAAATGCACAGCAGTAAAAGTATGCCCCTGTATGTACAGAGCACAAAAAAACTAACGCAAAACCAAACAAATGAGCTGGAGAAGTTGTCAGTAAAAACAACCTAGACTCCGTGTGCAGCTTGCAAATATATACGGTATTCGTCAGGGTCTGTATTCCAATTTAGTGACGTAACAAAAAGTTGAAAATTTTGGCATAAGTGGTTTCTGCTCAAAAACGTGCTACTTTTGCCTGACCTGTGTCTTCTGTATCACTTTAAAAAAGATGAGTAGTAGGGGCTGATCTCACAGATTTAGTGTAATTTAAAGAAGAAATCCACCCCAGCTCACAGGCCCCGGGACATTGTTGTTTCTCCACTTTCTGAGGTAATTTGCTTCTTTTCTAAACGTTTTGTGCCACTTTTCAATTTCTCTTTCTGGTTTTGATTTTTCCACAACTCTTTTTATCCAGAAGTTTTAGACAGAAATGAGACTTTTAACCAAATGTCTTATTTTTCTTTGCGCATCTCCCTCCAGTCCGCCATCTCTGGAGGAAAGGAATTTTCAATTTGGTGTACCCTTTTGCAACTTTTTAAAGGATTTGTGACTTTTGGTGCACAAAAATGAGTTAAAGAAAAAAAAAAAAGCAAAACATTTTTTAATTTGCCCCAAATTCACGATCCACTTAAGCCATTTTGAAGAATCTGGTAAAAAAAAAAAAAAAAAAAGGTCAATGATTACCACCAAACAAAAAGAAAAGAAAACTGACTCTCATTAATCGCAGATGATGAATCGAGCCCCATAGTTTTAATGACTCAATGACAAAGTTGACTATAGTTTTTTAGGACACGTGCACCTAGATTTGGCGCATCTTATTCCGTCCAGGGTACAGTTCGTGAAACACTAGTGTTAGTGGATTTTAGCTGAATGTTTGCAGACCAACAATTGGGCGGAGAAGTTCCAGGTCGTAGACCTAGGTGGCATCTAAAAATGAACAATCAATTCTAGGAAAATATTCGTACTTTGAAGCTACAACTGGAGACATCAGGACTTGCACTGTTCTCATCAGGATGGGGTTAGCCCGGGGTTTACTTTGTGTTTGACTTGAACTAGCAACACTTGAGCTTGTTATTCTTCATTTCTTGACATAGGTGTCATGATGAAAGTCTTTGGCGAGACCACCCCGCGGGCAGACACCGATCCTGATTAACTCCATCCAGAGCTTAATTTGCTGACCTCACATTTTCTAAGCCATTTCTTCCACCAGCTGGCCATCGGAGGTTCTCTATTCTTTTATATCTCACATGACCCACTGGTAAGGGGGAGATGTCTTCATTACTCACAGCTTGGGACATTTGCACTTAATCCTCATGTATCTTTTAAAATGGAGAGGGGGGGTGTTTTTTCAATGGAGATAGGAAGCCTCACCATTCAATGTGACAAGTTAAGTCTACTGTTCTGGAATGAGGGCGGAAAAATGTGCATTGTCGTCCATACCCTGACATAGGCAAATAAACATATGGACATTAAAGAGGCGTTCCATTACACAGAGACGAGACTGCTCCTCTCTATCAGATCTGGAATTAGACATTTATATACTTACCGTAGTGATTGATGCTGTTTATGAGCCGTACTCCGACCTGGGCATGGTTATTGGTCATCAGTACGATATCAAAGAGCTCCTCGCTCTCCGGATAAAGCAGCCTCAGCTGCTTGTTCACCTCTTCCACCGCCTACGTAAGGGGACACGAATGATACATATGAGTTATGGGATGACATGAAGTTGGCAAAACGACTCCATCATTGATAACTTAAGCATAAATATGGGGGCTACTAAAGCCACTAAGACAAAGCGGCGGGAAAGGATATAGGAGCCTATTTGTAAAAGTTTAGGGTTGGCTAATCAACATAGTTTGTGTGCAAGCATTTGATAACTGAAGTAAGCAAGAGGTTAAAGGTTAAGCTCCGAACCTTCCATAAATCTGCTGGTAAAGCGGAGTTGATTTCATATTTGCTTGTGTACAAATGTGTACGCTTTTTACATACCCATTCAGCAAAAAAAAAGGTCCCTGAAAATAAGCCAATAACATATGCAGGTGAACACAGGAGCACCATTTCCACTTCCATTCAGTGCCCCCACTGATGTTATGAGTGTAGAATGGAAATCGATGGATTGTCAATGTGATGTACAGAAGCCTCATTTTGCATAGGAGAAGCAAAATTGACCATTTTCCATTATTAATAGATCCAATTTTCCCCCATTTTTGATCTGTGTATGTTTTTACTATCACAGATGATTCTTTCTGTGAAGTCAAACATTTCACTGACTGTTTTTAAGCAATGTTTTACCTCACAGCAAAAGAATCAGCTGTAATTGTATGCTGTAATGTCTGTATATTCTCTATTGCATCCTCCCCTCCCCAGGAGCTGTGGTATGATCAGACCATGTTCATGCATGGTCAGAAACATCCATTACACAGTACACAGCAGGGGCACCTTTATAAGATTATCTCAGCACAGGAGAATTTTTTTTCAATTTTCAACACTTTCAATTGTGGAAATTATTATTTTTCAAAGATCTATGGATTAAAATTAACTTTATTCATGAGAAAACTTCTTTAATATATGTCTGTCATCCATGCACTGAATCAGTCATTATATATTACATATTTTATTTCCTGGCTACAAAGTTATTAATAAAATAAAGTTGTATTTTCTTTTTACATTATAATCTTCTGCCATATGCATCAATAGAGTAGCAAGTGCAGTTTAACATCACTGGGTTGTCTGCTGCAAGCATCAAACACAGCTCAGCTCTACTTGTTAGCTCTGGTGAGCTTAGTTATTACAAGCACCGCTGTGGAGGAGGGCAGGATTGTTGAGCTTTGCTGAAAATTGGCTAACAGACCAATGATGTAAAAACACACAGGCAGCTATACTGATGTAGATAGCAGATCGGGCTGACAGATACACAGGAGGAAGGGGTCTGCAGCTGTCACGTTGTGACTGTCTTCAGTAAGAAAAGGGGGCCTCAAACAGGCCATGAAACTGGGGCCCTAACTCTCCCTGTCTCAGGGGTACTCTTGAAGATAGAGAGGCCCGAGTCTCTGACCTTACTATGCTCCTGTTAAACCCTGATCCATCCTCTCCCCCACCCCATGAGGCATGGGATAGAAATGTAAGTGTTGTGAGTTCATTTTCCCCTTCACCATTGAGGTCTGATGAACTCCCTCTTCTGGTGAAGGAAGGTAGTGAGGCTGATTACCAAGCACCTGAGCAGGATGATGATGACTGGGTGACCGGAATTGCTGACTGGATATAAGGCAGCCGACGCCCTTCTGCCTTGCTGGTGATTATCTGAGGGATTCTAGGAGACCAGTCTGATTACTGCTGCTCAAAAGCTAAGTTTTCTGCTCTGCTTTTTGCATTTGTGTTTTGGGTTTGTTTTGCCTTGTTTTTCTGGATTTCTGCCAGTCCCTGCTGGGGTGAGCTGAATTCCTTTTTGCCTTTTTGCTCTGTCTTCAGAAAATACCTGAGTACTGATATAGTCTTTTTGAAGCCTAGCGTCTTCAGGGCTTTTTTCCCGATCAGTCTGTTGGCTCATGTTTTGATAGGGTTTTTGCGGATTGCAGACAGCAGCTTTTCTATCCTGTCCTATTTAGTTAGCTTGGGCCCCATCATTTGCTCAGCCTATCTTTCTATCTGTGTTAGTGTTTTTTCATCTTGCTTCACCGTCATTATATGTTGGGGGCTGCCTATTGCTTTGGGGTCTGCTCTGGGGCAGTTTACATTTCCCTTTCTGTCTTTAGGCTATTTAGTTCTCCGGCTGTGATCGAGGGGTCTAGGGAACCGTAGGAACCCCCCACGGCTACTGCTAGTTGTATTTGTAGGTTCAGGGGTCTGCAATCCGATAGCTGCCAACTTCTCTGGTTTTCTGGACTTAGCTAGTATTTCTGTTTTTGCCTCCTACGGTGACTCATTCATAACATGTAAGGTAAAAAAGACACAAAGACAAAACAGGGATAACAAAAAACCTCTATCATACAAAAGCACTAACCAACAGGGAGGAGGATAGGGACAGGGAGGAATAAACTAAATGGGAACAGTGACCAGGAGCTAAACACACACATACTACAGCAAACCACAGAACACTGCTACAACAACTCTACTCCAACCACTTAGCTTTAGCATGCAGCACAGGAAGATGAATCTTTCACCGGCAGGGACAAGAAGGTATGACCAGTTTATATAGGAAAAGGTAAATGTCATGATCACGTGTGTCAGGACGCAGATGATACCGCAAGGCGGACCCATGTGACACACGTGACCCTGGATACACCGCCTCCAGTGGGGCGCATTTAAATAATAACCCGTGTAGGTGGATACGCCGCCTCCACCTGGCGAATTTAGGTATTACACGTCATACAATAAATCAAATAATAAAGGGGGAACCTGGGTAACTTTAACAATGGTGGGCCCTGCGATAGGGAATGGGGGACGTGGAGACCTCCTAAGCTCCCCTGAGCCAGTGTCCCTGCACTCCTTACATTCCCTATACAGGCTCCGCACCTGTCGCCGCACGCGTACCTTAACACCCTTGCTCACCCTGACCCTAAACCCTCACTAGGGAAAGGGTCGGTGCGGAGACTAATCCCACCACTGCACTAACAACACACATGAGGAAAGAGACAATACAGGGGAAACACCACTTAGCTTTGCTCTGTTGCGTACGCTCCTAGCAACAGAGCCCACCACCTGTGTGCATCTTCTCCTCCACCCTGATCCATCACCATAACTGGATCCATCACCATCGTGCAGCCTGGGAGCAGAGTCCATCACCACTTGCAGCAGTCCAGTACACAGAGTCCCAAGATGAGTCCAGCCTCTGCCAAGAATCCAAGCATGCTCGAGTCCAGTTCTCAGCAACCAAGTCGAGCATGCTGAGTGCAACTCTCTTCCTAGTCGCCACTCCTCTAAGCCATGCCCGCACTTCCTGCCGACACCATAAACTGCGACTCCACCAGGCCATGCCAGTCCTTCCTGCAGACACCATTAGCTGGCACTCGTTCTCTCTGGCTGACTGCGCAGGGCTCCAATCCAGCTCCATCCTTCCACCAGGCTCTCCAACAACTCAGCAAGAAATATCACCAGCAGTGAGTGAACACCCTGAGACCCATTTATAGAGTGTCACACCTGAACCATAATTAAGTGCAACCTAACCTAAGGTGCAATACCACAACCACCACCGGGGACAGTCAAAACACCTTTGAACTTAACCAAAGTAAAAAAAGTTCACTTTGTGCTTTTAATACCGCCAGATCCAACACTGGATCACGACAGTAATGACCAGATCAGAAGCAGCTGAAACGAAGCTGCACATTTTTGACAAGCATAGAAAGTGTTAACTTTTTCAGCACTAGAGGAAACTAAATTAATTTAATAAGGGACGCAAATCACACCATCTCTAAAGACCTGCTTTCATTAGCCGACATGACCCTCTAACTCCAGGTCTTCCAGAGGGATATGATTCCCCCGTGACAGTGGCACTGAAGAGAAACAAGAGCTGCTGGGAAATATAGTTTTAGCAATGTATTAATAGTATGGCGCCTTTGGCAATGTGAAGGTGCACATAAAGATGAAAAAGACATAAAAGTGTAAGAAAGAAACGTTATGTTGGGCTCATTCTGTATGTTAACAGTAGGTATACATTTACTGTGCTTTGCAAAAAATAATATGGATTTGGGCAATAACTCCTTAAAGTCTCCTATAAGTTCCTTCTGATTGTCCTCACATTACAGACTAACCTAAGTATAATTGCCAACCTATAATTATCTTCTGATCTATATAAAACTGTGCACTTAGTATAATTATACATGAATGAATATTTAGATGGGTGTGATTGGTGTAACTTCCCTATATATTATCACTTATTACAGTTTACTCATGCTAGCAAAAAAATAGTAATTAAAAATACCTGAGTTAGCTATCTGTTGCTGGGAAAGCTAGATGACTTAACTAGGATAACTAAAATGGTGGACATTATAGAGGGGGATACTCTGATTTTATTACCAAATGCGTAATACCACATTTCTCCTGTAGTGGTCAGTGGAGAAGAAACGTGCTGCTGCTCACAGCCTCTTATGACGATCACTGCTGATCAATGGCAGGTCTGCCAACTTAGCTATCATCAGTAACATTATAATGGTGGTACCACATTGGTGGTCAACCAGGTTTTTAAAAAAGAACCTGCCAGTAGATATGAAGCATGCATGAGAAAACATGTCTTGAAAACCCGGCTGGGGACTTTATGGCTCGGCTAACTAGTACTAGAGGCGGGCCCACAGCGGCTTATCTCTTCCCCAAAACTCTTTGATTGACAGGTGTGTACACAAAGTCAAAAGGGAGCAGAGTGAGGAGACGCTGCCAAGGGCCTCAGCAATTTAGACGGCCGAGACAGTCCCCGGCCGGGTTTTCAAAGTATACTGTGGTGTTTTAAAACATGCTGCCCAAGAAAGGTTCCCTTTAAGAAAGAAATGCTCTTTGAACCCTCTTTTTCTATAACGTGAAGTATCAAACACTGTACGTTACCATTCCCATTAACAAAATATAGTGAGCAAATAAATCCCATATGTTATCTTATCTAATCCTACAGGTCAGGGCTTGTCGCCAGGTGTGACCTGCAACTGAAATATGTGCAAAGTCCTGATCACATAAGAAGTCGGTTTACACTACTTAATCAGCCGTCAGGGTGAGACATTTAATAAATCAAACTAAAATCCCCAATTTATAAATTGGGATTCTCATAAAACGCAGATCAGATAATCCAGTATAATTTGTAAGGATTAAAGTAAAGTGTCTACAAGAAACTAAAAAGAGATTTAACCAGTTTATTTCTACAAAATATTAATTACTTCTAAATTTCTCATGCGTTTTAACCACACCTATCCCCAAAAATTAAAATACAAAAAACAAAAAGGAATCAGTCTTTTAAAACATATTGTTCCTCCAGAAAATAAATAATGTACCTGATCTACTGTATGTGTACTGTGTCATGCTCACAGAAGTCTAGGAAGGCGCGTTACAGTTGACTGTTTGATGAGGTCTTCACATTGAAAAACTACTGCGACTACCCTAGACTTGATGAGCACTATGGTCATAAGGAGTTACTTTCCCAAATGAACAAAAATTGAGGCAAAAAAGGGGATCTGTTACAATACAAACTGCCCACATTAATAAATAGATCTCTTAGTCTCAGACCTGATATGGCTCCTGGAGGTATTTTGTGTTAAACTTTGAAAAAGAATTGTTCAGCCATTTTTATATTAATTTTTAATCTCCACCCACTTAGCCTGATTGAAAACTCCACAGTGTCTCTCCTACCTGCTGGTCAATATTCATCCACCTAGCCTGATTCACTGTCTCTCAGTGTCCCTTCTTCCTGCTGCTGAATCCCCACCCATGTAGCCTGACACACAGTTCCTCAGTGTCTCTCCTCCCTGCTGTTGTATTTCTATACACTTTGCCTGATTCACTGTCTCTCAGTGTCCCACCTCCCTGCTGCTGAATCTTCACCAACCAAGCCTGACAGACAGTTCCTCAGTGTCTCTCCTCCATGCTGCTGTATCTCCATACACTTTGACTGATTCAGTCACTCAGTGTCCCACCTCCCTGCTGCTGAATCTTCACCAACCAAGTCTGACAGACAGCTCCTCAGTGTCTATCCTCCCAGCTGCTGCTGAATCTCCACTCACCCAGTCTGAAAGCTCCAGTGTCTATCCTCCCTGCTGCTGAATTCCCACCCACCTAACCAACAGCTCTTCAATGTCTCTCCTCCCTGATGCTGTATCTCCACCCACCTAGCCTGACTGACAGCCCCTCAATGTCTATCCTCCCTGTTGAATCTCCATCCACCTACCCTGAACCAGTCAGTGTTCTACCTCACTGCTGCTGAGTCTCCACCCACCAAGCCTGACTGACAGATCCTCAGTGTCCCACCTCCCTTCTGCTGAGTCTCCACCCACCAAGCCTGACTTACAGCTCCTCAGTGTCCCACTTCCCTTCTGCTGAGTCTCCACCCACTTAGGCTGACTGACAGCTCCTCAGTGTCCCACCTCCCTGCTGCTGAGTCTCCACCCACCAAGCCTGACTAACAGCTCATTAGTGTCCCACGTCCCTTCTGCTGAGTCTCCACCTACCAAGCCTGACTCACAGCTCCGCAGTGTCCCACCTCCATGCTGCTGAGTCTCCACCCACCAAGCCTGGCAACTCATCAGTGTCTCTCTCCCCTGCTGTTGCTGAATTTTCACTCACCCAGTCTGAAAGCTCCATAGTGTCTCTGCTCTCTGCTGCAGAATCACCACCCACCTGACAACTCCTGTGTGTCTCCTCCCTGATGCCGTATCTCCACACACCTTGCCTGACTGACAGATCATCAGTGTCTCTCCTCCCTGCTGCTGAGATCTTAGCTCAGTACAAACTGCAGATGTCAGTCAGGCTGGATGGGCATAGATCGAATACAGTCATGAAATCTTGCACTCTATACCATAGCAGAACGCATAAAAATACTCATTTTAATTTCATGATTATACAGCCATTCTGACTCACAGAGTCTTAGACACCCGCTCAATATTGTATACAGTTTGCAATGTGAAATCTAGTGACAGATCTGCTTTAGAAGGTCTCTGCATAGAAAATAGAAATTATGCTTCACAGCCTGGTCTAATTAGACAAATAGTATTAGAGTGAACACAGAGCTGAATTTGTAAATTATAATTATACTGTATATCATTATAACTAACCGTAGTTAGTTACTATGCCCGGGCAGCGCCGGGATCTTCAGCTAGTACTATATATATATATATATATATATATATATATATATATATATACACAGCGTAGTGTATAGGCCCGCCCACTCTGCATAGCCACATTTACTATAATATCCCACATCGTCCCGTCAGCCAGAGCCACCGGACTACTACCCCTAATATCCCACATCATCCCATCAGCCTGGGGTCAGAAGCAGAACGCTGAGTGGAACGGTCCTAACTTCCATACCGGAGATCCCTTTAAGAGAGGCCTGGCGTCAGAACCAGAGCGCTGAGTGGATTTGCCTTGACTTCCATACCAATGATCCCTTTAATAGAAGCCTGGGGGTGAGAATCAGAGCGCTGAGGGATTTACCCTAACTTCCATACCGGAGATCCCTTTAAGAGAGACCTAGGGTCAGTACCGAAGCGCAATTCGGATTTGCCCTCACTTCCATACCGGGGATCCCTTTAAGAGGGGCCTGGGGTCAGAATCAGAGCGCAGAGTGGATTTGCCCTCACTTCCATACCGGGGATCCCTTTAAGAAGCCTGGGGCCAGAACCAAAGCGCTGGATGGATTTGCCCTGACTTCCATACCAATGATCCCTTTAATAGAAGCCTGGGGTCAGAATCAGAGCGCTGAGGGATTTGCCCTATTTTCCATACCGGAGATCCCTTTAAGAGAGGCCTGGGGTCAGTACCAGAGTGCTGAGTGGATTGCCCTCACTTCCATACTGAGGATCCCTTTAAGAGACCCTGGGGTGAGAACCAGAGCGCTTAGTGGAATTGCCCAGACTTCCATACCAATGATCCCTTTAAGAGACCCTGGGGTCAGAACCACAGCTCTGAGGTCCTAATTCCATACCGGGGATCCCTTTAAGAGAGGCCTGGGGTCAGTATCAGAGCACTGAGGGATTTGCCCTAACTTCCATACTGGAGATCTCTTTAAAAAGAAGATGTGCCTATGGAATGGAGGATGTGTGATGAGGATATGGGCACAGGAGGGGGTGATTCACTTCTGTCATGTTCTCTCTGCTCCTTTCTCGGGGTCAAACAATGGCTGGGAGCTTATGTTCCCAGGGAAGCTAGATTTCTCCCACCATGTCAGTATCGGCTGAGGTGTTGTCAAGTGGGAAAACTGTTGGTCATAGCAACCAATCACGGCTCAGCTTCTTTTAAACAGCTCTGGTGAAATGAAAGATGTTTCCTGATTGGTTGGTGATACACACATACATACATTCAATTTTATACATATAGATGGTCTGCTTTCTGGGCACTTTTTAACATTACTGCCTGTATTTTTGGCTAAAAACATTTTTACATCGTGCTTTTATTAATATTTTTGGACTTCCACAGCCTTTATATATCAGTTTTTATTCAACAGTGTGTTCGTTCTGACGGCAGGGTCCAACTTTCAGCCAGTCATGGATGGGATAAATATTTACTAATAAAGTCGACTGTAATTTCCTAATTTATTCTTACAGAGGGTTGTCCAAAATGTCTTTCGAAAACGGCGCCACACCTGTCCATAGGTTGCATCTAGTATTGCAGCTGAGCTCCCCAGAAATGGCCTTATGGAGGCACCTAAAGGTTCCACGTCATGCACCAGATAGACAGGAGGTAGGACGACTACAGACAGGTCCTAAATTATCCACAATGGTTTTCTCACTTCTTCCTTGTTTATTCAGCAGCTCCTGACACGGCGGATGGGAAGTCCCATAAATTCTGACTACATAAATCTTTGCTCGATCCTCTTTAATCTCTGGATAAAATCACCTATGTGTAGCAGATTTACAGGAACTTAAATGGGGACTTGCGAATGATCCGTAGACGGAAAAATGACAATATTTATGGTATGAACAGAAGTATCATCTATTTATCCAACCTGTCAACATCATCTCAGAGTAATAATAAGGTTGCCATTTAATTAGCCATAACCCCAGGGGAAGGCGAGTTTCCGCTGACTGTCGTGACTAAATAAGTAGGGGGTAGGAAATAATGAAAATAGTCATTAGATGTTCTGGGCAGTCAGAATATGATCCAAGCTCTTCTCCAGAAGGCAGAAAATGGCTTCTTTAATGCCACCGATTGGATGTAGTTCCCAGGGGTGGACAGACAGAAGACGGCCCCTGAGCAAGAACATTACATGAGCCCTTTGCAGTCAAATAGCTCATCAGAATGCACAATTCCACCTGCTTTGGAGCTGGATGTTGACTCCCTAGTTTTGACTTGGCTTGCATTTTGACTTGCTTCTGTCTTTTGTCTTTGTCTTATCTGCTTCCGACCATTGCTGACCCACTGGCTTGTTTCTCACCACGTATACTGCTGTGACCTCTAGTACTTCTGCTCCTGGCTGTTTCTGACTCGGCTTGTCTGACCACTCTTTCGCCACCTGGTGGCATTTGTGCTGCTGCTCAGTGTTGCTATGCTGTGTGTGCAACCTCTCTTCTCTCACCAGCACCCCCTGGTGGAGGTTGCGCTATACTGCACTGCAGTAGCCTGACACTCTTAAAATGCATCATTCACCAGTTTTTGCACATTTAGCTGAACACATCATGGATTAGAGGATCTAGAGTTGGATAAACATAGTTTTTATCTTTTAACTTGTCCTCTCTGTAGCGGAGATATTAGCCTGAAAAATTTAGGTTATAATTAATTACGACAAGCTGGTTTGACTCTGAGGGTGTGAGAGTGGAGCGTGTGGCTGCATGTATTGCTATGCGGCTGCACGCTCCGATCCGAGTGCCGGCCACAGTGCCTGGTATTAACATGTGACACTCGTCCGAGTTTCTCGCATGTGTGATCCTGGCCTAACCTAAATTTTACAAGCTAATATTCATACCTACTACTTATGATTGGTCAACATCATAAAGGGAAAGAAGTACACGCCCTCAGAGTCAAATCAACATGTCGTAATTAATTATAACCTAAATTTTATGACTCTGAGGGCATGTACTTCTTTCCCTGTAGGACGTTGACCAATCATAAGTAGGAGGCGTGAAGCTAAGTAGGAGGTGTGAAGCAGAGGGGAAAAAAAAAAGAAGTTGTAATAATAGAGAACCGTGCTCTCTGCAACTACTGTGATGAGCATATAGCAGAGCCCAGTGATTACTGCAGCCTTCAGCTCAATAATTAGAACACAGCTGAGAGTGATTAAAAACACCTCTGCAGCTGCAGCTCTCCCTCCATGGCTCTGTCAGCTCAGTGTTATCCCCCTCACACCTCAGACTACAATGAAATGAAAGCTGGGGGTGCTCTATACTACGCAGCAGGTGCAGAGATCAAGGCTGAGAACAGGACTATGTCATCAAATGTCTCACAGGAGAAAGAAAGGATGTTCTTCTGAATCTCTGGGTTTTGTGTTTTTTTTCCCCTGCATGATTCCTTCAGCTTATGATTGGTCAACATCATGCAGAGTAAAAATACATACCCTTAGAGACAAATCTCTGGAAATGCTCCAATGGGCTTATTATTATGGACTTATTATTATTTGGATAGTTATTATATACTAAATATATTTACCGTATACACTCACTGGCCACTTTATTAGGTACACCATGCTAGTAACGGGTTGGACCCCCTTTTGCCTTCAGAACTGCCTCAATTCTTCGTGGCAGAGATTCAACAAGGTGCTGGAAGCATTCCTCCGAGATTTTGGACCATATTGACATGATGGCATCACACAGATGGCGCAGATTTGTCGGCTGCACATCCCTGATGCGAATCTCCCGTTCCACCACATCCCAAAGATGCTCTATTGGATTGAGATCTGGTGACTGAGGAGGCCATTTGAGTACAGTAAACTCATTGTCATGTTCAAGAAACCAATCTGAGATGATTCGAGCTTTATGACATGGCGCATTATCCTGCTGAAAGTAGCCATCAGATGTTGGGTACATTGTGGTCATAAAGGGATGGACATGGTCAGCAACAATACTCAGGTAGGCTGTGGCGTTGCAACGATGCTCAATTGGTACCAAGGGGCCCAAAGAGTGCCCAGAAAAAATTCCCCACACCATGACACCACCACCACCAGCCTGAACCGTTGATACAAGGCAGGATGGATCCATGCTTTCATGTTGTTTACGCCAAATTCTGACCCTACCATCCGAATGTCGCAGCAGAAATCGAGACTCATCAGACCAGGCAACGTTTTTCCAATCTTCTACTGTCCAATTTCGATGAGCTTGTGCAAATTGTAGCCTCAGTTTCCTGTTCTTAGCTGAGAGGAGTGGTACCCAGTGTGGTCTTCTGCTGCTGTAGCCCATCTGCCTCAAAGTTCGACGCACTGTGCATTCAGAGATGCTCTTCTGCCTACCTTGGTTGTAACGGGTGGCAATTTGAGTCACTGTTGCCTTTCTATCAGCTCGAACCAGTCTGCCCATTCTCCTCTGACCTCTGGCATCAACATGGCATTTCCGGCCACAGAACTGCCGCTCACTGGATTTTTTTTCTTTTTCGGACCATTCTCTGTAAACCCTAGAGATGGTTGTGCGTGAAAATCCCAGTAGATCAGCAGTTTCTGAAATACTCAGACCAGCCCTTCTGGCACCAACAATCATGCCACGTTCAAAGGCACTCAAATCACCTTTCTTCCCCATACTGATGCTCGGTTTGAACTGCAGGAGATTGTCTTGACCATGTCTACATGCCTAAATGCACTGAGTTGCCGCCATGTGATTGGCTGATTAGAAATTAAGTCTTAACACACAGTTGGACAGGTGTACCTAATAAAGTGGCCAGTGAGTGTATATGTTTCTGTGTTGGTTATGTAAACTTTTAGTAGCATTTTTAAATGCTTTATGCTACATTTTCTAATTACATATTTTTGCTTCTTATTTGTATAGACAACAGAAATTGTAACCACCTCGAAACCCTTGTGAGACACGATTGGGACGTCGATAACATTTTTCTGCTCGTTTGTGGAATCGTTCACATGGACCATCACACTGAACTCCACAATGTAGTCAGCGGGTAGGAGGACAGGGGTAGGGACGCAAAAATGTCGTAGAGCAAGTAATTTCTGACTGCCGGCAGCATCCATCTGAGCTCTGCCTTAATGATTACTGCTAGTAGGGCTACACAAGCGAATACTAATGAAATGATAGGTATATGTACCACAGAGGCGCTAGCAAAAAAACCTGCATTATTAACAAATGTATAGTGGGAAGTCGTCTAATGGTCCTGGAAATGACAACAACATGTGGCCCACTTGGGCGCTCTGTATTCTATGTATGATGGAAAATTGGTTCTCAATAAGTCTAGGGCTACATTTCAACATGTTTACCATGCCTGCAGCTCTCTGAAAAGTCATGGAAAAAAAAAAAAAATTCTGCGACTATTTTTTTTGGCTGCAATATTTCTGATTGTAGTACAGCCAATTTGCAGACAAGTCACCTATCACCTATCACGTGCGACTTGCAACCAGAGACCGAAAGTCCAACAGATTTGGAAACATAAGCAACCCTAAATCGCAGAATGCCGCATGTCGCACCATAGGAAGTCATTCCATCCAACGTTGCCGTGCGTGATTTTAGTGTCGCACAACACATATCATGTGTAGCCTTAGCCCTGCAACATACTGCGCCGCAGTCGAATGTTTTTCCAAATTTGTAGTCTTAAATGTAACTCCTAGGCAACATACTTGCCATAGACTTCAATGCATGTTGCACGCAACATGTGACTCTCATACAATGCGTCTGTTTTAAATAGCAGCATAATCACAGTTTTAATATAGACGCCAGATAGAAGACTTTTCTGAAACTTCAAATCCCGGAGAGACAGAAGAGTCTGGGGATACAAGCTCAGCACACATACTGACAATGGCTGCAGGTTGCATGGATTTATGCATTTCTTCATCAATTCAGGAATGTGCACCTCAGACCTCCTGGGGTCATCACAGCCCCAACCAAACCTCCATTAGCGGACAATAAAACCTTCACACTCCTTATCTATGACCTGCAGAATTATTTACTGCCAAAACTGTTTCTCCCCTCCCCATACTGATCTAGTTCTACTTCACATCACTTGTTTTATTAATTCACTATTCCTATGTCTTGTTGCATATAAACATGCAACTTTTTACATATTGCGTTAAAGTGGTTGTGCACAATGTTTGTTTGGTCAGGATTTTCCAGAGCAGTTGGGTGTGTGACTGCAAGAATGTGATTTGAATACATGTGGTCACATGCTGACTAGACGTGCTCAATACAAGTGAATTTAGCAAAGCCGGACACAACTAGTCAGTGTGTGGCCAGAAGTATACAAATCACATACTATGACCGCCGGTACCAAAGAGCTGTGACTGCACGCTCTTTTTTGTGCTGTAAGGATTCACAAGTGTGAAGTCACATAGAGCCCCAAGCCGGGACAAATCCTTTAAAGGGAGTCGATCACCCCCAAAACTAAAATTGTACTATTTAGACATTCATATAGGGAACTCAGCCACCAAAAATATCAGGCTAGATTTTATTAATTTAGTTTTGTATAAAAACAGTTTTATCACATATGTAAGCGAGGGGCTTCGGTGCGCGTTTCAAACAGTCACAATTTGGCAGTGTGCAGTCACATAGAGTCACCGCAGACTTATCTTCAGCCCTTTTTAAAGATAGTCTTGTCTTCTTGTAACTCTAGGTAAAAAAAAAAAAATCCACCCTGGCACTACCTATGGCTGAAACTATACAATGCTCTCATCTGTAAATCCAACAAATGCCTGGGTGTAATGGCCCTGTTCTAGACTACTAGCATACCTGTGCACAGGCCTCAGCCTTAAAGGCATTTTCTTATGTATTTCAAGTGTCTAGAAAAGCACCTATAGACTCATAGGCCCAGATTCATCAAATAGTTCACACCAGAAACCTGGCATAAAAAAAACACTTTGAAAAGTTGCAAACTTGTTTTGCAAAAATTTGAGACTTTTGGCGTTTTCGTCCGTTTAGTGTATCGTTCAATTTACTGTACATCATTTTTTGGGGTGTAGAGAATGTAAGAAAAATAATTGCGTCGTGATTTTTGTTTTTCACACATAATAATTTGGCTTACGTGTACTTTACTGGCAGGTCCGAATACAATAGTATTTTTGTTACACCGCCAGTAAATGGCCAGGAGCAGAGACTTCTACGGGTCAACTACGTGTCCAACTGGCAAACATTGTGTGACCGTGTGAACGTTCTGAAATAATTGTACAGCATGGAACCAAATACGTTTACATCAGAGGACACTTAAGCTTTGTCAAGTTGCGACATTTCTGCAACCATTATTTAAATGAGGCTACTTGCGTTTTTTTCCATCAATTTTTATCGTGTTTTTGCACTTTTTGTCTCTTTTTGGCGTGTCATGCTTTAAATGAAGCTGCTTTGTTTTTGATACTTCCTGGTATGTGGCTCTGACAAAACTTTATTGATACAGTCATGTGCGGATTATGTGTGTTTTTTACATTAATGCAATTCTATGGGGAAAACTTGCACAGAAATCTCAAGGTATCAGCAAGAGAAATTGATGGGTTGCGGATTTGAAACCCGCACCGCAGGTCAGCTTATTCTACGTAAAAAAAAAGGAGCACCGTGGTCATGAGACTTCTATAAATCCCATCCACCATGCTGGAACTGTAAGTGAAAATATACAGCGTCATACACTCATCGTGGAAAAGGAATGTAGCCTAAGGGGCAGCTTGTACGTGGGAAACTCCAGCTCCACAATACAAAATATGTCACTGACCTAGAATCTACTAGCTTCCATTCTTCCAGTTGTCATACTGGTATGTTCTTGTATGGCAGAGACATCTGGGGCCCTTTAGTCACCAGGGTCTTGGTCTAATCGTTACTGTCGGACTTCCTATACCTATATACCTGATTCCAATATAAACACGCACAACAGTCCTGATTTTGCTGGAACAATCTTGAGAATTGGACCAAAAAAAATTCTTCCCAAAATGGCAGTTTTCGGGGTGTGTCATGGGCGAAGCCCGTTTAGATTTTTGCCTTCTAAGGCCTCATTCAGTCATTTGTTTTTCACGTACGTGTCCCGTGTTTTTCACGTGTAGAACATGCACCTAAAGAGCTATGTACCTGTGTGGCTTTTGTGAAAAAAAAATGGAGACAGGGTCGTTTTTGATTAGGATCACGGATCAAAATTACCCGTACAAGTCTATCGGTCAGAGACAATCATGGGCAACACACGGATGGAGATCAACATTGCATTGGAGTGGAGAGGCTTTGTAATTTATTTTTTCATACATGAAATGTCATTAATGGTAAAAACTACCAACAGACCAAAACAGTGATGAAAATCGGATTTATTTTGTTTTTTGCGTACGTGAAAAATCACAGACTTCCGAATGAGGTCTTAAGCTGGGTTCAGACCGCCATATTGAAAATCGGGGACTTGATTAGTTCTGTGTGCTCAGCTGCATGGCACAATGGCTACAACCGGTCTGTTGGTATAGTGATCAAAAACACTCATCTAAATAAGCTCTTAAGGGGGTCTTCTGGTTTTCATAGACACAAGCAGTTTTGCGATTTGCAGCTTATAATTTTCAGACCCTCTTTGAGCCATGAAAGAGACTCACCAGATTCATGCTGCCCAAACCTCAGACAGCATGGATCAGAGCCTGGATGAATGATTGCAGTTTCTGAAATGGTCCAGCGTTTCATAGAAGATATTGTTTAAAGGTCGGCCGCGGACCACATGCAGAAGTGCGAGTCCAGAGCTGCCCACTGCGGGCACCTACCAGCCCCATTGCAGGTGACTGACAGGTCTCTTCCATAGCAAGAAACTTGTCTAGCACATAGAGCAGTGCTGGGAAACGCCGGCCAGCGGCAATGCCGAATGACTCTAGTCTCCCGCTAATCTTCTCTGGTGTTTCAAAGAAAAACATACCTGTCTGCAATTGTGCAGCGAGGCTCTGATTCATGATGTCTGTGCTTGGGCAGAATGAATAAGCTGACAGGTTCCTTTTAACACTTTTCTTATCATTTGTTTACAGCTCATTCCTTGGAGATCGACCACCTCTGCCAGACAGCAGAACATGTGCAGTGCTTACAAGTTATTTTCTATTGAGCTTGTAAGCACTTTTTTTTTAATAGCTGGTTAGGATCACTGGAGTGCTCCATTACCTCCTAGTCCTGAGCAGCTGCAGAACAGTTCTTACAGCAGCAGTGGTCGGTCACCTAGGCAACAAATTGTAAACAAAAGTGGTAATATCTCAACAACGGCTGCAAATTATAATAAGCAGTAAATTACCTGATTGGACAAATATTTAACAAAATCTCTGAAGATGGAAATAACCGTTTAATCAAGAGTGAAGTAATCCGAGGATAGGTATGAGGTCACGTTCACATGTTCAGTATATGGTCAATATTTTACATCAGTATTTATAAGCCAAAACCAGGAGTTTAACAATCAGAGGAAAACTATAATAGAAACACGTCACCACTTCTGTATTTATCACCCACTCATGATTTTGGCTTACAAATACTGATCGTGTGAACATGGTCTTACAGTCTGTGATCAAGGCACTGGAGGATCTAAACTCTAAGAATCTTGGGCCGGTGTCACACGTTCAGATAATTCCGGCAGAGCAGGAGAGAAGAATGACAGCCGCATTCAGCACCAGCCGCAGGGGAACAGCGCTTACAGTAGCGCTTCTTCCTCGGCGGCCGTCCGTGAGAGCGGAGGACAGTGTGTGTTCTCTGTGTGCCGTGTTCAGCACTTTTGCGGACCGTGCGCTCCCTCAAACACTGACATGTCTCCGTGTTTTTCATACGGACCGTGTGTCCGTTAAAACACCCTGACATGTGCAGAGACACATTCATTTTAACGTGTCTACGTGTGTCAGTGTCTCCGGTACGTGAGGAAACTGTCACTACACGTACCGGAGCCACTGACGTGTGAAACCGGCTTCAGAAAGTATTGTACCCCTAAACAGGACATGATGACAGTTCAATAAAATTTTCTTCACTGCAAATAATAAGTCTTTCCTAGGACTTCAGTGCTACTGATAAGCCACAGCTGCCATTTATATGCTAATCACGTGTCCAAAAGTTGAAGTTTTAGGCCCTGATTTGTCAAGGTGTTCAGACCAGAAAATTGATGCAAACCCTTTGAAAAATTGCACAAAAAATTAGTGACTTTTGACATTTTTATGCCAAAATGGGAGGTGCCAGAGTGAGATGAGATGTGACTATGCCCGCCCGTCAAATTCATCCACAGTGGTGACGTTTCTTACACCAGGAATGTCACCGTTTCTGTCGAGGTGCATGTCATTGAGAAGATACATCAAATTTCTTAACGCCTCTTAATGAATTCGGCACATCTTATTCCTGCATGCCTTCTCATTAAGTATGGAGTAGAAAACCCAGTCTTAGTGAATCAAGGCCTTAGTTATTTATGCATAGCTTTCTTAAGGCGCAGTCAGACGGCCGTGTAAATCAGAGCGAGGTCAGACCGCAGTGCATGGACTGGCAGGCAGCTCTCCCGACCAGTGCGTGACGGCTTCATGTATTTCTATGCAGCTGTCACACTTGGGTCGGGAGAGCAGCCAGCCAATCCGTGCACTGCGGTCCGATCTCGCTGCGTCTGACAGCGCCCTTAAGAAGGTATGTCCAGAACAGACACTCCCATCCCAAATTCTTGTAGTGAGCTGTCAGAGATGAGCATCGTCCACCTCCCCCTATGCCTGCAGGTTGTGTTAGTGCTGCTGTATTTGGCATGTGATTTCTGCAGCTGAGGAAGAAGAATGTCAAGAAGGTGAGATAGGAAGTAACTTGCAGGCAGCGCTGCTGGATGTGACATCTGAAGGGGGGCGGCTGCTGCGCTGGGAGGTTAGGCCACATCTAACAGGAATGACAACCCCCTACAGCCTCCTTCCTCTGACCCAAGACAGATTATCACATCCAGGCCTCTAGATCTGGACACTCACATGGAAACTATAGGCAATATCCCTTGCATCTGCTGCTCAGTTAAATGTAATTTACTGTTCCCTGTTATCAGCCAGCTTTGGTTGTGTTTCACGGTCCCAGTACAGACTGCGAAATATGGACTGCAGGTCTCATATAGAGACATAGACCTACAGTCAGAGTCTGTAAACCATGGTCCATACTTGGCTCATGAAGCACAGAATATTTGCGATACACAGTGGATTTTACCCCATGCTGAAAAATCCACTGTGTAAATGCCCTAACATAAAGTGAGGCACGGCGAAGTGTGGAACATAGATTACCTTAACGAAAGGAAATGCAGGCCCAGGCTTCAGGGGTTCCTCTTCATGTTCCTGTTGGTACAGCACATATTTCTCCACACCTTCGTCTTCATACATAGTCCTCTCATTAACCATGTTGAACAAAACCCGGGATGACACCGCAATGGTTATTGCATTCTGGGGCTTGGGCTATAGAGAAAAAGCAGAGATTTAGAACACGTTCCTCAGGTTCTTCACCAGTTTCTTGCAAATACTTGGGCTACTTACCAGCTTTGGCTTCTTCTTGGGTGCAATGCTGTCATAAAAGGCCTTGGCCGCAGAAGAGTCATGCTGGCCTTTATTTTCTTCTGAATTGGTGGGTGATGGTTGGGTCGCATCTGGTGGCGAGTTATCCTTAGCTCCGCTCATTGTGTCGCTCTTTTCTTGGACAGGGTCCGATGTTGCAGGTGCTTGGGATTCTCTGCCAATGGAATTGGAGTGGACTGAAAATGCTCCACCAAACGAATGGTGATGGACTTGGGATTCCTCACCAATGGACTCGGGATGGTCTGGAGATTCTCAACCGATGGACTCGGGATAGTCTGGGGATTCTCCACTGAAGGACTCGGGATAGTCTGGGGATTCTCCACCGATGGATTAGGGATGATACTGCCAATCTCTTGGCTGCAAATTATGACAGCGAGGGTTCAGCGTGAGGCAGCTGGGTTGTACATTTACAGAGTTAAAACACTTCCTTGTTACTTACGTAAAAAGACAAGACATGAATAGGAAGCTGAACCAACGCCCTCTGCTGAGTGACTCACTCCAGGAGGGAGGGTTAATGTACAAGCTAGTATTAGAGAAGTAATGGAGGCTGGGCCAGGGAGTGGTGAGACTCAGGCCTTCCACATACCAGGCAATGAACATGCCATAGGGCTGGTACCGAGGGGCAGGGTTGCTCGCTCCTCCTGTGTTCTGCACACATTACCCACCCCTCTGTATGATATCCTGCCAGTGTCAGCTGTCTGCCCTGGGCTTTCTCTCTGCTTGCCAACAAAGACAGAGAGAGAGCTACATAGTTGTAGCTACAGAGACGCCATCTTCCAATAGTAACTCTATTGTGAAACTACAAGTCCCAGCATGTCACAACAGCACCAAGCCGGGAGTTGTAATTTCACAACAGCTTCAAGATAATGTAGTCAGCTTACTGCAGTCCTATGTAAATGTGCTGACACATTGGAAGGGGCTTTCCAGATTATATTGAGAACTTCTCCTTAGTAGATCAGAGTCCTAGTGGGCCCCTCTTCACTTTCAATTTTTCTTTCTGGGTTTCAAAAAGCACAATATATATATTTTTTTTTTCAGTCGAAAGCGTATTTGGCCATCCATTTTTGCAGTGCGAGTTGTAGTTTTTATTGGTATCATTTTGGGGTCTATATGACTTTTTGATCATTTTATTCTGTTTTGGGAGGTGATGTGAAAAGAAAAATCAGTTCTGCCATTTCGATTTTTTTTTCTTTTAAAGTTTTGGCATTCACTGCACATGCTTAATATTATGATATTTTATTAGGTCAGTCAGTTTTGCACGCTGCTGGGGTTTATAAGTATACAAAATGGGCTCATAGGTGTACGAACACGTCAGACATGGGCTCAAAGGTGTACGAACATGGCAGACATGGGCTCATAGGTGTACAAACATGGCAGACATGGGCTCATAGGTGTACAAACATGGCAGACATGGGCTCATAGGAGTGTGCAAACATGGAAGACATGGGCTCATAGGTGTACAAACATGGCAGACGTGGGCTCATAGATGTACAAACATGGCAGACATGGGCTCATAGGTGCACAAACATGGCAGACATGGGCTCATAGGTGTACAAACATGGCAGACATGAGCTCATAGGTGTACAAACATGGCAGACATGGGCTCATAGGTGTACGAACATGGCAGACATGGGCTCATAGGTGTACGAACATGGCAGACATGGGCTCATAGGTGCACAAACATGGCAGACATGGGATCGAAGGTGTACAACCATGGCAGACATGGGCTCATAGATGTACAAACATGGCAGACATGGGCTCATAGGTGCACAAACATGGCAGACATTGGCTCATAGGTGTACAAACATGACAGACATGGGCTCAAAGGTGTACAAACATGGCAGACATGGGCTCATAGGTGTACAAACATGGCAGACATGGGCTCATAGGTGCACAAACATGGCAGACATGGGATCGAAGGTGTACAACCATGGCAGACATGGGCTCATAGTTGTACGAACATGGCAGACATGGGCTCATAGATGTACAAACATGGCAGACATAGGCTCATAGGTGCACAAACATGGCAGACATGGGATTATAGGTGTACAAACATGGCAGACAAGGACTCATAGGTGTACAAACAAGGCAGACATGGGCTCATAGGTGTACGAACATGGAGGACATGGGCTCATAGGTTTATAAACATGGCAGTCAAGGACTCATAGGTGTACAAACATGGCAGACATGGGATCATAGGTGTATAAACATGGCAGACATGGGCTCATAGGTGTATAAACATGGCAGACATGGGCTCATAGGTGCACAAACATGGCAGATATGGGATTAAAGGTGTACAAACATGGCAGACAAGGACTCATAGGTGTACAAACATGGCAGACATGGGCTCATAGGTGTATAAACATGGCAGACATGGGCTCATAGGTGTACAAACATGGCAGACATGGGCTCATAGGTGTACAAACATGGCAGACATGGGCTCCTAGGTGTACAAACATGGAGGACATGGGCTCATAGGTGTATAAACATGGCAGACATGGGCTCATAGGTGTACAAACATGGCATACATGGGCTCCTAGGTGTACGAACATGGAGGACATGGGCTCATAGGTGTATAAACATGGCAGACATGGGCTCACAGGTGTACAAACATGGCAGACATGGGCTCATAGGTGAAAAAACATTGTAGACATGGACTCATAGGTGCACAAACATGGCAGACATGGGATCATAGGTGTACAAACATGGCAGACAAGGACTCATAGGCGTACAAACATGGCAGACATGGGCTCATAGGTGTATAAACATGGCAGACATGGGATCATAGGTGTACAAACATGGCAGACATGGGCTCATAGGTGTAAAAACATGGCAGACATGGGCTCATAGGTGTATAAACATGGCAGACATGGGCTCATAGGTGTATAAACATGGCAGACATGGGCTCATAGGTGTACAAACATGGCAGACATGGGCTCATAGGTGTATAAACATGGCAGACATGGGTTCATGGGTGTATAAACATGGCAGACATGGGCTCATAGGTGTATAAAAATGGCAGACATTGGTTCATGGGTGTATAAACATGGCAGACATGGGCTCATAGGTGTATAAAAATGGAGGACATGGGCTCAAAGGTGTATAAACATGGCAGACATGGGCTCATAGGTGCACAAACATGGCAGACATGGGCTCATAGGTGTATAAACATGGAGGACATGGGCTCAAAGGTGTATAAACATGGCAGACATGGGCTCATAGGTGCACAAACATGGCAGACATGGGCTCATAGGTGTATAAACATGGCAGACATGGGTTCATGGGTGTATAAACATGGCAGACATGGGCTGATAGGTGCACAAACATGGCAGACATGGGCTCATAGGTGTATAAACATGGCAGACATGGGCTCATAGGTGCACAAACATGGAGGACATGGGCTCATAGGTGTACAAACATGGCAGACATGGGCTCATAGGTATACAAACATGGAGGACATGGGCTCATAGGTGTATAAACATGGCAGACATGGGATCATAGGTGTACAAACTGTCATGATACCAGTGCTGGGTGACCGGCACTTCTGGAGTTAATGTTCTGATCGCAGTGTAGACTCTCACCTGCACACCTGGGACCTATTATGGTGGCCTCTCATTGGTTCTGGGGAGGCTTCTTATAGCCTCAGGAAGCTCCCATCCCCTGTCAGTTATACTTTCGCCCTTGGCATTGTGTGGTGACCCCTGAGTCTGTTAGTGCTGTGTTCTGGTTGCTTGACTCCCTGTGTATGACTCGGTCTGTTCTCTGGATATCGAGGACGCCATGACCCAGGCCGTCAGGATGGACCACAGGCTGCGGGCCAGAGGGGTGATGCAGGTGGAAACTCCATTGTTCCCCAGTGGAAAAGAGACTGCCCCTGAGCTCATGGATGTAGGTGCCCTCTCCCTGAAGGATACAGAGCGGAAACGCCGGAAGGACAAGCAGTTATGCTTTTACTGCGGTAAAATGGGACATTGGAAAAGGGAATGTCCTGATTGCCTGTCTTCAAACCCGGTCGGCGGGAAACGACTAGGTCTGGGAAGTCAACGGGGAGACTGCTCCGACCCTCAGGTACCCTTTTCCTCATTTTCTAAAGTGTTACTGCCTGTGGAACTGTTTGTGGATGGTAGTTCTTTTCCCTCTACAGCCTTCGTGGACTGCGGATCATCGATTAATCTCATTGACTCCCAATTGGTCACACACTGCAAGATAGGGACAGTAAGGCTCATGGTTCCGATCAAGGTGATGGCCATTGACTCCTCTCCCCTCACTAAGGAGGGAATTCGCTTTATGTCTGACTTGTTTTCGCTTAGAGTGGGCGCTAATCATGTGGAAAACCTAAGTTGTTTTGTGCTCCGCACTGCTGGTTGAACCTGTTAAATCTGTGTCTGTATCATCTGTGAGCTGGAAGGTATTCTGGAATGCCTGAAGGACTTTGAAGATGTATTCTCTGAAAGCGAGGCCAAGACGTTACTGCCACATAGACCCTTTGACTGCGCTATTGAGCTGGTCCCGGGAGCTAAATTACCTAAAGCCCGTCTGTTTAATTTGTCCGGTCCTGAGCGCTTGGCTATGAAGGAGTACATTGCTGAAAGTCTGCGCAAAGGACACAGCTGAAAGTCTGCGCAAAGGACACATACGTCCTTCAGTCTCACCTGTGGTGGCAGGTTTCTTTTTTGTAAAGAAAAAAGATGGTGGGTTACGTCCCTGTCTCGACTTCCGGGAGCTTAATCAGATTACTGTACGGAATACGTACCCCCTTCCGTTGATTCCCGATTTATGTAACCAACTATCAGGGGCAAAGTGGTTTTCTAAACTGGATCTTTGGGGAGCATATAATTTGATAAGGGTCCGAGAGGGGGATGAATGGAAAACCGCGTTCCTCAAGACCGAGGGACTATTTGAAAATTTAGTCATGCCCTTTGGTCTTACCAACGCCCCCGCCATAATTCAGAATTTCATCAACGTGGTATTCTCGGATCTCATTGGTCATTTTGTCG
The DNA here is from genome assembly GCF_039654945.1 of Dendrobates tinctorius. Lineage (NCBI taxonomy): Eukaryota > Metazoa > Chordata > Amphibia > Anura > Dendrobatidae > Dendrobates > Dendrobates tinctorius. Next base: position 31,777,081 of record NW_027361689.1, read on the forward strand.
TTATCTATTTAGATGATATTTTGATATACTCCACCGACAAGCATTCTCATTTGGAACATGTAGGAACAGTTCTCCAAAGACTGAGAGAAAATCATCTGTATGCCAAATTGGAGAAATGTGTATTCTGTGTGCAAGAATTGTCTTTTTTGGGGTTAATTGTATCCGGGGAGGGTTTTCGCTTGGACCCCAAGAAGGTGCAGGCCATTGCGGATTGGGTGCAACCCCGAGAACTTAAGGGTCTTCAGCGCTTCTTGGGATTCGCCAATTATTACCGCAAATTTATCCGGGGGTTTTTGCAAGTGGTCAAACCTCTCACGGATCTAACATGCAAAGGTGCGGATGTGAGAAATTGGTCCTCGCTCGCAAAAGAGGCCTTTGCGACGCTGAAAAAATGTTTTATGTCTGCTCCTGTCTTGATACAGCCAGATCCTTCCAAGCCATTTGTGGTGGAGGTGGACGCCTCCGAGGTGGGGGTGGGCGGTGTTGTCTCAACGGCCTGCCACTCTAACCAAACTCAGGCCATGTGCCTTCTTTTCCAAGAAGTTCTCTGCTGCTGAAAGAAATTATGATGTAGGCAATAGATTGCTTCTTGCGGTTAAGTTGGCGTTTGAGGAATGGAGGCACTTTTTGGAGGGGGCAAGCCACCCGGTTACTGTGATCACTGATCACAAAAATTTGTCTTACATCGAGTCTGCTAAAAGATTAACGCCCAGACAGGCCCGTTGGTCACTTTTTTTTTCTTGTTTCCAGTTTACTATTACATTCCGTCCAGGGTCAAAGAATGTCAAGGCTGACGCCTTATCTCGTAGTTTTCACCCTGTGTCTGTCACTGAGCTACCGTCCTCCATTCTGCACCCTGGGGTGGTGTTAGCAGGGATCTCGTCTGAATTGGAACGGGAAATTGAGGGGGCCCAGTCGCTGGCTCCTGTGGCCAAACCAGGGGGCAAGTTGTTTGTCCCAGAACAACTTCGCCTTAAACTCTTGCAAGACTTCCACGAATCCAAGTTTAGTGCTCACCCTGGTATATCAGCCACGCAACTGGCGGTGGCTAGGATCTTCTGGTGGCCTACTCTGGGTTCTGATATAAAGAAATTCATTTCTGGTTGTGGGGTCTGCGCTCGTTCTAAAAGCTCCCATAGCCGGCCGGCGGGGGAGCTGAAGCCCTTGGAAGTTCCCGAAAGACGGTGGACCCATCTGTTGATGGATTTTATTACCAATCTTCCCTCCTCCAGGGGTAATACGGTGGTATGGGTAGTGGTGGACAGATTTTCTAAGCAGGCTCATTTTGTACCCCTGTCCGCATTACCTTCTGCTGAGATCTTATCCAGATTGTTTGTGCAGAATATGGTCCGCTTGCATGGGGTACCCCTGAATGTGGTGTCTGATCGTGGTGTGCAGTTTGTAGCTAAGTTTTGGCGTGCTTTCTGTAAAAAATTAGGGATATCTCTGTCCTTTTTGTCTGCATACCATCCTGAGAGTAATGGTCAGACGGAACGCACTAATCAGTCTCTGGAACAGATCCTGAGATATCTGACTTCTGCTAGACAGAATGACTGGTGTGATATACTGCTGTTGGCTGAATTCGCCTTCAGTAGTCGGGTGAGTCAATCCACTGGTATGTCCCCTTTCTTCATCAACTATGGGTTCAGTCCTCATTTTGGTGAGTTTTCTTGTCTGGATTCGGGGTGCCCCGGGGCTGAGGACTCTGTTCAGCGGTTAAAAGATACATGGGCAGAAGTCCAGCGGTGTATATCTAGGTCTCAAGGCAGGTATAAGTTTTTCGCGGACAGGAAACGAACACCTGGTCCCATGTTTCAGGTGGGAGAGAAAGTTTGGCTCTCCACGTGAAACATTAAGTTAAAGGTTCCGTCAGCCAAGTTGGGCCCCAAATTCATTGGCACGTACAAGATTGTGGAAAAAAATCAACCCGGTAGCGTACAGACTGTGCCTTCCACCCTCGTTCAAGATCCCTAACGTCTTCCATAGATCTCTACTGAAGCCGTTTGAAGCAGTCCGGGGAGAATCCGAGTCCGCTGCTCCTCCGGTTTTGGTTGAGGGACATGTGGAATATGAGATTGGTCACATTGTAGATTCTAGGTTGGTACGGTGGTCAGTACAGTACCTAGTTCATTGGAAGGGTTATGGGCCGGAGGACAGGTCCTGGGTGCCGGCCCGGTTGATGCATGCGAATCGTCTTGTTCGGGCTTTCCATGCTAGGTACCCGGGCAAGCCTGGGGGTCCAGAGGTCCTCCGTTGAGAGGGGGGTATTGTCATGATACCATTGCTGGGTGACCGGCACTTCTGGGGTTAATGTTCTGATCGCAGTGTAGACTCTCACCTGCACACCTGGGACCTATTAGGGTGGCCTCTCATTGGTTCTGGGGAGGCTTGTTATAGCCTCAGGAAGCTCCCATCCCCCGTCAGTTATACTTTCGCCCTTGGCATTGTGTGGTGACCCCTGAGTGTGTTTGTGCTGTTTTCTGGTTGCTTGATTCCCTGTGTAGGACTCGGTCTGTTCTCTGGATATCGCTTTGGATTCTGCTTGGTACCTTCTATGTCCGTTTGGTTTTTGATCTCTGCTTGGCCCTTACTGTCCGTTCTGTCTCATCCCTGGTACTGTATTGATATCTTGTGTATGACCTTTGGCTTTGTCTGAGCTCCCGTCTGTTTATCCCTCCTGTACCTCGCTTGCCTGTATTGTGCCTGACCTCTGCTTTGCCCGACTCTGAGTTTTCATCCACCTCTGAAAGCAGGACGCTAAGCCCCGACCCCTGGCAGTCACATGACCGTTCACATGACCGTAGGTCCTATGCCGGCTTTCTAATCTTCTACATTCAGGTCCCGTGCATCTTTATTGACCGGCTGTTCTTGTCCCCAGGGGTTCCTACGGTGCGGGTGAGTCCCTGCTTAGCGGAGGCTGTACGCCGGCGCTTTCAGGACCCTGACACAAACATGGCAGACATGGACTCACAGGTGTACAAACATGGCAAACATGGGCTCATAGGTGTATAAACATGGCAGACATGGGCTCATAGGTGTACAAACATGGCAGACATGGGCTCATAGGTGTACAAACATGGCATACATGGGCTTCTAGGTGTATAAACATGGCAGACATGGGCTCATAGGTGTACAAACATGGCAGACATGGGCTCATAGGTGTACAAACATGGAGGTCATGGGCTCATAGGTGTATAAACATGGCAGACATGGGATCATAGGTGTACAAACTGTCATGATACCAGTGCTGGGTGACTGGCACTTCTGGAGTTAATGTTCTGATCGCAGTGTAGACTCTCACCTGCACACCTGGGACCTATTATGATGGCCTCTCATTGGTTCTGGGGAGGCTTCTTATAGCCTCAGGAAGCTCCCATCCCCCGTCAGTTATACTTTCGCCCTTGGCATTGTGTGGTGACCCCTGAGTCTGTTAGTGCTGTGTTCTGGTTGCTTGATTCCCTGTGTATGACTCGGTCTGTTCTCTGGATATCGAGGACGACATGACCCAGGCCGTCAGGATGGACCACAGGCTGCGGGCCAGAGGGGTGATGCAGGTGGAAACTCCATTGTTCCCCAGTGAAAAAGAGACTGCCCCTGAGCTCATGGATGTAGGTGCCCTCTCCCTGAAGGATACATAGCGGAAACGCCAGAAGGACAAGCAGTTATGCTTTTACTGCGGTAAAATGGGACATTGGAAAAGGGAATGTCCTGATTGCCCGTCTTCAAACCCGGTCGGCGGGAAACGACTAGGTCTGGGAAGTCAACGGGGAGACTGCTCCGACCCTCAGGTACCCTTTTCCTCGTTTTCTAAAGTGTTACTGCCTGTGGAACTGTTTGTGGATGGTAGTTCTTTTCCCTCTACAGCCTTCGTGGACTGCGGATCATCGATTAATCTCATTGACTCCCAATTGGTCACACACTGCAAGATAGGGACAGTTAGGCTCAAGGTTCCGATCAAGGTGATGGCCATTGACTCCTCTCCCCTCACTAAGGAGGGAATTCGCTTTATGTCTGACTTGTTTTCGCTTAGAGTGGGCGCTAATCATGTGGAAAACCTAAGTTGTTTTGTGCTCCGCACTGCTGGTTGAACCTGTTAAATCTGTGTCTGTATCATCTGTGAGCTGGAAGGTATTCTGGAATGCCTGAAGGACTTTGAAGATGTATTCTCTGAAAGCGAGGCCAAGACGTTACTGCCACATAGACCCTTTGACTGCGCTATTGAGCTGGTACCGGGAGCTAAATTACCTAAAGCCCGTCTGTTTAATTTGTCCGGTCCTGAGCGCTTGGCTATGAAGGAGTACATTGCTGAAAGTCTGCGCAAAGGACACAGCTGAAAGTCTGCGCAAAGGACACATACGTCCTTCAGTCTCACCTGTGGTGGCAGGTTTCTTTTTTGTAAAGAAAAAAGATGGCGGGTTACGTCCCTGTCTCGACTTCCGGGAGCTTAATCAGATTACTGTACGGAATACGTACCCCCTTCCGTTGATTCCCGATTTATGTAACCAACTATCAGGGGCAAAGTGGTTTTCTAAACTGGATCTTTGGGGGGCATATAATTTGATAAGGGTCCGAGAGGGGGATGAATGGAAAACCGCGTTCCTCAAGACCGAGGGACTATTTGAAAATTTAGTCATGCCGTTTGGTCTTACCAACGCCCCCGCCATAATTCAGAATTTCATCAACGTGGTATTCTCGGATCTCATTTGTCGTTTTGTCGTTATCTATTTAGATGATATTTTGATATACTCCACCGACAAGCATTCTCATTTGGAACATGTAGGAACAGTTCTCCAAAGACTGAGAGAAAATCATCTGTATGCCAAATTGGAGAAATGTGTATTCTGTGTGCAAGAATTGTCTTTTTTGGGGTTAATTGTATCCGGGGAGGGTTTTCGCATGGACCCCAAGAAGGTGCAGGCCATTGCGGATTGGGTGCAACCCCGAGAACTTAAGGGTCTTCAGCGCTTCTTGGGGTTCGCCAATTATTACCGCAAATTTATCCGGGGGTTTTTGCAAGTGGTCAAACCACTCACGGATCTAACATGCAAAGGTGCGGATGTGAGAAATTGGTCCTCGCTCGCAAAAGAGGCCTTTGCGACGCTGAAAAAATGTTTTATGTCTGCTCCTGTCTTGATACAGCCAGATCCTTCCAAGCCATTTGTGGTGGAGGTGGACGCCTCCGAGGTGGGGGTGGGCGGTGTTGTCTCAACGGCCTGCCACTCTAACCAAACTCAGGCCATGTGCCTTCTTTTCCAAGAAGTTCTCTGCTGCTGAAAGAAATTATGATGTAGGCAATAGATAGCTTCTTGCGGTTAAGTTGGCGTTTGAGGAATGGAGGCACTTTTTGGAGGGGGCAAGCCACCCGGTTACTGTGATCACTGATCACAAAAATTTGTCTTACATCGAGTCTGCTAAAAGATTAACGCCCAGACAGGCCCGTTGGTCACTTTTTTTTCTTGTTTCCAGTTTACTATTACATTCCATCCAGGGTCAAAGAATGTCAAGGCTGACGCCTTATCTCGTAGTTTTCACCCTGTGTCTGTCACTGAGCTACCGTCCTCCATTCTGCACCCTGGGGTGGTGTTAGCAGGGATCTTGTCTGAATTGGAACGGGAAATTGAGGGGGCCCAGTCGCTGGCTCCTGTGGCCAAACCAGGGGGCAAGTTGTTTGTCCCAGAACAACTTCGGCTTAAACTCTTGCAAGACTTCCACGAATCCAAGTTGTGTGCTCACCCTGATATATCAGCCACGCAACTGGCGGTGGCTAGGATCTTCTGGTGGCCTACTCTGGGTTCTGATATAAAGAAATTCATTTCTGGTTGTGGGGTCTGAGCTCGTTCTAAAAGCTCCCATAGCCGGCCGGCGGGGGAGCTGAAGCCCTTGGAAGTTCCCGAAAGACCGTGGACCCATCTGTTGATGGATTTTATTACCAATCTTCCCTCATCCAGGGGTAATACGGTGGTATGGGTAGTGGTGGACAGATTTTCTAAGCAGGCTCATTTTGTACCCCTGTCCGCATTACCTTCTGCTGAGATCTTATCCAGATTGTTTGTGCAGCATATGGTCCGCTTGCATGGGGTACCCCTGAATGTGGTGTCTGATCGTGGTGTGCAGTTTGTGGCTAAGTTTTGGCGTGCTTTCTGTAAAAAATTAGGGATATCTCTGTCCTTTTCGTCTGCATACCATCCTGAGAGTAATGGTCAGACGGAACGCACTAATCAGTCTCTGGAACAGATCCTGAGATGTCTGACTTCTGCTAGACAGAATGACTGGTGTGATATACTGCCGTTGGCTGAATTTGCCTTCAGTAGTCGGGTGAGTCAATCCACTGGTATGTCCCCTTTCTTCATCAACTATGGGTTCAGTCCTCATTTTGGTGAGTTTTCTTGTCTGGATTCGGGGTGCCCCGGGGCTGAGGACTCTGTTCAGCGGTTAAAAGATACATGGGCAGAAGTCCAGCGGTGTATATCTAGGTCTCAAGGCAGGTATAAGTTTTTCACGGACAGGAAACGAACACCTGGTCCCATGTTTCAGGTGGGAGAGAAAGTTTGGCTCTCCACGTGAAACATTAAGTTAAAGGTTCCGTCAGCCAAGTTGGGCCCCAAATTCATTGGCACGTACAAGATTGTGGAAAAAAATCAACCCGGTAGCGTACAGACTGTGCCTTCCACCCTCGTTCAAGATCCCTAACGTCTTCCATAGATCTCTACTGAAGCCGTTTGAAGCAGTCCGGGGAGAATCCGAGTCCGCTGCTCCTCCGGTTTTGGTTGAGGGACATGTGGAATATGAGATTGGTCACATTGTAGATTCTAGGTTGGTATGGCGGTCAGTACAGTACCTAGTTCATTGGAAGGGGTATGGGCCGGAGGACAGGTCCTGGGTGCCGGCCCGGTTGATGCATGCGGATCGTATGGTTCGGGCTTTCCATGCTAGGTACCCGGGCAAGCCTGGGGGTCCAGAGGTCCCCCGTTGAGAGGGGGGTATTGTCATGATACCATTGCTGGGTGACCGGCACTTCTGGGGTTAATGTTCTGATCGCAGTGTAGACTCTCACCTGCACACCTGGGACCTATTAGGGTGGCCTCTCATTGGTTCTGGGGAGGCTTGTTATAGCCTCAGGAAGCTCCCATCCCCCGTCAGTTATATTTTCGCCCTTGGCATTGTGTGGTGACCCCTGAGTGTGTTTGTGCTGTTTTCTGGTTGCTTGATTCCCTGTGTAGGACTCGGTCTGTTCTCTGGATATCGCTTTGGATTCTGCTTGGTACCTTCTATGTCCGTTTGGTTTTTGATCTCTGCTTGGCCCTTACTGTCCGTTCTGTCTCATCCCTGGTACTGTATTGATATCTTGTGTATGACCTTTGGCTTTGTCTGAGCTCCCGTCTGTTTATCCCTCCTGTACCTCGCTTGCCTGTATTGTGCCTGACGTCTGCTTTGCCCGACTCTGAGTTTTCATCCTCCTCTGAAAGCAGGACGCTAAGCCCCGCCCCCTGGCAGTCACATGACCGTTCACATGACCGTAGGTCCTATGCCGGCTTTCTAATCTTCTACATTCAGGTCCCGTGCATCTTTATTGACCGGCTGTTCTTGTCCCCAGGGGTCCCTACGGTGCGGGTGAGTCCCTGCTTAGCGGAGGCTGTACGCCGGCGCTTTCAGGACCCTGACACAAACATGGCAGACATGGACTCACAGGTGTACAAACATGGCAAACATGGGCTCATAGGTGTATAAACATGGCAGACATGGGCTCATAGGTGTACAAACATGGCAGACATGGGCTCATAGGTGTACAAACATGGCATACATGGGCTTCTAGGTGTATAAACATGGCAGACATGGGCTCATAGGTGTACAAACATGGCAGACATAGGCTCATAGGTGTACAAACATGGCAGACGTGGGCTCATAGGTGTATAAACATGGCAGACATGGGCTCATAGGTGTACAAACATGGCAGACATGGGCTCATAGGTGTATAAACATGGCAGACATGGGCAACCTTCAGAAGAGCCCCCGCCTGCCATGGCAACACTATTGGCACCACATTTCCAGCCTCTTAAATGCAACTTTCACTATTGAAAGCAGCATCTAAGGGGTTCAGCTGCTGTATTTAGAGCACAGTCTTTAGGGTATGTGCATACGTTGCAGATTTGCCTGTGGAATTTCCTGCGTGGATTCTTCCTCTCATGAGTTTTTTGATGCGGATTTGTTTGCGTTTTTGTAAGCTAACTAAAGATATATTATTTAACAAAAAAAAAGAATTGTGATGTCGTTTCTTGTCCAACCTCCTCTTTCACATACTCCATTGACTACCATAGTATCATTACATACCATGTTCACATATGATGTTTACACACACAAAACAAATATAGATAGATGATAGATAGATGATAGATAATGGATAGATAGATAGATAGATAGATAAATAGATAGGTATATGCCAAACCTCCTAAATATCTTTTCCAAGATGAAAGCAGCCCACCATAGTGGAGTCAATTCATGTGCAGTTTAATAGCCCATCTGGCAACGTTTCAGTCCCAAAGATGTGGACTTGAAAAAGGTTCATATCTTTGGGACCGAAATGTCGCCAGATGGGCTATTAAACTGTACATGAATTGACTCCACTATGGTGGGCTGCTTTCATCTTTGAAGTATAAATAGATATATCTATAGATAGATATATCTGTAGATAGTGTGAGGGAGGGCCAGGGCCGTAGTCGTGGCTGTTAATACATGCTCATGCGCGCCCTGGTCTCCCGTCGCATACAAAGAACGTCCCATTGTCAGAGTACTTGCCTCTTTACTTTCTGCACCTTCAGGGTCTTCTCTACGTTGCTTAAGTCACCCTTCGACTGTTTGCACACAAACAGAGACACAGTCCAGTTGCAACTTAAAATGTAGAGCTTTACTTCCTTCTTTTCGCAGCACATCCTTAACAGATACAATGTCAGCATAGAGTTCCATACAATGCACATTCTTCACTTTCCCTGTACTCTTTCCTACGGCCTTCAGTACATGTCCGGGTTGTACCATCTCCATGGCATCACAGCATCCTCCCTGTTCAGACTCACTACGCTCAGGTGTTACCTCGTCAGTTTCAACCCGGATCTGAGGGCATCTGCCCATGCAGTGAGCTGCCACATTTTAGTGCGACCTGCATGCCTGTACTGATGTGACCTCCGCTGTAGCCTCTGTTCCACCACTGCTGTCACTACTGCTGCTATGGCTGATGACTGGGTTCCTTGCTTGTAACATTGCGGAGCTATCCGCCCTGTATGAGCTCCTTGGCCCTACTGCCTAGGAATTGGAAAACCCTCTAACTTATCTATGGCTGGCTCCTCCTAAATAACTAAATACACTAATGTGCCCCATCTAATGTCCAATTTGGGGTACTACGCTTTCCTTAACCTACAGCATTATATACATCTAAAACAGTGCAGTATACAGCACTATTTACAGTAACATAAATTATCAACAGACTATGTACATGGCTGCAAAACATTTAGTACACCCCTTACATAGATAGAAATATATATAGCTAAATAGATAGATAGATTGATAGATAGATAATACCAAGCCCGATGTTTAGTAATAAACATAATAAAATGGTACATAAAGAGTTAAATAAAGACTCACACACACACACACACAAAATCTGCATCAGGCCGGAGTCACACTTGCGAGAGAGAAACTCGCACGAGTCCCGCACCTCAATACCTGACACTGCCGCCGGCACTCAGACCTGAGCGTTCATCTGCATAGAAATACATGCAGCCGCACACTCCGATCCCGAGTGCCGGGTATTAAGGTGCGAGACTCGTGCGAGTTTCTTGCAAGTGTGACCCAGGACTTAAGAGCAATATCTGTTTAATTTTAAAAAAAAGTGAAAAGAATATTGCGTTGGTTCCCGCGCAATTTTCAAAATCAGAACAGGGAAAGTCAGGGACTGGGGGCAGATGTTTATAGCCTGGGAAGGGGTTAAAACCCATGGATCTTCCCAGGATATTAATATAACCTCATCGGTATACTTAGCCTTTACTGGCTATTAAAATAGGGGAGCCACCCCAAAAATTGACATGGAGATCTCCTTTAATTAATAACCAGAAAAGGCTATGCAGACAGCTGTGGCTGATATTAATAGCCTAGGAAGGGGCCATGGATATTGCCCCCCCACTACAAACACCAGCTCACAGCCACCCCAGAAACACGGGGAGAACATACAAACTCCTTGCAGATGTTGTCCTTGGTGGGATTCGAACCCAGGACCCCAGCACTAACCACTGAGCCACCGTGCCGCCCTAGTTGTTACATGTTAAATAAAGACACAGCCAGAATAAAGTATTTTAATGAAATAAAACACAACATAGTTTGCCATATTAATTATACACCTAATTCCGGCGACACCCTCATTCTCCTGCAAAAAAATAAAATAATAAACCAACACAAATACTCCCTGTTCCAATGTGATCCATTTAATAATGAGTGTCCCACGATGATCTCCCGTTTAGAGCTGTCCCATTGGGAGATGTTTCCAGATGTGACCGCTCTACAGTGCCTCAGATGACACACTGACCGGAGATAATACTCCCGTAGTGTAGTTCATCGGATTTCATGCTCTCATTGTACGGCACTACCGCTCTGTGAGAATTTTTTCACGCCGCGGTGCCGCACGTGACAGGATGAACTCTGATGATATCTAGGCAGCTGAGTGATCCACTGCAGGAGAATCACTTCCTGTCACTGTCGTGGGACAATCATTATTAAATTGATTACATCGGAATAGGGAGTATACTGCTGGTTTATTTTATTTTTTTGCAGGCGATCAAGGGCATCGGGGATTAGCTGTATGGTGCGTATGTGTACTGTATATGTATTTGTTTTTTTCATCTATTCAACACAGTAGCCAGATAATGGGACTACTACTGTCTCATCATCGGCTAATGCTGTCACTGTGGTAGGCATAGCCTGATGGGACTAGTAGTCCCATCGGACGATTCCTACCTGCACACAGACCTGCACACACACAGCCGCGCACGTGCCCGCAGACCCCCGCACACATACAGAGATAAACACAGACACCGGCAGACAGACACACGCATCTTCTCCACACACACATAGTCTCTGCCCACACACATAGTCTCCACCCACGCTCTCTTCCTCCTCCCTATCTTCAGCGTTTTTCGCATGCAACTCCACAGCAAAACCGCAAATCTTTTTACACCTGCAGTTTTGCTGCGGATTTGACTGACTCAATGGAAGTCAATGGGTGTAGAAACGTTGCAGATCCGCAAAAAGAATTGACATGCTGCGGAAAATAAAAACACTGCGAATCCGCACGGCTTTATCCACAGCATGTGCACACCACACAGCAGCGTGGATTTTTCCACACCATGTGCTCAGTCTCAGCAAGATAAATTTCACCATCCAATGTATAGGATGTGTTGATTCCGCATGGTTCAAAGACCACATGCGGAATCACCGACTGTCAAAAGCCGGCAGCACTTTGGACGGAGCGAGCATGTGCTGTGTCCAAAGTGCTGCCGGGTTCTGCCCATGGGAACATACCCTAGATTTCATTTTGTCCGTGCAGCGCTCTGCTATGTGTGTGCACGGCCAGGTTAATATTGCTATTAACGCCTCTTTCACACATCAGTTTTTTTGTATCAGTCGCAATACAGCGGTTTTGGAAAAAAACGGATCCGTCGCAGATTGTGAAAAACTGATGCGACGGATCAGTTTTTTCTCTGGATCCGACCGCCCTACCTGGTAATAATATTGGAGCATGCTCAGTTCAAAAAAACGGAATCCATGGCTGGATTCCGTCATTTGACAGACAGCGACGGATCCTGCACCCATAGGCTTCCATTATAGCCAACAACGGACAGCGCTGGATCCGTCACTGTCCGACTATACCATCACCTAATAATACCCCCATACAGAGACTGAATAATACTAACAAGAACAGTGAAAAGTTAAAAAAAAAGTTTTTTAAAAATAAAAAAATACCTAAATTCAAATCACCTCCATTTTCCGCTACATATGTGGAAGCGTTGCATTCAGAAAAGGACGGTCTTTCTAAATATAAAAAAAATTGACCTAAAACACCATTAACAAAAAAAATCTAGAACTTCAATATTACGTTTTTTGGTCACTGCAATTCCACAAAAATGCTGTAACCAGCGATCAAAAAGTCACATCTATCCCAAAATGGTATCAATAAAAATGTCATCATGTCTCGTAAAAAATAAGCGTTCACATAGCTCCATCTATCTAACAACAAAAATGTTACTCATCTCCGGAAGATGGCGGCACAATCCCCCAATTTTTTTTTTAAACTTTATATTTAAAAAAAAAAACTTGGACATGTTGGGTATCACTATGATCACACTGATGAGCAGAATCATATCGAAATGTCATATTTAGCACAAAATGTGCACAGTAAAAACAATTACCAAAAAACAATGTCAGAATTGCATTTTTTTTAGCAATTTCTCCCCAGTTGGATTTTTTTCCTCCTTTTTCAAGTACACAATGAGGTAAAATGAATGGTGTTATTGAAAAGTACAACTCATCCCACAAAAAAAGCCCTCATATGTCTATGTGGACAGAAAAATAAAAAGTTACAGCTCTGGGAAGAAGGGGAGGAAAGAAAAATGGCAATGGAAAAACGGAAATTGGTTCCGTCTTGAGGGTTAAAAATTGCTGCTTTACTATCTTGTCTTTTGCTTTTGGTATTGCTTATTAACCTTCAACACCGCATCGGCATCTTTCTCACATGCAGGGCCGGCGTTAGGGGCCGGCATTACGCTCCCCCAGGGGCCCCCAGCCCCCAGGCACATCATGCAGTCGCTATGGGGAGCCTGCGAGGCAGGGGGCCTGCCTGCCCCCAATGCCGACTCCCCCAGCCGCATTGAACTATACCGGCGTCTGCCGGTACAGTTCAAAGCAATGATGGAGTAGAGAGTGTCAGCTGACACTCCCTCTCCCATCATTCCCCGCTCTGCCTCTGACACTACGGGTGACGTCATCGCGCATTCACTGTACCAGGCAGAACAGGAGACAGGAGCCGGGAGTAGCTTGGGCACGAGGAGAGGTGAGGAGTGTTTTTTTTTTTTTATATAACAATGAGTACTGGACTGTGGGGCCATTCTGATGTGGGCTGTGCAATATACTATGTGGGCTATGCTATATACCATGTTGCTGTGCTATATACCATGTGGGCTGTGCTATATACTATGTGGGCTGTGATATATACTATGAGGGCTGTGCTATGTACAATGTGGGCTGTGCTATATACTATGAGGGCTGTGCTATATACCATGTTGCTGTGCTACATACTATGTGAGCTGTGCACTATACTATGAGGGCTTGGCTATATATTATGTGGGATGTGCTATATACTATGAGGGCTGTGCTATATACCATGTTTCTGTGCTATATACCATGTGGGCTGTGCTATATACTATGAGAGATGTGCTATATACCATGTGGACTGTGCTATATACCATGTGGGCTGTGCTATATACTACAGTATGTGGGCTGTGTTATATACTATATGTGGGCTGTGTTATATACTATATGTGGGTTGTGCTATATACTATGTGGGCTGTGCTATATACTATGTGGGCTGTGCTATATACTATGCGGGCTGTGCTATATACTATGCGGGCTGTGCTATATACTATATGGGCTGTGTTATATACTGTGTGAGCTGTGCTATATACTATATGTAGGCTATGCTATATACTATGTGGTCTGTGCTATATACTATATGTGGGCTGTGTTATATACTAAATGTGGGCTGTGTTATATTCTATGAGGGCTTTGCTACATACTATGTGGGCTTCATTAAATTCTATGGGGGGCTGTATTATATTTATTATATTCTATGAGGGGTGATTGCATCATACTCTATAAGGGGGCTACATTATACTTTATGAGGGGGACAGCATTATATTCTATGGGGGGTTTCATTATACTCTGTGAGGTGGCTGCATTATACTATATGTGGCCTGCATTATACTGTATTGAGGACTATGGGGAATACATTATACTTTATGAAGAACTATGGGGTGCATTATACTAGGGGAAGTGAATTGTACTACATGGATGACTATGGCAGTACATTATACTATATGGAGCATTATGAGGAGTGTATTGTACTATGTGGAGGACGGAGCAGTGTATTTTAATATATGGATGATTATAGGGAATGAATTATACTATATGGAGGACTATGGGGGATATTATATTATATGGAGAACTATGGGGTGTGCATTTTACAATATGGAAGACTGTGGTGCACATTATAATATATGGAGGACTATGCGGTGTATTATACTAAACAGGCAAAATGCTGCATATTCATCGAGTGATTGGATTGTTTATGCCGGAACAGAAATCATTGTTCTCAGCAGCACATCACCAGTGTAAACTGCAGATGTGCTGCCGATAACATGATACTGTATGGGGACAGATTGATCTAATAGTGATCGTTCTGTCTCCATCATTCCTTCTCAGACGTTGTAAAGAGGCCGGGAAACAAGTGTTGAATGACTTCAATATTGTCGATCACACTCATTTAGCGGCCTGAACTCAGCGCATGTAACTACAACAGAAATGCTTCTGTGTGATGTGCAATATGTTAGCCTTTGGGGCCCAATTTTAAAATTTGCCTAGGGCCCGACTTTGCCTAAAACTGGCCCTGCTCACATGTAAAACAACCTTTACATATTGCAAGTTCTCTTACAGGTGGGTGTGGTGACGTTAGGCGGGCAGCAATGGAGCTTCCATCTTCCTCTCCGGTACTGGAGCGCTCTTCTCTCAGCGAGTATCCAGCTGTCTGATTGGTGGAGAAGCTCCTGCTTACCAATCAGCACTGTGCACACACTACCAATCCTGCTGAGTGTGTTTCCCTTTCCCTTTCTCTACTGCCTGTTGCTTAGTAACCGCAGCCATCCCAGCCCTCCGCACTTCACATTGCATCACCTGGAAAATGGCCCCCAGGGTGCAGTGGAGAACCTAAATAAATCATAAACCAAAGAGTGGTGGATACCCACCAAATAATACACATATACAATGGTAACAAATAAGGGACTGGAAGTATGGAGCATCAAGGGACATGAAGATGTGCTGCAAAGAAAGCACAAAGGTCCTACGAGACGTCCGACACACTGCATAAATGCTCCCAGACTGGTCCTCTTGTGAAGTTCAACCACAGACTGAGCTTCTTAGGAGAATCGCAATTCCTCAATACCGCGGTAACACAGCATATAGCATAAGGGATCAAACACTTGCTGGTTCTAAGGAAGCAAAAAAAAAATGAAGTAAAAATTAGAAAAAAAAAAATTAAAAATAAATATAAAATTCTTCTCACCAACCACTAAAAATAAAAAAATAAAAAACAAACCTAAATCAAATATTCTTTATATCATCTTCTCCAAAAAAAATTACTCTGATCTATCAACATCTAAAAATATTTAAACCATATATTAGGTGGTAAAAAAAAAGAAAAAAGTCAGGATGCCAGAATCATCATTTTTCGGTAGTTGAACATTCGCAAAAATTAAAAAAAAAAAGCTACAGTATATCTACCACAAAATTGTAGGGATAAAAACATCAGTTCAGGGCTCAAAAAAACAAAACAAAAAACAAGTCCTCACACAGCTTGTTAGCCGAAAAATATGCAGGTCTCAGGAAAAGGCGATACAATTATTTTCACCATTAAAATAATTAAAAATAGCTGGGCAAGTTTGGTATCACGGTAATTGGACTGTGCCGGACAATAATGTTTCCATGTTAATTTTATCACACAATGAACAGCTGTATAAAAAAAAAAATTGCAATGATGGAATTGCAGATTTTTTTTCGCAATTGGAATTTTTCACCCCCATTTTCCAGTACGTTATATGGTAAAATGAATGACGCCATTCTAAACTATATCTCTATTGATGGGGATAATGTGCGGTTTATCGGTACCAATTTATAAAAGCCGTACATCTGAATGATGTAAAATGGCGTAATATGGTGGTGAAGGGTTAAATTGCGCCACACGATATTTTGCGTACCGGTGTGCATCTAGCAAGCTCAGCGCTGCTGCATGTTTATGAAGGAACCAGAATCATGGAAATAGCAATAGTTTAGTTCGCCACGATGGAAACTATTTTTTATGTTCCCATCATGGCTAAATATATCTATATGGAAATTCGACATTGGGACCTGTAGTTCTCAGACGTCCGTTATCCAGAAGTGATCCAGCCGAAAGGAGAAGAATTGATCTTTTATTTTATAGTTCCCATTCCTTATAATTGCACTTTTGACTTTGGCTAACAAGCTGCAACCAATACAAGTTTTTTTCCTCCAAATTTTACATTTTTTTTTTTTGTACAGACATAGGATATGCCACAACTTCCTGACCGGTATTTATCCCACCTTGTTAGTATGGTAGTTCGGTCATCTCAATTTTCTGTACACATCAAATAGCTTCTTCCTTGGCTTTTTCCATGTGTTAAAGTGATTAATAGCATTACTCGTAATGGCGAAAACAAAAAAGGGTCCAGAAATGGGGTATAAAAAATGGCCTCGTTTTTTGGCATGCCAATTTATATAGGACCCTCCTCACACCTATGGCATTTGAATGAAAAAGAGTATTTATGACTCCTGTACCTAACCTTAAAATGAATGGAGATGACAGACTAGACTCCCATAAGCTAATGCAGACTTGATCCCTTAAATAAATCCAGACCACACACAACTCCCCCCAAATCGGAATTCATCACAAAGACTTTAACACTTAATCTGAGAGCAGCATAATGTAGGGACAGAGGCTCTGATTCCAGCGATGTGTCACTTGCTGAGCTTCTTCCTGTAGGTTTGATAAAGTCACCGTTTTAGTAGTAGGAAATTTTCACTGGAGAACTAGTAAACTTACTGCCTATGCACAGTGTATACAGAAAGCTGCCAATCAGAGGTGTGGGTGGGGTTATACAGAGCTCAGCATTTAGAGAACTGCTAGATCTGCAGCAGAGAAAACAGGGATTTTATCAAAATGAAAGTAGGTAGCCCTTACATCATGCTGCTCTGAAGATGAGGTAGCAAAAACCTTGTGACAGATTCCCTTTAAATTTTTATGAGACATTTTGGAAAAGTTATTTTTTGGACTGAATCACGCTTTTCAGCCTTTTGATTTTGCAGTATCTTGTGTGAAAAAGATTCCACCAGAATCCATTTCAGGGAATTGACATGCATTTTTTTTCTCACCTTTTTCAAAAGGTTTTCAGGGAAAAATGATCAAAACAAGTCTTTAAAAGAACCGCAAAGTGGATTTACCATAACAATTAATAAAATAAAGTTTCCAAAAGTTTTTGAAGCAGCTTTTGAAGAGCAAATCCACTAAAAAAAAACTGTGTGTGACCATAGCCTAAGCGCATGTCCCTAGATCCTGATGGAATTTGCTCCAAACTACCACTGTCCAATCAAATCACTTCAAAAAAGGCTTCAAGGAAAAAAACTCTTCCTTCAAAACAGCCTTGTGAAAAGTAAAACTCACCATAAAAGGACTTTCCAGGGAAGTGGTTTCTGCATGAAAATGTCTTTGTTTCTGAACGCCTTGAAAAACAGGCCCTGGTTTATAAAACCGCTAAGTTTTAAAGAAAAGCGTAGTGGAGTAAGAGGAAGTGGCCTCATCAGAATGCCACTTTATGAATCAGGCTCATCTTGCACGTGGCGTGCACCTCCAATTTCTGGTGAAAGGTACCCTGCGTCTGGCGAAAGCTACGTCCCTATCCTGCCAATGTTGTGACCAATTCAATGGAGGTGGCTGGGACTGGCGTGAAAATGTCAAAAGTTGCAAAATGTTTGCACTACGATTTGTGATGTAAACCTTCTGGCGACATTTCAATGTGTTCCACACCAATTTCCTGGCGACATCACTTTGGTGAATCGGGTTCTATGTGTGAACATACACTTAAGACTCCTCAATGTCTCAAGGTCAGATTCAGTTTATGGTAGTAATATAAAGTGACTAAATGCAGCTAGCCAAAGGGGCTAATGGTAAGTTAGAGCAATAAGAGACCGGGAGACCTGCTCTGGACTGCTAACAAATTGAATATGCCAGGAAAGGGAGACGAAGAGTGCAAGTCGCTTCTGAAACTGTATGGACCTGGAAGTGCCTTCAGAAATGTGGAAGTTTAAGGGCTTGGCCTGGGAACAATGTGCTCTCAGTGGCCTTGACTGCGAGCGTTGCTTACCTCCACAACAAGCCACCAACATGGAAAGCACCATCCAATATGGAGGTACTGGTACTTGGGACGTTCAAAGCAGTATTAACCCTTCACAATTATGTAGTCTCCAGCAGTCTCCTTTTAGTCTCTTCACCTCTTGGAAAAGGCATGATGGAATAGTCATCTCTCAGTCTGTCCATATTTCAGGCCATGTCAAGCTCTCAGCTTCACTCAAGCGTCTCTTTCGAGGCTCCGTCAGTTTCCCATCAGAGTACTGTTTTTCGGAGTTTGCTAAAGAAATCCTGACGTCGGTGGAAAGCAACGTATTAATGTAAACTTAACCTTATCAGGATGACAGCTTTTTAATTGAAGAAAGTCCTGCAATCAGAAGATCACAGAGTAAGAACCACTCTTAGTTTATGCCTCTGCTTAAAAGATGGGGTACAAATCTTACAACTATAGTGCCCACATTGCCAACAGCCACGTGGCCTTATAATTTCAGTTATAACACCTACTGCCATATAATACGGAGGGCCATTGCATCAAATGGTTGCAAATTTTGCCGCACAACGTTTTGTGTCGCAAAAATGCAACTGATAATGTTGGCTAGTTTTGAAATGTGTCTAGAAAAGTCAACTTGGCGATCTAGCCAAATACACACGTGGTCAAAATTGTTGGTACCCCTCATTTAATGACAGAAAAACCCACAATGGTGACAGAAATAACTTGAATCTGACAAAAGTAATAAAAGGCTTCTTTTACACTTACCGGGTTTTTTGCATCTTTTTTAAGATAAGATAAGATAATCCTTTAAGGCTGCATGCACACGCTGCGGATTCCGCTGCGTTTCCGCAGCGGTTTTGGCCGCTGCGGACCCACAGCAGTTTTAGCTGCGGTGTACAGTACCATTCAAATGAATGGGAAAAAAAAACCGCTGTGCCGACGCTGCGGAAAAAACCGCGCGGATTTGCTGCGGTTTTGAATCCGCAGAAAGAATTGCATGTCAATTCTTTCTGCGGAAACTGCTGCGGGTTCCTATCTCCACCATTGTGGAGATAGTGAATCCGCAGGACCAAACCGCAGGCAAAACCGCAGATAATCCGCAGGTCTTTGGACCTGCGGATTATCTGCGGTATTTGCAAAATCCGTGCGGATTAATCCGCAGCGGATTCCGCAGCGTGTGCACGTACCTTATTTGTCCCACCATGGGGAAATTCAGAGCATTACAGCAGCAAGGCAGGAACAAGTACAGATACTGATGCATAAAGGCATTACATTGACAGTAGGTGTAGGGAAGGTGACCTGACGGACGGACGGGCTAGTCAGAGTGAAGATGGAAAGGTTTGCACAGTGTAGGTAGGTGTCAGTTATTACAGTGGGAAACAGCTAGGAAAGTGTAGTGGACGTGCAATACCGGGGTTGACCATTAGATGGCAGGGAGGAGTGTGAGCAAAGGACTTGACAACAGCTTAGGGCTTTAGAAACCGTTGGTCATGGGGGTGGGGTTACAGTGACAGGGGACCGGGAGAGCTATAAATACTGAGGGAGGGTTCCAGAAGGTGCCAGTCCCCAGGGGGAGCTCCAGTGACAGGAGGACTGCGACGGTCTGTGCGCTGTGAGGAGAATCTAAACCAGGGGGACTGAGGAGAGAGAACATCAGGGGGGTGGTCCTGACAGGAAGGACCGCAGAAGGGACGAGGCATTGGGTGTGAGACACCATATTTGACACGACAACTGATCAGTGGAAGCGCTGTTGGTTTAAGGGCCTAAGGCGGCCACAGTGACGGACCTGTCAGGAGCGTCGATGAGTGAAGAGGGGACGGTGTGTGCATACACGTCCCTCAGTGTAACGTACGGTGTGTAAGAAGCGGCACTGGAAACGGAGGGCCGTGAGGAAAAGGAAGTGCGGTGTGCTTCTGAGGCTGTCAGGCGGACGGCAAGTGAGAAATAAACCTGGACTTGTTGCACCCAGAATCTGCCTCCATCGTGTCTCTGTTTTTATCTTTGCGTGGTAAGAAGAGGGACCACCCCCCAGCTCGGCCCACCGACCCTACATAGGTAGGTACAGATCTGAAAAAAAAAGATATAACCGGACTATCACAACTTTGGATCTATCAGTTCACTGTTTTGCGGGACATGTCGCCGCAATTTTCACAGTCTGACGCAATAACGGACCTGAATAAACTTGCAGATCTCCGTTTTTCTGGTTTCCAATACTATGGAAAAAGTATTGGAAAAAAAAGGCGTTACGCAAAAACAGAAGTCACGGTGCACTGCAAAACCAAACTTCCGTTGTTTTTGCGGCCCTATTGATTTTCATGGGTGCCATATCCGTAAGCCGTGAAAAAGATCAAACAGGCTCAGTCTTTTTTCACGGGTGTAACATTTGTTAACATTTGTTGGGAATCTCTCTCAGGCAAAACTAACAGGTCAAGAAAATTCTTATCCTCTCTTGCTGACAACTTTATCTCCCAAAAGGTAAGGGAGAAAACAAGGGGAACTGCTACCTTGGATCTAATCCTGAAAAACAGGGAGGAAATGGTTGAGGAGGTAAAAGTGGCTGGGACCCTAGGAGGTAGCGAACATGCTATTTTAGAATTTTGGATAACTAGAGGAGGAAGACCTGTGAAGACTCAGACGTCAAGGTTAGATTTCAGAAAGGCAGATTTTAAGGGATTCAGAAAGAGAATTGGAGGGATCCAATGGCTGGATATCCTTAAAGACAAAAATGTCCAGGAAGGATGGGAAATCTTGAAAAATGAAATTCTCAAAGCACAGTTGTTAACAATTCCGAAAAGAGGGAAGAATAGGAAGCATTTAAGGAAACCAGGATGGATGAACACAGAACTTAAGCACATGCTAAAAAGGAAGAAAGAAATGTTTATAAAATGGAAAGAGGGAGGCATATCTAAAGAAGAATATAATGCTGTCTGCAGAACCTGCAGGGCACAAATCAGATTAACTAAAGCTGAAAATGAATTGAGGTTTGCAAGAGATGTCAAAAGTAATAATAAAGGATTTTGGGGATATGTCAAAAGTAAAAGAAAAGTCAAAGATGCTATAGGATTTTTACAGGATGAAAATGATGAAATGGTAAGACAGGATGTTGAGAAGGCTGAACTTTTAAATTCCTAGTTTGCATCTGTTTTCTCTCAGAAAGGAAATGTAACATCAACTGTTCTTCACTGTCCTATTAAGGGAATAGAAGAATCCAGGATATCTATAAACAGAAAGATAGTGAGGAAACACTTAGCTAACCTAAATGAATTCAAGTCTCCAGGTCCAGATGAATTACACCCCAGAGTACTGAAGGAGATAGCAGAAGAAATTTTTGAACCCCTCTCCATAATCTTTGAAAATTCTTGGAGAACAGGAGAAGTGCCAGAAGACTGGAGAAGAGCAAATGTTGTTCCTATCTTCAAAAAAGGGAAGAAGGTGGACCCAGGCAACTATAGGCCGGTGAGTCTGACTTCTATACCAGGAAAGATCTTTGAACAAATTATTAAACATCATGTATGTCAATACCTGGATAAGAATGAAGTGATTAAACAGAGTCAGCATGGGTTTGTAACTAATAAGTCATGTCAGACTAACTTAATTTCTTTCTATGACGGTATCACTGATTGGGTGGATCAAGGAAATGCTGTAGATATAGTATATCTTGACTTCAGCAAAGCATTTGACAAAGTCTCTCATACAATCCTTATTGAAAAAATGACTAAGTGTGGAATGGACAAGGCAACTGTTAGGTGGATTCATAACTGGCTTAGTGATCGGACCCAAAGAGTGGTCGTAAATGGCTGCACATCCAGTTGGAAGAATGTCTCAAGTGGGGTACCACAGGGCTCTGTCCTGGGCCCTGTATTGTTCAACATCTTTATCAACGATTTAGATGAAGGAATTGAGGGTAAACTGATTAAATTTGCTGATGACACAAAGCTAGGAGGGATAGCTAATACTAGAGAAGAGAGAGAGAGGATTCAAAAAGATTTAAATAAACTGGAGAAGTGGGCAGCAACTAACAGAATGGTTTTTAACAGGGAGAAATGCAAAGTTCTACATCTGGGCAATAAAAATGAAAAAAGCATATATAGAATGGGAGGAATAGGGCTAAGTGACAGCACATGTGAAAAAGACTTGGGTATACTAATAGATCACAGAATGAATATGAGTCAACAGTGTGATGCAGCAGCAAAAAAGGCAAATGCAATTCTAGGATGTATTAACAGAAGCATACAGTCTAGATCACGTGAAGTCATTATTTCCCTCTACTCCTCTTTGGTCAGACCTCATCTGGAATATTGTGTCCAGTTTTGGGCACCACATTTTAAAAAAGACATCAACAAACTGGAGCAAGTTCAGAAAAGAGCGACCAGAATGGTGACCGGTCTGCAAACCCTGTATTATGAGGAAAGGTTGCAGGATTTGGGAATGTTTACTTTGCAAAAGAGAAGACTGCGAGGAGACTTAATAGCTGTCTACAAATATCTAAAGGGCTGTCACATTGTAGAAGGATCAACTTTATTCTCATTTGCACAAGGAAAGACTAGAAGCAATGGGATGAAACTGAATGGGAGGAGACACAGATTAGATATTAGAAAAAACTTTTTGACAGTTAGAGTGATCAATGAGTGGAACAGGCTGCCACGAGAAGTGGTGAGTTCTCCTTCAATGGAAGTCTTCAAACAGAGGCTGGACAGACATCTGACTGGGATGCTTTAGCGAATCCTGCTTTGAGCAGGGGGTTGGACCAGATGGCCCAGGAGGTCCCTTCCAACTCTACGATTCTATGATTCTATGGCCCTCACGGCCATACGGCGCTCCGTGGAATTATTGCGACCCGTTTTTGCGGTCCCATAGAAATCTATTGGGGACACAAAAACACGGTAAGGCCGGGGTCACACTAACCGGCGCAAAATACGGTCCGTAGTTTACAGGCGTAATACGGGCGTAGTACGCTGACAATCGCAGCATGCTGCGATTGGCACGGACCGTAGAATACGCCCGAGAAATATACGGCTGTTGGGAGCAAACCCATAGAGAATCATTGGTCCGTGTGTAATGCGTGCTTTTAACGCCTCTCACTCGTCCGTATTCCTCGCCAGTGTGACCCCGGCCTAAGTGTAAAAGTGTAGGGACTCGTAATCGTGTGCTGGCCATCCCGCCTAATCGAAAAGTAGGGATATGACTAATAGGCTGTGAGCCAGACACTATGCAGTAATCTTGTGTGATCAACGCCCTATGTGGGCCTTTATTGTGCAATTGTATACTGGGCAGTCACCCCCTCCAGGAATGGGTAGGTGGAGAGTGGCTGTTGATCTGGTACTTTGCATCTGTGTTGCTAACATCTATCTTTATGGGCTAGCTACACCCTGTAGTTCATTTGTTCCAAGATCGGCTTCAGTTTTGTCTGTTGTTTAAATTAAGTGCAAAAGAACCCTAAATCAAAATCTATGAAAATGAACAAATGAAAGTCAGAGATTGCTTTTCAACCATGCTTCCACAGAATTTTTCAAAAAATAAAACTCATGAAATAAGCCTGGACAGAAATGATGGCACCCTAAACTTAATATTTTGTTGCACAACCTTTTGAGGCAATCACTGCAATCAAAAGATTGCTGTAACTGTCAGTGAGACCTCTGCACCTCTCGGCAGGTATTTTGGCCCACCCCTGAAGAGTAAACTGCTCCAGTTGTCTCATGTTTGAAGGTTGCCTTTTCCAGACGGCATGTTTCAGCTTTTTCCAAAGATGCTCAATAGGATTTAAGTCAGGGCTCATAGAAGGCCACTTCAGAGTACTCCAATGTTTTCCGCTTAACCATTCTTGGATGTTTTTAGCTGTGTGTTTTGGGTCATTACCCTGTTGCAAGACCCATGACCTGTGACTGAGACCAAGCTTCCTGACACTGGGCAGCACATTTCTGTCTAGAATCCCTTGATAGTCTTGAGATTCTAGACACCTTGTGCCAGATGCAGCAAAGCAGCCCCGGAACATAACAGCATCTCCTCCATGTTTCACAGTAGGGGCAGTGTTCTTTTCTTGATATGCTTCATTTTTCTGTCAGTGAACATAGAGCTCATGTGCCTTGCCAAAAAGTTTCATTTTTGTCTCATCTGTCCATAGGACATTCTCCCAGAAGCTTTGTGGCTTGTCAACGTGTAGTTTGGCAAATTGCAGTCTGGCTTTTTTATGATTTTTTTTTTTTAACAATGGTAATTTATATCCTGGCCACTGCATTCACACACATCCACCGCCCTGGCATTAACTCTCCACACTCCATCCATATCGGCCCCTCACTCCTTTCCTCTCCTATGTATAGCACTCACACTCTTTTCACATTGATAAATTGCACAGATCCATTCAGTCTCACCATTCAACATAAGAGATGCTCCCACAAATCACTCAACCATCTGCTCACTCTTTCTGTCCTCCTTCTCCTAGTCACAGGAGACATTGCTCCCAACCCTGGTCCCCCATGTTATAGAAAGTCAAACCCCCTAACTGCTACACTCAGAAACCACTCTAATCTTATTAATATTCCCTGCATGCCTTCTGTCTCTCTTAATTGTGCCCTTTGGAATTCTCACTCAGTGTGTAATAAACTCTCCTTCATTCATGACTTTTTTCTTTCTAATTCTCTTAACCTCCTGGCTCTTACTGAAACCTGGATTCAGCAGTCAGACGCTACCGCTGCTGCTGCTCTTTCATATGGGGGATTACACTTCTCTCATACCCCAAGATCAGACAAAAGAGTAGGTGGAGGCGTTGGTCTGCTTCTATCACCAAAATGTACCTTTCAGGTTATCTCTCAAGTATCCTCACTAGTCTTCCCTTCTTTTGAGGTCCATGCTGTCAGACTCTACACCCCCTTCTCCATGCGAGTGGCGGTAGTGTATCGTCCCCCCTGGCCCCTCCCATCAGTTCCTGGATCATTTTGCCACTTGGCTTCCACATTTTCTCTCCTGTGACATCCCTACCCTCATCATGGGCGATTTCAACATCCCCATTGCTCTTCCCCTCTCCCCATCTGCTACTCACCTTTTATCTCTAACCTCCTCGTTTGTCCTTTCACAGCTTACTAGTTCTCCAACGCATGAAGACGGAAACTCCCTCGACTTGATCTTCTCTCGGCTTTGTGAAGTGGATGATTTCACAAACTCCCCTCTCCTGCTCTCTGATCACAACCTTCTTTCATTCTCTATCAAGAACTGCCAGGCCGCTCAGGTCACTCCCACTGTCCATACTTATAGAAACATACAGGCCATTAAAACCCAGAAACTTACGATGAACTTGCAGTCTTCATTGGCCCCTATCTCCTCCCTCTCATGTCCTGATTCTGCACTGAAGCATTACAATGAAACACTTCAAACTGCCCTAAATGATTTTGCACCTCCTATACATAGAACAACACGACAAAGACAGCGATAACCCTGGCACACCCTGCAAACACGTTTCCTGCAGCGGTGCTCCAGGTGTGCTGAATGTCTATGGAGAAAATCCAAACTTTACGAAGATTTCATCCATTATAAGTTCATGCTTAGAACATACAACACTGCCCTTCACCTCTCCAAACAAACCTATTTCAACACCCTCATCACCTCACTGTCCAATAACCCGAAACGTCTCTTTGACACTTTTCATTCCCTGCTCAACCCAAGAGTGCAGGCCCCAACCAGAGCTTCGAGCTGACGATCTGGCCAATTACTTCAAAGAAAAAATTGATCATATCCGACAGGAAATTATCTCCCAATCACCTCATACCATGCACTGTCCTCCCTCCTCCACTGCATCTAGCTCACTCTCTGAGTTTGAACCAGTCACAGAAGAAGTAAGCAGGCTCCTTGCATCTTCTCGCCCAACCACTTGCACCAGTGACTCATTTCCGTCACATCTGCTCCAGTCCCTTTCCCCTACTGTCATCCCTCACCTAACTAAAATATTTAACCTCTCTCTCTTTTCTGGTATCTTTCCCTCCTTATTTATGCATGTCATCATACATCCACTACTTAAAAAACCATCCCTCGACCAAAACTGTGCCGTTAACTATAGACCTGTCTCTAATCTTACCTTCATCTCTAAACTCCTGGAATGCCTGGTCCACTCCCATCTGATCCGCTATCTCTCTGATAGCTCTCTTCTCGACCCTCTCCAATCCGGTTTCCGCTCTCTACACGCTACTGAAACTGCCCTCACTAAAGTCTCTAATGATCTACTAACAGCTAAATCTAACGGTCACTACTCCATGCTAATTCTCTTGGATCTCTCTGCAGCATTCGACACGGTGGATCATCAGCTCCTCCTCACTATGCTCCACTCCATCGGCATCAAGGACACCGTTCTCTCCTGGTTTTCCTCCTATCTCTCTGACCGCTCCTTTACTGTATCTTTTGCTGGCTCCTCCTCCTCTCATCTTCCCTCTTACTGTTGGGGTTCCTCAAGGATCGGTTCTAGGCCCCCTCCTCTTCTCCTTGTACACTGCCCCTATTGGTCAAACAATCAGTAGATTTGGTTTCCAGTACCATCTCTATGCTGATGACACCCAATTATATGCTTCTTCTCCTGACATCACGCCAGCCTTTCTAGAAAACACCGGCGATTGTCTAAACGCTGTGTCTAACATCATGTCCTCACTATATCTGAAACTGAACCTGTCAAAGACTGAACTCCTTGTGTTTCCTCCCTCTACTAATGCACCTATACCCGACACTGCCATTTCCGTGTGTGGTTCCACTATTACTCCCCAGCAACATACCCGCTGTCTTGGGGTCATTCTTGACTCTGAGCTTTCATTCACCCCCCACATCGAATCACTGGCTCGCTCTTGTTATCTGCATCTCAAAAACATTTCTAGAATTCGACCTTTTCTTACCTTTGACTCTGCAAAAACTCTTACTGTTTCTCTTATTCATTCTCGTCTGGACTATTGGAACTCTTTTCTAATCGGTCTCCCTCTTACCAAACTTTCCCCCCTCCAATCTGTCTTGAATTCTGCAGCCAAAATCATATTCCTCGCCAATCGTTACACCAATGCCTCTACCTTGTGCCAGTCCTTACACTGGCTATCCATCCACTCCAGAATCCAGTACAAACGTATTGCCCTCACCCACAAAGCACTCCATGGCTCAGCACCACCCTACATCTTCTCCCTTGTTTCAGTCTACCACCCTACCCGTGCCCTCCATTCTGCTGATGACCTGAGGTTAGCATCCTCAATAATCAGAACCTCCCACTCCCGTCTCCAAGACTATACACGTGCTGCGCCAATTCTTTGGAATGCACTTCCCAGGTCAATACGAGTACTCCCCAATCCCTACAATTTTAAGTGTGCCCTGAAAACTCATTTATTCAGACTGGCCTATCGCCTCAACACATTAACCTAATCTATCCCTAGGTGGCACAGCCAAATGTTTTACCATAACCAGGGTCCCCGTATCATGTTCCCACATGCTTAATGCATCTATTAGCCCTCTGCGACCGTACTGTTACACACTTAACATTATGGCTGGTGCTTCGCTTCCTCTGGTCCTTGTTGAGTGTGATACACACCATGTCACCAAACAGCAGAGTGATTATCTGTAGTCTCTATACAGGCCACTCACTGATTCCAAAATTGTAGACACCTGTGATGCTAATTAGTGGACACACCACAATTTAACATGTCCCTTTTGTCACATGATTTTCAGGGGTACCATCATTTCTGTCCAGGCCTATTTCATGAGTTTTATTTTTTAAAAATTCTGTGGAAACATGGCTGAAAAAGCAATGTCTGACTTTCATTTGTTCATTTTCATAGATTTTTGATTTATTATTACTTTTGTCAGATTCAAGTTATTTCTGTCACCATTGTGGGTTTTTATGTCACTAAACGAGGGCTACCAACAATTTTCACCACGTGAGTATTATCTAGCCAGGTTTATTAATTGCATCTAGAGATAGAGCAAATTGATTCTTCAGATCCAGTCCAGCGGCCATGACAGTAGTCTGTGGCCGTCACACAGGAACCGCCTCTTATGTGTCGGCATCCATGTCTCCTCTTTTGATTAGGCTAACTTACACACAGTTGGCTAATGAAAAGAAATGCCACAGATGTCAGGAGGTGGTTCTCGGCGCTGATGTCCGACTGCCAGAGAATACTGACCAGACCCTTTGACTGGATCTGGAGAATCAATTCACATAAATTCCAATTGCAACTTACAAAACTGGAATAATTCTCTTCTCACTCCACTTATGGAGATGATGTAAAAAATGCAAAACCCACTTTACACAGATGTTTTATTTGAGGAAAGTGACAGGGTCATTGATGATAAACTAAGTTGGCTGGAGCACTGGAGGGATTATGGCAGTCTTCCTGGTGGGCTAGAGCAGAGAAGGAGTAATGGTAACCTTCTTGGTGGTCTAAGGCATTGAAGGGATAATGTTAACCTTTTAACCTGATGGGCTAAGGCAATAAAAGGATAATAGTAATATCCCTGATCAGCTGGGGCAATGAAGGGGTAATGGTAACATCCCTGATGGTCTGGGGCAATGAAGGGGTAATGGTAACATCCCTGATGGTCTGGGGCAGTGAAGGGATAAAGGTAACATCCTTGTGATGGGCTGAGGCAGCGAATGGGTAATGATAACATCCCTGATGGGCTGAGGTAATGATGGGATATTGATAACATCTGTGATTCACTGGGGCAATAAAGGAATAATGATAACACACCTGATGTACTGGGGCAGTAAAGGGATAATGGTAGCATCCCTGTGATGGGCTGAGACAGTGAAAGGATAATGATAACATCCCTGATGCGCTGGAGCAATAAAGGGATATTGGTGGCATCCATGATGTACTGGGGCAATGAAGGGATAATGCTAACACCTCTGATTGTTCTGAAGCAGTGAATAGATAATGATAACATCCCTCTTGGGCCTGTACAGTGAAGGGATAATTATAACATCCCTGATGGGCTAAGGCAGTGAATGGATAATGGTGACACCCCTGATGTACTGGGGCAATAAAGGAATAATGGCAACAAACCTAATGGGATAGGACAGTTAAGGGGTAATGGTAACATTCCTGATGGATTAGGGCAGTGAATGGATAATAGTTTCACTTTTGGTGGACTACAGTAGTAAAGGGATATTAGTAACTTTCCTGGTGGACAACAGCAGTGAAGGGATAATGGTAACATTCCTGGTGGACTACTAGGGCACAGAAGGGATATTGGTAACATTCCTGGTGGACTAGGGCAGAGAAGGGATATTGGTAACATTTCTGGTGGACTATGGCAGTGAAAGGATAATGTTAACATTCCTGGTGGACTAGGGCGGTGAAGGGATAATGGTAAATTCCTGGTGGACTACTAGGGCACAGAAGGGATAATGGTAACATTCCTGGTGGACTACTAGGGCACAGAAGGGATATTGGTAACATTCCTGGTGGACTAGGGCAGAGAAGGGATATTGGTAACATTTCTGGTGGACTAGGGCGGTGAAGGGATAATGATAAGATTCCTGGTGGACTAGGGCAGTGGAGGGATAATGGTAAGATTCCTGGTGGAGTAGGGCAGTGAAGGGATAATGGTAACATTCCTGGTGGACTAGGGTAGTGAAGTGCTTAATTTTTTGTGATTTGAGTACCTGGGCTGAAAACATCAGGATCCACTATAATGTCTCCACCATCTGTGGAGGTAGACTGCTCAGTATACGTCATCATCCGATCTCAGAGCAGCTCAGTCAATGAAAGCGTCTGTGTGATAGGCTGACCAAGATGATGTATAGATTCTGTATAATCAGTGAGAAAGCTGTGTAGAGTATGATAAATGCGGTCCGGCAAGAAAAGCAGGATACAACAGATTAGTGAATCACTTACAGGTGAATCTAATTCACATAGAATTTCACAAAGAATTCAGATTTTCCAGAATTTGATTTTTGTACAGTAAAACCTTTTACCAGCCAGCGGCCATTTTGCATGATTTAGGCGGGCCTGGAAGAGGTTAATCAAATAAAAAAAATTGACCCTGTCTTCTTCACTCAGTCACGAGGCCGTCTTGGTCATTTTCCAGCATTTTTGGCGTCTCCTGCATTGGTTTAACACAAAATTATAACTTTGCAGCCAAATCAACATAGATGACGCTGAAGATGACCCAGTGAAGACCTCATCAGTGACCAAACAAGATGACCGGACCAAGGCGGTGCCCCATAGTGACCAGAGATGTAGTGCCCGGTTGTGTTCCATAAACTCAAACGCACTGTTCAAGCCAAATTGCCTGATACATTTATCGGATGCATTCTACCACTCTCATTTACTATTACATTTTAGTGTTAAAAACATATTCACGAATTTTTGGACTCGATCAAATTCTGATTTTCCACCAAGTTCTCCACAAGTCAAAAGTTTAAGACACCCGTAACCTCCGCAATGGAATCCATCTGTCGTTTTAACATTGGCTTTGGTCACGATAGGATGACCTAATGTTGGCTTAAAGAAGTTTATCACTTGCTTCTCCCATTTCCAAATCAGAAGATTTATTTTAGTACAGGGTGAAGAAAACATGCCAAGGACCTTGCCTCATAGCTCATAAGAGGGCTTGACAAATTGAAGCCACTTAACGTTATCTCGATAGAGTCCCATAGTGGCCCAGGAACTTCAGCCTTCATACTAACGGTCTAGTGTAAGAAAGTTCTGAGATATCATAATTCATGGTTTATGTTGGGTCTTTTATCATTCCTACTCAACAATATAATTTGTTTTTGTAAGTGATATAATTTGCTTTTTTGGCTCATTCGTTCTCCCGGAAAGTCTCTACCTGGATCTGGAGGGCCTCTCTATAAAGAGGACAAATCATGTTATCAGAATTGCTACACAAGCTTTTAGAATAACATGACCCCACCACCCCCACTCTTCTTCATTCTTTGGCAAATGAACATCTTTTTTTTATATTGTTCATTTTTTTTTTATTTTGAAATGTTAGTGATTTTTGCAAAAGGTAATGAAGCACGAAAGGCAAATCGAAGATCAGGAGAACTTTGAACATTCATCCACATAGAGGTATCTACTAGAGTTGAGCGAAACGGGTCGAAAAATTTCAAAAGTCGCCGACTTTTGGTAAAGTCGGGTTTCATGAAACGAAACCCGACCCTAGGGTGAGGTCGGCCACGAGCTCGGCGACTTTAGCGCCAAAGTCGCATTTCAAAAGTTTGTTTTCCGCCCTTTTTCAGACAATCAGGATCCACGGACACTGTGGGCAACGTGATGACATAGGCAGGAGTCACCACCATCTTTGAGAAGGGCTTGCAAGTGATTGGCTTGCTTTGGGGGGCATCACAGTGGGTATAAAAGGGCGTGCACGCCGACCGCCATGTTACTCATGCTGATCTCAGAATAGGGAGAGCTGCTGCTGCTGCTGATTCTGTAGGGAGAGCGTTAGGCAGGGAAGAAGACACCAAAAACTGCTTCTGCTGCTAGCAATTTTGCCTGTACAACACACCAGTCACTGTGTGTGCAGTGCAAGTGGAGGCTATATTTTGCTGGATCAGCTGTGTTGGTTGTTAGGCTGCCTTATAAGGCTTCCTGATAGCTGCATTGCTGTTTTCCCACTGCTCTGCAAACTGCTTTTTTAAAAGCAATCCAAATTTTTTTTTTGTCCTGGTGAGGTATTGAGTGTGCATTTTTTCACACCATACAGCGGTGTACGCTCCTCACACAGTACCGTGTAACGGCTGTTATCACGGCCACAGTGAAGCTATCTGTGTGTCACTCTGTAAGAATAAGTCGAGGACATGTTCCGTTCTTACAGACCTCCACCTTCTAGTTTTGTCTGCTTTTCAAATAGTAAAGTATATTTGCTGTTTGATCACATTCAAAACTATAAAGAGACAGCATGTGTCAGTCCGTATACTAAAAAAACACGGAGCTTGTCAATTTTACGGACACCGGACAGCGGTGTACGTGCACACTCCTCTCTCAGTACCGTGTAACGGCTGTTATCACGGCCACAGTGAAGCTATCTGTGTGTCACTCTGTAAGGATAAGTCGAGGACATGTTCCGTTCTTACAGACCTACACTCTAGGGAGATTCCTATTCTGCCCAATTCTATATACACCTTGTAGTTTGTCATACACTAGCCAATTTCTGCCTATGACATAGCGGTGTGATATTCACTGGGCCTCACACAATCCAACAGTGTCCAAAAGTGTGTTCAGAAATTCTACATCTCCTCTGTCCTATAGTGACATTTTTCACACCTATGACATTGAGCCTGTGACATAGCGGTGTGACATTAACTGGGCCTCACACAACAGTGTCCACAAGTGTGTTCAGAAATTCTACATCTCCCCTGTCCTACAGTGACATTTTTCACACCGGCGACATTGAGCCTGTGACATAGAGGTGTGATATTAACTGGGCCTCACACAATCCAACAGTGTCCACAAGTGTGTTCAGAAATTCTACATCTCCCCTGTCCTATAGTGACATTTTTCACACCTACGACATTGAGCCTGTGACATAGCGGTGTGATATTAACTGGGCCTCACACAACAGTGTCCACAAGTGTGTTCAGAAATTCTACATCTCCCCTGTCCTATAGTGACATTTTTCACACCTACTGTTGTGAGTTCATTTTTCCCTTCACCATTGAGGTCTGATGAACTCCCTCCTCTGGTGAAGGAAGGTAGTGAGGCTGATTACCAAACACCTGGGCAGCTAGATGATGACTGGGTGGCTGGAATTGAGGACTGGATATAAGGCAGCCGACAACCTTCTGCCTTGCTGGTGATCCTGCTGGATTCTTGGAGACCAGTCTGATTCCTGCGTCTCAAAGCTAAGTTTTTCTGCTCTGCTTTGTACTCTTTAGTTTTGTTTTTGTTTTGCCTTGTTTTTCGGGAGTTCTGCCATCCCCGGCCGGGGGTGAGCTGAATTCCATTTTTGTCTCTGATCTGTTGATCTTTTGCTCTGTCTTCAGAATATACCTGACTGCTGATATAGTCTTTTGAAGCCTAGCGACTTCAGGGCCTGTTTTTCCTATCAGTCGGTTGGCACATTTTGGATAGGGTTTTTGCGGATGGCAGACAGCAGCTTTCCTATCCTGTCCTATTTTAGTTAGCTTGGGCCCCATCATTTGCTCAACCTATCTTTCTATCTGTGTTAGTGTTTTCATCTTGCTTCACCATCATTATATGTTGGGGGCTGCCTATTGCTTTGGGGTCTGGTCTGGGGCAGTTTAGTTTTTCCCCTTTCTGTCTTTAGGCTATGTAGTTCTCCGGCTGTGATCGAGGGGTCTAGGGCACCGTAGGAACCCTACACGGCTACTGCTAGTTGTTGTGGATAGGTTCAGGGGTCTGCAATCCGATAGCTGCCAACCTCTCTGGTTTTTCTGGACTTAGCTAGTATTTTGTTTTTTCCTCCTTCGGTGACTCATCATAACACCTGCGACATTGAGCCTGTGACATAGCGGTGTGATATTAACTGGGCCTCACACAATTCAACAGTGTCCACAAGTGTGTTCAGAAATTCTAAATCTTCCCTGTCCTATACTGACATTTTTCACACCTGCGACATTGAGCCTGTGACATAGCGGTGTGATATTAACTGGGCCTCACACATTCCAACAGTGTCCACAAGTGTGTTCAGAAATTCGACGTCTCCCCTGTCCTATATACACCTTGCACCTTGTTTTGCATTACTATATAGTTTGTGGGATTTTGTGTACATTTTTACAAAAAATGAGGAACGCTGGTGGAAGAGGCCGTGGAATTGGGCGGGGGTTGCCAGCTGGTAATGATGGTGTTGGTGGTGGATCTGATGGTAGTGACAAAAGCAAAATAGGACTGAATGCAGGAGGTGTTGAGCCTGCGTCATCGTCTGGCTCCACAAGGCCTCGAAGGCTTAGTTTTCTAGGATTTGGCAAACCGCTTTTAAAGCCAGAGCATCAGGAAAAAGTTTTGGCTTACATTGCTGACTCAGCCTCCAGCTATGTCGCCTCTTCTGAAGTTGTAAAAAATAAAAGCACTGAGTCGTCATTGGAGGGTCATGTTCATGAACCACACCTTTCCTTGTGTCCTTCACCCCAACCAAGATTGAAGGATGACGCAGGCCATACAACTGATTACTCCATGGAGCTGTTTTCACATACCATGCCTGGGTTATCAAGTGAAATGGTGAATTACCCAGGCCAAGATTAATCTGACATGGAGTGCACTGATGCACAGCCACTGATAGATGATTCTGCAGGTACATTCAGTCAGAGCACTACATTGTCCTTGCATTGTAATGAGCCAGATTCTGACCCTGATGAGACTCAGGTGCCCCTTCCCGCATACTATACCACCATACACGGTGACAAAGAGGAAGGTGCACATGACATTGAAGAGGAGGTGATGGATGACCCAGTTGTTGACCCAGATTGGCATCCATTGGGGGAAGAGGGTGCTGCTTCCAATAGCTCAGATGAGGAGGAGGAGCATCCACAGCAGACATCGACATCACAACAGCTGTTATCTGGCAGGCCCGGAGCACTCCAAAGACAGGTTCCAAAAATCAAAAGAGTTGCTGGACAGCTTGTCCAGACGGTCAAAATAGCACAGCGTGCTAGGCCGCAAAATGTCTTCCAAAGTAGGAAGAGTGCAGTGTGGCACTTTTTTGAACAAAATCCTCATGATCAGGCCAAGGTTATCTGTAAGAAGTGTGCAAAGACCTTTAGCCGAGGGAAAAATCTGAAAAATTTGAATACCAGTTGCATGCTTAGACATTTAAATAGCATGCACTTGCAAGCGTGGACACAACACCAAACCTCAAGTACCACATGTGCAACTGATCACAAAGAAGGTAGTCAGCAATGCTACATTGTTTCCCCCACTGTAAGCCCACCGGTTAGCACAGCAGCAAATGTTGAGGTGTCGTTGCAAGGCCAAAGCAGTCAGGGAATCCCACTGTTATATCAACAAAAGACTGAATCTAGGCCATCAGAAAGAACACCAACTCCATCACCATCATCAACCCTCTCTCAGTCCGCCCTGTCCACCGCTAGTTCCACCATATGCAGCTCTCAAGTCCAACTCACCCTCCCAGAGACTATGAGTAGGTCAAAAAAGTACTCAGTCTCTCATCCGCGTACACTGGGTTTGAACGCCCACATTGCCAAACTAATCTCGTTAGAGATGATGCCCTATCGGTTGGTGGAAAGCGCAGCTTTCCGCGAACCCATGGCCTTTGCAGTACCACGCTATGACCTACCCAGTCGCCACTTCTTCTCTCGCAAAGCCATCCCAGCCCTCCAGCATCATGTGAAAGACCGCATTGTCCATGCACTCAAGCAGTCAGTGAGTGGAAAGGTGCACCTCACAACAGATGCATGGTCCAGTCGGCATGGCCAGGGCCGTTACGTGTCCATCACTGCGCACTGGGTTAATGTGGTAGATGCAGGGTCCACAGGGGACAGCGGTGGTGGGACAGTGCTGCCTAGCCCATGGTATAGGAAACAGTTGGCTGTAGGCGTTCGACCCTCCTCCTCCTCCTCCAGAAGCGAAAGCTTGTCCACAGAGCGCAGTCGTACGAGCACTCCATCTGCAGCTGCCACTGTTGCACACGAGGTGTCCCCCTATTGAGCAGCTTGTGGAAAGCGTCAGCAGGCTGTGTTGCAGATGATGTGTTTGGGCGACAGACACACCGCGGAGGTGCTGGCCGAGTACTTTCAGCGACAAACTGAGTCATGGCTGGGCAGTATACATCTTGAGGCAGGCAAGGTAGTTAGTGATAACGGCCGTAATTTTGTGGCAGCCATAGCCCTTTCAAAACTCAGCCACATACCTTGCTTGGCTCACACCTTGAACCTGGTGGTGCAGTGCTTCCTCAATAATTATCCGGAGTTAACAGCCCTGCTCCATAAGGTGCGAAGACTGTGCGCGCACATCCGCCGGTCGCCTGTACACTCCATTCGTATGCAGAAGCTGCAGCGATTGCTCCACCTTCCCAACCACCGCCTCATTATCGACATTGCAACAAGGTGGAACTCCACCCTGCACATGGTTGAGCGGCTCTGCGAACAGAGGCAGGCCATAATGCATTTGTGGGAGGATACATGGCCAGGCACTTTGAGAGCAGACATGGAGTTGACAGGTGTGCAGTGGTCGAAGCTGAAAGACCTCTGTAAAGTCCTTCAGTGTTTTGAGGAATGCACACGGCTGGTAAGCGCAGACGACGCCATCCTAAGCATGAGCATCCCACTTATGCGTCTGCTCATGCAAACTTTGACGCACCTTAAGGAGCAGGCGTCTGCGGCCAATGTTGATGAGGAGGAAGAGGAGGAGGGAATCCTTGATGACATTCAGCCATTGTCTGCTCAGGGACCTATCCTGGACGAGGTGGAGGAAGAAGAGGAGGAGGAGGATGATGATGGGGATGATTACTTAGGGGAGGAGGATACATCTCGTAGGGCAAGTGAAAATGTTGGCCTGGCAAGGTCAGGTACAGGGTTTGTGCATGACTGGAGGGATGTGGATTTGCCAGAAAGTGCTCCTCCAACCAGCACTCGCAGTGCATCATTGACATCGGGAACATTGGCCCACATGTCAGATTATGCCTTGCAGATCCTAAAAAGGGACCCCGGCATTGCTAAAATGATGAACGATGATGACTACTGGTTGGCCAGCATCCTGGATCCACGCTATAAAGGCAAATTACAAAACATCATGCCACACGAGAACCTTGACCTAATATTGGCTAATAAACAAGCAACTCTGGTAAACCGGTTGGTTGAGGCATTCCCAGCACACAGCAGCGGTGATGGTTCTCACACGAGCCGTACGGGCCGGGTGCAGCTTGGCAGAGGTGTTCGTGGTGCACACAGCAGAAGTGGCGTTGGAGACAGAGGTTTCATGACAATGTTGTGGACTGATTTTTCAAGTACCGCTCACACAACTGGTAATACTGCATCGATGGAAAGTGACAGGAGACAGCAGTTGTCAACTATGGTTACAAACAACATTTCCTCCCATATCGATGTTCTCCCGCACAGGTCATTCCCCTTTGACTATTGGGCCGCTAAACTGGACACCTGGCCTGAATTGGCACAATATGCATTACAGGAGCTCGCTTGCCCAGCTGCAAGTGTGCTATCCCAAAGAGTCTTCAGTGCAGCTGGATCAATCCTGACAGAAAAAAGGACCCGTCTGTCAACCCAAAATGTGGATGATCTACCCTTCATTAAAATGAACCATGCATGGGTTTCCAAGGATTTTGTCCCACCTTCCCCTGATGACACATAGGGTGGCAGAAAAATGGCTTGCTTTGGTCCTCCTCTTCCTGGGACTTGAACAATTTCGCCTTTTGCATCAGTCCAACATCAACATATGCCACTTTCTAAAACTCCCTAACTGTGCTGCCTCCCCCCCCCCCATGGCCGGGGTCACCACCTAGCGCACAAAACCGTGCGAGTGCCGTTGCCCTGGACAGGTGGGTAGGCCGACTCTTGGGCGAGGGCACTGGCACAAGGTCCCTCATAGTGCAATCAAGTGTCTCTGACGGTGGTGGTGCACACCCGCCGTCAGACACACCGCCGTACTATGAGGGGCCCAGTGCCAGTACCGACGCCCACGAGTGGGCCCCCCTTGCTTGGGCAGGGCCCCAGCATTTGCAATCTTTACCTCTCCCTGCTCCTCCGCTGTGTAGTCTGAGCCGTCAAATCCATACTGGGCCTGACACCATATGAGCCTGCCTCCTGTTCTATAGACATATATTTTGAATGTGTACACTATGCTATCCATACATGTTATCCGGTGATACGGTACCCTTTCTCACCTTTGTGCAATCACGTGTAATCCATACTGGGCCTGACACCGTTTGAGCCTGCCTCCTGATCTATAGACATATATTTTGAATGTGTACACTATGCTATCCATACATGTTATCCGGTGATACGGTACCCTTTCTCACCTTTGTGCAATCACGTGTAATCCATACAGGGCCTGACACCGTTTGAGCCTGCCTCCTGATGTATAGACATATATTTTGAATGTGTACACTATGCTATCCATACATGTTATCCGGGGATACGGTACCCTTTCTCACCTTTGTGCAATCACGTGTAATCCATACTGGGCCTAACACTGTCTGAGCCTGCCTCCTGATCTATAGACATATATTTTGAATGTGTACACTATGCTATCCATACATGTTATCCGGTGATACGGTACCCTTTCTCACCTTTGTGCAATCACGTGTAATCCATACTGGGCCTGACACCGTCTGAGCCTGCCTCCTGATCTATAGACATATATTTTGAATGTGTACACTCACTGGCGTAGCGTGGGGGGGGCGGGGGGGGCGGTCCGCCCCAGGCGGCATGTGTGTGGGGGCGGCGCAGCAGCAGCAATTCCACCCTGCAGTGCAGTGCAGCGGCGGGCAGGGAGCGATGCGATCACGGCAGCTCCGCTGCCTGCAAGAGTGAATAGCAGGAGCGGAGCGGCAATGGTCCGTCCTGCTTCCTGCCCGGAGGCCGCGCTTCCTGTTTCACACAGAGGAGCGCCGCTGAGTGACGTCATCATTCAGCGGCCGCTGCTGTGTGAGGGAGGAAGCGCGGGCGATGCTGCGGACAGGTGAGAGGAGAGAGGTGGTGTCTTGTGTGTATGTATGTATGTATGTCTGTGTGTGTGTGTGTGTCTGTGTGTATGATGGAGCAGGCAATGATGGGAGTGATGGTCTAGAAGGCAATGATGGGGTGATGGAGCAGACAATGATGGGGTGATGGAGCAGGCAATGATGGGGTAATGGAGCAGGCAATGATGGGGTGATGGAGCAGACAATGATGGGGTGATGGAGCAGGCAATGATGGGGTGATGGAGCTGGCAATGATGGGGTGATGGAGCAGGCAGTGATGGAGCAGGCAATGATGGGGGTGATGGAGCAGGCAATGATGGGGTGATGGAGCAGGCAATGATGGGGTGATGGAGCAGGCAATGATGGGGTGGTGGAGCAGGCAATGAGGGGAGTGATGGAGCAGACAATGATGGGGTGATGGAGCAGGCAATTATGGGGTGATGGAGCAGACAATGATGGGGGTGATGGAGCAGGCAGTGATGGGGTGATGGAGCAGGCAATGAGGGGAGTGATGGGGGTGATGGAGCAGGCAGTGATGGGGTGATGGAGCAGGCAATGATGGGGTGATGAAGCAGGCAATGAGGGGAGTGATGGGGGTGATGGAGCAGGCAATGATGGGGGTGATGGAGCAGGCAATGATGGGGGTGATGGAGCAGGCAATGAGGGGAGTGATGGGGGTGATGGAGCAGGCAGTGATGGGGTGATGGAGAAGGCAGTGATAGGGTGATGGAGCAGGCAATGATGGGGGTGATGGAGCAGGCAATGAGGGGAGTGATGGGGGTGATGGAGCAGGCAATGATGGGGGTGATGGAGCAGACAATTATGGGAGTGATGGAGCAGGCAGTGATGGGGTGATGGAGCAGACAATGATGGGAGTGATGGGGTGATGAAGCAGGCAGTGATGGGGTGATGGAGAAGGCAGTGATGGGGTGATGGAGCAGGCAATGATGGGGGTGATGAAGCAGGCAATGATGGGGGTGATGGAGCAGACAATGATGGGAGTGATGGGGTGATGGAGCAGGCAATGATGGGAGTGATGGGGAGAAGGCACAGTGATGGGGTGATGGAGAAGGCAGTGATGGGGAGAAGACAATGATGGGGTGATGGTCGAGAGGGCAATGATGGGGTGGTGGGTGAGAATGCAATGATGGTGGTGGTGGAAAGGGCAATAAATGGGGGTGGTGGAGGAGGAGGAAATGATGGAGGTGGTGGAATGGGCAATGATGGGAGTGGTGGGGGAGAAAGCAAAGATAGTGGTGGAGAAGAAAATGATGGAGGTGGGGGAGAGGACAATAATGGGATGCGAGGGGAGGAGGACAATGAGGGGTGTGGGGGATTGGGATGGGAGGAAGGGGGACTTATAATGGCCTTAGGAACAGGGGGAGGTGGAGGAAGACATTATCGTTTATTATGTCTAACACAGTCCCTTAGTATATAGTGTACTCACTAATTCTGTATAACACCATCCTTAGTTACATAGTTTCCTCTTTTATTATGTATAACACCGCCCCTTATTACCTACCATCCTCTCTAGTTATATATGGTGCCGTCCCTTATTATATAGCTTCCTCTGCTGTTATGTATAGTGCTGTCTCTTACATAGTGTATTTTTGTTATTTTTGTTATTCACAGCGCCCTCTTTTATTACATGGTCCCCTCTCTTGTTAGATATAAAATGACTGCTGATCGAGGAGCCGGTGACCAGACGACCAGTCCATCAGCTCCTCCATTAGAAAGGAAGCTTTCCCATGCTCCATCAGCCATCATTGCATTATACAGCTAACAAGACAGGACGGTATGTAATAAAAAACAGGGCTCTATATAATCCAATATGTAAGGGACAGAACTGTACATAACAAGAGAAGGCACTGTGTATGGGACAGCAATATACATAATAAAGGAGACTATGTAATATATACCTGTATGTGTGTGGCTATATAATATCAATAATCTATCTATCTATATATATATATACACACACACACGTAGCTTTGACGCCATAAAAGGAGGGGGGCCCGGACACATTTCTTGCACAGGGACCCCAAGCTGTCAGTGTCCGCCCCCTGTCCGCCAAAATAATTTGTACTTTCTGGTTTTTTTTCTGTCACATTATTAAAAATTATTATTAAAAAAAGCCATTAGGTCTTCATCCAGCATCATCAAGCTAATACATACATATATATAGAGAACTGCAAGAAGTTGAAAGTCTAGAAATTTAGAAATAATAGCAGAGTTAGTAGCAGACTAAAAATTAGATCTTTGAGTGTAGTGTGGGCTCTTCGGATGCTTCCGAATTATCAACGACCAAAGGGGCGGCAAATTTTTCGACCGCCCCGGGCGCCACAAACAGTTGCTACGCCACTGTGTACACTATGCTATCCATACATGTTATCTGGGGATACGGTACCCTTTCTCACCTTTGTGCAATCACGTGTAATCCATACTGGGCCTGACACCGTTTGAGCCTGCCTCCTGATCTATAGACATATATTTTGAATGTGTACACTATGCTATCCATACATGTTATCCGGTGATACGGTACCCTTTCTCCCCTTTGTGCAATCACGTGTAATCCATACTGGGCCTGACACCGTCTGAGCCTGCCTCCTGATCTATAGACATATATTTTGAATGTGTACACTATGCTATCCATACATGTTATCCGGGGATACGGTACCCATTCTCACCTTTGTGCAATCACGTGTAATCCATATTGGGCCTGACACCGTTTGAGCCTGCCTCCTGATCTATAGACATATATTTTGAATGTGTACACTATGCTATCCATACATGTTATCCGGGGATATGGTACCCTTTCTCACCTTTGTGCAATCACGTGTAATCCATACTGGGCCTGAGAATGGCTGGCGAGCTGTTAAGCAAGCTACAGCACCTGTGGTTTGCACACGTAAGTTTTTCATTTTTTCAGGAATGACGGTTAGGCCTAATTCCGGAACTGCGGTTGACCTGCACTTACTGGGAAATCATCGTTCGCGGGTAATCATTGTAATCACAGATCCCCATCACTAACGTTGTTCAGCGGGTTATCTGCACCTGTAAGCGACAAACGCTGGCCTTTTCAGTGTAGCGCTCATGCAGCCACGGACATGTAAGGGCATGACACACCAGTTATTGGCCAATCTCACGTGCCAGAGCCTCGCGTGTCCCTCTAGTAAGCCGGACTCGGACCACGGGGCATGACGGAGTCTCGTTCGTTAACGGAATTAAGCTTGCAATGTGTGCATCTTTTTTGTTGCTTGATGGTTGAGGTTGCCCGTGTTGAGTCAAATTACGCCGTAGGCTCCACTCCTGGTGGTGCCCTTCTGGACATTCCTTTAAAGTTCAGCTTTGCAACCATACTGCCCATGTAAAACAAACACTTTGCCTTCATGAACGCTGTTTGGAGGGTCGTGACTCGTGGGAATAACGCCGCCCAATCAGTTAACCTGCTAGAGAGATCCTTCGTTGCTCCCAAGCATGACATCACACTCCCTAGGAGGAAGGTAATGCCACTGTGGCGACCGTACTCCTGGGGGCGACACAAGTGCACTGATGCCCAGCCACTGCTTGATGAATCTGCTGGTACATTGACCCAGACCACTACATTCCCCTCGCACGCTACACGGCCTGAATCTGACCCTGATGAAACTCAGGTTACCCTTCCCATATACAGTTCCATCTTACACGGTGACAAAGAGGAAGCTGCAGATGAAAGTGCAGGTTCGGCCCACCCGCCATCAGACACACCACCGTACTATCAGGGGCCCTGTGCCAGTGCCGTCACCAACGAGTGGGCCCCCCCTGCTTGCTCAGGATCACAGCACTTGCAAGGTTGAAATACTGTGCAGTGAGATGGAAGATGGGGACGACGAGGAGTCCTGACTAGTACAGGGATTCCCTAGCGAGGAGACTTATTTCATTGTTTTCAATGTTGGGACAGCAATTTTTGGGGAGCACTATACTCTGGAGAATGATAGATGGGGCGCACCATACACTGGAACATTCCAAAGGTGGACATCAGACAATGGAGCAGCATTTACAGAGCCCATTATACACTAGAGCATTAGAAATGGGGCCCATTATGTTTGGAGCATTATTTGGGCCCATAAGACAGTGGAGCTTCATCCATGGGGACCAACATATACTGTAGCATTATGTGGAGCTCATCATATACTGTTTCAAACATTATATGGGACCAATGATTCTGTATGGAGAAATAGAAGGGCCTCGTCATGAGATGTAAAAAGTGAAGTATTTTTCATTGTACTATACCGCTATTTCTTCTGTATCGAAGCATCATGAGTTGTGGTATGTGTTAAAGGGGCGCTTTTTTGCCCAGGACACA
Source organism: Dendrobates tinctorius (assembly GCF_039654945.1). Lineage (NCBI taxonomy): Eukaryota > Metazoa > Chordata > Amphibia > Anura > Dendrobatidae > Dendrobates > Dendrobates tinctorius. The sequence goes on from NW_027361689.1 coordinate 31,820,224, forward strand.
TGAAAACCTGGAGCCTGCCCTACCCCCCCACAACTTTAGCCAAATAACCCCCATTTTTCAGTGCGTAACTAGTATTATGAAGTTAATTAAGGTTGACAAGCTTAAGTAAGAAGAATTTATGCTTTTGGCATTCAAATGGGCACTGTAGGTGTGTTTCCTGTCCTCCTCTCACTGCCGACTTTAATTCCCCATTGACTTACATTGGGTTTCGTGTTTCGGTCGGACCCCCGACTTTTCCCTATAGTCGGCCGATTTGCTCGTCCCGACTTTTGGAAAAGTCGGGTTTCGTGAAACGAAACTCGACCCTAAAAAAGCAAAAGTCGCTCAACTCTAGTATCTACCATTGTTTAAACATTGCTTCGGACTATGGACGTTATGTGAATACTGTGATGTTCCCAGAATTTTATCTCTTTTTATATTACTCCAGAGTTTTGTTACCGGAGACCGGGTCATGGAGTCACGATTTGAGGACGTTAAACAAAGCTCCTTTCAAGAAGACAGAACTTTTGCTAATATTAATTACAAAATGTGGAAATGTAAAGCGCTATGTATACTGACAACTCCAGGAATATTAAAAAGATCTGTAACCCTAAGTGTGGAGACGTCAGACACCTAACCATGCCAATATATTAACCAATGATAGGACTAGAGACAGTTCCAGATTTTATAGTCCATTGGTGCCAAAAGTTTTGTAGGTCCTGCTGAAAAGAATTTGGTAGATGACTTAGACAGAAATTAGTAGCAAACAGGTTAGAGACTGAAACTTGTAATATTTAAGACAGACTGACAGTAGTTACATTGAGAACAACCTCATAGGCAACAAGGCTCTAAAATTTATTGAAAAGTTAAAGGAAATCTGTCAGCAGGTTTCTGCTTTATAATCTTAGATTAGTGTAAGGAGGTGACAGAGGCTGTCATATGCCTCGCCCTTTGGACAGTATTCACAATGAATGTGTGCAGTTCCATAGTGTTTATGACTCTTAATGTATTCATGTAATGTTGCTGTAATGTGTATGCACTTTACATGTGTTGTGTATGGGATTAGGGATAACATAGGACAATAGTGGGAATAGAATAGAGGGGCACATTAGAGATAGAGGATGAGAGTCTTAGAACAGGCATAGTTAGCAAAAGGGGTTTTCCAGGCTGGGAGGAGTTTCAGACGGGTGTAGTACAGGACAGTGGGATATAGTGAAGGTACTTACTGGATAGAGAGCAGAGCCCGGGTGGCCATATCCAGGTTGAGATGTAGTGAAACAAGGCAGCGACTGATGGGGCAGGGATTGCCCAGCAAGGGAGAGATTGCCAGAATAAGGCAGGTATTGCCAAGATAGGGCAGAGATTGCTCATCAAGGCAGATATTGCCAGGACCCGGGCAGAAATTGCCAGGACCCGGGCAAAGATTGTCAGGACCCAGGCAGAGATTGCCAGGAGCCGGGCAGAGATTGCCAGGATGGGGCAAGGATTGCCAGGACAAGGCAGGGATTGCCAGAACAAGGCAGAGATTGCCATAACGGGACAGGGATTGTCCAGCGAAGCAGAGATTGCCAGAGCCAGGCAGAGATTGCCAGGAAAGAGGCAGAGGTTGCCAGGACAGCGCAGGGATTGCCAGGACCAGGCAGAGATTGCCTGGATGGGACAGGGATTGTCCACTGAGGCAGAGATTGCTAGGAAGAGGCAGAGATTGTCAGCGAAGACAGGAAAAGTTCAAGGAATGTCATTACTTGAGAACTCTGCTACACCTGTAAATAATAAATCTGTTGCTAATTAAAGTTGAACTGTTAAGTATGGACATAGATTCAGGAGTCATTTGTGAGAACCCGGAATCTGAAGCCGGGATGGCTGAAGCAGAAGAAACTCTAGAACCTAAAGTGAGTGTTCCACTCTATGTTTCCTTTGTGGGGTGCCAGGGTGTGGGAATGCAACAGCATCTTGCCACGACTACCACCCTGGCCTCCTTACAAAATTGGCATAGTCGGCAGGATTGCAATGTCTCTTATGCAGAGAGCAGAGAAGCCTTGAAAATGGCAAAGATGGCGGCCATTAGAGACTTTAAGATGGGGCCGAACACTGAGATGAAGATGGCGGTCAGTGGTGCGAAAGATGGGAGCTGCGACACCAGAAATGCGTTGATAACGCATCTTTTTCTGCTATTTATGCTGATATTGTATCCTCTGTCTCTGAAATTTTAAGAGAATAAAGAAATGGATTTTTTCACTTTTTCGTGAAGCTGGATTTTCCTCTATTTTGCTGAGCTCTGTATTACCCTGCCCACACCCCGGATTGGCATCTTCCTGTGTAAAGTGTCAGTAAGCAGTCAATCAGTGGTGGAGGTGTGGTTACATAGATTACCTGGACTGCCTGGCACTTCACACTTAGTCCTTAATAATAATAATCTCCTGCTGATAAAACACTGATTGTATAGAAACTATATCAAATTGCTAAGCAAGTGACACATCCTTGGAATCAGGCTCTCTTTCTCTCTCAAACTATATGGCAAAAACCTGCTGACACATTTCTCAAATAAAGTGAATTGAACCGATGAGTTTTAAAGACTATAATTGTAATGTGTTTCATGTCCTAGTTATAAGGACCTGTAAGGACCTCAAGTAGGGAGATGTGAGACGCTGCGCAATATGCAGTGTTTCAGTTCCCAATATATAAGGTGTGTGTATATACTGTATATACACCGTATATGGTATATAAATATACCTTTTTTAAGGCAGGGATTTGTTAAAAAAAACCTTATTAAAAGAATGTGTGTGACTCCGTTTTAAATGGTGTTGATCAATCCAAAGGCAATCATTGTGATTTCCGTTCGAAAGAAGTCACGTCAGTGGTTAAGACAGAAAGCTATGTCTTAGTTACTGAGACTAGTAGTCCTGAAGAGGGATACCAGTGGTAACTCTAGTGGTAGTGAGCCACTGTCACATTGAGCCTGGCTTCATTGTGAACAACCACATGGGCAAAAGAGTCTGCAGTGGTCATTGGAGATCTAATTGAAATAAAGGAGAAAAAAGTCAAATTGGACCACTGAGTGGTCTCAGAGAATGTGGTGCATAATTACAGTAACCTCCTCTGGTGAAGGCTGCCAAAGTCTAGTAGTAGTTTTACAAAAATGTCATCACAAAGTTTTGCTACTACCGTTACTTGTTGTGAAGACACGGGGGTCAGCGGGTGCTCTCATTCGCTGGCCCGCCTGTCTTTAGAAAAATCACATGGACCAGGGCCCATACAACTGAACGCCCGCTCTCCTTTTCCATGGGTATAATACCACTCAGACAATACAGATGTACAGTGGGGCAAAAAAGAATTTAGTCAGTCAGCAATAGTGCAAGTTCCACCACTTAAAAAGATGAGAGGCGTCTGTAATTTACATCACAGGTAGACCTCAACTATGGGAGACAAACTGAGAAAAAAAATCCAGAAAATCACATTGTCTGTTTTTTTCTCATTTTATTTGCATATTATGGTGGAAAATAAGTATTTGGTCAGAAACAAAATTTCATCTCAATACTTTGTGATATATCCTTTGTTGGCAATGACAGAGGTCAAACGTTTTCTGTAAGTCTTCACTAGGTTGCCACACACTGTTGTTGGTATGTTGGCCCATTCCTCCATGCAGATCTCCTCTAGAGCAGTGATGTTTTTGGCTTTTCGCTTGGCAACACGGACTTTCAACTCCCTCCAAAGGTTTTCTATAGGGTTGAGATCTGGAGACTGGCTAGGCCACTCCAGGACCTTGAAATGATTCTTACGAAGCCACTCCTTCGTTGCCCTGGCGGTGTGCTTTGGATCATTGTCATGTTGAAAGACCCAGCCACGTTTCATCTTCAATGCCCTTGCTGATGGAAGGAGGTTTTCACTCAAAATCTCATGATACATGGCCCCATTCATTCTTTCATGTACCCGGATCAGTCGTCCTGGCCCCTTTGCAGAGAAACAGCCCCAAAGCATGATGTTTCCACCACCATGCTTTACAGTAGGTATGGTGTTTGATGGATGCAACTCAGTATTCTTTTTCCTCCAAACACGACAAGTTGTGTTTCTACCAAACAGTTCCAGTTTGGTTTCATCAGACCATAGGACATTCTCCCAAAACTCCTCTGGATCATCCAAATGCTCCCTTCAGACTGGCCCGGACATGTACAGGCTTAAGCAGTGGGACACGTCTGGCACTGCAGGATCTGAGTCCATGGTGGCGTAGTGTGTTACTTATGGTAGGCCTTGTTACATTGGTCCCAGCTCTCTGCAGTTCATTCACTAGGTCCCCCTCGTGGTTCTGGGATTTTTGCTCACCGTTCTTGTGATCATTCTGACCCCACGGGGTGGGATTTTGCGTGGAGCACCAGATCGAGGGAGATTATCAGTGGTCTTGTATATCTTCCATTTTCTAATTATTGCTCCCACAGTTGATTTCTTCACTCCAAGCTGGTTGGCTATTGCAGATTCAGTCTTCCCAGCCTGGTGCAGGGCAACAATTTTGTTTCTGGTGTCCTTTGACAGCTCTTTGGTCTTCACCATAGTGGAGTTTGGAGTCAGACTGTTTGAGGGTGTGCACAGGTGTCTTTTTATACTGATAGCAAGTTTAAACAGGTGCCATTACTACAGGTAATGAGTGGAGGAAAGAGGAGACTCTTAAAGAAGAAGTTACAGGTCTGTGAGAGCCAGAAATCTTGATTGCTTGTTTCTGACCAAATACTTATTTTCCACCATAATATGCAAATAAAATGAAAAAAAACAGACAATGTGATTTTCTGGATTTTTTTTTCTCAGTTTGTCTCCCATAGTTGAGGTCTACCTATGATGTAAATTACAGACGCCTCTCATCTTTTTAAGTGGTGGAACTTGCACTATTGCTGACTGACTAAATACTTTTTTGCCCCACTGTATATATGTACAGTGTGAGGGTAAAACAGTGTGACAATACTTTATTGAACCACAAAACAGACAATAGCATATACAGCAGTCCCAGCAAATACACAAGATGGTGCAAATTACAGTCTCACCCTTCCGCTGACTCGCTGGGATTAGAGCAGCTGCGGTGTGCCACTGGTGAGGGCTGACTACCCTCACCAGAGGCACACTAGTTTTGGCGGGCACCCACAGAGAGGAGGTAACAGCAAGCTAAGGAAGCTGACTGTCCATTGAGGTACGTAACCAGGAGATAGGAGGGTCCCAACCTGGCTTATCCAAACATCTCCATGGGGCGAAATGACCAGAGGGTCCCAACCTGGCTTCTCCAAATGTGTCCATGGGGTCAGGTAATCGGAGGGTACCAACCAGGCTTCCCCAAACCTCTCCATGGATCAGTGCTAGTCAATGGAGCAGATCTGTATTCTTACAGCTAGGGCTTTGGTCCCTTAAGCTGGCATCATATAGAATGTCAAATCTGTGTTCCCCTTGATGGAGTCATGATGCCTTGGCTGTGGTCCTGTAGATGCTCTTCTTTTATAGTTCACAACTGTCCTTCAGGCCATCATCCACAGGTCAGGGGGAAGGTGGCATAAGTTCATCGCTCAATGTTTGAGTATTTAATCAATCAATCAAATCAAATTAATGCATAGTTTGTCCTCCACTGTTTTGCAGGTCAACAAGCTACATGGACATATACAATGGGTAATCAACATATTAGCAAACATCGATTGTTCAATGACCCTGCATCCCTGTCCTCTAAAGACAGTAACACAATAAACTGTGGGAGCTGTTTGTTATAAGAGGTAAACAGCAGCCAGTCAACAATTCATAAATATCAATTTCAAGAGTCAACGTTCAGACTTATATGAACAATGGCCTATGTCCTTGGGCCTAGTAAATATGCATCTGGCATAATTAAAATTAAATGCTGTGGCATCAAACTTGTTATGCCATAAATAGAGAAATTACCATGTGTCGTGCCCCATTTGTTATGGACTATGTTTTGTGAGCAGTGTATATTGCATTGTGCCCTAATTTTGGAATAAACGTTTTGTTGCTATTTTATCATCATGATATATCAAACTTTCCCCCACTGGAATCTTGACTTATTTCACTAATCTCAAAAATACCACAAAGTAGAGCTGTAATAAAGGCAACAGATATCTAGGAGCTACATTAGGAGGACATGATCCATTTTCTTTCTTTGTTTCTTGGGCAAAATCCTTAGATTTTTGTTTGTGGGACACCAGAAGATATGACACACCCATTGAAATAACGGATGCAGCCAATCTGGCCTGAGCTTCTCTCTAGTGTTACTCACCTCTTCCGGAGGCGTCCTCTTCTTTCTGCCAGATATTTGTTTCTCATTGCATCTGGTTGCCAATGCAGCCTGGCTTGAATCTCTGATATCACTCTCTCATAGGCTGGTTCAGGTGACATGTGAATGCCTAAGTATTCAGGTAGCTGTTTTCCACGCTGCTTCTGTGAACATTCTTCTCTGCTTTGGACTCTGTGACAAACCTAGCTTTGCAATATTGATGGGCAACTCTCCTATTCTATTGGCCAGTTCTGTGTTGGACCTTGGGATGAACTCAGCTCTGCTACTTTGCAGGGAAACTGTGAAATACTGCTGGCCAGTTCTATCTTTGTCTCTGTGACAAACCCATCTTTGCTCAATTGCTGTGTCAACTCTGTCACACTCCTGCCAGTTATGCCTTGGTATCTGTGGCATACTTAGAACTGCTATATCATTGAGTAAACTCTGCCATACTACTGCCAACTCTGCCTTGGACCTGTGATAAACTCTGCTCTGCTATATCATTGAATCAGCTCAGCCATCCTGCTGTTAACTCTACATTGGACTCTGGGACAAACTCAGCCCTGCTATATTGCTGAGGCAACCCTGTTGCAACTCAACCATGATCCATCAGTTAGTCCTCATTGAACTACTCTTTCCTTATGGATTACAACTTTTTTACATCTCTGAGATCACGTGATTCCAGTTTTTTCCTCCTGCCATTCTGCCACAACAACTTCCATTGTTTCATCTGGATCTCTCCTCTGCACTAATGTCATCTGTCCTTGCTACATAACAACCAAGGGCATCCATGATCCAACTCACCAGCTGAGATATAATGTCTATGGTCTCCAAATCAACTACAATTCAGTTGTGCACATAAAGAGTTCATTTGCTATATAAACTTGGCCTTTAACTGTAGGTTGCGGCATTAGTCTTCTGAGATGACCTCGTCATTCTGGCCATGTTTATTGCATATTGCATCATGGCGCTGTTAGAGCATTATACATGTTATAATAAATGACGAATATGGGTTTCCAGCACATAGATAAGAACTCTGGTTTTATGAGCCAATGTATTCCTCAGAGTCTGTTTGACTTTCATTTCATTCTCAATAGTTTTGTTTTTGTTTTCTGGAGCCAAATCTTGTGACCATGGTTCTGATGTTATGATGTATGGTAATAGATCCGTCCAACCTTTATTATTATTTTGTCTTTTTTGCATAGTTAAATATTATCATTGTACAATTATCTTCGTGACTTGCAGACACTTATGTAGAATATTGGACTATCTGAAGTTTTTTTTTTCCATCAATTTATTCAACGTTGCCTCTTATGATTTGTCTCGGCCCGATTCTAAAGTCTGTTTTGTAAGTTTGTATATCTTGCATATCATATCATGAGACTACTTGACTCTTTCTGCTGAGGTTTCACAAGAGATTGTCCATTTAGAGAATAGACATTTATTGTGTGATATTGGCTGTGGATAATGGTGAAGAAACAGTCAAGATGGAGCTGGCAGGATATGATAAGAGGGTAAAGAATATTAAGGGCCTCATGCATATTAGACAAGTGTTGGCCAAACCGAAACGCCTATATCGACAGGTCCGGTCAACGGTCTAATGTATATGAGGTCACCAGTCGACTGATGGTCGGGAGAGATGTCGATTGGGCATGTCAGATTTCAGACTGCTGCTTTCATTGTTCTTCATGTGATACAGTAAATCGACGGCCAGCGAGTCAGTAGGTGACATTCTCTCTCATGGAGAACACAGAAGTGCTTAGCCAAATGAACTGTCCTGTGTATAGTTGAGGCAACTGAGATGGTTGCTGATTGAACGATGGGCCGAAGCATCGTTTGTCTGACAGTCATCTATTGTGTATAGCCAGTGTTGGACTGGGGTGCCAAGGTCCTACCAGTAACCAACTCAAGGGCCCCACTTTTCAGCAAATGTGACATTATCCTCAATCGCAAAATTATATAACAATGAACGGGGTAGATTGATAAACGTATAAGATGCTTCCTTTGTCTGTACATAGTGATTCAAGTATATTGTGCCAAGTACTACTCATGTAACAGAGTGGGGGTCCACTCTTGCACAGGGGCCCACCGGAGGATTTTCCTCTTCTCCAATGGGCCAGTCCAAGTCTGTGTATGGACAGCTTTACAGTTTACCAGATATTTTACTGACAATTCAGACAAAAAGGGCAAATTAAAGGGTTTGTTCTGATTCGAGACACATGTCTAGTTTCTTCCAAAAACAGTACCACACTTGTACATGGGTTGTGTTGTATATTGCAGCTCCGTTCCACTATATTAGGCTATGTAGTGGAGGATAGCCCCTGAGCAACCTGCAGAGGCACTTGTTGATGACGGTGATTCATTCGGAGGACATTATCACACAGGCCCGTACATCTGACCAAAATGCTGGTGAGGGCTCCGGTCCAAAAATTGCACTGGGTCTCATAGTTATGCCATCACATGCAGTGCTTGAGGCTTCTGGGTTAAAGGGTATCTAAAATGTCATTTTTTTTAAATATAATTTTGTCTAGCATGTAAAATATTGAGATTTTCCAAATCACTTTTTTTAGGGGATTTGTCCTCATTCCTGTAAAAGAATATTGCATGTAAGTAGCTTCCAGACCCCTCCTGCTCCCCACGTTTCATTCCCTCAGCTACATTGATATCAGAACATAATTATTTGGAGTACAGATGATAGCAGTGAAAAGATCAGAACCTGTCCTCTCTTCTGAGCATTGTGCTTCTCAGTTCATTCTCCGGCAGCTGCTCATCCACAGAGAGAGACGAAGTTCTAGAGCTGATCCTTTCACTGCCATCATCTGTATTTCAAATGTGTTCGTTCTGACATCAGACAAATAGATTGGCGACAAGCAGGGGGTTTGGAAGCCACATACATGCAATATTTTACAGTAATGAAGACAAATACACTAATGACGTTTTGCGAAGTTTCATAACTTTCCTTATATAAAAAAAACTAAAAGTTCAGTTACTCTTTAAAGTTCCTTTTTTAAAGGTTCAGGAGATACAATTGCCTCTTGTAATTTCTGTATACACGAGACACATAAACTTGGAGGAGGAAATAATTTGGTTTTGGAGATAAATATGAGTTCCTCCTCTATTAATCAAAGTTTAGAATGGCTATAAGAACACCTCTTGCTTCTGAGAACCTGGTGTGTCTAGCATAATACAAAAATGCTCTTAATTCACTGGAGACTACTGTGTAAAACTTAAGTGGAACCTGATATCTGATTCATGCTGTCGAAACCTCAGACAGCATAAATTTTTCTCTGGAATACTCCGGTGTTTCAGAGAAAAGATACTTTGATAATCCAGCTTCTTACGTCGCAACTCCAGGTGATTGACAGGTCTCTCCTTCATCTTGCACATAGGGGAAGACCTGTCAATCACACCTAGCAGGACTGGGAAGAGTTGTCCAAGGGTGGAGCTGGACAAGCCTGGTCTCCAGGCTGGCCAGATTTACACCTGAGCGTTTCAGAGAGTATCATATCTGGCTGCAGTTGTTCTCATTAATTTTGAACCCATAAAAAATATCCAAAAAACACAATAAATGTGATAATTTAAAGTACTTTATTAAAAATAAGCAATGTGACACAAAATCTCAATTTTCAAAGATAAAAACGCTATTTTATTAAGATGATTAAAATCAACAAGGACTGTATGTGCGGGGGGGCAAAATGAGCCACACTAGAGGGTTAAAAAAGATGGAAAAAATATAATAGATGTACATGGCTCAAAGATTAATAATGAAGACATCAACTACACTAAAAGATATATAAAATATACTAAAAATTAATAGACAAGTGATAAATAAATAATATTTATATCTCAAATTTATAACGGAAAATTCCTGATTACTGGTGATATAAGGTGCACAATTAAATAACATTTCATATTAATATATATATTTTAATAGTGCCTTAAAAATATTATAAATTAATGATCCATCTCATAAAAATAATAAATAAGTACAAAATATTCTAATCAATTACAATTAACAAAGTGCACAAAAATATATATAGCCTTGTAATATTAGAAGTGATAAATTACTCAAAACCAAGGCATCTTTATAAGTGTGGACAACTTGATAATACCAACCAAAATAATAGCCAATGTTAAAATAATACCAACCAGTAATGGCACTAAGCTGCCCCCGCACTCACCACTCCAATGCGCGTTTTGCTTTACCGCTTCGTCAGGGAGTGATGTGGGCAGGATGCAGAGGTGTTTTATAAGTCCAATGCACCTCTGCATCCTGCCCACGCACACCTTATATCACCAGTCATCAGGAATTTTCTGTTTATATAAATTTGAGATATCTATATATATTATTTATCACTTGTCTATTAATTTTTAACGTATTTTATATATATTTTAGTGCAGTTGACCTCTTCATTATTAATCTTTGAGACACATACATCTATTATATTTTTTCCATATTTTTTTACCATCTAGTGTTGCTCATTTTGGCTCCCGCACATACAGTTCTTGTTGATTTTAATCATCTTAATAAAATAGTGTTTTTATCTTTAAAAATTGAGATTTGGTGTCACATTGCTAATTTTTAATAAAGTTCTATAAATTATCGCACATATTGTGTTTTATGGATATTTTTATGGGTTCAGTGTTTATGGTTGATATCCATTTTAATACATACTTTTTCCTTGTATGATTTTGTTCCCTTTCATTTTCCCTGCGGTGGTACTTGCACGGGAATCAATCACTTCGTGCCAGGTTTCTATCGGAGATCAGATGATTTTCCTGGAAAGCATTCTATCATGATTGTAAGCAGAAGAACCTAGAAGTGTATTCGTAGAACCTCAGAATAAGAGCCTTGAAACACATTCTAGTAGAAAAGATTACGGCTTAAATGATATCAAGGGAGTTTCACATGATTTCCCATCTCACATTTTACCATAGTGAATTCCCCTTAATTTCATCCAATCATCATAACTGGCTCTGTGTAATTGCTGACATTACCTTCTAAATGGTCCATAATTTAACAAACACTTCAAGCCTAATGACTCTATTCCCTAAACAGTTTTACTTGAGAATAAGAGATTCTGTGACATTTCGGAATATTTGCACATGAGATGGAGGGCGGCGGTGGTTCTTGAAGACCCATAGAGTAAATCCTGGGAAAAAATATGGAAAAAATGCTCCCAAATGACAGCTGAAGAACAGGCAGCCATGTAAATGAAAGCAATGTGCGCCTCGTTAGTTTATTTGCTCTATCACTATAATGACAATTTAGTTACATAAGGCCTTTCAAAGTGGACCCGTTCTTGTTTCCATTTCCATCGTACCATTAAACAAGCCTTCATCTTCAAAAAAGCTCGATGCTTTAAAAAATAAATCAACTCTACCTCTGCGACTGCCAAGTTAAATAGCTCCAGTTTCTGGCAATTATGTAATTTCCAGATTTGTTACAATGACAATTGCTGATAAGTCAATCGTCGGGGAGAGATATGTTCCAGATCCCAACCTTTATTAGTTTGTCCTTCACTGATGTATGTAAAATAATCTTTTTTTCCCTCTTTCATTATTTCTTTTTTTTTTCCCTTTACTTTAAAGAAAATGATTTTATCATAACGGTTTAGCTCTGGATATTGTCAATGTTAACTGTTTAGCAGAAAAAAAATATACCGATCAGCAATACCATTAAAACAGGTGACGTGAATAACATTGAGTATCTCATTACAATGGCAAATAGTAATCAGTCATTTCTTGAAGATAATGTGTGGTGACCCAACGGGCTGCGGTGACTTCATTCTCCGGAGACAAGACAGAGTGCCTGAGAATTCAGGTTCTTGCCATCTGTGCCACTGCTTGACCCACCGCCACTCTGCCTCAATGTTGGGCTCAGCTATTCTACATCTTCATAGTGTGCTTCCTATCCTGCTATTCTCTTCCGTAATGGTGAGGGAAATAAAAAGAAAACTTGGTGTCTTTAACAGGAACCAAATTATGATGGGTGGACAGCTATTCATAGCATCTCTAAAATGGCAAGACTTATGGAGTGTTCCCAGTATGCAATGGTTAGCATGTAAAGTGGCGTTAGGTGGTAGCATTGGGGTGAATTACTCATCTCTTGCACCCCGGCACATAACACGAAGGTGGAGGTCCTGGCTGCATGTGTAATCAATGATACATGTAAACAATGATACCGGTTTGCAAGACCAGGGGTTGAACAGTTCAATGATGGAGGCCACCATTTCAAAATAAACTTTTTACCCAACAGTAGCTGGGAAGGAATTATATACAGGAGATAGCAGGCACATATCTTGATTAACTTTTTTTTACAACACGGAGAATTTTACTCACACAAATTCCTTCCTCTTTTCTCATTTGTCCTCCATCTTCACATTTTCCCTGTTTTTTTTTTTTTACCACAGCCCATCTCAGTACTACAGTTCAGTTTGAAAGAGTCCTATGTTCAAGCCTCGGTTCCATGTCCTTTTCCCCTTAGGGAAGCTACTTATCTCTTCTGTATCTGATTCTCTGGGGCACTCTTCATCTTACGTACTCTTCCCCATTTGGGCCCATTTTCTCTTTGAGTTAAACTCAAGACCGTACTGCTAAGCATCCAGACCCAGGACCTGCCTTGATTCGACCACTCTACTGCTTCAGGCACTTCTCTTCTAGTTCTTGGCTCAGGATCTCAATATGCTCTGTCTCTGTCTACTCTCTCAGTAGGGACACCTACATTATGTGGCATTGCTCACACTAGACCTTAGGTCTTTTCTTTATGCACACTGAGGTCTTTCAGATGTTCTAACAGGAAACTGTCTTTTTCCCCTCAAACTTAGCCCCTCCCACTCTGGGCTTGTCCCAACCATTAACTCTTACTTTCCTTACAGTCAAACAACACACATTAGTAATATTATTAATACATCACACAATACACATTACACAACATAAAAATATACTTATTTTTCAAGGAGGAATGTGGGCAGTATGTCTGTCACCTTTATGGCAACTATCAAAAGTGAACCAAGTTCTAAGACTCATCTTTGTGTATGAAGGTGAAGACTAGCCATCAAATCTGATCCAAAAGAAGAGTTACTGTAGAAAAAACTTAATGCTTGGCATGATAGACAGGTGGGAGAACACACAGCGCATGGTAGCTTGATGCATAAGCGGCTGTATGTCCGAAGACTAGTCAGAGTACTCATGTTGGTCACCATCCTCCATTGAAAGTGACTTCAATTGGACCAAGGAGCAATAAAATAAGGTGGCCCAGTCTAAATAATGTTTTCTATTACATGATGTGGACAGTTGGTTGCATGTTCATCACAAGAAGAATGACACTAAGATGCAAAGGAAAAAGTCGTTTGTGGAGGGGGTGGTTGAAGATTCCCACTTCCCCTCTGGAACTGTCTGTGTTTCATCATAAAATATGTTATTTATGATATAGCCACTAGATGACAGTGCTGTTTTATAATATAACACATTTTGCCTGATCTGATGTTAGTTGTAAACAGGGTTAACTACTTAAACCAGCTCTTAGATGGGTACTAGTTTTACTGAGGGCAGAGATGGGCGAACCCGAACAGTAAAGTTCGGCTTCCATACCGAACACCTACTGATTGGGCACAGACACTGAACACAGTCTTCACCAGGAAGTTCTTGTTACTGTTTGGGTTCGGCTGCCTGAACACCGGGTGTTTGTCGTGCTTTCATGTGCATGACAGCATGGTGAACACCTCTTCTGATCGGCAGTGAAATCATCCCTGCAGGTCAGAGAACCGTGGTTCCCACGCTGTTGAGAGACAGCGCAAGCGCTCAGCTGTGATCGGAGGTATAAAGTTTACCGCCGGTCACTGGTGTCAGCAGATGGGACTACAGCTCCCATCATCTGACACCTGCAGCAGCTAATAACACTGAGAACAGGAGTAGCAGATGGTAGCATTGATCAGCTGCTCCTGCGCTGTAAATCAATAATTTAAAAAAAAACGGCGTGGGTCCCCCTGTATTTTTGATAACCAGCCAGGGAAAACTCACAGCTGTGGTCTGCAATCCTCAGCTGTCAGCTTCAACAAGGCTAGTTATCAAGAATAGAGGGGTCCCCAGGCTGATTTTTTAAATAATTTAAACAAAAAGGCCTGGGGTCCCCCTATTTTTGACAACCAGCCTTGCTAAAGCAGACAGCTTGGGGCTGGTATTCTCAGGCTGGTAAGGGGCCATGGATATTGGCCCCCCCAGCCTAAAAATGGCAGCTCGCAGCTCACCAGAAAAGGCACATCAATTAGATGCGCCAATTCTGGCGCTTTGCAAGGCTCTTCCCACTTGCCCTGGAGGGGTGGCAAGTGGGGTTAATATTTGTGGGGTTGTTGTCACCTTTGTATTGTCAGGTGACATCAAGCCCACGGACTAGTAATGGAGAGGTGTCAGTAAGACAGCTATCCATTACTAATCCTATTGTTGTATTGTAAACAAAGACACAGTCAGAATAAAGTCCTTTATTAGAAATAAAACAAAACACAGTTTTCCATCTTTATTTAAAAATAACTAACACAGTTAAACTCACCAAACGCCTATTCCACCAAAGCCCTTGATCTCCTGTAATAAACCAAACATAAAATAACAACAATATACCATACCTGTCTGTCATTCTGTCCCATGCTGTAATCTATATCTGAGGGGTTAAACAGTTTTCAACCTGGATGGTACCAAAGATGCAACCGTTCAGGCTGAGATCCACTTGTGACTGAACTGCTGCGTGCGCAGCCTGAGTGACCAGTGATGACGTCATCGAGGCTACCTCGGTCACTGAGTTCCCCGCCGGGCTGAACTGCCATGACTTCGGTGAGATCCCCACTAGTACAGTAAGAAAACTCTCACGGTGCTAGCGGAGATCTCACTGAGGTCACGGCAGTTCAACCCGACTGGGAATGGATCTTTATTTAGCTCTATGGATTTACAAAACTGCATGAAAAACCGCATCAAAGACGCAGCAAAAATGCATAAAAACCGTGCAGATTTTCCACTTCGTTTTTCAGCCAAGAGATGCAGAAACTTTGCAGAAATTTCTGCAAGCAAATCTGTAACATGCACACATAGTCTTTAAGATTTTAAGCTGATGTGGTTTCCTCCTTTTGAAGACTAAGGAAAATGGCTCTACAGATGACGTACCTGAAGTGATTATAGAAATCTCATCCACCGAAACACCATAAGACACTCACACCGAGCGACCCAAAGGTTACCATATTTCTGTAGAAGGTCGGGGTGAAGAAAAAGACGTTCCCCTCAAACATGGCAACCACCATGCCCTCCGTTACAAGTCGATCAATGTAGCGTGATGCTGTGGGCTGTCTCCTGCTGGAAAACCTTACAGTAGATCCAAACATACTTGTTACACGCTTGTCAAAGCTTGTTGGTTGAATTCCTACTGGTAGCTGTGGTTCTGGCCAGACATCTGCTTTAGATTGGTAGGCAAAAGAACTCTCTGTTGAGTGCCACAGACTCTTCTTTTTCTTCCAATTGTAGCTTAGGTGTTCTAGCAGTGATTCTGCTGCTCCCCAGTGGGGAAGCATCTTGTTGGTATGGCATCTGCTGCTTCTATATGACGTCCGTCACGTCGAAAATTTAAAGCCGAGCTCAGCCATGTCTACTTGCCTGTAGATTGATGTTCATTATCACGTGGCTCCTATTAGAGTCTCACTTTTAGGATTGGTTGTCTCCTACCTGCAGTCCCACTCTGGTTTATTCTTTGACTAGTTTATTACGTGTGAAGTAAAAGCTGGAACGACATTGAGCACAATGGAGTCTCATCCGGTTTAAAAAGAATAAGTAAAAACAATAGGCTGCTGCTGATCCACCATGAGTTAAAAAATGCAAACTTGGAGGGAAAGTGGATTTAAATCTCCTCTGCCAGAGATACAATACTTGATAGGAGACCAACAGTGTTTGGAAATTGTTTCTATTTGCCAAAATAAAAGCCACGTCAAACACTCTTGGTCTCCTATCCTAGGATGATTTAGCGAATCCTGCTTTGAGCAGGGGGTTGGACCAGATGGCCCAGGAGGTCCCTTCCAACTCTATGATTCTATGATTCTATCGTATATTTGATCTCTGGCAAGCGGATTTCCATCCAGTTTCCCTCCAAGTTTGTATCTTGACTACTACCGTGTTGTCTCATCCTTTGGTCTGAGTCCTCTTCACCTTGCCCTGCTGATGACCCAGAGAACAGGTAGTTTTTATGCATAACGTGCTTAATGACTCAGTAGAAAACAGGGTGGTGGTTTATTTGCCCTCTGACATCATGGGAGAGTCAGAAATCTCCATACACATTAGATGGCTGGCCAGTTCCACTCAAATCACCTGGTTCAGATGACTTTTCTCAAATGTGAGTGGGCACAATTCCATATTTTATGAGAATATGTAAGAAGAAGGACAATACCACGGGTACCTGTTCTGTGCTGGTTCCGGAACTGTTGGGGCTGTCTCCTCTGTTATTTGGTGAAAAGCTTAAGGTACCAGACCAATCATTGCATGCGGAAGCAGGGGGTGTAGTTAAGGGGGTACAGCTTCAGCGCGTGCGGAAACAGGCAGACTTGGCGGGCACAGAGAGTGTGCAGCAGGGATCAGTTAGTGCTCCGGCCCCGGAGCATCCGTACAGCGCTGGCCTGTGCCCAAGCACCACCGCCGCCGCTGCTGGCAGAGACTGTGAGGAGAGACGTGCAGTGTGCCCGTTGGTCACCAAGAAACGAGGTGCCAGATGATCCGAGCCTGTGAGTACTGTGCACATGCTGCCCAAAAGAGACCAGGTGCGGGACCATTATTTGCGCCCTGATTCCTCAATGTACATCCATCGGACCACGATGGGCGCAGACAGTGTGGTGGTCCAAACTCTCCCAGCTACATCAGAATATGGACTAGGGGCAGTGGAGGGTACCGGAGCCCAACCGCTGCTACCAGAAGATGGATCCACATTATATTCAGGACCTCCACCAGACAAGTATCACGCTGGTCGTTGTGGACATCATCTCCTGGTCTGTGATTCATTCCATCCTGGGGAACGTCTGATGGGATAAAAGACCCAACAAGAACCGTCATACCCTTGCTCTTGTTCTTTAACTCTGCATATCATTTACGCTTTGAACTGCTTACTCCCCTGTTAACCATTTACCTCCCTGAGTGGAGTATACCCTGTTCAAGTAACGTAATTAACCATTGCTCTGCCTTCTGTCTGTCACTGTTTCCAGCAACCTGCTCACACTTACATACTGTAATGATATTGATGTGTTTTCTAAAAGTGTCTTTTCTAGGGATGCAAAAATGTGGGTACAACAATCAGAAGAAGATCTTGATTTGGATTGAATTTCATTCTATACATGAGAAGCCTCCACATTCTATATAACCTTTAGAACCTCTGTCATAAGAGTCCCTACATTTCTTCTTGACAGTGCGTAGGTGTCATTTTTTTCCAAAGGGAAGGAAATTCTCAGGCAGGGATCTTGACCCTACCCATACATTTCCACCTTCTCTTTATCCACAGAGTGGGTTTCTTTTCCTTGCTCTACTTCCCTGTTCTTATTCTTCTTCCACCATCCGGTTGCCAGTTATAAAACATGTTGCCAACATTTCCTCAGACACTATGGGGCAAAAGAGAGGTCAAAGACAGAACACACCAGGGCAAGAAATAAAATGGACAACTGGTGGAGTGGAATTGAGGTTGACTCACACTTGGGGGCAAATGGCAAATGGATTTAGATAGGCTCCAGGGATTCTGTCCTTGATGTCTTCATAATGTTCTTAGACAGTTCGGCTGCTTCACATCAATAGACACAGAACAAAAGCAGGTTACAATAGCAAAACATGCTCCGTGCTGGTCTCAAAGTGGACTTGAAGGCCGTGTTTTCATCGTATGGGAAATCACTTCCTCGGGGAGGCAGTTCTGAGGGACGCACACATTGTTATAATTATGGGCTTCCCTAGAGAAGCCGTCCAATTCACACACACATAGAAAATAAAGAATTCCTGGTCACATCAAAATGGATATCACATTTCAAACACAATGCAGAACCCATCACACGCGGATAAATAACCGGAGAGCTGGAACGAAAAGAAAGGCTTGTCAGGAACAAGAGGAAACAATGTGGACTAATCACATGTACGCCGCACTATATACACCTGTTTAGTTATAAATCATGATATATTTAATATGACTTTTTCTTCCCCCCCACCTGAAGCTTAAATTTCCTGCTTCCATATTTATTGTTGTGTTGCACAAAAGAGAAACTACTCTAATGATAACATTTCCTGAAAGCAAAACGAAAACTCAAATTTTTATTTAAATTATTTCCATTGAAGGACAATTTCCTTGGTTTCAGGCTTAAAAGTGTTCCAACCACATTATCATGGCAAGAATAATGCCGCCAACAGACTATGGGCACGTAATGTTTGTGCTGCTCTCTAAGCATATCCATGGGGTTCTATTAACCTAAAAAGAGTGTCCTTTTGACCATCACAAAAGAAACAAAGAGGCTTGTAGGAAGAGTGCAGTCTCCAGTGGGAACTTACTTGTACAGTTCAGTTAATGCTATATTGCACAGGTTAATTGTGCTTCAGGGCTTCCCTTTTCTGCACCTTTACTCGAAAGTGGACAGGTCACCAAAAAAATGATGTAGAGAGGAAAAGGTCCCCCAGAAAGACTGAAGAAGAGCATAAAACTACACAGGTGAAGTAGTTCAATAGTTAACTTGATTGATTTTAGTTCTGGTCGGGATTAAAATGAGATATCTCAATATCATTATCAGCAGTTTACACTGCATGCATTCTGTGCAGACCTTTCACTTTGCATAACACATCATCCATCCATTATCCATCCATCCATCCATCCATCCATCCATCCATCCATCTTTTGGTTGCTATTTAGGTGCATGGTACCTACACACAGACACTCTATATGAACAAATGTATGGAATACCTACACATTACACATACAGGAGCTTCCATGACATCCCATTCTAAATCCATAACCGTTATATTACTCACATGTTCTGGCGTCAGCACTCGCCTCCACATCAGCGGTACACTGCCTCACTGCCTGATTATTCAGGTAATGCAGCGCCCTTGCTGATTAACTTGCTAGGACTGCCCACAAGGTAAACCCAGCTCTAAATCGTAAGGATTTGTCTCACTTCTCCAAAATCACAGTTCTATCATTCAGCTCTGCTGTAACAACGTGCCTGTCTGCAGTCTCTTCTGTATCAAGGTGCCATCTAGCATGTCCATCTCCTGTGTCACATAAGCCATCCAGCATATTCAGTTACAATGTTCCACACGCCATCCAGCATATCCAGCTGTTGCTCCACATGCCATTGGCTTAACCAGCTTCACTGCATTTCGCTGCACCAACACCTCAGTCCATATTGAATGACTCAGTGAATCTACCTCACCTGAGCCATATCAAATACTTAGGCCATGAATTCCAAAAGTGTGGTGGCATCAGACCCTTTACTGTTAAATAAAAAGGATTTACCTGGACTGGTAATGCGACTAGCTGTGAGTCAACGAGAATTAGTTAAGTCTGTGAATAACCCCTGAGTCCATAAAGATGCACACTGCTTGATCTCATAGTTTTCAATGTTCAGCTCAACCCCTTTCACAAATGAGACACTCCTCTATAGGATTATCTTTACATTGGCCTACACTACCCAAGTTTTTTTTAATGTTTTTATTTATTTATTTAGGATCACATGTTTCTCAACGCAGTGATTCTAGAGCAATGCCCCCATCCCTTATGGGAAATATGCAAAAACATGCAAAACAAAAGCCGCGGAGACACCATCACTAGAGTTGAGCGATACCAGCCGATACTTGAAAATATCGGATCGGAATGGATCGGCCGATCTTAAAAAAAAGTATCGGTATCGCCGATTCCGATACCGGGAACAAATGCAAGTCAATGGGGCCAAAATATCGGAATTAAAAAAAACCCTTTCTTTCCTTGTAGGTTAATTCTACATGAAGAAAAACAACTAAGAATAATGTAGAATGTATTGTGGGAGGTGGAGGAGACATTAAAGCCATAGAGGTTTAGCCCAATCAAATGGAATAGCAGGAATTAAACTTTTTTTTTAAAGATGTTAGGAGTTACAAAGATATTGACTATGTTAGCCTCATTTATATTTTGCCAGACATGTATGTCTTCTTCTTCTTTCTTCTTTCTTCTTCTTTCTTATTCTTCTTCCTTTTTTTACCTTCTTCTTCTTCTTCTTATTCCTTTTTTTACATTCTTCTTCTTCTTCTTCCTTTTTTTACATTCTTCTACTTCCTTTTTTTACATTCTTCTTCTTCTTCCTTTTTTTACATTCTTCTTCTTATTCCTTTTTTTACATTATTCTTCTTCTTCCTTTTTTAAATTCTTCTACTTCCTTTTTTTACATTCTTCTTCTTCTTCTTCCTTTTCTTACATTCTTCATATTCTTCTTATTCAACAATTATTATTCTACATATTCAACTTCTTCATCTTCTTCCTATTCTTCTTCATCATATTCTTGTTTGTGTCAGGCATTCCTGTAGTTGTTATCTAGAAAAGTTAGAAGTTTACACCTTCCGTTCTGCCTGTCACAAAAGATTTACAACAGGATTTGTCCGCGTTCAGTTTGGCCTGCAGCAGCAGGCCTTTTCCAGGGGCACCACGAGGAGGAACGGACTCACCCCCATACACTGCTTAGTCTTCTTCTGCTTATAAATAAGATAATATCATTTGCTCAGAGTATTAGTCTTATGCTTAATGTTCTTCTGCTTTGTTTTTTTTATGCTTCTTTGTCTTCTCTCTCTTGTTGTTCTGCATCTTGGTGGTTGTCTTCCTGTTCTTTGTCCTCTTGAACCAGCTGACGGTACTGGCACCCGGAGGGGCAGCAGAAGGAACAAGAGCCAATGGCACTACCGAGGACCAGCTGACGGTGCTGGAACCCGGTTACTAAGCAGGAGGTACCTGTGCTACAAAGCACTACCAAGGACCAGCAGACGTTGCCGGAACTCGGATACCGAGATGGAGGCACCTAGGCCAAAGGCTCTGACGAGAACCAGCTGACGGTGCTGGAACCCGGAGGGGTAGCATAAGCTGCAAGAGCAAATGGAAATAGCGAGGACCAGCTGACAGTGCTGGCACCCGGAGGGGCAGCAGAAGGAATAAGAGCCAATGGCACAACCGAGGACCAGCTGACGGTGCTGGAACCCGGTTACTAAGCAGGAGGTACCTGTGCTACAAAGCACTACCAAGGACCAGCAGACGTTGCCGGAACTCGGATACCGAGATGGAGGCACCTAGGCCAAAGGCTCTGACGAGAACCAGCTGACGGTGCTGGAACCCGGAGGGGTAGCATAAGCTGCAAGAGCAAATGGAAATAGCGAGGACCAGCTGACAGTGCTGGCACCCGGAGGGGCAGCAGAAGGAATAAGAGCCAATGGCACAACCGAGGACCAGCTGACGGTGCTGGAACCCGGTTACTAAGCAGGAGGTACCTGTGCTACAAAGCACTACCAAGGACCAGCAGACGTTGCCGGAACTCGGATACCGAGATGGAGGCACCTAGGCCAAAGGCCCTGACGAGAACCAGCTGACGGTGCTGGAACCCGGAGGGGTAGCATAAGCTGCAAGAGCAAATGGAAATAGCGAGGACCAGCTGACAGTGCTGGCACCCGGAGGGGCAGCAGAAGGAATAAGAGCCAATGGCACAACCGAGGACCAGCTGACGGTGCTGGAACCCGGTTACTAAGCAGGAGGTACCTGTGCTACAAAGCACTACCAAGGACCAGCAGACGTTGCCGGAACTCGGATACCGAGATGGAGGCACCTAGGCCAAAGGCTCTGACGAGAACCAGCTGACGGTGCTGGAACCCGGAGGGGTAGCATAAGCTGCAAGAGCAAATGGAAATAGCGAGGACCAGCTGACAGTGCTGGCACCCGGAGGGGCAGCAGAAGGAATAAGAGCCAATGGCACAACCGAGGACCAGCTGACGGTGCTGGAACCCGGTTACTAAGCAGGAGGTACCTGTGCTACAAAGCACTACCAAGGACCAGCAGACGTTGCCGGAACTCGGATACCGAGATGGAGGCACCTAGGCCAAAGGCTCTGACGAGAACCAGCTGACGGTGCTGGAACCCGGAGGGGTAGCATAAGCTGCAAGAGCAAATGGAAATAGCGAGGACCAGCTGACAGTGCTGGCACCCGGAGGGGCAGCAGAAGGAATAAGAGCCAATGGCACAACCGAGGACCAGCTGACGGTGCTGGAACCCGGTTACTAAGCAGGAGGTACCTGTGCTACAAAGCACTACCAAGGACCAGCAGACGTTGCCGGAACTCGGATACCGAGATGGAGGCACCTAGGCCAAAGGCTCTGACGAGAACCAGCTGACGGTGCTGGAACCCGGAGGGGTAGCATAAGCTGCAAGAGCAAATGGAAATAGCGAGGACCAGCTGACAGTGCTGGCACCCGGAGGGGCAGCAGAAGGAATAAGAGCCAATGGCACAACCGAGGACCAGCTGACGGTGCTGGAACCCGGTTACTAAGCAGGAGGTACCTGTGCTACAAAGCACTACCAAGGACCAGCAGACGTTGCCGGAACTCGGATACCGAGATGGAGGCACCTAGGCCAAAGGCTCTGACGAGAACCAGCTGACGGTGCTGGAACCCGGAGGGGTAGCAGAAGTTACCCCTGAAAAGCAAAGTTGGCATGCCGCAAGCTGGCCGCAGTTACCGAATCACACAGTCCTACAGGGGGTGCTTGTCCTACTGGCACTATGGAACAAGCCTTTCTTACCAGAACCCGCAGTCCACATAGGAAGCACCTAAACTGCTGGCACACTAGCCTCGGCTAACCCAACCGCAACACGACATGGCAACTTGGGGTGGCAAACTGACATTGACACTTCCCGGAAACAGCAGGCAGGGCTGGAACCAAGCTGGGCAGGAGGGAGTACCCGTGCCAAAGTCAGTTATGAGCAGCAACTGGCGATGTTGGAGCCCAGGACAAGCACTTAGCAGGCTGAGGCCTGATGTGCTGTCAATTGGGAGGCAGCAGGACAGATTGCCATCAAAACAGCAGGGGAACAGCTGACGTTACTGAACCCCACAAACACAGGAGCTAGTGTTTTACTCTGTGAAGACGGCACTTCCGAGCAACAACTGGCTGTGTTGAAGCCCAGGGACAAGCACGGAGCAGGCTGAGGCTGCATTGAAGAAATTTTAAGATCGGTTGTAGACTACTAATTTGAACCAAGCTCCACTTAGGCCTGTGGCTTCACTGATTTTCGTATTTCCCCTGTCCTCCAACCCCACCAGTTACAGCTCCGAAGTGGCGTCTGCACAATCCACACTTGTTCCTGTGTTACAGGTGTTCAGTCCGGTCAGTTAATCCCCTGATGTGTGTCCGGCAATGTCGCCTGCTCTGTCCACATTCCCATAATGGGAATGTGGACAGAGCAGGCGACATTGCCGGACACACATCAGGGGATTAACTGACCGGACTGAACACCTGTAACACAGGAACAAGTGTGGATTGTGCAGACGCCACTTCGGAGCTGTAACTGGCAGGGTTGGAGGACAGGGGAAATACGAGAGACAGTGGAGCCACAGGCCTAATTGGAGCACGGTTAAAAATCAGTAGTGGTACGACTGTGTAGGCAGCAGGAGACTTTGCCATCCACACAGCAGGGGATCAGCTGACATTACTGAACCCCACTGAGACACGGGAGCAAGTATCTCTTTCCGTGTGGACGGCACTTCCGAACTACAACTGGCTGTGTTGAAGCCCAGGAAATAGGAGGGTGTAGGCAGAGGCCTACTGTATTTTGAATGAGGTGACAGCAGGAGAGACTGCCATCCACACAGCAGGGGATCAGCTGACGTTACTGAACCCCACTGAGACACGGGAGCAAGTATCTCTTTCCGTGTGGACGGCACTTCCGAACTACAACTGGCTGTGTTGAAGCCCAGGAAATAGGAGGGTGTAGGCAGAGGCCTACTGTATTTTGAATGAGGTGACAGCAAGAGAGACTGCCATCCACACAGCAGGGGACCAGCTGACGTTACTGAACCCCACTGAGACACGGGAGCAAGTATCTCTTTCCGTGTGGACGGCACTTCCGAACTACAACTGGCTGTGTTGAAGCCCAGGAAATAGGAGGGTGTAGGCAGAGGCCTACTGTATTTTGAATGAGGTGACAGCAGGAGAGACTGCCATCCACACAGCAGGGGATCAGCTGACGTTACTGAACCCCACTGAGACACGGGAGCAAGTATCTCTTTCCGTGTGGACGGCACTTCCGAGCTACAACTGGCTGTGTTGAAGCCCAGGAAATAGGAGGGTGTAGGCAGAGGCCTACTGTATTATGAATGAGGTGACAGCAGGAGAGACTGCCATCCACACAGCAGGGGACCAGCTGACGTTACTGAACCCCACTGAGACACGGGAGCAAGTATCTCTTTCCGTGTGGACGGCACTTCCGAACTACAACTGGCTGTGTTGAAGCCCAGGAAATAGGAGGGTGTAGGCAGAGGCCTACTGTATTTTGAATGAGGTGACAGCAGGAGAGACTGCCATCCACACAGCAGGGGACCAGCTGACGTTACTGAACCCCACTGAGACACGGGAGCAAGTATCTCTTTCCGTGTGGACGGCACTTCCGAACTACAACTGGCTGTGTTGAAGCCCAGGAAATAGGAGGGTGTAGGCAGAGGCCTACTGTATTTTGAATGAGGTGACAGCAGGAGAGACTGCCATCCACACAGCAGGGGACAGCTGACGTTACTGAACCCCACTGAGACACGGGAGCAAGTATCTCTTTCCGTGTGGACGGCACTTCCGAACTACAACTGGCTGTGTTGAAGCCCAGGAAATAGGAGGGTGTAGGCAGAGGCCTACTGTATTTTGAATGAGGTGACAGCAGGAGAGACTGCCATCCACACAGCAGGGGATCAGCTGACGTTACTGAACCCCACTGAGACACGGGAGCAAGTATCTCTTTCCGTGTGGACGGCACTTCCGAACTACAACTGGCTGTGTTGAAGCCCAGGAAATAGGAGGGTGTAGGCAGAGGCCTACTGTATTTTGAATGAGGTGACAGCAGGAGAGACTGCCATCCACACAGCAGGGGATCAGCTGACGTTACTGAACCCCACTGAGACACGGGAGCAAGTATCTCTTTCCGTGTGGACGGCACTTCCGAACTACAACTGGCTGTGTTGAAGCCCAGGAAATAGGAGGGTGTAGGCAGAGGCCTACTGTATTTTGAATGAGGTGACAGCAGGAGAGACTGCCATCCACACAGCAGGGGACCAGCTGACGTTACTGAACCCCACTGAGACACGGGAGCAAGTATCTCTTTCCGTGTGGACGGCACTTCCGAACTACAACTGGCTGTGTTGAAGCCCAGGAAATAGGAGGGTGTAGGCAGAGGCCTACTGTCTTTGTAATGTGGAGACAGCAGGAGAGACTGCCATCTCCACAGCAGGGGATCAGCTGGCAATGATGAACCCCACTAACACTTGAACGAATGTGTTTGGCTCTGTGGAGACGACACTTCTGAACACCAACTGACGCTGTTGGAGCCCAGGATTAGTCGAGGAGCAGGCTGTGGCCTACTGGATTTTGGCAGGTGAAGGCAGCAGGAGACTTGCCATCTCCACAGCAGGGGAACAGCTGGCAGTGCTGAACCCCACTAACACTCTAACGAATGTGTTTGGCTCTGTGGAGACGACACTTCTGAACACCAACTGACGCTGTTGGAGCCCAGGATTAGGCGAGGAGCAGGCTGTGGCCTACTGGATTTTGGCAGGTGAAGGCAGCAGGAGACTTGCCATCTCCACAGCAGGGCAACAGCTGGCAGTGCTGAACCCCACTAACACTCGAACGAATGTGTTTGGCTCTGTGGAGACGACACTTCTGAACACCAACTGACGCTGTTGGAGCCCAGGATTAGGCGAGGAGCAGGCTGGGGCCTACTGGATTTTGGCAGGTGAAGGCAGCAGGAGACTTGCCATCTCCACAGCAGGGGAACAGCTGGCAGTGCTGAACCCCACTAACACTCTAACGAATGTGTTTGGCTCTGTGGAGACGACACTTCTGAACACCAACTGACGCTGTTGGAGCCCAGGATTACGCATGCCGCATGCAGAGGCCAATGGGCAGCAGTTTTTATGGAGGTTGTGGACTACTACTGATTCTAACCATGCTCCACTTAGGCCTCTGGCTCCACTGTCTCTACTATTTACCCTGGCCTCCAACCCCGCCAGCTACATCTCTGAAGTGGCGTCAGCACAATCTACACTTGTTCCTGTGTTACTGGTGCTCAGTCCCGTCAGTTGATCCCCTGATGTTTGTCCGGCAAGTTCGCCAGCTCTGTCCTCATTCCCACTACTGGTTATGGGAATGTGGACAGAGCAGGAGACCTTGCCGGACACACATCAGGGGATAAACTGATGGGACTGAGCCACAGGAACACAGGAACAAGTGTAGATTGTGCTGACGCCACTTCAGAGATGTAGATGGCGGGGTTGGAGGTCAGGGGAAATAGTAGAGACAGTGGAGCCAGAGACCTAAGTTGGGCATGGTTAAAAATCAGTAGTGGTTTGAATGTTGATGGAGCTGGTGACTTTGCCATCCACACAGCAGGGGATCAGCTGGCATTACTGAACCCCACTAACACAGGAGCTAGTGTGTTTCTCTGTGCAGACGACACATCTGAGCGACAACTGGCTGTGTTGAAGCAAAGGGATTATAGTTCAGGTGGTAGAAAAATGAACACACCAGCAGACCTGGATACAGTTGCCAACCACTAATTTAGTCTGTAAGAGGAATGGCAAAGTCTTTGGAGATCCAGGCCTTGTTCATTTTCAGAAAAGTCAGCCGGTCAACATTATCGGAAGATAGTCGCGTGCGACGGTCTGTTAGTACACCACCTGCGGCACTAAAGACACGTTCCGATAATACACTGGCAGCAGGGCAAGCCAGCACCTCCAATGCATACTGGCTAAGCTCTGGCCATGTATCCAGCTTAGAGACCCAAAACTTGAAGGGGGAAGAGCCATCTGGGAGTACAGCGACAGGGCAAGACATGTAGTCTGACACCATCTGACGGAAGCGTTACCTCCTGCTGACTCGAGGCGTCGCTGATGGTGTAGACAATTGTGGTGGACACACAAAACTTTGCCACATTTGGGCCATAGTGGTCTTGCCTTGTGCTGCAGCGCTGCCTCTGCTCCCTCTTTGTGCAGAGTTTCCTCCACTGCCTCGACGCACAGAGCTGCTTTGTAAAGCACTAGCAACAATGCTGTCGGGTGGAATGGAAAACATTATGGACTGCACCAGTGACTCTTCGTACTCCCGCATTTTACGCTCCCGGTTCAACGTTGGTATGAGCCTTTGTACGCTGTCCCGGTAGCGAGGATCTAGGAGGGTGTACACCCAATAATCAGCCGAGACGAGAATGTGGGCGATGCGGCGGTCGTTTCTCAGGCACTGCAGCATGAAATCAACCATGTGCTGCAGACTCCCAACTGCCAAAGAACCGCTGTCCCCTGTTTGAGGCGTGACCTCGGCCTGCTCTGCATCACCCCACCCTCGCTGTACATACTGAGTAGAGGTTTGTGTACCTCCCTCCTCTGGAGAGATGTCTTCCTCCTCCATCGACTCCTCCTCATCCTCCTCACAAAGTGTCCCCTGCCTAGGCCTTTGTGAGGAAACACGTAGCGCAGACTGTCCAGAAGCAGATGGCATTTGGGACTCCTCATCCTCCACCTCTTCTGAAACCTCATCCCTTAGTGCTTGCAGTGTTTGTTGAAGCAGGCAGATAAGGGGGACAGTCATGCTGACTAGTGCATCATCTGCACTCGCCATCCGCGTGGATTCATCGAAGGCACGCAAAACGAGGCAGATGTCCTTCATAGAGGCCCACTCAATGGTGCTGAAGTGTGAACGGCGCACAGTGCGACTTGTTTGCGCCTGATGCAGCTGGTACTCCATGACTGCTGCCTGCTGCTCACACAACCGCTCCAACATATGTAACGTTGAATTCCACCGGGTGGGTAGGTCACATATGATGCAATGTTCCGGAAGGCCAAATCGTCGCTGCAGAGCAGCGAGGCGCGATCTTGCCGTGCTGGAACGTCGCAAGTGAGCGCACTCTATGCGGACCTTGTGCAACAGTGCAGCAAGATCCGGATAGTCCCTCAGAAAGCTCTGCACGACCAAGTTAAGAACATGTGCCAGACATGGGATGTGTGTGAGGTTGCCTAGGCCAAGAGCTGCCACCAGATTTCGGCCATTGTCACACACTACCAAGCCCGGCTGGAGATTCGCTGGCCCAAACCACACATCGCTCTCCAGCTTGATAGCATTCCAGAGCTCCTGCGCTGTGTGGCTTCGATTCCCCAAAGAAATTAATTTGAGTACAGCCTGTTGACGTTTGGCCACGGCTGTGCTCATATCGGTCGTAACAGGCTCCTGCTCTGCTGTTTCTGAGGAACTTGAGTAGGAGGAGGAGTCTATGTGTACAGACTGGAGTCCTGCAATCCGTGGCATTGGAAGAACACGTACAGCGCCACTCTCCAGATCCGTACCCGGCTCCACAACATTGACCCAGTGGGCAGTGAGGGAAAGGTATCGTCCCTGTCCATGGTTACTGGTCCACGCATCGGTGGTCAGGTGGACCTTGCTACTAACGGCGTTTAGTAGCGCATGATTTATTTTGCCCTCAACATGTTTCTGCAGGGCAGGGACGGCTCGCCTGCTGAAATAAAAGCGGCTGGGCACGTTGTATTGGGGGACTGCCAATGCCATTAAGTCCCGGAAGGTGTCAGTGTCCACCAGCCTGAATGACAGCATTTCAACTGCCAGAAGTTTGGCAATGCCAGCATTCAGAGACTGTGCTCGGGGATGGTTTGCCGAGTAAGGGCGCCTTTTATCCCATGCCTGTGCTACCGATGGCTGTGATGGATGGGAACGTGCTGCTATGGGTGTAATCTGACAGGGTCTCCGGACAACAGTGGCAGAGGTTCTTCCTTGGCGATCCTGTGAGGAAGCCGAACCAGCAGTGTGTGAGCTGGAGGAAGAGGGCCCAACACGAACTGAAGAGGTGGTAGGTGGTGCTGTACGTTGGCCTACGTCTTCAGGGTGTCTCTGCAACTCCAACTCGTGCTTGGTGCGCACATGTTTCCACATATTTGTGGTATTGAGGTTGCTGACATTTCTCCCTCTTTTGACTCTCTGATGACACAGCTTGCATTTGACAAAGCAAATGTCATCTGCAACTGTGTCAAAAAAGGACCACGCACTGCAACTCTTGTGAGCGACCGGTTTGCCTTTGGAAGGAGGAATGCTCCTAACGGGTGCCGAAGTGGAGGGTACAGGCAACCAAGTCTTCCCCCTCCCTCTGCCTCCTGTTTTGGCCGGTAGGGGAATCTCTTCCTCCGAGCTGCTCCCACCACCTTCCTGTTGCTCACGCCATGATGGGTCAAGGACCTCATCATCTTCCCTCCCCTCTTCAAACAGCTGCTTCTCCGGGGTTGTCTCGCCAGCACCGTACACACCAGAAAGTGGCAACTGAGTCTCGTCATCATCTGATGCGTACTGAGGTGTGCTGACCATAGGCACTGGCCCACTCGCCTCTTCAGATTCAGAGGGACAAAGAAGTTGCGCATCACTGCATACTCCCTCTTCTTCACATTCAGGAATGCTGCTTGGCTGGCCCCCTCTTTCCAAGCCAACAGATTCCGAGAACAGAAGTAGAGACTGTGATGGCTCCTGTCCATGTCTCTCTGACTGCCTGGGCACTTTGGCAGGTGGTGAAGAGACAGATGGTTGCTCTTCGGTGCTCTGACCCTGAGAGGATGCGGAAGTAATTGAAGTCGATGCGTTAGCTGCCATCCATCCGACAACGGCTTCAATTTGTTCCTCCCGCAGCAGTGGGGTACGTTGAGGTCCTACAAAGCTGCGCATAAAGGACTGTTGCCTGCTAAAACTGGGGGATGCTGATCCACTGGTGCCCGCAGCAGGCCCAGAATCCCCACGTCCTCTACCTGTAGAATCCCCACGTCCTCTCCCTGCAGAATCCCCACATCCTCTCCCTGCTGAAACCCCACGCCCACGCCCACGCGCCTTACTCCCTGCCTTCTTCATCTTGCAAGACTGCTTAAGATAGGCAAAAAAGTACAAAGGGGGGCCTTAGTGTGCTTATTCCTGAACAGCTGGTTACAGGTACAAGAAACACTAATTTTATGAAGTGTGTGTGTGTGGACTACACTTTAATAGGAGCTGATGTGGCCTACACAAGTTCAAAATGTAGTGTTTGGTGAACTTTTTTTGTGGTTTCTTTGTTGGAAACAAACTCAAAGTATGTGAACAAAGAATTGAAACTGATAGTATCACCAACTTTTTGGAGCTATTACAATGCAGGCAGGTAACCTACAATGCAAAAGATGAGGCTCCAAAAAAATTGGGTAATACTAATCTGGCTGCGCCGGCAGGGCACAAGCCAGAAAAAAAGGCTCCTCTATCTACTCCTATATAGTGTTTGCAACCAACCAATGTTGATGGATACGGATGGATGCACACTAATAGGAGAAGAAAAAATGAGCTGCACTCAAAGACAAATATGTGTGAGGCAGTGACGCACGTTGAGCGTCCTACAACCAGACGTAGCTGCAGGACACTCTACTCAGCGTGAGCTGCACTCACACACAGTCAGAGGCCTCTCAGACAGCCGTCAACAGTGCAGCTAAGTGGGCACTGGCACTGACAGGCTGCAGAAAGGCTCCGCTGTGTACTCCTATATAGTGTTTGCAACCACCGTAGATGGAGACGGATGGATGCACACTAATAGAAGAAAAAATGAGCTGCACTCAAATAAAAATATGTGTGAGGCACTGACGCACGCTGAGCGTCCTACAGCCAGACGTAGCTGCAGGACACACTACTCAGCGTGAGCTGCACTCACACACAGTCAGAGACCTCTCAGACAGCCGTGAACAGTGCAGCAAAGTGGACACTAGCACTGAAAGGCTGCAGAAAGGCTCCGCTGTCTACTACTAGTGTTTGCAACCAACGTATATGGATACGGATGGAAGCACACTAGATTGAAATTATGTAAAAAATGCAGCTCAAAAAATAAAAGATGTATGAGGCAGCAGTGATCACACTGGGTGGCCTACAGCCTGACGTGGCTGCAGGACCCACTCCACAGCGTGAGCTGCACTCACACAGCCCTTGCAGACAGCTGTGAACACTGCTGCTAGGGCAAAGAAGGCTACAGTGGTGGTTTATGTAGCCTGGGTAAAGCACTAGATGTTTGGTGGAATCGCTATTTCTAACTGTCCCTCACAGTCTTCTACAGCAGCCTGTCCCTAACTGAATTCACAGCAGAGTGACCAGAAATGGCGGCTGCGGTGGCTTTTATAGTGCATCATGACATCATTTCGGCAGCCAATCACAGCCATGCCAATAGTTAACATGCCTACATGCCTAACAGGATGTGCCCACACTTCGGAGGATTCCCATTGGCTTAATCAAAGCAAGCAGGCTCATAGCATGATGGGAACTTCCTATTCCGATTCCGATTCCGGAATCCGATATGACAAAAGTATCGGAACTAAGTATCGGAATTCCGATACCGCTAATATCGGCCGATACCCGATACTTGCGGTATCGGAATGCTCAACACTAACCATCACGTGTTTCTCAACGCAAGACAGCTGTTGCATGTTTTTGCATATTTCCCATAAGGGATGGGGGGCATTGCTCTAGAATCACTGCATTGAGAAACATGTGATGGTGTCTCCGCAGTGTTGGATGTTGATCTCCATGAGGTCACTCATCCTCATTTTCACAGTCTTTTACTAGGCATTGCTCCTACTAGCCAGTTTCCTACTCCACACTGATGAGGGGCAATACCCCGAAACAGCTGTCTGTGGATGGATACCATGTTTTGGCATAGGTGGTTTCCTTCATTGGAGACTGCCCTTCCCGTGGTTGTTCCTTCCCGGGGAAAGACCTGGCTAGTCATTGCTTGCGTTGAGAAACATGTGATGGTGTCTCCGCGGCTTTTGTTTTGCATGTTTTTGCATATTTCCCATAAGGGATGGGGGCATTGCTCTAGAATCACTGCGTTGAGAAACATGTGATGGTGTCTCCGCAGTGTTGGATGTTGATCTCCATGAGGTCACTCATCCTCATTTTCACAGTCTTTTACTAGGCATTGCTCCTACTAGCCAGTTTCCTACTCCACACTGATGAGGGGCAATACCCCGAAACAGCTGTCTGTGAATGGATACCATGTTTTGGCATAGGTGGTTTCCTTCATTGGAGACTGCCCTTCCCGTGGTTGCTCCTTCCCGGGGAAAGACCTGGCTAGTCATTGCTTGCGTTGAGAAACACGTGATGGTGTCTCCGCGGCTTTTGTTTTGCATGTTTTTGCATATTTCCCATAAGGGATGGGGGCATTGCTCTAGAATCACTGCATTGAGAAACATGTGATGCTGTCTCCGCAGTGTTGGATGTTGATCTCCATGAGGTCACTCATCCTCATTTTCACAGATGTATAGAAGACACAGGTTGTGGATGGCTTTGTATGCCATGGTTTGGGTTTTGAACTGAAGTGTTTGGGTAATGGGGAGCCAGTGCAGAAATTGACAGAGGGTAGAGGCTAGGAAATAGCGAGGGGACAGGTGGATTAATCAGCAGAGTTTAGAATAGATTGTAGGGGTGCGAGAGTGTTAAAGGGGAGGCCACAGAGCAGCAGGTTGCAGTAGTCAAGGCCGGAAATGATGAGGGCATGGACTAGGGTTTTTACAGATTCTTGGTTTAGGAATGTACGGATCCAGGAAATATTTTTGAGATGAAGTCGGCAGGAAGTGGAAAGGACTTGGATAAGTGGTTTGAAGGAGAGAACTGGGTCAAGGATTACCCAGAGGCAGTGAGCTTGTGGGACTGGGGATAGTAAGCAGCCGTTTACTTTAATGGATAGGTCCATTGGTGGGGTTGAGTGAAATGGGGGAAAGATGATGAATTCTGTTTTGTCCATATTAAGTTTTAGAAATGTAGTGGAGAAAAAGGATGAAATAGCGGACAGACATTGTGATTCTGGTTAGTAGGGAGGTGATATCTGGTCCAGACAGGTAATTTATGTGTTTCTTTCTGGTTGGTCAAGAAAACAGTCTTTTTCTTGTGCAAGCCTGTAATATTGACTTGTAATTTGACATTTGATATAACACATTGTGCTCTTATCCTTGATGGCAAGTGATGTTTACTGATATGCTAATTATACATTGTCCATGCCAGCAAGTTTGTTGGCATTCAAAACAGAAGAGGAAAATCTATTTAAATAGATTACATAATCAAACTGTTAGGAATGGTGGAACGCACTAAATAAAAATAATAATAAAGTGCGTTCACCGGTCGGGGTCCACCGTGCAGTAGGTGATATAACCGCTGCTAAGTGGTGGCAGGAGCAATATGGCGGTAAAGCGCACAGGCTTAAACTTCACCAAGGTGCGCAGAGCAATCTCAGTTAAGTCACAGAGATGCAAAATAAACACAAATACAAAGACTGAGCCTGTCGAGGTCAAAGTACTCAGTATAAATACACACACTGTATCCGGTCATAGGAATAGCCCAAGATGGCGGCACTAGGTCCGTCTAGTCCTACCGTGTGTGCGGCGTCGCAGCTGTGGACGCTAAGGAGAGCTGCTACTGCAGCGCGGCTTGGACACTGCCGCTAAACGGCAAAGCTATGACGCAAGCGCAATGTCGGACGCTAGCAGCTGTGGATGTTGCAGCAGAGGAGCGCTGGCGCTGATTCTATCTCAGCTCCTAACCACATACGCAATATCAGAGGGAAGGGGTTTTATAATGAGTCATTCACCAGAATCATACATCCGTCCTTATACACACAGCAGCAAGTAAGTCTATGCAAGCTCATGGCGGAACAGCCATGCGCGCCTTTTATAGCAGCGGGGACCTTCTGCAAGCCTCCAGATCTCTGAAATGGACCAATGAGATCTGGAGCGGGAGATGAGCACTTGACTCCCGATCTCCAATGGGAGATCGTCCCATGAGCATGCTCAGTAGGAGGACAGAAGGACTTAGCCTCAGGAGAGATTTGCTGCAAGGCAATCTCCTCTGCAATCTCCTCTGCAGTAGATAAACAGCAGGGAAACTGCAGAATGTGAGGGTCTGGATCCCTGCAGAGTAAACGCAGAAATCCGACGCCTAACACAAACAATGTGAATTGGTCTTATCAGCATTACCTGTAAATAATAAATGAAGGACACTTGTTAAATATAAAAAGAGGTGATGCGCCTCTGTAAGAGTCAGAGAGAGACAGACAGAGCTTCAGCCAAGACATCCAAACATCCAGAGAGTCTCTACAGGACTGCAGCCAAGACATCATGCCTCCATCACATGGGACCCAGGTTTATCATTCTACAGGATGCCAGCTTTGGGGACCTCAGCCCCTGTTGGAAGAATTCAGATCTGCTCCATTGACCATCGCTGAATCATGGATACATTTGTGAAAACTGGGATTGGGACCTGCCGGTCACGTGGAACTTATGGATATATTTGGAGAAAACCAGGTCGCGTGGCTCTATGGAGATGGTCAGTGAAGCCAGATTGTGACCGTCCAGTCAGCTGGACTTGTACCTGAATGGACTGTCATCTTCCTACGCTTGTCGCTACCTCCTCTCTGTGTGTGTGCCACAGGTGGGGTAATCAGCCCTGGAAGATCTGTAGTAACACCTGCTATTATCCCAGCGGGTCAGCGGAAGAGTGAGACTCTGTAATGTGCACCATCTTGGGTACTGTGCTCGGACTGTTCTATATGTTATCGGCCTGTTTTGTGGTTCAATAAAGTATTTGAACACTGTTTTACTCTCAGCCTGTGTTGTCTGAGTAGCATTATGCCCACATTAAAGGAAGAGCGTGCGTGCGTTGGGACGACCAAAGGTCCATGCGGTTTTCGGCTCACAGATTGGGGCACCCGCCTACCCACCCAGTGTCTCCTAGGAAGCTATATTAGCAAGTTTCAATGCTGGTTTGTCTTGTGAAGTAACTGATGAACTTATTGGCAGGGACCAGATAAGCCGTAAAATATTTTCTTCTAAGACCTTCACTAAATTTGACAATTAGACCTGGTGTAGCCTACAATCTGTTATGGATTAAAGAAAGTGACAAATGCAAAACGGCATTCAATTCTCAGGATGGTCACTATGAATGTGTTGTTATGCTCTGTGCCCTGTGTAATTCTTCAGCCATGTCTTAACATTTTGTTTATTCAACTTTCTGTGATGTCCAAAGATTTGGTTTCACACCATCAGCATGTCTAGATTGCGACAAAATCATCTATTCTCCAAACTAGAAAACTGCCTCTCTAAACATTATGAATTGCCATTCCTGGAATGTATCATTTCTTCTGAAGGTATGCAGGTGGATCCGGAATAAGTTACAGCTATTCTTGATTTGCCACAATTTGTAGGCCTCAAAGTCTTTAAAAGATTCCTTGGCTTCACCAACTATTACATGCAGTTCATCACAAACTATTCTTAAATCATTGCTCCTCTTATGACTTTCACTTGGAAGGGTGCAAATTTTCAGAACAGGATGGATTTAAATCATGTTTTTCTCTAGTCTTGTTTTACACAATCCAAATGTCAAAAGGACATTTTTCTTGTAGTGGATATCTCTTAAATTGATGGAGGAGTTTTTCTATCTTGAATCTGGAACCCATCCCTAACGTTTCATTTTCTCAGTAATTGTTTTTTGAAGGATGAAATTGCTCCATTGGTGACAGAACTTATAGCCATAAAATAAGCTTCGGAGGAGTGGTGATATTTTCTTGAATGAGATAAGTTTCTTGTGATCATACGCTCAGACCTCAAAATCTGGAGAATCTTCAATCTCCATGTAGACTAAATCCTCATCGATCTTGTTAGTTGCTTTTCTTCTCCCATTTGAGCAGCAGGATTTTTTCCCAATCCTTTTCTCCTTGTAATGCCTCTGAAGAATCACTCTCTCATATAATTAAACCAGAATGCTTTCTTGCTCCTATCTTTTCTTTATCTAATAGTCCAGCAAAAGGACAATACCTTGACGCTAAAGCCCCCTTTACACATAGCAATATCGTTAGCAATATCGCTGTAATGTCACCGATTTTGTGACGTAGCAGCGATATTGCTAGCGATATCGCTATGTCTGATACTTACCTCCGACCGGCTCCCCCGCTGCTCATTGCTGGTCGCGCGAGAATGTCCTGGACCATTTCTCGTCAGGCGCTTCCTGCTGGGCTTCCTGTGGCGCCGACGAGCGACATGTGGATGCCGGCGGGAGGACATCAGGATCGCGGCGTCTGACAGGTAAGTAGCGACCCCCGACCCCTGCTATATCGCTGGTGAGATCTGCCTGTGTGGCAGCTCACTAGCGACCACTTAGCGATGCACCAGCGATCCATATCGTCGGGATCGCTGGTGCATCGCTAAGTGTAACGGTACCCTTAGGGCCCCGTCACACATAGCGATCTCACTAGCAAGATCGCTGTGTGTGACAGCGATCGGCGACCGGACCCCTGCCGGTATCGCTGATCGCTGATGGAAAGCCCTGGACATTTTTGGGGTCGCTGGTTTCCCGCTGGTCAGCACGCATCGCTGCGTGTGACAGGTGGGAGACCAGCGAGCAGGAGCTGGTAGCAAAGGTACACATTGGATTTCTAAGGGGGTGCGCTGTGCCTAGAAACCCGATGTGTACCTTAGATACCAGCGCGCTGATGCAGGGAGCTGGTAACCAAGGTACACCTCGGGTTTCTAAGTGACGCACGCCCCTTAGAAAACTGATGTGTACCTTAGTTACCAGCTCACTACATCAGCGACACCGCGCGCTCAGCATCGCTGTGCTGATCGCTGGTGAAGCTGTCTGTTTGACAGCTCAAGTCACCAGCGATCATGTAGCGACTCGCCAGCGATCCTGACACGTTGATATCATTGTCGGGATCGCTGGTGAGTCGCTATGTGTGACGGGGCCCTAAAGCACTTTACCAGAAGGTCTTATCTTTTGCCCATTCATCACTACTCTCAGGTCAACCTGGTGTTTAATGGATTGCTGAACTCATTTCTGTTTATATTTGTGGCCCTTTTTAAACAGTTTTAGGCATCTTGGGCTCAATGCACTTAATTCAATGCCTCTTGGTTCTCTGCCAATTGGTATGTGGTGGATTTATTTCAAAGATGTCTTGTTTTGTTTTATTACCTGTGTAAAGGGTACGGGGGCCAGTTTAATGCCCTACTCTCCTTTCATATGTTCCTGGTGAAAATAGTATATTTCATATTTCATGTAATGTTTATATATTGTAAATTGCATTGTACTTATGTTTATGTGTTGTAAAAATATAGGGATAGTGTAGGACTTAAACCAGTAGAGGGAGCACAATAGAATAGAATAGGATATGGATTAGTTAGCACAATAGGATTTTGTCTGTTTAGGAGGGGCTAGGAAAAGAGTAGTTGGGGGAGCTTCCTGGAGTTAGTCAGTGTGAGCCGGGAGCAAGGACAGGACAGTCATATCCAGGGAGAAGGAGAGAAGCCTAGCGGTCCAGGCCTAAGAGCTGACAGTCACACGTGGTGGAAGAATATCTGGGCAGCTTAAGAATGGTAGCAGCTAACTTCGTGTGAACAGCCCTAAACGTACGAGGCCTACGGCCAGTAAAGAATGGAAGAACCATTCTTCAACTTCACCTTTGGAGAGGGAAGCGGGCAGGGAACTCCTGAAGCGGGTTAGTCTGACCAGTCAGAAAACTGCGGGACCGGCGGATCCAGTGGATATTTCTGGAGGAGTGAGGGACAGCGCAGGGAACAGAATGGTGATATTCTGCGAAGAATCTTGTGCTGTTTCTGTGACTAACCAGGATGAGCTGAGTAAAATTGTTTTGTTGAAGATGAACCTGGACTCTGACTGTCATTGTGTGGTGTTAAAAGAAAGGGAGCTCCAGCAGTGTGGAATGGACTCTG
Organism: Dendrobates tinctorius; assembly: GCF_039654945.1. Lineage (NCBI taxonomy): Eukaryota > Metazoa > Chordata > Amphibia > Anura > Dendrobatidae > Dendrobates > Dendrobates tinctorius. Next base: position 31,858,481 of record NW_027361689.1, read on the forward strand.
ACTTGCAAGTGAGTGAACTACCATGTGTTAATAGGGCGGAGGGCCAGCGTGTGCCAGTTCTGTCACTCTCAACCACGACTACCCCCATGGCCTCCGTTTCACCAGTCTGGTCTTCCATCTCCTTTAAAGCTGGGCGAAATTTTTTTCAGAGGGATTTTTCGCTTCCCGAGCCTTCTTGCTTTCATAGGCTCTGACTGAGGTGTACAGTCAGTTTAAAAATTCTTAAGGGCACTTTGCATGAAAATCAAAGTCTTCATTGACTTCTGCTCTGCCTTTCACACTCAAATAAATGGGAAAATTGAAAGGATCAATTAGTCTTTGACACAATAGCTTCAGATTTTCTCCAGTACCAACCAAGGCACCTGTATGGATTTGCTCCTTTAGGCTAAATTTGCACGTAACAATTCAGTTTATGAGCCTTCTAGAAAACTATCTTTCAATAAAGTGTTTGGTCTAGAACTGTGTCTACCTTTGCAATTGCCTCACAGAGTCAACTTCCAGCAGTAAACAGAGTTTGTCAAAACGTTCAAGAAATCTGGATCAAGGTGCAATCCAATATTTTTACTGCTGTGGCTAAAGAAAAGAAGATGAGCAGATAAATATAGGTAACCAATTCCTATGTCTTCTGTTAAAAAAGTTTAGCTGTCCACAGGTCTACTGAACCACCACGCGAACTGCACTACCCTCTCCCAGAGGCGTATCTAGGCTTTCTGGCACCCAGGGCAAGAACTTGGTTCGGCGCCCCCCCCCCCCAAAAGTACATATGTGACTTGCACACTTAGCCATGTAGCCACGAGCTGCTCTCCCTAATCCTCTCAATGTTCAGTAAAAAACTGAAAGCAGGATGAGAAGCTCGTTGTCACAAGACCATAACTATGAAAATCGCATATGAGTGAAATGTCCATGTGATGACTACTGGAACCTGCAGAGCTGAGTGCTGACATTGCAGCTTCTGAATTCTCACAACGAATGCACTGCACACTTTTAGGATTCTCCCTTGCCCATGTACAGTCATGTCAGCACAAGTATGTGATTTGTATAATTCTGGCCACATTCCGACTAGATGTGCCCGGCCTCGCTCTGTTCATTATCATTGAGTGAGGCCACACATGTCTAGTCAGCATGTGACCGCATGTATGTAAATTACTGGCATGAGAGAATCCTGACAGCGTTCAGTGAGCACTGTGAGAATTCAGAAGTCTGCCGTCACATAGAATGTTTGCAGACTCAGCACAAACCTGGACAACCCTTTTAATGTTCCTAACAAATAAAAATATGAGAATTAGTATCACTAATAACATTTACATCCAGGTACCTTATAGATGACGTCTCTGTAGTCGTTCTCCTTTTCTTCTTCTTGTCCAGACCCCATGATGAGTTTTCTGATCCACAGCCGTCTCTGCAGACTTCCATCTTCTCCGGTCTTCTGCAGCAACTCTCCACACGATGCCCTTAAAGATAGAAGTGTCATTATAATGCTCCTAAATAAAAATGTCTGCAATATACTGTCGCCTCACGCTATTCCCCTCCCTCCTCATACTGTCTCCTCTAACATCCCACCTGTTCACTATACTGTCTCCTCATATATTTACCTCCTCACTCTCTATACTGTCTGCTCACACATACCCCTGACTCCCCATACTGTGTCTGCACACATGCCATCACCCTCACTCCCCATACTGTGCCCACATACATTCACCCGTTCGCACCCCTTACTGTCTGCACCCATCCCCCATACTGCTTCCTCATATATGCCCTCATACATACTCTTCATTTTGTGTCCTCAAATCTCCCCACACACGTTAAATACCATCCCCACTCCAAATCCCCCATCCCAAATCCACCACACACATTAAGTACCCCCCATCCCCACTCCAAATCCCCCCACACATTAAGTATCCCCCATCCCCACTCAATAATCCCTCGTCCCTACTCCCAAATCCCCCCACACATTATGTACCCCCACTCATTAACCCCCATCCCCACTCATTAATCCCTCCACTCATTAACCCCCATCCCCACTCATTAACCCCCATTCCCACTAATTAACCCCATCTCCACTCATTAACCCCCATACATTAACCCCCCTACACATTAACCCCATCTCCACTCACTAAACCCCATCTCCACTCATTAACCCCCCACTTATTAACCCCCATCCCCACATTAACCCCCATCTCCACTCATTAACCCCCACACTCATTAACCCCCATCTTCACTCATTAACCCCCCACTCATTAACCCCCATCCCCACATTAACCCCAACACTTTAACCCCCCCACATTAACCCCCCCCCCCACTCATTAACCCCATCCCCACATTAACCCCCATCTCCACATTAACCCCCACACTTTAACCCCCATCTCCACTCATTAACCCCCATCCCCACAATAACCCCCATCTCCACTCAATAACCCCCCACTCATTAACACCCATCCCCACATTAAACCCCATCTCCACTCATTAACCCCCCACTCATTAACCCCCACACTTTAACCCCCACGCATTAACCCCCCGACTTATTAACGCCCATCCCCACTCAATAACCCCCCACTCATTAACACCCCCCCATCTCCCATCTTCGGTGGTTCTTCAGCTCCACAGAGGAGCACACTTACCACCAGCGTTTGCTCTGGGCGCCGGGGAGTGACGTCAGCAGCGTGATCACATGACGTGATCATGCTGCTGACGTCGCTCTGACCCGGCGGTCTGAGCTTCAATTGTACAGGCGTCTGTATAGACGCCAGTACAATTGCTGCCTGGGAGCCGGCGCAGCCTCCTTCTCTGCGCCGGCTGTCAGCTTGACAGCCGTCACAGAGAACAGCCGACTCACAGGATGGGGAGCGGCAGAACGCAGCCGCCGGGGGGAGACACTGCGGACCGCTGCATTAGGCAGCCCGACTGCGCCCCCCTGCTGGCTGCGCCCGTGGCAACTGCCCCGGCTGCTCCCCCCTGGATACGCCTCTGCCCTCTCCTACTGTATCCTCACCCATCCCTGTAGACTGTGAGCCCTTGCGGGCAGGGTCCCCTCTCCTTATGTACTTGTGTGTCCCTTGTCTTACACATGTTTATTATACTTGTCTATATTTCCCCTTTTCACATGTAAAGCGCCATGGAATAAATGGCGCTATATAAATGCATAATAATTAGAGTTGAGCGACTTTTGCTTTTTTAGGGTCGAGTTTCGTTTCATGAAACCCGACTTTTCCAAAAGTCGGGTCGAGGAAAATCGGCCGACTATAGGGAAAAGTCGGGGTCCCACCGAAACACGAAACCCAATGTAAGTCAATGGGGAATTAAAGTCGGCAGTGAGAGGAGGACAGGAAACACACCTACAGTGCCCATATGAATGCCAAAATCATCAATTCTTCTTACTTAAGCTTGTCAACCTTAATTAACTTCATAATACAAGTTACGCACTGAAAAATGGGGGTTATTTGGCTAAAGTTGTGGGGGGGAGGGCTGGCTGCAGGTTTTCATGTGCCCTGGGTGAAAGAGCGCCCCTTTAACACATACCACAACTCATCATGCTCCGATACGGCAGAGAAATAGCGGTATAGTACAATGAAAAATACTTCACTTTTTACATCTCATGACGAGGCCCAACTATTTCGCCATACAGAATCATTGGTCCCATATAATGTTTGAAACAGTATATGATGAGCTCCACATAATGCTACAGTATATGTTGGTCCCCATGGATGAAGCTCCACTGTCTTAAGGGCCCAAATAATGCTCCAAACATAATGGGCCCCATTTCTAATGCTCTAGTGTATTATGGGCCCTGTAAATGCTGCTCCAGTGTCTGATGTCCACCTTTGGAATGTTCCAGTGTATGTTGGGCCCCATCTATCATTCTCCAGAGTATAGTGCTCCCCAAAAATTGCTGTCCCAACATTGAAAACAATGAAATAAGTCTCCTCACTAGGGAATCCCTGTACTAGTCTGGACTCCTCGTCGTCCCCATCTTCCATCTCACTGCACAGTATTTCAAACTTGCAAGTGCTGTGATCCTGAGCAAGCAGGGGGGGGCCCACTCATTGGCGACGGCACTGGCACAGGGCCCCTGATAGTACGGTGGTGTGTCTGACGGCGGGTGGGCCGAACCTGCACTTTCATCTGCAGCTTCCTCTTTGTCACCGTGTAAGATGGAACTGTATATGGGAAGGGTAACCTGAGTTTCATCAGGGTCAGATTCAGGCCATGTAGCGTGCGAGGGGAATGTAGTGGTCTGGGTCAATGTACCAGCAGATTCATCGAGCAGTGGCTGGGCATCAGTGCACTTGTGTCGCCCCCAGGAGTACGGTCGCCACAGTGGCATTACCTTCCTCCTAGGGAGTGTGATGTCATTCTTGGGAGCAACGAAGGATCTCTCTAGCAGGTTAACTGATTGGGCGGCGTTATTCCCACGAGTCACGACCCTCCAAACAGCGTTCATGAAGGCAAAGTGTTTGTTTTACGTGGGCAGTATGGTTGCAAAGCTGAACCTTAAAGGAATGTCCAGAAGGGCACCACCAGGAGTGGAGCCTATGGCATAATTTGACTCAACTCGGGCAACCTCAACCATCAAGCAACAAAAAAGATGCACACATTGCAAGCTTAATTCCGTTAATGAACGAGACTCCGTCATGCCCCGCGGTCCGAATCCGACTTACTTGAGGGACACGCGAGGCTCTGGCACATGAGATTGGCCAATAACTGGTGTGTCATGCCCTTACATGTCCGTGGCTGCATGTGCGCTACACTGAGAAGGCCAGCGTTTGTCGCTTACAGGTGCAGATAACCCGCTGAACAACGTTAGTGAAGGGGATCTGTGATTACAATTATTACCCGCGAACGATGATTTCCCAGTAAGTGCAGGTCAACCGCAGTTCCGGAATTAGGCCTAGCCGTCATTCCTGAAAAAATGAAAAACTTACGTGTGCAAACCACAGGTGCTGTAGCTTGCTTAACAGCTCGCCAGCCGTTCTCAGGCCCAGTATGGATTACACGTGATTGCACAAAGGTGAGAAAGGGTACCGTATCCCCGGATAACATGTATGGATAGCATAGTGTACACATTCAAAATATATGTCTATAGATCAGGAGGCAGGCTCAAACGGTGTCAGGCCCAGTATGGATTACACGTGATTGCACGAAGGTGAGATAGGGTACCGTATCCCCGGATAACATGTATGGATAGCATAGTGTACACATTCAAAATATATGTCTATAGATCAGGAGGCAGGCTCAAACGGTGTCAGGCCCAGTATGGATTACACGTGATTGCACAAAGGTGAGAAAGGGTACCGTATCCCCGGATAACATGTATGGATAGCATAGTGTACACATTCAAAATATATGTCTATAGATCAGGAGGCAGGCTCAAACGGTGTCAGGCCCAGTATGGATTACACGTGATTGCACGAAGGTGAGATAGGGTACCGTATCCCCGGATAACATGTATGGATAGCATAGTGTACACATTCAAAATATATGTCTATAGATCAGGAGGCAGGCTCAAACGGTGTCAGGCCCAGTATGGATTACACGTGATTGCACAAAGGTGAGAAAGGGTACCGTATCCCCGGATAACATGTATGGATAGCATAGTGTACACATTCAAAATATATGTCTATAGATCAGGAGGCAGGCTCAAACGGTGTCAGGCCCAGTATGAATTACACGTGATTGCACAAAGGTGAGAAAAGGTACCGTATCACCGGATAACATGTATGGATAGCAAAGTGTACACATTCAAAATATATGTCTATAGATCAGGAGGCAGGCTCAGACGGTGTCAGGCCCAGTAAGGATTACACTTGATTGCACAAAGGTGAGATAGGGTACCGTATCCCCGGATAACATGTATGGATAGCATAGTGTACACATTCAAAATATATGTCTATAGATCAGGAGGCAGGCTCAAACGGTGTCAGGCCCAGTATGGATTACACTTGATTGCACAGAGGTGAGAAAGGGTACCGTATCCCCGGATAACATGTATGGATAGCATAGTGTACACATTCAAAATATATGTCTATAGATCAGGAGGCAGGCTCAAACAGTGTCAGGCCCAGTATGGATTACACGTGATTGCACAAAGGTGAGAAAGGGTACCATATCCCCGGATAACATGTATGGATAGCATAGTGTACACATTCAAAATATATGTCTATAGATCAGGAGGCAGGCTCAAACGGTGTCAGGCCCAGTATGGATTACACGTGATTGCACAAAGGTGAGAAAGGGTACCGTATCCCCGGATAACATGTATGGATAGCATAGTGTATATGTCTATAGATCAGGAGGCAGGCTCAAACGGTGTCAGGCACAGTATGGATTTGACGGCCCAGACTACACAGCAGAGGAGCAGGGAGAGGTAAAGATTGCAAATGCTGGGGCCCTGCCCAAGCAAGGGGGGCACACTCATGGGTGTCGGTACTGGCACTGGGCCCCTCATAGTACGGCGGTATGTCTGACGGCGGGTGTGCACCACCACCGTCAGAGACACTTGATTGCACTATGAAGGACCCTGTGCCAGTGCCCGCGCCCAAAAGTCGGCCTACCCACCTGTCCAGGGCAACGGCAATCGCACGGTTTCGTGCGCTAGGTGGTGACCCTGGCCATGGGGGGGGAGGCAGCACAGTTAGGGAGTTTTAGAAAGTGGCATATGTTGATGTTGGACATTCAGCTGATGCAAAAGGCGAAATTGTTCAAGTCCCAGGAAGAGGAGGGCCAAAGCAAGCCATTTTTCTGTCACCCTATGTGTCATCAGGGGAAGGTGGGACAAAATCCTTGGAAACCCATGCATGGTTCATTTTAATGAAGGTTAGATCATCCACATTTTGGGTTGACAGACGAGTCCTTTTTTCTGTCAGGATTGATCCAACTGCACTGAAGACTTTTTCCGATAGCACACTTGCAGCTGGGCAAGCGAGCTCCTGTAAGGCATATTGTGCCAATTCAGGCCAGGTGTCCAGTTTAGTGGCCCAATAGTCAAAGGGGAATGACCTGTGCGGGAGAACATCGATATGGGAGGAAAAGTAGTTTGTAACCATAGTTGACAACTGCTGTCTCCTGTCACTTTCCATCGATGCAGTATTGCCAGTTGTGTGAGCGGTACTTGAAAAATCAGTCCACAACATTGTCATGAAACCCCTGTGTCCAACGCCACTTCTGCTGTGTGCACCACGAACACCTCTGCCAAGCTGCCCCCGGCCCGTACGGCTCGTGTGAGAACCATCACCGCTGCTGTGTGCTGGGAATGCCTCAACCAACCGGTTTACCAGAGTTGCTTGTTTATTAGCCAATATTAGGTCAAGGTTCTCGTGTGGCATGATGTTTTGTAATTTGCCTTTATAGCGTGGATCCAGGATGCTGACCAACCAGTAGTCGTCATCATTCATCATTTTGGCAATGCGGGGGTCCCTTTTTAGGATCTGCAAGGCATAATCTCACATGTGGGCCAATGTTCCCAGTGTCAATGATGCACTGCGAGTGCTGGTTGGAGGAGCACTTTCTGGCAAATCCACATCCCTCCAGTCATGCACAAACTCTGTACCAGACCTTGCCATGCCAACATTTTCACTTGCCCCACGAGATGCATCCTCCTCCCCTAAGTAATCATCCCCATCATCATCCTCCTCCTCCTCTTCTTCCTCCACCTCGTCCAGGATAGGTCCCTGAGCAGACAATGGCTGAATGTCATCAAGGATTCCCTCCTCCTCTTCCTCCTCGTCAACATTGGCTGCAGACGCCTGCTCCTTAAGGTGCTTCAAAGTTTGCATGAGCAGACGCATAAGTGGGATGCTCATGCTTAGGATGGCGTCGTCTGCGCTTACCAGCCGTGTGCATTCCTCAAAACACTGAAGGACTTTACAGAGGTCTTTCAGTTTCGACCACTGCACACCTGTCATCTCCTTGTCTGCTCTCAAAGTGCCTGGCCGTGTATCCTCCCACAAATGCATTATGGCCTGCCTCTGTTCGCACAGCCGCTCAACCATGTGCAGGGTGGAGTTCCACCTTGTTGCAATGTCGATAATGAGGCGGTGGTGGGGAAGGTGGAGCAATCGCTGCAGCTTCTGCATACGAATGGAGTGTACAGGCGACCGGCGGATGTGCGCGCACAGTCTTCGCACCTTCTGGAGCAGGGCTGTTAACTCCGGATAATTGTTGAGGAAGCACTGCACCACCAGGTTCAAGGTGTGAGCCAAGCAAGGTATGTGGCTGAGTTTTGAAAGGGCTATGGCTGCCACAAAATTACGGCCGTTATCACTAACAACCTTGCCTGCCTCAAGATGTATACTGCCCAGCCATGACTCAGTTTGTCGCTGAAAGTACTCGGCCAGCACCTCCGCGGTGTGTCTGTCGCCCAAACACATCATCTGCAACACAGCCTGCTGACTCTTTCCACTAGCTGCTCGATAGGGGGACACCTCGTGTGCAACAGTGGCAGCTGCAGATGGAGTGCTCGTACGACTGCGCTCTGTGGACGAGATTTCGCTTCTGGAGGAGGAGGAGGAGGAGGAGGAGGAGGGTCGAACGCCTACAGCCAACTGTTTCCTATACCGTGGGCTAGGCAGCACTGTACCACCACCGCTGTCCCCTGTGGACCCTGCATCCACCACATTAACCCAGTGTGCAGTGATGGACACGTAACGGCCCTGGCCATGCCGACTGGACCATGCATCTGTTGTGAGGTGCACCTTTCCACTCACTGACTGCTTGAGTGCATGGACAATGCGGTCTTTCACATGATGGTGGAGGGCTGGGATGGCTTTGCGAGAGAAGAAGTGGTGACTGGGTAGGTCATAGCGTGGTACTGCATAGGCCATGAGTTTGCGGAAAGCTGCACTTTCCACCAACCGATAGGGCATCATCTCTAACGAGATTAGTTTGGCAATGTGGGCATTCAAACCCAGTGTACACGGATGAGATACTGAGTCCTTTCTTGACCTACTCATAGTCTCTGGGAGGGTGAGCTGGACTTGAGAGCTGCATATGGTGGAACTAGCGGTGGACAGGGCGGACTGAGAGAGGGTTGATGATGTTGATGGAGTTGGTGTTCTTTCTGATGGCCTATATTCAGTCTTTCGTTGATATAACAGTGGGATTCCCTGACTGCTTTGGCCTTGCAACGACACCTCAACATTTGCTGCTGGGCTAACCGCTGGGCTAACCGCTGGGCTTACAGTGGGGTAAACAATGTAGCGTTGCTGACTACCTTCTTTGTGATCAGTTGCACATGTGGTACTGGAGGTTTGGTGTTGTGTCCACGCTTGCAAGTGCATGCTGGTTAAATGTCTAAGCATGCAACTGGTATTCAAATTTTTCAGATTTTTCCCTCGGCTAAATGTCTTTGCGCACTTCTTACAGATAACCTTGGCCTGATCATGAGGATTTTGTTCAAAAAAGTGCCACACTGCACTCTTCCTACTTTGGAAGACATTTTGCGGCCTAGCACGCTGTGCTATTTTGACCGTCTGGACAAGCTGTCCAGCAACTCTTTTGATTTTTGGAACCTGTCTTTGGAGTGCTCCGGGCCTGCCAGATAACAGCTGTTGCGATGTCGATGTCTGCTGTGGATGCTCCTCCTCCTCATCTGAGCTATTGGAAGCAGCACCCTCTTCCCCCAATGGATGCCAATCTGGGTCAACAACTGGGTCATCCATCACCTCCTCTTCAATGTCATGTGCACCTTCCTCTGTTTCACCGTGTATGGTGGTATAGTATGCGGGAAGGGGCACCTGAGTCTCATCAGGGTCAGAATCTGGCTCATTACACTGCGAGGACAATGTAGTGCTCTGACTGAATGTACCAGCAGAATCATCTATCAGTGGCTGTGCATCAGTGCACTCCATGTCAGATTCATCTTGGCCTGGGTAATTCACCATTTCACTTGATAACCCAGGCATGGTATGTGAAAACAGCTCCATGGAGTAATCAGTTGTATGGCCTGCATCATCCTTCAATCTTGGTTGGGCTGAAGGACACAAGGAAAGGTGTGGTTCATGAACATGACCCTCCAATGACGACTCAGTGCTTCTATTTTTTACAACTTCAGAAGAGGAGGCGATAGAGATGGAGGCTGAGTCAGCAATGTAAGCCAAAACTTTTTCCTGATGCTCTGGCTTTAAAAGCGGTTTGCCAACTCCTAGAAAACTAAGCCTTCGAGGCCTGGTGGAGCCAGACGATGACGCAGGCTCAACACCTCCTGCATTCGGTCCTATTTTGCTTTTGCCACTACCATCAGATCCACCACCAACACCATCATTACCAGCTGGCAACCCCCGCCCAATTCCACGGCCTCTTCCACCAGCCTTCCTCATTTTTGGCAAAAATGTACACAAAATCCCACAAACTATATAGTAATGTAAAGCAAGGTACAAAGTGTATATAGGACAGGGGAGACGTCGAATTTCTGAACACACTTGTGGACACTGTTGTGTGAGGCCCAGTTAATATCACACCGCTATGTCAGAGGCTCAATGTTGCAGGTGTGAACAGTGTCACTATAGGACAGGGGAGATGTAGAATTTCTGAACACACTTGTGGACACTGCTGTGTGAGGCCCAGTTAATATCACACCGCTATGTCACAGGCTCAATGTCGTAGGTGTGAAAAATGTCACTATAGGACAGGGGAGATGTGGAATTTCTGAACACACTTGTGGACACTGTTGGATTGTGTGAGGCCCAGTTAATATCACACCGCTATGTGACAGGCTCAATGTCGCAGGTGTGAAAAATGTCACTATAGGACAGGGGAGATGTAGAATTTCTGAACACACTTGTGGACACTGTTGTGTGAGGCCCAGATAATATCACACCGCTATGTCGCAGGCTCAATGTCGCAGGTGTGAAAAATGTCACTATAGGACAGGGGAGATGTAGAATTTCTGAACACACTTGTGGACACTGTGTAGAGTGTAGGTCTGTAAGAACGGAACATGTCCTCGACTTATTCTTACAGAGTGACACACAGATAGCTTTGCTGTGGCCGTGATAACAGCCCTTACACGGTACTGAGAGAGGAGCGTGCACGTACACCGCTGTCCGGTGTCCGTAAAATTGTCAAGCTCCGTGTTTTTTAAGTATACGGACTGACACACGCTGTCTCTCTATAGTTTTGAATGTGATCAAACAGCAAATATACTTAACTGTTTGAAAAGCAGACAAAACTAGAAGGTGGAGGTCTGTCAGAACGGAACATGTCCTCAACTTATTCTTACAGAGTGACACACAGATAGCTTCGCTGTGGCCGTGATAACAGCCATTACACGGTACTGAGAGAGGAGCGTGCACCGCTGTATGGTGTGAAAAAATTCACGCTCAGTACCTCACCAGGACAAAAGAAAAAAATTTGGATTGCTTTTAAAAAAGCAGTTTGCAGAGCAGTGGGAAAACAGCAATGCAGCTATCAGGAAGCCTTATAAGGCAGCCTAACAACCAACACAGCTGATCCAGGGAAATATAGCCTCCACTTGCACTGCACACACAGTGACTGGTGTGTTGTACAGGCAAAATCGCTAGCAGCAGCAGAAGCAGCTTTTGGTGTCTTCTTCCCTGCCTAACGCTCTCCCTACAGAATCAGCAGCAGCAGCAGCTCTCCCTATTCTGAGATCAGCATGAGTAACATGGCGGTCGGCGTGCACGCCCTTTTATACCCCCTGTGACGCCCCCCAAAGCAAGCCAATCACTTGCATGCCCTTCTCAAAGATGGTGGTGACCCCTGCCTATGTCATCACGTTGCCCACAGTGTCCGTGGATCCTGATTGGCTGAAAAAGGGCGGAAAACAAACTTTTGAAACGCGACTTTGGCGCTAAAGTCACCGAGCTCGTGGCCGACCTCACCCTAGGTTCGGGTTTTGTTTCATGAAACCCGACTTTACTAAAAGTCGGCGACTTTTGACATTTTTCAACCCGTTTCGCTCAACTCTAATAATAATAATAATAATAATAAAAGACATTTGTTGGAAGACTCACTGCAAGAAACTGTCTCCAAGGTCCATTGGCCACTTTAAAATCGCAGGGCAAATCAAAACGGGCACTTTTCATTTGAAACTACCTTCCATCTTGAAGATTCCTAGCAGTCTCTGTATACAGTATATATAGACCCCTTTAAATTTTTCACTCTTTGTCTCATTGCAACCATTGGTAAATTCCAAAAAGTTCATTTTTTGCTGATTAATGCACACTAGGGTGACCGGATCTCATATGGGGGGGAAAAAATGTCAGAATCTTGTTCATCTGGACCCCACAAAACGATTCCCCTTTCCAGATATTGAGAGAGCCAAAATTTGAGCTCGATCAAACGACGTTAACCCGTGCCGCTCGTCGCTCAAAGTTTGAAAAAATCCAAATTGAGGTATTTTAAGATTTAGGTATTTTGCATAGTCTGTTAGACTATAAAGAATGTGACAACAACATTGCAGAAATAGCCCTGACCAAATTTTCGAACCATTTGTGGTATTTGAATGCAGAGTTGGTGGGATTATCGTTTTTTGATCCCACCATTACAGACAATCAAAAGTTGTTAATGGCTAATAAATTGCTCAGTAGCACAGATGAACCATCAGAGCACGCTAACCTACATGAGTTGATAATTTTACATAGTTATCTAATCTATTCTAGAGCTTTTGTTAAAGTAGTTTTTGAAACGTCAGAATATAATGCTCGGCATTTGCTTACAACTTGCTGGACATATTGCTTTTGTTCTTCATCTTGTGTCAGAAGGTCGTTAAAGTCGGTTACTTCCTACCTCTTTTAATTTTTCTTTCCTAACTTTTGGATTTACAACCCTAGCGAGCTCTGATGGTTCATCTGTGCTACTGAGCAATTTATTAGCCATTAACAACTTTTCATTGTCTGTAATGGTGGGATCAAAAAACGATAATCCCACCAACTCTGCATTCAAATACCACAAATGGTTCAAAAATTTGGTCAGGGCTATTTCTGCAATGTTGTTGTCACATTCTTTATAATCTAACAGACTATGCAAAATACCTAAATCTTAAAATACCTCAATTTGGATTTTTTCAAACTTTGAGCGACGAGCGGCACGGGTTAATGTCGTTTGATCGAGCTCAAATTTTGGCTATCTCAATATCTGGAAAGGGGAATCGTTTTGTGGAGTCCAGACGGACAAAATTCCGACATCGATTTTTTGCGGTCACCCTAATGCACACTCTGCACCCCATCTTGACTGAAAAAAACAGAAATGTAGAAATTTTTGCAAATTTATTAAAAAAGAAAAAGTGTAATATCACATGGTCATAAATATTCAGACCCTTTGCTCAGGCACTCATATTTAAGTCACATGCTGTCCATATCCTTGTGATCCTCCTTGAGATGGTTCTACTCCTTCATTAGAGTCCAGCTGTGTTTAATTAAACTGATAGGACTTAAGGCACACACCTGTCTGTATAAGACCTCACAGCTCACAGTGCATGTCAGACCAAATGAGAGTCATGAGGTCAAAGGAACTGGCCAAGGAGCTCAGAGACAGAATTGTGGAAAGGCACAGATCTAGCCAAGGTTACAAAAGAATTTCTGCAGTACTCAATGTTGCGAAGAGCACAGTGGCCTCCTTAATCCTTAAATGGAAGATGTTTGGAACCACCAGAGGTCTTTCTAGACATGGCCGTCCAGTCAAACTGAGAAATCGTGGGAGAAGAGCCTTGGTGAGAGGTAAAGAAGAACCCCAATATCACTGTGGCTGAGCTCCAGAGATGAAGTAGGGAGATGGGAGAAAGTTCCATAAAGTCAACTATCACTGCAGCCTTCCACCAGTCGGGCCTTTATGGCAGAGTGGCCCTACAGAAGCCTCTCCTCAGTGCCAGACATATGAAAGCCAGCATAGAGTTGCCCTGTTGAGAGCAGAGCAGAATTCTGCAGTGCGCAGGCGCCGGACCTCTCCAGACACCTGCGCACTGTAGGACTATTTTATAGAAAAAAATTATGTTTGCATTGCTTTTTTCTAATAGTTATCTTTTTTTTAGTTTTTTTTGTTGACTGACCTGATTTTGTTTTCAGCAGTACCATTTTTACCATTCGTCTTTTTGATTGCGTTTTATTCCACTTTTTGTTTTGTGGCATGATGATAAGATGATAAAACAGAAGTTTTTTTAATGGTGTTCACTAAAGGGGTTAACTAGTAAGACAGTTTTATAATTCGGATCATTCCGGAAGTGGCGATGCCAAATATGTGCACCTTTTTTGTATATATCAACATTAGCCGGTCCAGCTGCACCTGCCAGTCCTCATCTCATTGTCAGCCACTACCGCTGCCCCTGCCAGTGCTCATCTCAATGTCAGCCGATTCGTTGCATCTGCCAGTACTCATCTCAACGTCAGCTGGTCCCGATGCACCTGCCAGCGCTCATCTCAATGTCAGCCAGTCCCGCTGCACCTGCCACCTGCCAGTGCTCACCTCTACAGTGGGGAAAAAAAGTATTTAGTCAGTCAGCAATAGTGCAAGTTCCACCACTTAAAAAGATGAGAGGCGTCTGTAATTTACATCATAGGTAGACCTCAACTATGGGAGACAAACTGAGAAAAAAAAAATCCAGAAAATCACATTGTCTGTTTTTTTTTCATTTTATTTGCATATTATGGTGGAAAATAAGTATTTGGTAAGAAACAAAATTTCATCTCAATACTTTGTGATATATCCTTTGTTGGCAATGACAGAGGTCAAACGTTTTCTGTAAGTCTTCACAAGGTTGCCACACACTGTTGTTGGTATGTTGGCCCATTCCTCCATGCAGATCTCCTCTAGAGCAGTGATGTTTTTGGCTTTTCGCTTGGCAACACGGACTTTCAACTCCCTCCAAAGGTTTTCTATAGGGTTGAGATCTGGAGACTGGCTAGGCCACTCCAGGACCTTTAAATGCTTCTTACGAAGCCACTCCTTCGTTGCCCTGGCGGTGTGCTTTGGATCATTGTCATGTTGAAAGACCCAGCCACGTTTCATCTTCAATGCCCTTGCTGATGGAAGGAGGTTTGCACTCAAAATCTCACGATACATGGCCCCATTCATTCTTTCATGTACCCGGATCAGTCGTCCTGGCCCCTTTGCAGAGAAACAGCCCCAAAGCATGATGTTTCCACCACCATGCTTTACAGTAGGTATGGTGTTTGATGGATGCAACTCAGTATTCTTTTTCCTCCAAACACGACAAGTTGTGTTTCTACCAAACAGTTCCAGTTTGGTTTCATCAGACCATAGGACATTCTCCCAAAACTCCTCTGGATCATCCAAATGCTCTCTAGCAAACTTCAGACGGGCCCGGACATGTACAGGCTTAAGCAGTGGGACACGTCTGGCACTGCAGGATCTGAGTCCATGGTGGCGTAGTGTGTTACTTATGGTAAGCCTTGTTACATTGGTCCCAGCTCTCTGCAGTTCATTCACTAGGTCCCCCCGCGTGGTTCTGGGATTTTTGCTCACCGTTCTTGTGATCATTCTGACCCCACGGGGTGGGATTTTGCGTGGAGCACCAGATCGAGGGAGATTATCAGTGGTCTTGTATGTCTTCCATTTTCTAATTATTGCTCCCACAGTTGATTTCTTCACTCCAAGCTGGTTGGCTATTGCAGATTCAGTCTTCCCAGCCTGGTGCAGGGCTACAATTTTGTTTCTGGTGTCCTTTGACAGCTCTTTGGTCTTCACCATAGTGGAGTTTGGAGTCAGACTGTTTGAGGGTGTGCACAGGTGTCTTTTTATACTGATAACAAGTTTAAACAGGTGCCATTACTACAGGTAATGAGTGGAAGAAAGAGGAGACTCTTAAAGAAGAAGTTACAGGTCTGAGAGAGACAGAAATCTTGATTGCTTGTTTCTGACCAAATACTTATTTTCCACCATAATATGCAAATAAAATGAAAAAAAAACAGACAATGTGATTTTCTGGATTTTTTTTTCTCAGTTTGTCTCCCATAGTTGAGGTCTACCTATGATGTAAATTACAGACGCCTCTCATCTTTTTAAGTGGTGGAACTTGCACTATTGCTGACTGACTAAATACTTTTTTCCCCCACTGTATGTTATCCGGCACAGTTGCACTTGCCGGTGCTCATCTCTCCATCAGCCGGTCTCATCTGCATCTGTGGTACCTGTCATCTTACTCCACCTGTCTGCATCTATTTGACATTTTCTTAGGCTGCCCCAGCTACCCGTTCCTGTGGGTCAGCTGCCATCTACCCAAGGTCAGTCCTGTAGTAGCACCTGCACAATCCCCTTGGGACAGGGTAGGAGCATCTGGTCCCGGGACGCCCAACAACAAAGCCGTGACAATTGGACTTTCACTTGTTGCAGGCTGATCGGTTATAAAGCATAGCAATGCGGGAGCTTTGCTTTGCTTTACAAACAGTCAGCGCTGCACTGACATACAAACTTGCTACACCATGCTCTGAGCATGTTGTAGCAAGTTTGCTAGCTCTGGTGACCCTATGGCAACGATCGGGTCCCTTCCTCCCTTTGCCCGCTGTCTAAATGCTGTGAACAATATCGATTGCACCTTTTAGGGGTTTACGTTCCATCAGTGGTACGACCTGGAGGTAGTGATACAACAAAGGTCTTGAAAGGGTTAAAAAATACAATACTCACCTCTCCTCTTTCCACCCAGTGCTCCTTACTCCTGAGCATGTTGTGTAGCGCCGCACATCTCAGTACAGCGGTCAAGCTGTAATGACGTCACCATGCCCACTGCACTGATGCACTGTCAGCAGATGCTCCCTCCTTCATCATCATTGCTCGCGCTGACGGACAGAGGGGGTGGGCAGTGCGGGTGCTGACGTGCGAAGTGCCAGCGGAGACAGGGAGAGAGGAGGCCCTGTGCGGGCACTAACAGCAGGCCCTCCCAGATTATGGGCTCCATGCAGTCGTGTGGCCTGCCCTGCCACCTTTGGCGCTACACCACTGCAGAGGGAATCCCCCCTCCATCTGCCTGCCTTCTGAATGCTGTGATCAATATCAATCATAGGGGGGTTAAAGTGCCGGAAGCTGTGCGGGCACTGCTCCTGGCAATGAGTGCCAGGTTTCAGCTCTCAGAATCTCTGAACATCTGGCGGCAATCGCACATGCACAGCTCCTTTGCGTGCAAAATTGCCTGGACGTATCCATACGTCAAAGATCGGTAAGTACTTAACCAACCTGAAAGGGTTAATGGTATAAAATATGAACAAGAATGTAAAAAGTTTTGATATTTTCAAATTTAAACACTAGGGGGAGAAGCTGCTGAAATTTGCCATGAAAACCTAGCTTAGTGCTAGCTCGCATTACGACTGCAGTAAATGTGGCAGGGGTTTGCTCACGTGTCCGATGTTTTCTCCCTCCTCTTTTGGGTGTTTGTAAAAGGATAATCACAGTGTGGAGACATTTTGTTGGTGACTGCAATGTGATCTGACATGTGGACAGTGTCACCAAAGATGGCTGGCAGTGACGATTCAGTTAGTTTCTACTGTGCTACTCATTGTATCGCACATGATTGGATTAGATACATGACTCAGGAGACTGTTATCTAAGAAGTATCATTTCTCCTTGCGGAGCATGACATGCTAAGCATGTCAAGATGAGGAGACTTAAAGCCGCAATGCTCCTCTGGGAAATATGCTAATTATGCAAATTGTCTCTTCAGAGAGGAAGAGGACTAGAACTCTAGTGCCACCTAT
The DNA here is from genome assembly GCF_039654945.1 of Dendrobates tinctorius. Lineage (NCBI taxonomy): Eukaryota > Metazoa > Chordata > Amphibia > Anura > Dendrobatidae > Dendrobates > Dendrobates tinctorius. Next base: position 31,876,135 of record NW_027361689.1, read on the forward strand.
TGGAAGTAGCAATCCTAAAAGTCAATGTCGACCCTTTAACGAGCCTAGTTACATGACTTAGGATAAAAGCCCAGCCAGAATCTCAATTTGCAGACACTGTGTTTCGGGGTACTGCCCCTCATCAGTGCAAAGTGTGAGATCTGGTTTGGCTGTGTGAGAGGCATCTGTAACACACATTATAGGATTAGATATGCAACTTAGTGGACTGTATCACACATGATAGCATTAGAAAACAGACAATTTTACACATGATAGGATTAGATACATGGCTTATTGGCTGTATCACACATGATTTGATTAGGTACATGGTCCAGCAGACTGTATCACACATGATAGTCTACTGATCCATGTATCTAATCCTAGCACACATGATAGATTAAGGCTATGTGCCCACATATGCAGAAATTTCCTGAGAAAATCTTTCCCAGGAAATCTGCAATTTTTAATTTGCGTTTTTTTTGCGTTTTTAGTGCGTTTTTTTTTTTCACATTTTTTTCCAGAGCATCCTAATAAGGCTATGTGCACACAGTGCATATTCTGCTTTGGAATTTTCCGCGCAGAATTTACTAAATCCACAGGTCAAATGACCTGCATTTTTCCTGTGGATTTAGTGCATTTTTTGTACTGTTTTACTGCATGTTTTGTTCGGTTTTCCCCTGCAGATTTCTAGAATGGAGCAGGTGAAAAACTTCAGCAAAACCGCTCAAAAGAAGTGACATGCACTGCGGATTTTATTTTACATAGCCTTTAATGCTACTGGACATCACATGCAGTTCTACTGCGAATCCGCAGGGCCAAATCCGCTGCGGATCCGCTATATCCGACATTAATTTATTCAATTTAGGAACAGACCAACTCTTCTCCCGACTATACCCAACCAATAACACCGAATTGCTCTCCTCCTCCAGCCCTTTGCCCAATGCCGACCTCCAATCCTCCCAATTACCACATGCCTAAACATATTATGTCCACATACATTAAAGACCTAGACAATAAATCGCTTACTGCCATTACTGCCTGATGGAAAGTTCCAGAACTCCACCGGACATATCCACCTTGCTAAACTCGCTCCTACTGTGGACCAGAAAAAGCTTCAAGAATAGAATAGAGTAACTCCCGCCATGCCCAACCTCAGCTGATAACCACAAGTCAAATTAGGTCCAACCAAACCAAATGCTGTAGCACCCTGTCCAATGGCCGCTCTGGAGGAAGTAAGGAATTTTAGGGGCCTATCCTCCCATACCTTTGAAATCGAAACCAAACCGAATCTTCCACCCTGTAAAGAACTCCATTAATGTATAATGATAGTTCCACAATGATTGGGAATACCTGACACCAAACCCCATTATACGCCAGACTATTATTACTCCCAACATTTGGCCCTGACTCTACCAACCACCATTACTAAACCAAACCTTTTGCCCTTACTCTACCAACCACCCAAACTGAAATGTACAAACCGAAACCATGCTGACCCGTCAAACCAACAAAAGGACCTAAATCCACCAGTGCAATCCAGATGGACCTGCTATTATACAGCTTTCTTTTGAGGCAAATAAATGCGTAGACACTGTCGCCATAGATAGCCGACGGCAGAATGCTTTGCCCAACGGCATAATCTTACAGGCAAAATTAGCTTGTCCAGTAGAGATTGAGCCTCATGCAATATCACCATCTACAAATCATTAACCCGACTCGCTTCTGCCTTCATGTCAACCATCATTTTAACCGGCGACCTGCCGTCCAACACAAATTGTATCAATTTGATACCCAAGAAAAACTCAATACTGTCACAGGGCCCACCATATTTTGGGCCACTTAAGGGGCCGAAACTTCCTGGCCATGCTCTCCATTGCCCATAATAGAATGAACAATCAGGATCCTGCGCCAAAGTGCCGCTAGTGCTTACTTACCCATCTGGGCGAATGTAAGGGTTCCAGAAGCGTGCCCCGACGTATGTTTCGCCAGTCTGGCTTCTTCGGAGGGCCAGACCGGCGAAAAGTGCGTCGGGGGATGCTCCTGGATTACTGTCTGACCAAACTGGTCAGCATTATATGGTGTCTGCTGACACCATTTACATAATGCTTCCTGGGTTTTTTTCTTTCTGCCAGGGCCATATTATTAAATACTCCATCATAACTCTGCTGCTCTTAGCTCCTATCAGTGTTCATGAACTTCTTTCACTTGAGGTTAATAAAAATATAAAAATATATATTACGGCAAGATTTGTCTTTGGACAGCGGAATAATAACTAATGAGGCTCTTTTGCAGTTTGTCTACTTAGCATATTATTATTCCCTGGGTAGCTTCTTTTAGGATTTGTGGTGCTTATTTAGTGTCCATTTTGAGTGGGGTCCAGGTGTTATTTTTGTTTCCTCTAAAAATTACTTCATCTGTAATTACCGTTATTATTGTGTGTTTTCGATATGATTTCTAATAAATGATATTTTTTATACATCGCATTTTTTTGTATATTTTGTATATATAGCGCTCAGATATTCATTGGGCCTCAAACTGCTTTTTTAAAAGCAATCCCAATTTTTTTTTTTTGTCCTGCTGAGAAGAAAAAAAAACTGCTTCTGCTGCTGATAGCAATTTGGCCTGCACAACACACCAGTCACTGTGTGCAGTGCAAGGGGAGGCTATATAGTGGTGTATCAGTGGTGTTGGTTGTTGGGCTGCCTTTTAAGGCTTCCTGACAGGCTGGCATTGCTGTTTACCCACTGCTCCGCAAACTGCTTTTTTAAAAGCAATCCAATCTCCCTTATCCTCTAGTCACTTAGGTCACAGCTGTGCCATCGAGCTTGTCACATAGCGCTCAGATATTCATTGGGCCTCACACAATCCAAAAGTGTCCAGTGTCCAAAAGTGTGTGCAGAGATTCAAACTCTCACTTATCCTCTAGTCACTTAGGTCACAGCTGTGCCATCGAGCTTGTCACATAGCGCTCAGATATTCATTGGGCCTCACACAATCCAAAAGTGTCCAGTGTCCAAAAGTGTGTGCAGAGATTCAAACTCTCACTTATCCTCTAGTCACTTAGGTCACAGCTGTGCCATCGAGCTTGTCACATAGCGCTCAGATATTCATTGGGCCTCACACAATCCAAAAGTGTCCAGTGTCCAAAAGTGTGTGCAGAGATTCAAACTCTCACTTATCCTCTAGTCACTTAGGTCACAGCTGTGCCATCGAGCTTGTCACATAGCGCTCAGATATTCATTGGGCCTCACACAATCCAAAAGTGTCCAGTGTCCAAAAGTGTGTGCAGAGATTCAAAATCTCACTTATTCTCTAGTCACTTAGGTCACAGCTGTGCCATCGAGCTTGTCACATAGCGCTCAGATATTCATTGGGCCTCACACAATCCAAAAGTGTCCAGTGTCCAAAAGTGTGTGCAGAGATTCAAACTCTCACTTATCCTCTAGTCACTTAGGTCACAGCTGTGCCATCGAGCTTGTCACATAGCGCTCAGATATTCATTGGGCCTCACACAATCCAAAAGTGTCCAGTGTCCAAAAGTGTGTGCAGAGATTCAAACTCTCACTTATCCTCTAGTCACTTAGGTCACAGCTGTGCCTTCGAGCTTGTCACATAGCGCTCAGATATTCATTGGGCCTCACACAATCCAAAAGTGTCCAGTGTCCAAAAGTGTGTGCAGAGATTCAAAATCTCACTTATTCTCTAGTCACTTAGGTCACAGCTGTGCCATCGAGCTTGTCACATAGCGCTCAGATATTCATTGGGCCTCACACAATCCAAAAGTGTCCAGTGTCCAAAAGTGTGTGCATAGATTCAAACTCTCACTTATCCTCTAGTCACTTTGGTCACAGCTGTGCCATCGAGCTTGTCACATAGCGCTTGGATATTCATTGGGCCTCACACAATCCAAAAGTGTCCAGTGTCCAAAAGTGTGTGCAGAGATTCAAACTCTCACTTATCCTCTAGTCACTTAGGTCACAGCTGTGCCATCGAGCTTGTCACATAGCGCTCAGATATTCATTGGGCCTCACACAATCCAAAAGTGTCCAGTGTCCAAAAGTGTGTGAAGAGATTCAAACTCTCACTTATCCTCTAGTCACTTAGGTCACAGCTGTACCATCGAGCTTGTCACATAGCGCTCAGATATTCATTGGGCCTCACACAATCCAAAAGTGTCCAGTGTCCAAAAGTGTGTGCAGAGATTCAAAATCTCACTTATTCTCTAGTCACTTGGGTCACAGCTGTGCCATCGAGCCTGTCACATAGCGCTCAGATATCAGTGGGCCTCACACAATCCAAAAGTGTCCAGTGTCCAAAAGTGTGTGCAGAAATTCAAAATCTCCCCTGTCCTATAGACACCTTGTTTTACATACTATATAGTTTGTTGGATTTTGTCTACATTTCTACCAAAAATGAGGAAGGCTGGTGGAAGAGGCCGTGGAATTGGGCGGGGGTTGGCAGCTGGTAATGATGGTGTTTGTGGTGGATCTGATGGTAGTGGCAAGAGCAAAATAGGACCGAATGCAGGAGGTGTTGAGCCTGCGTCATCGTCTGGCTACATAAGGCCTCGAACGCTTAGTTTTCTAGGAGTTGGCAAACCGCTTTTAAAGCCAGAGCATCAGGAAAAAGTTTTGTCTTACATTGCTGACTCAGCCTCCAGCTCTATCGCCTCCTCTTCTTCAGTTGTAAAAAGTAAAAGCACTGAGTCGTCATTGGAGGCTCATGTTCATGAACCACACCTTTCCTTGTGTCCATACTACTGATTACTCCATGGAGCTGTTTTCACATACCATGCCTGGATTATCAAGTGAAATGGTGAATTACCCAGGCCAAGATGAATCTGACATGGAGTGCACTGATGCACAGCCGCTGATGGATGATTCTGCTGGTACATTCACTCAGAGCACTACATTGTCCTCGCAGTGTACAGAGCCAGATTCTGACCCTGATGAGACTCAGGTGCCCCTTCCCGCACACTATACCACCATACACGGTGACACAGAGGAAGGTGCACATGACATAGAAGAGGAGGTGATGGATGACCCAGTTGTTGACCCAGATTGGCATCCATTGGGGGAAGAGGGTGCTGCTTCCAATAGCTCAGATGAGGAGCATCCACAGCAGACATCGACATCGCAACAGCTGTTATCTGGCAGGCCCGGAGCACTCCAAAGACAGGTTCCAAACATCAAAAGAGTTGCTGGACAGCTTGTCCAGAGGGTCAAAAGATCACAGCGTGCTAGGCCGCAAAATGTCTGCCAAAGTAGGAAGAGTGCAGTGTCGCACTTTTTTGAACAAAATCCTCATGATCAGGCCAAGGTTATCTGTAAGAACTGCGCAAAGACCTTTAGCCGAGGGAAAAATCTGAAAAATTTGAATACCAGTTGCATGCTTAGACATTTAACCAGCATGCACTTGCAAGCGTGGACACAACACCAAACCTCAAGTGCCACATGTGCAACTGATCACAACGAAGGTAGTCAGCAACGCTACATTGTTTCCCCCACTGTAAGCCCACCGGTTAGCACAGCAGCAAATGTTGAGGTGTCGTTGCAAGGCCACAGCAGTCAGGGAATCACACTGTTATATCAACGAAAGACTGATTCTAGGCCATCAGAAAGAACACCAACTCCATCACCATCATCAACCCTCTCTCAGTCCGCCCTGTCCACCGCTACTTCCACCATATGCAGCTCTCAAGTCCAGCTCACCCTCCCAGACACTATGAGTAGGTCAAGAAAGGACTCAGTCTCTCATCCGCGTACACTGGGTTTGAACGCCCACATTGCCAAACTAATCTCGTTTGAGATGATGCCCTTTCGGTTGGTGGAAAGCACAGCTTTCCGCGAACTCATGGCCTATGCAGTACCACGCTATGACCTACCCAGTTGCCACTTCTTCTCTCACAAAGCCATCCCAGCCCTCCACCATCATGTGAAAGACCGCATTGTCCATGCACTCAAGCAGTCAGTGAGCGGAAAGGTGAACCTCACAACTGATGCATGGTCCAGTCGGCATGGCCAGGGCCGTTACGTGTCCATCACTGCGCACTGGGTTAATGTGGTGGATGCAGGGTCCACAGGGGACAGCGGTGGTGGGACAGTGCTGCCTAGCCCACGGTATAGGAAACAGTTGGCTGTAGGCGTTCGACCCTCCTCCTCCTCTTCCTCCTCCTCCAGAAGCGAAAGCTCGTCCACAGAGCGCAGTCGTACGAGCACTCCATCTGCAGCTGCCACTGTTGCACACGATGTGTCCCCCTATCGAGCAGCTAGTGGAAAGCGTCAGGAGGCTGTGTTGCAGATGATGTGTTTGGGCGACAGACACACCGCCGAGGTACTGGCCGAGTACTTGAAGCGACAAACTGAGTCATGGCTGGGCAGTGTACATCTTGAGGCAGGCAAGGTAGTTAGTGATAACGGCCGTAATTTTGTGGCAGCCATAGCCCTTTCAAAACTCAGCCACATACCTTGCTTGGCTCACACCTTGAACCTGGTGGTGCAGTGCTTCCTCAAAAATTATCCGGAGTTAACAGCCCTGCTCCAGAAGGTGCGAAGACTGTGCGCGCACATCCGCCGGTCGCCTGTACACTCCGTTCGTATGCAGAAGCTGCAGCGATTGCTCCACCTTCCCAACCACCGCTTCATTATCGACATTGAAACAAGGTGGAACTCCACCCTGCACATGGTGGAGCGGCTGTGCGAGCAGAGGCAGGCCATAATGCATTTGTGGGAGGATACACGGCCAGGCACTTTGAGAGCAGACATGGAGTTGACAGGTGTGCAGTGGTCGAAGCTGAAAGACCTTTGTAAAGTCCTTCAGTGTTTTGAGGAATGCACACGGCTGGTAAGCGCAGACGACGCCATCCTAAGCATGAGCATCCCACTTATGCGTCTGCTCATGCAAACTTTGACGCACCTTAAGGAGCAGGCGTCTGCAGCCAATGTTGATGAGGAGGAAGAGGAGGAGGGAATCCTTGATGACATTCAGCCATTGTCTGCTCAGGGACCTCTCCTGGACGAGGTGGAGGAAGAAGAGGAGGAGGAGGAGGATGATGGGGATGATTACTTAGGGGAGGAGGATGCATCTCGTGGGGCAAGTGAAAATGTTGGCGTGGCAAGGTCTGGTACAGGGTTTGTGCGTGACTGGAGGGATGTGGATTTGCCAGAAAGTGCTCCTCCACCCAGCACTCGCAGTGCATCATTGAAACCGGGAACATTGGCCCACATGTCAGATTATGCCTTGCAGATCCTAAAAAGGGACCCCCGCATTGCCAAAATGATGAACGATGACTAGAGTTGAGCGACTTTTGGTTTTTTAGGGTCGCGTTACGTTTCGTGAAACCCGACTTTTCCAAAAGTCGGGTCGAGCAAGATCGTCCGATTATAGGGAAAAGTCGGGGTCGTCCCGAAACACGAAACCCAATGTAAGTCAATGGGGAATAAAAGTCGGCAGCGAGAGGAGGACAGGAAACACACCTACAGTGCCCATTTGAATGCCAAAAGCATCAATTCTTCTTACTTAAGCTTGTCAACCTTAATTAACTTCATAATACAAGTTACGCACTGAAAAATGGGGGTTATTTGGCTAAAGTTGTGGGGGGGGGAGGGCTGGCTGCAGGTTTTCATGTGCCCTGGGCGAAAGAGCGCCCCTTTAACACATACCACAACTCATCATGCTCCGATACGGCAGATAAATAGCGGTATAGTACAATGAAAAATACCTCACTTTTTACATCTCATGACGAGGCCCATCTATTTCTCCATACAGAATCATTGGTCCCATATAATGTCTGAAACAGTATATGATGAGCTCCACATAATGCTACAGTATATGTTGGTCCCCATGGATGAAGCTCCACTGTCTTATGGGCCCAAATAATGCTCCAAACATAATGGGCCCCATTTCTAATGCTCTAGTGTATAATGGGCCCTGTAAATGCTGCTCCAGTGTCTGATGTCCACCTTTGGAATGTTCCAGTGTATGGTGGGCCCCATCTATCATTCTCCAGAGTATAGTGCTCCCCAAAAATTGCTGTCCCAACATTGAAAACAATCAAATAAGTCTCCTCGCTAGGGAATCCCTGTACTTGTCTGGACAGGTGCTGTAGCTTGCTTAACAGCTCGCCAGCCGTTCTCACGCCCAGTATGGATTGCACGTGATTGCACAAAGGTTAGAAAGGGTACCGTATCCCTGGATAACATGTATGGATAGCGTACACATTCAAAATATATGTCTCAGGAGGCAGGCTCAGACGGTGTCAGGCCCAGTATGGATTGCACGTGATTGCACAAAGGTTAGAAAGGGTACCGTATCCCCGGATAACATGTATGGATAGCGTACACATTCAAAATATATGTCTCAGGAGGCAGGCTCAGACGGTGTTAGGCCCAGTATGGATTGCACGTGATTGCACAAAGGTTAGAAAGGGTACCGTATCCCCGGATAACATGTATGGATAGCGTACACATTCAAAATATATGTCTCAGGAGGCAGACTCAGACGGTGTTAGGCCCAGTATGGATTGCACGTGATTGCACAAAGGTTAGAAAGGGTACCGTATCCCTGGATAACATGTATGGATAGCGTACACATTCAAAATATATGTCTCAGGACGCAGGCTCAGACGGTGTCAGGCACAGTATGGATTGCACGTGATTGCACAAAGTTTAGAAAGGGTACCGTATCCCAGGATAACATGTATGGATAGCGTACACATTCAAAATATATGTCTCAGGAGGCAGGCTCAGACGGTGTTAGGCCCAGTATGGATTGCACGTGATTGCACAAAGGTTAGAAAGGGTACCGTATCCCCGGATAACATGTATGGATATCGTACACATTCAAAATATATGTATCAGGAGGCAGGCTCAGACGGTGTTAGGCCCAGTATGGATTGCACGTGATTGCACAAAGGTTAGAAAGGGTACCGTATCCCCGGATAACATGTATGGATAGCGTACACATTCAAAATATATGTCTCAGGAGGCAGGCTCAGACGGTGTTAGGCCCAGTATGGATTGCACGTGATTGCACAAAGGTTAGAAAGGGTACCGTATCCCTGGATAACATGTATGGATAGCTTACACATTCAAAATATATGTCTCAAGAGGCAGGCTCAGACGATGTCAGGCCCAGTATGGATTGCACGTGATTGCACAAAGGTTAGAAAGGGTACCGTATCCCTGGATAACATGTATGGATAGCGTACACATTCAAAATATATGTCTCAGGAGGCAGGCTCAGACGGTGTCAGGCACAGTATGGATTGCACGTGATTGCACAAAGGTTAGAAAGGGTACCGTATCCCCGGATAACATGTATGGATAGCGTACACATTCAAAATATATGTCTCAGGAGGCAGGCTCAGACGATGTCAGGCACAGTATGGATTTGACGGCCCAGATTACACAGCGGAGGAGCAGGGAGAGGTAAAGATTGCAAATGCTGGGGCCCTGCCCAAGCAAGGGGGGCCCACTCGTGGGAGTCGGTACTGGCACTGGCCCCCTCATAGTACAGCGATGTGTCTGATGGCGGGTGTGCACCACCACCGTCAGAGACACTTGATTGCACTATGAGGAACCCTGTGCCAGTGCCCGCGCCCAAGAGTCGGCCTACCCACCTGTCCAGGGCAACGGCACTCGCACGGTGTCGTGCGGTAGGTGGTGACCCCGGCCATGGGGGGGGAGGCAGCACAGTTAGGGAGTTTTAGAAAGTGGCATATGTTGATTTTGGACATTCAGCTGATGCAAAAGGCGAAATAGGTGAAGTACCAGGAAGAGGTGGACCAAAGCAAGCCATTTTTCTGTCACCCTATGTGTCATCAGGGGAAGGTGGGACAAAATCCTTGGAAACCCATACGTGGTTCATTTTAATGAAGGTTAGATCATCCACATTTTGGGTTGACAGACGGGTCCTTTTTTCTGTCAGGATTGATCCAGCTGCACTGAAGACTCTTTCCGATAGCACACTTGCAGCTGGGCAAGCGAGCTCCTGTAAGGCATATTGGGCCAATTCAGGCCAGGTGTCCAGTTTAGCGGCCCAATAGTCAAAGGGGAATGACCTGTGTGGGAGAACATCGATATGGGAGGAAAAGTAGTTTGTAACCATAGTTGACAACTGCTGTCTCCTGTCACTTTCCATCGATGCAGTATTACCAGTTGTGTGAGCGGTATTTGAAAAATCAGTCCACAACATTGTCATGAAACCCCTGTCTCCAACACCACTTCTGCTGTGTGCACCACGAACACCTCTGCCAAGCTGCCCCCGGCAAGTACGGCTCGTGTGAGAACCATCACCGCTGCTGTGTGCTGGGAATGCCTCAAGCAACCGATTTACCAGAGTTGCTTGTTTATTAGCCAATATTAGGTCAAGGTTCTCCTGTGGCATGATGTTTTGTAATTTGCCTTTATAGCGTGGATCCAGGATGCTGGCCATTTTGGCAATGCGGGGGTCCCTTTTTAGGATCCGCAAGGCATAATCTGACATGTGGGCCAATGTTCCCGGTGTCAATGATGCACTGCGAGTGCTGGGTGGAGGAGCACTTTCTGGCAAATCCACATCCCTCCAGTCACGCACAAACCCTGTTCCAGACCTTGCCACGCCAACATTTTCACTAGCCCCACGAGATGCATCCTCCTCCCCTAAGTAATCATCCCCATCATCCTCCTCCTCCTCCTCTTCTTCCTCCACCTCGTCCAGGAGAGGTCCCTGAGCAGACAATGGCTGAATGTCATCAAGGATTCCCTCCTCCTCTTCCTCCTCATCAACATTGGCTGCAGACGCCTGCTCCTTAAGGTGCGTCAAAGTTTGCATGAGCAGACACTTAAGTGGGATGCTCATGCTTAGGATGGCGTCGTCTGCGCTTACCAGCCGTGTGCATTCCTCAAAACACTGAAGGACTTTACAAAGGTCTTTCAGCTTCGACCACTGCACGCCTGTCAACTCCATGTCTGCTCTCAAAGTGCCTGGCCGTGTATCCTCCCACAAATGCATTATGGCCTGCCTCTGCTCGCACAGCCGCTCCACCATGTGCAGGGTGGAGTTCCACCTTGTTGCAATGTCGATAATGAGGCGGTGGTTGGGAAGGTGGAGCAATCGCTGCAGCTTCTGCATACGAACGGAGTGTACAGGCGACCGGCGGATGTGCGCGCACAGTCTTCGCACCTTCTGGAGCAGGGCTGTTAACTCCGGATAATTTTTGAGGAAGCACTGCACCACCAGGTTCAAGGTGTGAGCCAAGCAAAGTATGTGGCTGAGTTTTGAAAGGGCTATGGCTGCCACAAAATTACGGCCGTTATCACTAACTACCTTGCCTGCCTCAAGATGTACACTGCCCAGCCATGACTCAGTTTGTCGCTTCAAGTACTCGGCCAGCACCTCGGCGGTGTGTCTGTCGCCCAAACACATCATCTGCAACACAGCCTGCTGACGCTTTCCACTAGCTGCTCGATAGGGGGACACATCGTGTGCAACAGTGGCAGCTGCAGATGGAGTGCTCGTACGACTGCGCTCTGTGGACGAGCTTTCGCTTCTGGAGGAGGAGGAGGAGGAGGAGGGTCGAACGCCTACAGCCAACTGTTTCCTATACCGTGGGCTAGGCAGCACTGTCCCACCACCGCTGTCCCCTGTGGACCCTGCATCCACCACATTAACCCAGTGCGCAGTGATGGACACGTAACGGCCCTGGCCATGCCGACTGGACCATGCATCAGTTGTGAGGTGCACCTTTCCGCTCACTGACTGCTTGAGTGCATGGACAATGCGGTCTTTCACATGATGGTGGAGGGCTGGGATGGCTTTGCGAGAGAAGAAGTGGCGACTGGGTAGGTCATAGCATGGTACTGCATAGGCCATGAGTTCGCGGAAAGCTGTGCTTTCCACCAACCGAAAGGGCATCATCTCAAACGAGATTAGTTTGGCAATGTGGGCGTTCAAACCAAGTGTACGCGGATGAGAGACTGAGTACTTTCTTGACCTACTCATAGTGTCTGGGAGGGTGAGCTGGACTTGAGAGCTGCATATGGTGGAAGTAGCGGTGGACAGGGCGGACTGAGAGAGGGTTGATGATGGTGATGGAGTTGGTGTTCTTTCTGATGGCCTAGAATCAGTCTTTCGTTGATATAACAGTGTGATTCCCTGACTGCTGTGGCCTTGCAACGACACCTCAACATTTGCTGCTGTGCTAACCGGTGGGCTTACAGTGGGGGAAACAATGTAGCGTTGCTGACTACCTTCGTTATGATCAGTTGCACATGTGGCACTTGAGGTTTGGTGTTGTGTCCACGCTTGCAAGTGCATGCTGGTTAAATGTCTAAGCATGCAACTGGTATTCAAATTTTTCAGATTTTTCCCTCGGCTAAAGGTCTTTGCGCAGTTCTTACAGATAACCTTGGCCTGATCATGAGGATTTTGTTCAAAAAAGTGCGACACTGCACTCTTCCTACTTTGGCAGACATTTTGCGGCCTAGCACGCTGTGATCTTTTGACCCTCTGGACAAGCTGTCCAGCAACTCTTTTGATGTTTGGAACCTGTCTTTGGAGTGCTCCGGGCCTGCCAGATAACAGCTGTTGCGATGTCGATGTCTGCTGTGGATGCTCCTCATCTGAGCTATTGGAAGCAGCACCCTCTTCCCCCAATGGATGCCAATCTGGGTCAACAACTGGGTCATCCATCACCTCCTCTTCTATGTCATGTGCACCTTTCTCTATGTCACCGTGTATGGTGGTATAGTGTGCGGGAAGGGGCACCTGAGTCTCATCAGGGTCAAAATCTGTCTCTGTACACTGCGAGGACAATGTAGTGCTCTGAGTGAATATACCAGCAGAATCATCCATCAGCGGCTGTGCATCAGTGCACTCCATGTCAGATTCATCTTGGCCTGGGTAATTCACCATTTCACTTGATAATCCAGGCATGGTATGTGAAAACAGCTCCATGGAGTAATCAGTAGTATGGCCTGCGTCATCCTTCAATCTTGGTTGGGGTGAAGGACACAAGGAAAGGTGTGGTTCATGAACATGAGCCTCCAATGACGACTCAGTGCTTTTACTTTTTACAACTGAAGAAGAGGAGGCGATAGAGCTGGAGGCTGAGTCAGCAATGTAAGACAAAACTTTTTCCTGATGCTCTGCCTTTAATAGCGGTTTGCCAACTCCTAGAAAACTAAGCCTTCGAGGCCTTATGTAGCCAGACGATGACGCAGGGTCAGCACCTCCTGCATTCGGTCATATTTTGCTCTTGCCACTACCATCAGATCCACCACCAACACCATCATTACCAGCTGCCAACCCCCGCCCAATTCCACGGCCTCTTCCACCAGCCTTCCTCATTTTTGGTAGAAATGTAGACAAAATCCAACAAACTATATAGTAATGTAAAACAAGGTACAAGGTGTCTATAGGACAGGGGAGATTTAGAATTTCTGCACACACTTGTGGACAGTGGACACTTTTGGATTGTGTGAGGCCCACTGATATCTGAGCGCTATGTGACAGGCTCGATGGCACAGCTGCCTGTGACCAAAGTGACGAGAGGATAATGGAGATTTTGAATCTCTGCGCACACTTTTGGACACTGGACACTTGTGGATTGTGTGAGGCCCACTGATATCTGAGCGCTATGTGACACGCTCGATGGCACAGCTGCCTGTGACCAAAGTGACGAGAGGATAATGGAGATTTTAAATCTCTGCGCACACTTTTGGACACTGGACACTTGTGGATTGTGTGAGGCCCACTGATATCTGAGCGCTATGTGACAGGCTCGATGGCACAGCTGCCTGTGACCAAAGTGACGAGAGGATAATGGAGATTTTGAATCTCTGCGCACACTTTTGGACACTGGACACTTGTGGATTGTGTGAGGCCCACTGATATCTGAGCGCTATGTGACACGCTCGATGGCACAGCTGCCTGTGACCAAAGTAACGAGAGGATAATGGAGATTTTGAATCTCTGCGCACACTTTTGGACACTGGACACTTGTGGATTGTGTGAGGCCCACTGATATCTGAGCGCTATGTGACACGCTCGATGACACAGCTGCCTGTGACCAAAGTGACGAGAGGATAATGGAGATTTTGAATCTCTGCGCACACTTTTGGACACTGGACACTTGTGGATTGTGTGAGGCCCACTGATATCTGAGCGCTATGTGACACGCTCGATGGCACAGCTGCCTGTGACCAAAGTGACGAGAGGATAATGGAGATTTTGAATCTCTGCGCACACTTTTGGACACTGGACACTTGTGGATTGTGTGAGGCCCACTGATATCTGTGCGCTATGTGACAGGCTCGATGGCACAGCTGTGACCAAAGTGACGAGAGGATAATGGAGATTTTGAATCTCTCCGCACACTTTTGGACACTGGACACTTGTGGATTGTGTGAGGCCCACTGATATCTGAGTGCTATGTGACAGGCTCGATGGCACAGCTCCCTGTGACAAAAGTGACGAGAGGATAATGGAGATTTTGAATCTCTGCGCACACTTTTGGACACTGGACACTTGTGGATTGTGTGAGGCCCACTGATATCTGAGCGCTATGTGACACGCTCGATGGCACAGCTGTGACCAAAGTGACGAGAGGATAATGGAGATTTTGAATCTCTGCGCACACTTTTGGACACTGGACACTTGTGGATTGTGTGAGGCCCACTGATATCTGAGCGCTATGTGACACGCTCGATGGCACAGCTGCCTGTGACCAAAGTGACGAGAGGATAATGGAGATTTTGAATCTCTGCGCACACTTTTGGACACTGGACACTTGTGGATTGTGTGAGGCCCACTGATATCTGAGCGCTATGTGACAGGCTCAATGGAACAGCTGTGACCAAAGTGACGAGAGGATAATGGAGATTTTGAATCTCTGCGCACAATTTTGGACACTGGACACTTGTGGATTGTGTGAGGCCCACTGATATCTGAGCGCTATGTGACACGCTCGATGGCACAGCTGCCTGTGACCAAAGTGACGAGAGGATAATGGAGATTTTGAATCTCTGCGCACACTTTTGGACACTGGACACTTGTGGATTGTGTGAGGCTCACTGATATCTGAGCGCTATGTGACAGGCTCGATGGCACAGCTGCCTGTGACCAAAGTGACGAGAGGATAATGGAGATTTTGAATCTCTGCGCACACTTTTGGACACTGGACACTTGTGGACTGTGTGAGGCCCACTGATATCTGAGCGCTATGTGACACGCTCGATGGCACAGCTGCCTGGGACCAAAGTGACGAGAGGATAATGGAGATTTTGAATGTCTGCGCACACTTTTGGACACTGGACACTTGTGGATTGTGTTAGGCCCACTGATATCTGAGCGCTATGTGACACGCTCGATGGCACAGCTGCCTGTGACCAAAGTGACGAGAGGATAATGGAGATTTTGAATCTCTGCGCACACTTTTGGACACTGGACACTTGTGGATTGTGTGAGGCCCACTGATATCTGAGCGCTATGTGACACGCTCGATGGCACAGCTGCCTGTGACCAAAGTGACGAGAGGATAATTGAGATTTCGAATCTCTGCGCACACTTTTTGACACTGGACACTTATGGATTGTGTGAGGCCCACTGATATCTGAGCGCTATGTGACAGGCTCGATGGCACAGCTGTGACAAAAGTGACTAGAGGATAAGGGAGATTGGATTGCTTTTAAAAAAGCAGTTTGCGGAGCAGTGGGTAAACAGCAATGCTAGCGTGTCAGGAAGCCTTAAAAGGCAGCCCAACAACCACCACTGATACACCACAATATAGCATCCCCTTGCACTGCACACACAGTGACTTGTGTGTTGTGCAGGCCAAATCGCTAGCAGCAGAAGCAGTTTTTTTGTCTTCTTCCCTGCCTAACGCTCTCCCTACAGAATCAGCAGCAACCTCTCCCTATACTAAGATCGGCAGAAGTAAGATGGCGGTCGGCGTGCACGCCCTTTTATACCCCCTGTGACGCCCACCAAAGCAAGCCAATCACTTGCATGCCCTTCTGAAAGATGGTGGTGACCCGTGCCTAGGTCATCACGTTGCCCACAGTGTCCGTGGATCCTGATTGGCTGAAAAAGAGCGCAAAACAAACTTTTGAAACGCGACTTTGGCGCGTAAGTCGCCGGCCTCGTGGCCGACCTCATCCTAGGGTCGGGTTTCATCTCATGAAACCCGACTTTGCCAAAAGTCGGCGACTTTTGAATTTTTTCGACCCGTTTCGCTCAACTCTAACGATGACGACTACTGGTTGGCCAGCATCCTGGATCCACGCTATAAAGGCAAATTACAAAACATCATGCCACAGGAGAACCTTGACCTAATATTGGCTAATAAACAAGCAACTCTGGTAAATCGGTTGCTTGAGGCATTCCCAGCATACAGCAGCGGTGATGGTTCTCACACGAGCCGTACGGGCCGGGGGCAGCTTGGCAGAGGTGTTCGTGGTGCACACAGCAGAAGTGGCGTTGGAGACAGGGGTTTCATGACAATGTTGTGGACTGATTTTTCAAATACCGCTCACACAACTGGTAATACTGCATCGATGGAAAGTGACAGGAGACAGCAGTTGTCAACTATGGTAACAAACTACTTTTCCTCCCATATCGATGTTCTCCCACACAGGTCATTCCCCTTTGACTATTGGGCCGCTAATCTGGACACCTGGCCTGAATTGGCCCAATATGCCTTACAGGAGCTCGCTTGCCCAGCTGCAAGTGTGCTATCGGAAAGAGTCTTCAGTGCAGCTGGATCAATCCTGACAGAAAAAAGGACCCGTCTGTTAACCCAAAATGTGGATGATCTAACCTTCATTAAAATGAACCACGCATGGGTTTCCAAGGATTTTGTCCCACCTTCCCCTGATGACACATAGGGTGACAGAAAAATGGCTTGCTTTGGTCCACCTCTTCCTGGTACTTCACCTATTTCGCCTTTTGCATCAGTTGAATGTCCAACATCAACATATGCCACTTTCTAAAACTCCCTAACTGTGCTGCCTCCCCCCCCATGGCCGGGGTCACCACCTACCGCACGACACCGTGTGAGTGCCGTTGCCCTGGACGGGTGGGAAGGCCAACTCTTGGGCGCGAGCACTGGCACAGGGTCCCTCATAGTGCAATCAAGTGTCTCTGACGGTGGTGGTGCACACCCGCCGTCAGACACACTGCTGTACTATGAGGGGCCCAGTGCCAGTACCGACGCCCACGAGTGGGCCCCCCTTGCTTGGGCAGGGCCCCAGCATTTGCAATCTTTACCTCTCCCTGCTCCTCTGCTGTGTAATCTGGGCCGTCAAATCCATACTGTGCCTGACACCGTCTGAGCCTGCCTCCTGAGACATATATTTTGAATGTGTACGCTATCCATACATGTTATCCAGGGATACGGTACCCTTTCTAACCTTTGTGCAATCACGTGCAATCCATACTGGGCCTAACACCGTCTGAGCCTGCCTCATGCTGTATAGACATATATTTTGAATGTGTATGCTATCCATACATGTTATCCAGGGATACGGTACCCTTTCTAACCTTTGTGCAATCACGTGCAATCCATACTGGGCCTAACACCGTCTGAGCCTGCCTCATGCTGTATAGACATATATTTTGAATGTGTACGCTATCCATACATGTTATCCAGGGATACGGTACCCTTTCTAACCTTTGTGCAATCACGTGCAATGCATACTGGGCCTAACACCGTCTGAGCCTGCCTCATGGTGTATAGATATATATTTTGAATGTGTACGCTATCCATACATGTTATCCAGGGATACGGTACCCTTTCTAACCTTTGTGCAATCACGTGCAATCCATACTGGGCCTAACACCGTCTGAGCCTGCCTCATGCTGTATAGACATATATTTTGAATGTGTACGCTATCCATACATGTTATCCAGGGATACGGTACCCTTTCTAACCTTTGTGCAATGACGTGCAATCCATACTGGGCCTAACACCGTCTGAACCTGCCTCCTGAGACATATATTTTGAATGTGTACGCTATCCATACATGTTATCCAGGGATACGGTACCCTTTCTAACCTTTGTGCAATCACGTGCAATCCATACTGGGCCTAACACCGTCTGAGCCTGCCTCCTGAGACATATATTTTGAATGTGTACGCTATCCATACTTGTTATCCAGGGATACGGTACCCTTTCTAACCTTTGTGCAATCACGTGCAATCCATACTGGGCCTAACACCGTCTGAGCCTGCCTCCTGAGACATATATTTTGAATGTGTACGCTATCCATACTTGTTATCCAGGGATACGGTACCCTTTCTAACCTTTGTGCAATCACGTGCGATCCATACTGGGCCTAACACCGTCTGAGCCTGCCTCCTGAGACATATATTTTGAATGTGTATGCTATCCATACATGTTATCCAGGGATACGGTACCCTTTCTAACCTTTGTGCAATCATGTGCAATCCATACTGGGCCTAACACCGTCTGAGCCTGCCTCATGCTGTATAGACATATATTTTGAATGTGTACGCTATCCATACATGTTATCCAGGGATACGGTACCCTTTCTAACCTTTGTGCAATCACGTGCAATCCATACTGGGCCTAACACCATCTGAGCCTGCCTCATGCTGTATAGACATATATTTTGAATGTGTACGCTATCCATACATGTTATCCGGGGATACGGTACCCTTTCTAACCTTTGTGCAATCACGTGCAATCCATACTGGGCCTAACACCGTCTGAGCCTGCCTCCTGAGACATATATTTTGAATGTGTACGCTATCCATACATGTTATCCAGGGATACGGTACCCTTTCTAACCTTTGTGCAATCACGTGCAATCCATACTGGGCCTAACACCATCTGAGCCTGCCTCATGCTGTATAGACATATATTTTGAATGTGTACGCTATCCATACATGTTATTCAGGGATACGGTACCCTTTCTAACCTTTGTGCAATCACGTGCAATCCATACTGGGCCTAACACCGTCTGAGCCTGCCTCATGCTGTATAGACATATATTTTGAATGTGTACGCTATCCATACATGTTATCCGGGGATACGGTACCCTTTCTAACCTTTGTGCAATCACGTGCAATCCATACTGGGCCTAACACCGTCTGAGCCTGCCTCATGCTGTATAGACATATATTTTGAATGTGTACGCTATCCATACATGTTATCCGGGGATACGGTACCCTTTCTAACCTTTGTGCAATCACGTGCAATCCATACTGGGCCTAACACCGTCTGAGCCTGCCTCCTGAGACAAATATTTTGAATGTGTACGCTATCCATACATGTTATCTGGGGATACGGTACCCTTTCTCACCTTTGTGCAATCACGTGTAATCCATACTGGGCGTGAGAGCGGCTGGCGAGCTGTTAAGCAAGCTACAGCACCTGTCCAGACAAGTACAGGGATTCCCTAGCGAGGAGACTTATTTGATTGTTTTCAATGTTGGGACAGCAATTTTTGGGGAGCACTATACTCTGGAGAATGATAGATGGGGCCCACCATACACTGGAACATTCCAAAGGTGGACATCACACACTGGAGCAGCATTTACAGTGCCCATTATACACTAGAGCATTAGAAATGGGGCCCATTATGTTTGGAGCATCATTTGGGCCCATAAGACAGTGGAGCTTCATCCATGGGGACCAACATATACTGTAGCATTATGTGGAGCTCATCATATACTGTTTCAAACATTATATGGGACCAATGATTCTGTATGGAGAAATAGATGGGCCTCGTCATGAGATGTAAAAAGTGAGGTATTTTTCATTGTACTATACCGCTATTTCTCTGCCGTATCGGAGCATGATGAGTTGTGGTATGTGTTAAAGGGGCGCTCTTTCGCCCAGGGCACATGAAAACCTGGAGCCAGCCCTCCCCCCCCACAGTTTGTAGCCAAATAACCCCCATTTTTCAGTGCGTAACTTGTATTATGAAGTTAATTAAGGTTGACAAGCTTAAGAAAGAAGAATTGATGCTTTTGGCATTCAAATGGGCACTGTAGGTGTGTTTCCTGTCCTCCTCTCACTGCCGACTTTTATTCCCCATTGACTTACATTGGGTTTCGTGTTTCAGGACGACCCCGACTTTTCCCTATAATCGGACGATCTTGCTCGACCCGACTTTTGGAAAAGTCGGGTTTCACGAAACGAAATGCGACCCTAAAAAACCAAAAGTCGCTCAACTCTAGTCATGACAAATGGGTATTCGTGATTCATGTGAGCTTCCGTACCTAGTTATTTAAAACTCTTATTGGCCACCGAACCCCATCGATTCATACACCAACAAAATAAACACTCCAGAGATATTTGGATAAATTGGCCTCAGCAGCCTTTTATTAAACATATAACATAACATTTTAAACACAACGTCCTAGAAGGGGTGGTCCTCGAAGCCCCAAACCATAAAACTCAGATTTGATATTCCCAACTTTGTCCCCAGGTCGAGTCTTGCCTCTAGCCGCTAAGCACCAGCTCAGAGACACATATCAACCCACCTGGCCAGTTTCCATTACCATTAAGAACGGGTCCACTTTAATCCCTTCCGCGGGATAATTCAATTACCCGTCCACTTGAATCCACCCAGGGGGGAGTCCAGGACCACTTGAGATCCCCCCCGAACCGCTATTTACCAGCACCACCAACTTCGAGGACCTCCTCCACACGCCACCAACATAAATGTTTTGATCCCTCAAACCTTTATGTCCCTCCACACTTCCGAGCCTCTTTTTAATGTCCTCTGGTTCTACCAAATGCCACGTATCCAACCCGACCGTATACAACTCTCTTTTGAGGCAAATAAATGCGTAGACACTGTCGCCATAGATAGCCGACGGCAGAACGCTTTGCCCAACGGCATAATCTTACACGCAAAATTAGCTTGTCCAGTAGAGATTGAGCCTCACGCAACGTCACCATCTACAAATCATTAACCCGACTCGCTTCTGCCTTCATGTCACCCATCATTTTAACCGGCGACCTGCCGTCCAACACAAATTGTAACAATTTGATACCCAAGAAAAACTCAATACTGTCACAAGGCCCACCGTGTTTTGGGCCACTTAAGGGGCCGAAACTTCCTGGCTATGCTCTCCATTGTCCATAATAGAATGAACAATAAGGATCCTGCACCAAACTAGTGACCAAAAATTCATCCAATTAATGAAT
Organism: Dendrobates tinctorius; assembly: GCF_039654945.1. Lineage (NCBI taxonomy): Eukaryota > Metazoa > Chordata > Amphibia > Anura > Dendrobatidae > Dendrobates > Dendrobates tinctorius. The sequence goes on from NW_027361689.1 coordinate 31,897,274, forward strand.
AGAGGAATTGAAAACAAACATCTCTGTAAGCCACCATTCCAAAAAACAAACCAAGCATCACAAGAATATGAACATAAAAGGGAACACCCCATAGGTAGACAATGATCAACAAAGAGACCCAATCCCCAAAAACAACCCAACCAATGCATACTATCCGTTTTGGCCTAGTTCCCTTTCAACACAACCGTACCCAATCCATAGCAGCAACAAAAGAAGTGTGCAACACCAAACCCAACTGAGGGTCGATACCCTCAGTTACCGATGACCTTTACGTAAAAGAATTGTGATGAATTTCTTTAAATGTACTAGGCCCCTCCATTTACCACCACCCAAATCGTTGAAACCCTGAAATTATTGAAGGAGAGCCTATTTAAACAGTCCAGCCCTTTTACCCAAAGCCACATCTTTATTTAATTGTTTAGAAAGCAAAGCGAAACAGTAGACAACCAAATTTTAACGTCAACAAGAGGAATCCTGAAAACCGTCCCTAAAACCCTCTCTTACCCGTGGGCTGCCGACTTATTAAGACACCTATTTAGGAAGCCTCTCTTCCTGACACAATAACCTCGACCCTTTTTTCAATTCCATCATTATCCCCTTTGCTTTCTTCCCATGAAACACTTTACCACCCCATGACCTACTTAAATAATAAACACGACCCTTTCTCCATTGCCACCGAGTCTCCTGACCTCTACAAAGTCCCGATGCATACAGGAAACCATTGTTTCCTCTGCCCCAGCCTACCCGGGGCCCTTATCCTGCTTTTCACTGTTGAAACTGCTCAACATATTTAGCCTAAAAAACCTCACCAATCACATTCATGTAACCACAAATCCCAAGCAGTTGTCCGGGACCTTTTGTAAATAACGATAGCTAGCATAGCGGATAACTGTACCCATTAGAGAAGATTCTCCAAATTAAATTAACCCTCTTTTTATCCTCACCTCACCTTGTCTAATTTAAAACGTTCCACTTGAAGCAATGAAAATATCTCAACATATTGTCCTTTCCAAATCGTGTCCCCTACCCCATGTTTCAAGTGCACTCCCAAAGTCCCCTCAAACACAAACCTCACCCTTAGCATACTCATCTAATAGCAATGAATCCACTCTTTCCTCCTTGCCTCCTGCCTTCACTAATGGGCTGCACTCCATGCCAAACTGGATGTATGTATCTCACCCACTCATATCGCCTTAAAAAACACCTATCCTTAGCACTACCCAGCCTTGCTGCGGAAGGTGCTACCCTGCCTTGAGGAGTTCCGGATCCCCATAACCCGTAGTGATCCCAGATCCCCATAACCTTACTAAATACCGTATGGATCCCAGATCCCTATAACCGGACAAAATTCTGTAGCCCATGCAAAATAAACATTATGCCTCTGCTAGCCCCCCTTTAATAGAACAAAGTTTCTAACACATACACACATAAAAGGCTAGCAAACGGTTAAGAGTAAGGAAAAAATTATCAGTCTCACCTGGCTGCCTGGGTGCTGTGATCCCAGCAGCCGCAGATCCTGAATCCGGTTGAATCGATTCATGCTGGTCCCCGAAATGTTGCGGTGTCCTAATGCTTCACGCCATTGTGGTGATCGATCTGCTGCCTGCATGTTCCATCAGGCTCCCCCTTGTTTTTGCCCCCAGGCCAACCTGACACTGCCCGCCATCTTGTTGAAGCGCCGCTCCTGCTGCTGAATGGGTGGTGCCGGCTGGCTGCCACACGCGATGGTATCCTCGCTGAGGGGCCTGCGTACCAGGCCCCCATCCTCTCACCGTATCCTGCTGACCACGCCGAGCGAATCTGCCACCCGATAGGGCGTCCTCCGCACTCAGACCGTAAGCCTATTGTAATGATGTAGAGAGGGAGGCTGACTCGTCCGCCATTGCAGGCCCCACTGCCTAATCGGATTCCTCCCGGTTCTCATAACGTGAGCTGCCGGCTTACAGCTCACACCCCGAGCCGGAGGGTCCCAGTAGGGGCTCCTGATGTGATGCCAAACCAGAAGGGGACCTGCGGACTAAGGTATGCTGGAGAATTAGCTCTCTGCGGCCGACATCCATCCTGCAGTGCCTGAGGTGACTCGGTCACAGCTCCCTGTAGAAAGCCTTGGAAGGCAGCTTGCATCCAGCTAGCACCCAGCGACTCCTCAGCATACCTCAGTTGTTGGAGCATTGTTTCCACCTCCATAATTAAGGTTCTACAGAAGAGACCCCACAGCTTCTTGTCACTATGTGGGGGAACCTAAAATGGTTGCCCCACTAAGCTGGTCACTGTCTTTATAATGATAACTTGTACTCCAGCTCTGACCCCACCTCCTCCTCATCCCAGCACTAGCCCCCACCTTATCCAAATACATTAACCCCGTAGTACCATCCTAATCCCTAACTCCAGCTCACTATATTCCCACTCAACCCTGTCATATCGGCTTCCCTTTTAAGGCCTGCGGCCCAGTACGGCCTCTCTGGAAAAGGGTACCCCAATCAATCTAGGCTGAAGACAGTAGATGGAAAGTACTGTGTTGATTTTGTGGTGTCATCTATTGCAGGCCCAGAATCCTAAAGAAGTTTCTAAGATTAGGAGCAATTTAGTGGAGACTGCTAAATTAAAGAAGCATGCCTCCTCCTCCCATCAAAATTTCTATCAGCTTAATATATTGCAATCATCATATTATACAGCACTGTGTACTTACAATTGCTCATTTTGCTCTTCTACCAAATTAATTCTTCTCTTTTCTATTAGGTCTATGACATCATGTGATTTAAAACTAGCAGAATCCTTCTAAGCTCTATGTAGAAACAGGAAGTCTCTTTTCCCTGCATGAGTCATCCCCCACTTTAACTCCTTGCCTAGCTGCTCCGCTCCCCCCACCAGGGATTTTACAGTGATGACTCATGTAGAGAAAATAGACTTCCTGTTTCTACATAGAGATTAGAAGGATTCAGCTAGTTTTAAATCACATGATGTCATAGACTTAATGGAAAAGAGATGAATTATCTGGGTAGAAAGGCAAAATGAGAAATTGTAAGTGCACAATGCTGTCTGGGCCGGTTTTAGAAAAAGTGGGACCCTGGGCAAAAGTTTAAAGTGGGGTCCCAAATGCTCACACATTGCACCATCACACAGAAACATTTCGGTTGTATTTACATGCGCTGAGTTCAGGCCACTAAACGAGAGCGATCGACAATATTGAAGTCATTTGACGCTTGTTTCCTGGCCTCTTTACTCTGGCTGAGGAAGAGTGATGGGTACAGTATAATGCAGGTCCCATATAGTACATATCATAGAATGCAATCCCCATGGTCCTTGATAGAGTATAATGCAGCTCCCCTCAGAGTATAATGCAGCTCCCCTCAGAGTATAATGCAGCTCCCTCAGAGTATAATGCAGCTCCCTCAGAGTATATTGCTGCCCCCCTCATGGAGCCCCCCTCATAGAGTATAATGCAGCCCCCTCACAGTATACTTCATCCCCCTCAGAGTATACTGCAACCCCCTCATAAAGTATAATGTAGTCCCCTCATAGAGTATAATGTAGTTCCCTCATAGACCATAATGCAGCCCCCCTCAGAGTATAATGCAGCTCCCTCAGAGTATAATGCAGCCCCCCCTCATAGAGTACAATATATTCCCCTCATAGAGCATAACGCAGCCCACTCAGAGTATAATGCGCCCCCCTCAGAGTATAATGCATCCCCTTCAAACTATAATGTAGCCCCCTTAGAGTATAATGCAGCCCCCGAGTATAATGCAGCTCCTTCGAGTATAATGCAGCCCCTCACACACAGTATAATACAGCCCCCATAGTATAAAGCAGCACCCTCAGAGTATAATGCAGCCCCTCACTTTATAATGCAGCCACCTCAGATTGTAATGAAGCCCCCCACACACAGTATAATGCAGCCCCCCACACACAGTACAATGCAACCCCCACACACTGTCTAATGTAGCCCCTCACACACACATACACACAGTATAATGCTGCCCCTTCAGAGTATAATGCAGCCTCAGAGTATAATGTAGGCCCCTCAGAGTATAAACCAGCCCCCCACACACAGTATAAAGAAGCCCCCTCAGAGTATAATGCAGCCCCACACACAGTATAATGCAGCCCCCCCAAGAGTATAACGTTTTATTAATAATTGCAAAATTACAAGTGTAAGCCTGACTCATCTGGCATTGAGCAGTATATGCCAATCTTTGAAGAGACTAATTTGTGTTACTGAGCATCACTTATGTGTTGTTTGCCTTGCACTTTGCACTTTCAAAACATATTTTTATATAAGTAGCAATAAAAGTTATATTTTAAGCTCACAGAAATCATTGTAAATCTCAAATTCACAGCTAATACTATATAGATATTGAATGGACCTCCCCACTAGACCGTCCATCTGCAGTTGTACATCGGTGTCCTGAGTTGTGTAATTTAGAGAGCTTTACACAACTCCCTCATCACTTGGGACATGAAAGGAGTTCCTTGGTCTGTTAGGATCCCGTTTGGCCAGCAAGGAGAAAATATAGACTAGCTCTGAGGTTATACTCCTGGCTGAGGAGTTTCTCAGTGGTACCACCTCCGGATACCGTGTTGCATAGTCCATCACCACCAGGATTTATTGGAGCCCCCTGGGATCTTAACTAGGGGCCTGACCAGGTCCAAGGCAATCAGGTCAAATGGGACCTCTATAATAGGCAGCGGCACTAAGGAACTGTGGAAATGGGATACAGGAGCAGATAGCTGACAGATAGGGTAGGACAGGCAGTAATTAAAAATCTCTTGGTGACATCCAGACCAGTAGAACCTCTGAAGGACACACTCTGAGTTTTGTCTACACCCAGATGGCCAACCAAGACATGAGAATCGGCTAGGTCTAGTACCTTACGCCTATAAGGACCCGATACTAACAACTGCTCTGTTATTTCAGTTTAGTGACCTGATTTAGCAGCTTCTCATTTACTGCGAATTATGGAAACCTGGTGTCGGCCTCCGGCTCTTGAGCATTTATCACAGTCATATTGTCAAATGCCCCTTTTAACATAAGATCCTGCTTTTGAGTGGTCCCAAAATTTCCCCCAGAAACTCCCAACTCAGGAATTTCGGCCTCATGAGTCACCGTCTCATCCTTGTCGCCAGCAAGAACACACAGCAGAAATTCACCTGCCTCTTACTGCAATGGGAACTCTTCATGCTTGGACCAACTCCTGCCTGAATGACTTGTCAGCCCCTCTTTTTGACATAATATACAAAACACAAGCCGCGGAGACACCATCACATGTTTCTCAACGCAAGCAATGACTAGCCAGGTCTTTCCCCGGGAAGGAACAACCACGGGAAGGGCAGTCTCCAATGAAGCAAACCACCTATGCCAAAACATGATATCCATCCACAGACAGCTGTTTCGGGGTATTGCCCCTCATCAGTGTGGAGTAGGAAACTGGCCAGTAGGAGCAATGCCTAGTAGAAGACTGTGAAAAATGAGGATGAATGAACTCATGGAGATCAACATCCAACACTGCTGAGACACCATCACATGTTTCTCAACGCAGTGATTCAAGAGCAATGCCCCCATCCCTTATGGGAAATATGTAAAAATATACAAAACACAAGCCGCGGAGACACCATCACATGTTTCTCAACGCAAGCAATGATTAGCCAGGTCGTTCCCCGAGAAGGAACAACCACGGGAAGGGCAGTCCCCAATGAAGGAAACCACCTATGCCAAAACATGGTATCCATCCACAGACAGCTGTTTTGGGGTATTGCCCCTCATCAGTGTGGAGTAGGAAACTGGCCAGTAGAAGCAATGCCTAGTAGAAGACTGTGAAAAATGAGGATGAATGAACTCATGGAGATCAACATCCAACACTGCTGAAACACCATCACATGTTTCTCAACGCAGTGATTCTAGAGCAATGCCCCCATCCCTTATGGGAAATATGTAAAAATATACAAAACACAAGCCGCGGAGACACCATCACATGTTTCTCAACGCAAGCAATGATTAGCCAGGTCTTTCCCAGAGAAGGAACAACCATGGGAAGGGCAGTCTCCAATGAAGGAAACCACCTATGCCAAAACATGGTGTCCATCCACAGACAGCTGTTTCGGGGTATTGCCCCTCATCAGTGTGGAGTAGGAAACTGGCCAGTAGGAGCAATGCCTAGTAGAAGACTATGAAAAATGATGATGAATGAACTCATGGAGATCAACATCCAACACTGCGGAGACACCATCGCATGTTTCTCAACGCAGTGATTCTAGAGCAATGCCCCCATCCCTTATGGGAAATATGTAAAAATATGCAAAACACAAGCCGCGGAGACACCATCACATGTTTCTCAACGCAAGCAATGACTAGCCAGGTCTTTCCCCGGGAAGGAACAACCACGGGAAGGGCAGTCTCCAATGAAGGAAACCACCTATGCCAAAACATGGTATCCATCCACAGACAGCTGTTTCGGGGTATTGCCCCTCATCAGTGTGGAGTAGGAAACTGGCCAGTAGGAGCAATGCCTAGTAGAAGACTGTGAAAAATGAGGATGAATGAACTCATGGAGATCAACATCCAACACTGCGGAGACACCATCACATGTTTCTCAACGCAGTGATTCTGCATTGAGAAACATGTGATGGTGTCTCCGCAGTGTTGGATGTTGATCTCCATGAGTTCATTCATCCTCATTTTTCACACCTCTTTTTGCCATGAGTCCCAGAAAAAGTTAAAATCCTGCCCTTTTATGCCTGGGTGTAGCAGATCTGTAACTACTCTGACCTCATAGGACTCAGTTCCACAGTTCTTTTTTATAGTCACTCTAGCAACGGGGTAGTACTTGGCCACCTCTTGAATACTATGGACGCCCACATGTGTACCTGAAATTAATTGGTGGAGGAGTGTTGCCTTTACCAAAGTCACCAAACTCCCTGAGCCCCAGAGTCTCGACACCAATATCCCATTTATCGTCATGGGACATGCTAATGGCTCCTCACTGAGCTGATAGTCCACACTGCAGGCTGGATAGGCATAATACAAACAGTGCCTCCCTATACTGCAGTCCATCAGTTCAGTAGACATAGGACAATGGGCGGCTATGTGCCTAGGACCGTGACACCTCCAACACATTAAGTACCCACCCACAAGCTTTTTGGGACTGCCCCAGATGTGGTTCTACTACTACTTTTTCGAGACTTGGACTCCTTCTGGGTACTCCAGTACCGGGATGTCACAATGCCCGGTTTCTTTAAGGACATCTTGACCACCTAATACCCTTCCACCAGGCCAAACAGGTAATCCGCATTCTGGGGGGGTCTCCCTGGTCAACAGAGGTCTGCACCGGCATGAAAAGGAAGTTGACAAACCTTTCCATAACAACACGATCGATCATCTGGGCTGGTGTGGAGGACTCCGGCTGCAACCATTTCTGTACAAAGTGAAGCAGGTCAAATTTGGGAGTGAGGGGGTTTGTCACCGCAATACTCCCAGTGGTGGACCCTTTGTGCTCTGACAGACATAGTCACTACTGAGTGTGCCAATATTTCAGCTTTTAAATCAACAGCCGCGGAGACACCATCACATGTTTCTCAACGCAAGCAATGACTAGCCAGGTCTTTCCCCGGGAAGGAACAACCACGGGAAGGGCAGTCTCCAATGAAGGAAACCACCTATGCCAAAACATGGTATCCATCCACAGACAGCTGTTTCGGGGTATTGCCCCTCATCAGTGTGGAGTAGGAAACTGGCTAGTAGGAGCAATGCCTAGTGAAAGGCTATGAACATAACGATGAGTGACCTCATGGAGATCAACATCCAACACTGCGGAGACACCATCACATGTTTCTCAACGCAGTGATCTAGAGCAATGCCCCCATCCCTTATGGGAAATATGCAAAAGCATGTAAATCAACAGCCGCGGAGACACCATCACATGTTTCTCAATGCAAGCAATGACTAGCCAGGTCTTTCCCCAGGAAGGAACAACCACGGGAAGGGCAGTCTCCAATGAAGGAAACCACCTATGCCAAAACATGGTATCCATCCACAGACAGCTGTTTCGGGGTATTGCCCCTCATCAGTGTGGAGTAGGAAACAGGCTAGTAGGAGCAATGCCTAGTGAAAGGCTATGAACATAAGGATGAGTGACCTCATGGAGATCAACATCCAACACTGCGGAGACACCATCACATGTTTCTCAACGCAGTGATTCTAGAGCAATGCCCCTTCCCGTGGTTGTTCCTTCCCGGTGAAAGACCTGGCTAGTCATTGCTTGCGTTGAGAAACATGTGATGGTGTCTCCGCGGCTGTTGATTTACATGCTTTTGCATTTTTCCCATAAGGGATGGGGGCATTGCTCTAGATCACTGAGTTGAGAAACATGTGATGGTGTCTCCGCAGTGTTGGATGTTGATCTCCATGAGGTCACTCATCCTTATGTTCATAGCCTTTCACTAGGCATTGCTCCTACTAGCCAGTTTCCTACTCCACACTGATGAGGGGCAATACCCCGAAACAGCTGTCTGTGGATGGATACCATGTTTTGGCATAGGTGGTTTCCTTCATTGGAGACTGCCCTTCCCGTGGTTGTTCCTTCCCAGGGAAAGACCTGGCTAGTCATTGCTTGCGTTGAGAAACATGTGATGGTGTCTCCGCGGCTGTTGATTTACATGCTTTTGCATATTTCCCATAAGGGATGGGGGCATTGCTCTAGATCACTGCGTTGAGAAACATGTGATGGTGTCTCCGCAGTGTTGGATGTTGATCTCCATGAGGTCACTCATCCTTATGTTCATAATATTTCAGCTTTTATCTTGGCATACTCTTGTGCATCTTGTAAAGCTAGGTCAATCAGGCTTCCGGGGGGAAGCCTGAGTGAGGAGGACCTTCCCTTATTGCCTGGGGGAAGCGAGAGTGAAGCAGACCTTCCTGCAGACCTAGGAGGGGGGAGAGAGAGAAAAACGCATGCAGCAGCAAGGGGATAAAAGGGAAAAATGCATGAAGGACTGGAATTTGGCGCGAACGCAGAGCAGCGCGCAGAGTGGTGAGCGGTGTGCTGGGCTGCTCCTTCCCTCACCAAGTACTGGCATTGTGACAGGGTCCAACCTTCTAGAGCGGAACCACTGCCAGGAGAGAAGCCGGGTGCAGAACAAAGCAGAGCCATGCATACAGGACAGAGCAGAGCCGTGCACACGGGAGAGAGCAAAGCCGGCTGGGCAGCAGACACAGAGAGAGAAGTGCCCCGTCGAAGAAGTAACAGCCCCGTCACCATCAGCATGGACCAGAGGGGGAGATGATTGTGCAGGGTGTGCCGGTGACTACCAGAAAGCAAGATGCAGAACGTACCATGTCCGTGAGTACAACACACGTGCCCCAAAAGAGTGACCGGGGACAAGACAGACACTTGCACCCTGACTGTGCCAGTATATGCCTGCTGAGCTACGTTGGGCTCGTCAAGACCATGACCCGCATTACCGTCAGCCACTTTGGGCTCGTTTGACCGTAACTGTGAGGAGAGTTGTGCAGGAGACATGTCGGGCTTAGACAGTACCATTGCCCGTACCCTTGTAGGCATCTGCAGTATATGGACTAGGGGCAGTGAAAGGTATCGGAGACCGACCACTGTCACCAGAAGATGCAGTATTGTTATTTGCTGGACCCCATTAATAAGGACACCACTTCGGCCGTTGCCGGCGCCATCGAGTTCACAGTAGGAGCTGCAGTTTAAGGACTGCCTGACATCTGTGCTGACAAACTGCCGTTATTTGAACCGTTGTATTTCACCTCAAGATATCCTTTGTCTTAATGTACCATTTGCCTCCCCTGTCTAACCCTTTATTTCCCAATATCCTTTTCCATTTATGCTGTTTAACTCTTTACATCCCTGCGTGGAGTATTCCCCTATAAATAAACCTGTTAACCCTTGCTCTTTCTGCGTCCCGTCACTGCATCCCACATTCCTACTTGATACCTTACACTATCCTTTCAAATACAGTCAAAAATGTCTCAACGTCATCGCCTAGGATCATCTTTTGAATTGCTTGTCTTACTGACTTCTGGACGTATGAGCCATCACGTGTACTTGGCGGAGGCGTGACTTCTCTGCTGCGGAAATCCCCAGCCAGGAGTTCCATCTGCCATTGCTGTGGTTGGATCTGCTGCATCAGAAGTTTCGTTGTCACCTGCTGGGCTTGCTGTTTCTGCTAAAGCTGCTGCTGGTGCTGCTGCAAGCTTGGGATCAGGAGCTTGATCAGCTCTTCCATTTTATTTGACTGCTGTTCCATCCCTATAACCTTCGCCAATGGCGGATCTTAATAGGGGCGGATGGGGCGGTCGCCCCGGGCCCAAGGTTTTTTGGGGGCCCAGGGGCAGGGGCGGGCTGGGCCGGGTGGCAGAGAGACAAATGCCACCCGGACCGCTCCCCCAGCACCTGTACAGGGCCGGCCGTGCCCTGTGCTGTGACGCCGGCAGCAGACAGCCGCCCGTGTCACATTCTATGAGGGGCCGGGAGCTGTGCACGGCCGTCACCTTGACGGCTGCTCAGCTCCGGCTGTACTTCCGGGTCAGATGTCGGGCGTGCGCGATGACGTCATCGTGCACGCGCCGACATGTCCCGGAGGATGCTGAAAGCAGAGGCGCTGCTGGGGAGCGAGCCGGCTGTGAGGTAAGTATGAGGAACTTTTTTTATTTTTTTTATTTATAAAATGAATTAAATGGGGGAGGGGGTGAGTGGGGGCTGTACACAATGAAGGGGGGGTGACTGGGGCCTGTATATGATGACGTGGGGGTGACTGGGGGCTGTATATGATGAAGGGGGGGTGACTGGGGCCTGTATATGATGAAGGGGGGTGAGTGGGGGCTGTATATGATGAAGGGGGGTGAGTGGGGGCTGTATATGATGAAGGGGGGTGAGTGGGGGCTGTATATGATGAAGGGGGGGTGACTGGGGGCTGTATATGATGAAGGGGGGTGACTGGGGGCTGTATATGATGAAGGGGGGGTGACTGGGGCCTGTATATGATGACGGGGGGGTTACTGGGGGCTGTATATGATGACGGGGGTGACTGGGGGCTGTATATGATGACGGGGGGTGACTGGGGGCTGTATATGATGACGGGGGGTGACTGGGGCCTGTATATGATGAAGGGGGGTGACTGGGGCCTGTATATGATGACGGGGGGGTGACTGGGGGCTGTATATGATGACGGGGGGTGACTGGGGGCTGTATATGATGAAGGGGGGTGACTGGGGTTGTACAGGATGAAGGGGGTGAGTGGGGGCTTCACAGGATGAAGGGGGGATGAGTGGGGGCTTCACATGATGAAGGGGGGTGAGTGGGGCTGCATATGATGAAGGGGGGGGTGAGTGGGGCTGCACATGATGAAGTGGGGGGTGAGTGGGGCTGCACATGATGAAGTGGGGGATAAGTGGGGCTGCACATGATGAAGTGGGGGATAAGTGGGGCTGCACATGATGAAGTGGGGGATAAGGGGGACTGCACATGATGAATTAAGGGGTGAGGGGGACTGCGCATGATGAATTAAGGGGTAAGTGGGACTGCACATGATGAATTAAGGGGTAAGTGGGACTGCACATGATGAATTAAGGGGTAAGTGGGACTGCACATGATGAATTGGGGGTAAGAGGGACTGAACATGATGAATTGGGGGTAAGGGGCACTGCACATGAAGTGGGGGTAAGGGGGACTGCACATGATGTGGGGGTAAAATTAACTGCACATGATGATGGGGGAGTGGGGCTGCACATGAAGTTGGGGCGAAGGGGACTGCACATGATGAAATGGAAGGGGGGATAAGGGGCTGCAAATGATGAAGTGGCACTGCAGATGAAGTGAGTGGGTGATAGGGGACTGCAATGGATGAAGTAAGGGGACTTCAAATTAAAGTAGGGACATTAAAGTGGATCCCCTATGGCCAGGATCACGTTGGGCGATTTTGTGCGTATTGGCCGTAGGCCTACAGCTTATGTGCAACGTCTTTTTAGGCCATGTCCACACGTGGTGGAATGGTGGCGGGTTTTCCGTATGGACCCGCAGCAAACCAAGTGCTGCGGTCCGTACGGCTGTCAATTCCCGCACGGGGACCGCAGCGCTCAGGTGGGAAGGGGGGTACAGGGGCCCAGGTTTTATGAACAGCCCCGGGCCCATAGTCCACTTAATCCGCCACTGACCTTCGCCCAGGACGTGTAGTTTGTCCACAGCCATCACACTTGCTTCCTGGGGATCTTGTCCACATTCTCCACCAACTGTGCAAGATTGACTCACTCGGCTGCTCATAGAGGTAGACACAGGAACATTTCTTTTTTGCATCTTTTGCTGGTATATTAAAAAGTACGTCATATCAGTGCAAAGTTCATCAAAATCAACATGGCATTTCTGACATAATGGGAAAACAAAAGATAACGAAAAGCACAGTCCATGTCGTTGTGGGTATCCACCCGCTCAGGATCAACAACCGAGCTGAGCTCAGTTTAACATAAAGCCTTGGAGCTCCTGACTCCAGACACACACAACACTGAATGATTCAGAAAGCTGACTATTTACCTCATAAACCACACCATGGAGTGGAGATATGGTGAATATCTTCCCACTCGCTCTTCATCTGTTCACAAAAAAACTAGCCCTTAAGATGACCAATTAACCTCTCTCAGCACTTAGTGTGCTGAAGCATTTTCCCTAGGTTCATATCACTGAAGCTAACAACCTCAGTGATACATATCTCCCATACATGTAAAGCACCTTGGAATAAATAGCGCTAGAAAAATGAGTAATAATAATAATCCAGTACTTTACCAGTGACTTTGTGGCAAGATTTAAAAATAATTTTCAGTAGAGCTTTATCTAGTGTCAATAGGCAATGTCCTGCTATTTTATGCATGCAGAACAATTGTATTAAAGTGATTTTCTCTAGTTTTAAAATCGCTTAACTTAGCCAACATGAAAAAAGCAAGTTTTCAATTGACTTGCTTTTTTCTATCTGCTGTAATTCTCTTGCAAAAACAACTTTTATCTTTGATAGCGTACAGCTCTTTTCTATGGAGATTGTCCTCCAAACCCTGGCCGGGAGTGAGCAGTAATTATATTGCAAGAGAGGGGATAACACTTAACATCCTAGTCAACTCTCTTCAGCCCATTAATACAGTAGATAGTTGCTCAACTCCTTCCCTACTCTCTCTCATTTTCTGAAGATATTCTAACTATTGCAAAATCACCATGCAGGTCTGCTAATCTCGGCACGCTGCCCTCACTGTCTGCAGCCGTGTGCTTGTTCAAATGACCTGTTACCTCTATAAATACAGTGATAACAGTAAAGAATCAGAACAAACCACTCATAGCTGAATGTGTTACAGCAGAACTTGTACTGAGATTTACAGTTCTACTAATGCAACACCAATCACGAGAACTGTCACCCAAGGAGGAGAGCCCGCCCAGCCAGAAATCAGGAAGTGAGGAGACTGCAAAGCTCTGAGATGCTCAAGAGACAACTTGAAAATTTCCCTTTAAGAATCATACTGTAGGTATAGAATTCTGTTCAGTAAACGAGTGCCATTTGGCTCGCATATAGCAAGCGATCGTTTACCACACTCGGTAGGCTTGTGTAAATCGGCTTGTGTAAATGATGGTGAATTGAAAATTTTCCAGTCTTTGCAAGCAAAAGAACATTTTGTATAATACTTTCTGGAACCAGTTAAAGTGATGAAACCATTTAGAGCTTTAAAAAGGTAGTCATCATATTTAATGCTCTTTTCAATTTGTCACAAGCTAAATTCAAGCCATATTCCCGATGCAAAGTTGATGGTAATTGGTCATTTTGACAGTAATTTTGACCAATTATGGAGGGTTTGATACCAATAAGTATTTGATGGCTATAACTACCTTGCTTTATGGGAATGTAATAGAGTTGTTGTCATACTTCTGCTGCTTTTAAGCAAATTGAATTAATCTATGGTACAGTATGCGTGTGCCTTGAGTCAATCACTGCATAGAAGTAAGTAGTTTTCTATATAGTCTTTACATTAACGTCATAATGATAAAGCATATTTTAAAGATTTACCCTGAACAGTTTATAATTTTTTCAATTACCAGTACTTTCTTTTGTAAAAGTTACAGGAAATATAAATGTTTTATTGTAATATAAATGCTGTAAAATTGTTACAAAAATTGGTACGATTGTTCAAACTCTTCAATTATTCCACTCCCCAAAAATGTATAAAATTAAATATAACATGTTAAGAAAATAAATAAAATGCACATCTTCAGAGAAATCAGTAAGTAATAAAATACAATACACATGTCATGCTACATATAGAAATATCAGATCAGCCATAACATTACCACCATCTCCCTTTTATTGTGTAGTTCCCTTGTTAGGCATCAGGTTCCTGCCACTACAACAGGAATCCAGAGCCTTGCACGCAGCAGTCTCTCATTCTTCTTCGGCCATAGTGGAGCCTGCTCAGCAGACTCGTCGGTCCAGGCGCTCTGCCCAGAAAAGCAGTGTAGGATCGGTTGCTGCTGCCACCTTTGGTCAAGCTATAGCAACGCATGCTGGCCTGTAGTGAGCCACTCCAGGGACTAAGTCCTCCTTTCGCTCCACTGAGCATGCCCGTGGGATGATCTCTCATTGGAGAGCGAAGGTCACATGCTCAGGTCCTTCTCCAGCTCAGATTGGACCATCTGAAAGGTCAGGAAGGTCCCGGAAGGACGCGGCTATAAAAGAGCTGCATGGCCGCACGGCCATGCGCTAGTATAAGACTCTTATGCTTATTTGTGTGTATGAGGATGGATGCATGTATCTGGTGACTGACTCATTAAGACTCCGCTCCCTTTGATACGCCAAAGCGGCACTGTATGCACTTGGTGCAATTAAATATATTATTAACCCTTGCTGGCACCGCAGCCGCGGCGCCGAGCGCTGATGGTCTAGAGGAGCTCTAGTCTGGTGACTCTAGGACAGGGCTCTGTGACCCTAATTAGCATTCACTCAGCCGAGCTCTGTGAGTTCAACAGGCTCCAGCATTTTGTTGTAGCGGCTCTGTGGAGCAACAGAGTTCGCCTCTATTCACACTGGGTGAAGTCAACCCACGTGTAAATAAGCGTTTAGCCACCATCTTGTTCCACCATTACTCAGCAGCAGGTTCCATCTCTGCATGGTGGACCACGGGCTGCGAACGCACCTCATATCTCCTTTCATATTATTTGGTGCGTTCCGCAGTCCCTAACATTCCTATGGACTTCATGAGAACTCTGAAGTTGTCTTGTGGTTTTTTACATGTAGTAAGGGCATACCTTGTCATTTTATGAGAATTATAGTTGTAGACCAGGTCATTGAATTGCTTTGTTCCTTGTTCTTTAGGGGTTCCTAGGCATAGTTGTAGGTGGTTGAAACACTCGCATACCTTGATACCCTGGTGGGTGAAAGGGTGCATTCTATGACTTCCTGATGTCAGGGAGAATATGCATCAGTTCTAAACTTTGATCTGGCTTCTCTTGCAATGAGGGTCATTGCACCAAATCCATGCCAGTAAATACTTTGCCTACTAGTATTACAATGGTGTCTTTGGTTAGTCACCAGCTGCAACACAGCCATTCCATTTTACACATAGATCGTTTTCTTTACCTCCTTACCACACATCATTCAATTGTGAGTCTGTCTCGTGTTAATAAGGAATTCTACAAGCATCGTGGCCATAATTTGGTAGTAATAAGTACAACTGGACAAGGGAAATGTAATTTCTTGCTGGGGTGTGATGGTACATCCTTTCTGTTTGGCACCTGTTCCATTTCCATTCTCCTCTATAATGTCCTCAGGTGTCCCAGACCTAATGTATCACCCAGTGAGTATGAGTAGTCTAACTGGGAGTCAGCCTTATACAGTATTCAATCCCAACCTTGATTAGACACTTATGAAAGAGCGGGAGCTATTGTGTACTACTTTTATGCCTGCCAGGTGACTTTTCTGTACAAACACTTCTAGAATTAACCACGTGACACCGGCTATGGGTAAAATATTTTGTCTGCTATCAGCTTTGTTTAAGATGGCTTTAAAGAGGTTGTCCGTTGAAAATGTTATCAACTATGAGAAGGATAGGTAACTTATAGATCGATGGGGATTCAAGGCCTGGAAAATTAGCAGAACTTTGAAACTTTGATCTAAGTTCTAAAGTGCATGCCCAACCTCCGTTCCATTCATTGTCCATGGTTCTACCAGAAAAAGAAAAAGCTTTGCATGGCTCTCGATCATCCCATAGGGAATGAAAAAAATGGCATTCGAATGTGTACTTTAAACTCTATTCTAATGGGGATAAAAGTCCCCCATTCAACCACTCATGGTGGGTCCTAACATTCAGACTCCCCACTGGTCTATGAGTTAGCAACTCTACTGTGGATATGTGATAACTTATCTACCAGTCAAGCTCTTTAAGCTCTCTTGTTTTAAAGTAATGATTGTAGAATAGCTGGTAAGTGAATGTAGTCATACTTTAGTCTGTATTAATAAATTGAGTTATGCACACCCCCAATAATAGTGAGGAATCCATATCTAAAGGCCCCCATACACATTAGACTAAAGTTGGCTGAACCCGCCGATATCGATGGGTCAGGACGACTATCTAATGTGTAAGGCGGAGCTGGCTGACTGATCGTCGAGAGAGATGTTGATTGGGCATGCACAATTTCAAACTGCCGATTGCATTGATTTTTCTGGAAAACAGAGAGCTGGCTAAGATGGCTGTCCGTCGAATGATCGGCTGAAGCATCATTTGGCCAACAGCCATCTTATGTATATGGTCAGCCTTAGAGTTGTTTAATATGAAAATTCCACCAATGATTCTCTTTGCAATTTAGGAAATATGGAGGCCAAATGAACACAATTATGTCTGTCATTTGGGGAATATATTGACTATAAAAGTGTGTACTTGGTCTCTACTATATTTAGGTAGATGCTACCTTTCAAATTGACATCAGGACCCAAGGTTTCTCAATTCACATGACAGAGAAAAAAGTGTGATTTATCCAACTGGGACACCTTTAAGGCACCTAGAAGGAGGATGTTGTGTTACAATAGTCAGGATGTGTTAGTTACTGCTAGGTCTAAACTAACTTTATTTGTGGCGTGTTTCCACATTCTTAATAAAATAAATGTGGACTTCTTTTTAGAAATCCCTTTATAACAATGATATAGATAGTTAATGATTGAACAGTCATCTAGTTTGGCATTTCAATGACCGGTAAGAATGTATTTCTCAATTTCCAGAAATTCTTTATGCAACCCTTTATACAGCAACTATTCTCATATCCCCTTTTGTCAAAGCTTCTGATTCTTTCACACTTTTTTTTCCATTTTATCAATATTATTTTAACCTCATGGAGGCTTCTAGCTTTGATTGCTGTTCTGCAGAGACCAGATCTGCAATGCTATTGAGATATTACATCATGAAAAGCCAAGACCTCAGGTCCTTCTAAGCAACTTTCGCTTCTATGTTTTGATTTTTTATGTCAATTCCAGTAATTAGGAAGAAGGAAATCCTAATTGCACCTTTACAGAAACATCTGCTGAGGTCATATGTTGCCTACACTCCAAGTACAACACAAAGGTCTGCAGCTGCTCAAGTCTGCCCTGAATGATAAGGTCCTTCAAGTCAGTTCAAATTAGTAACAGGCTGCGGAAATATGATGTCGGCAGTCAGAAGGAAAGCGTTACTTAAAC
The DNA here is from genome assembly GCF_039654945.1 of Dendrobates tinctorius. Taxonomy (NCBI): domain Eukaryota; kingdom Metazoa; phylum Chordata; class Amphibia; order Anura; family Dendrobatidae; genus Dendrobates; species Dendrobates tinctorius. Next base: position 31,914,983 of record NW_027361689.1, read on the forward strand.
CCAGGGATAGAAAAATATTTCAAAAATGTTTGATGAAAAAGACTTGCTTAGCCAAAAACAATTGCTCAGAGGTCTCTTTGCAGACAACATTACATAGCCTATCACTCAAAGTGATGGAACCCATTTAACACAAGCAATTTTTAATTGTATGTTGACCTACGTACCATACAAATGAGGTAGAGCAGATCCATAAAACAATTATATGGGTAAAGTCACAGATGCCGCTGTGGATAGCTTTGCAGAACATTGTGACCAGTTGCTTCTGGACTAATTAAATAAAGGACTTAGAGGTTTTGTAAATAGATGGGAAAAATGGCTTAACTACTTTTTGGCAGTGGATGAGTCTTTGATCATTGCGTTCGTTATTACCCTGGAGTTGTAAGTTGGTTTCCTAACGTATTAATCAATTTTTTCAACTTCTTACTGAAATCATGTAATGTAGACTTTGCAATGAATATTTTTAGGCATCTTGGATGGAAAGAATAAGTCATGCTAAAAGAATAACATTAGATTTCGGTTAAAATTTCCTCAGATTAGAAAATACTTTGCAACACTGCGGCTGATTGAAGACAGGGTTGTAAAATCAGAGAGACAAACTTCCTACTCTTATATTTTTCTCTTTTCCAAATCTGAGTCCAACCCCAGCTCCACGTCCTTTATAAATGGCTAATCAATAATAATTAATAATGCCAAATCTACTTTAGCAAATTGGTAGAAAAGACTAGTCATCTGTGACACTGAGTTATTACTCACTGGCAAGCCATGAGATACGGTAGCCAGGAGGTGCGGGGTCAGATACCAGGAGGGCTCGTAGTACAGAATCAATGCATGGTCAGGAAACAGTCAGAGGTCAAATGCCAGAAGGGTACATCAAAACCACGGAGTACAACAAGTGGATAGTCAGAGGCCAAGTCCGGGACAGATACTTGAAGTCAGAGAGTGTCAAAAGCGGAATGAAGAATCCACAAGAATAATATGACAAATCTTAGCTCCAGCAACAGGGTCAAAGGAAAGAGACACAGACCTAAGCAGACACATCTAGCTTAACCAGAGCTACAACTGACATTGACTACTAACAGCTAGCCAGCTAAATACCTTGTAAATGATTAAGGATGGTAGGCACGTGGGAAAACACCTGCAGATTAAAACAGAGCAGCAGGGCTGTTAATCAGAATGCTGACAGCCATTAGCACACCCCAGGATCAGATTGGATGACCAGACTGTCACTCACACAACCCACAGTCCAGAGCACTGCAGATTCCACAGGGCGACTGAGCTGTCACTCACAGCATTCCTATACCACAGTCAGTTATGAAACTGTGACATTATCACTGTGCTCTTATAAATTAAAGTCTTAAATTGAAAGACCATAATATATATTTTACCCTTGCCTACTGTCTCCTGTAAGCCATTGTGAGTAGGTCTTTAATACCCTGTAAGTGTTCATTGATGCTTGTTTTGTACATTGCTATTTATTGCTAAAGGGTTTGTTTGGTAGTATAATATTGATGGTCAATCATTAGGAAATGTCATTAATATCAGATCGGTCATTGTATGAAATCCGTTACCCCCACTAATCTACTCTTCCCGGTCCCAGCAGCAACCAGTTGTGATCAGTTGCAGAGCTGCACAGGACAGCTACATCAACTGCACAATGGCTGCGTCTGAGTAATGCACATTTCACCCCTACTCAAGTGAATTGGGGTGGATCTGCAGTACCCCGCTTCTGCCACTATGCAATTGATGGGGTTATGCTTGTCCACTCCACAACTAAGCACATCTAGCTGCCGCTGACACCAGGAGCAGCTGATCAACAATGGTGCCGGGTATCGCACCGAGACCTATTTTATATTCATGACCTAAATTAAGGATGAGCCATCAATATTAAAGGGGTTGTCCAGATCTTTGGGACTTTTGGCTATTGGGCTAAGAACTTACCGGCAGGTACTTGCTAACTACTTGCCTGACCTGTCCTGAGTCATAGTTCTCCCTATGCCACCTGGCATTCTCTACAAAGAACAATGCATGATAAACCTCATAGCCCCAATTCCGTGAACACTGGCGTTTTGCATGCCATTCTTGACAAACAGTCTACTGGAGTTAAATAAGACAAAATAAAATTTTTGCTGTCATGTGCCATTGAAAGAAATGTTCTCCAGTGAGGGACATGTTAGTTGTGCTTTGCACTAAAGTTGGAATAAATTATATTAAATTTGTTGGACACGCAGGATCACGTCCCTCTTCACCAAGTTATCCCATCTTTCTAAAAGTAGAGAGGTGTAAAAAAAACCCGGAAAATCTACGAATTGTGCAAAATTTTGCAACATTTCAGTCTGATGCCAAATTTATGGTGAAAGCTGCGCACATGCTTATCACAAGATACAGCACAAATGTATCAGGTAATTCCAGGAGTGTTCCTTCAACCACGGGCTAATATTGTCATATCCTGAAAATATCCTGTCTCTTATTTTGCCTTAATCAAATGTTACGGTAAAGGAGGAGCCTGCTTACTTTAATTGTTGCTGAAAATCTGCATGTAGGGTGGTTTTCCAAAACCTATAAAACCAAGTGTGAAGTAGAAGCATTTCTGGTCATATTTCAGGATAATTAAACCAGGGTTAAAAGAAGCATAAATCTTCATAAAAGGCAGTTTAAATGTCGCAGTCATAAAAAAAACACATTCCACATCATGGGCCGTGTACTGTGCATGTGTAATCATTGCAGGATATGTCGAAAAATTGAATGTTACTTGTAACTTCATAAAATGCTTCCTATCCTATTATAGTCACACATGTAAAGTATTCTGTCTGGACTCTGTTACAGAACGGCGCGGATTAACATTTAACTGTACCTGTCTCGTTTATAAGGAATAGTGATAATAACAACAGTGGAAGTTGAATTGCAGCAAGAAATTGGGTTTTCGGCAACTTCTTACAGCGCAGAAAAAGTGAAAAGGGATGGTCAGATTAGATACATAAGAATGGGCATAGATAGCGCAGGCACAGACTGCATTGTATGCTGCTTATTGACCATGGTGGGGGGGGCAATACTTATGATCAAGGGGCCTTATGTGCCTTTCTGTGTGGTGCTCAACCATCTGCATAGCGCATGTATTTTCCATGCATTAGACAAGACCACCTTTGAACCATAAGGATTGGTGATTGTGAGTGGTGTGCCGCGTGGTCATTTCTGTAGCAGCCATATTTTTTGCAAAATGGTCTTAACTCCTGTAGCAAAAAAGAAATAAATGAGAAAAAAAAGTGGCTATCCATGAGTGCTGCTGCTATATTCATTGTAGTTGATGAAAAAAAGGAAAAGATAGTTACAGAGTGTGGCATAGGCTACAATGCAGAGAAATAAATGCACAGATAACTTACGAGAAGTCAATCAAAGCGCTTACAGCTGCCACTCATTGTGTACTGAGCGGTGACAGAAGCCACTTTGGACAAACCTCTATGATCGACAACTGGCGGCTCCAGGGAAGAATAAAGTAAAATTCCTCCCAGTTGCCGCACTTCCAATAAGGTGGCTGGACAGAACTGGAACGTAGTTAACCTGCAGATTAACCCTATGTCTAATTCCATTTTTTGAAAATTTAACATTTTGTTGTGAAGATGCATTAAAATCTGCAGTGTTGGGAGACCCTGTGAGGCTGCCCAATGCATCACACGACAAGGCAAAGCAAGTGTCAAATTCCAGAAAAATTCATATTTTGCATTTGGTTTCTCCGTCTGTAAAAGCTAAGTAACTTCTCGGTGACCTGTCATTCACTAGAATGTTATTGTCCCATGCTCATAAAAGCATGTAGGTAATCACAATGTAACTTTGTTCATTTATAAGTTGCACATTAATAGTCTGGTAATGAATATTTTGATTTTGTACCATGGAAACTGGTTGTAAAATTTGTTTCTGTCATCACAGGGCTGTAAATCTGCTAACATAAAAGTCCTAGTGACCGTGGTGATATAGAGATCTATGGACACATTCAAATTCTTGTAATAGTCAATTAGTTACAAATTACTTATATTAAAAAAATTGAATTGATTTCTATAAGAAAAGAAGTGTATAACATAACAGGTTGACATAGAAGTAATGAAATTCTGGTCAGTCAGCACATGGGGACTCCAGCTCAGGTATTATGTTTTATCAGATGTCTCTCAACAGTAATTTTCTACTTACGGACTGATTAAAAAACATGATGTTAGGCTCACCTGGTGGGGTGGATTCACAAAGCCATGGCATTGGTTCAGTAGGCTGGACTGCACAAGGATGGACGCATCCAACATACTATGCTAGATAGCAGACAAACAAGTGAGGAAGAACACACTGGGAGCCACGGAACTAACAGGACAGATGAAGGTGAAAATGGAAGGTCTGAAGCAGTACACAGATGTGGTAACAGGATCCACAGCAAGTAGTAACTTAATATGAGCAGTCTCTAACAGTTTGTGATGCTACAGCAAATGATGGGTAATCCAATAGGTCTGAGAGTTTATAGAAATCTCAGGAGTTTGCTAAGATGAATGCAACATAGTAAATAACATTTTAGAATGCTTACTGTAAATGATGGGTTGACCACCAGGTTGCATGCGGGGTCATGCGGACCTCCAGGGGTCAGCAGCTGTAGTACTGTGATTTTCCTAAGAATGGTACCTGGCGGCTATCGGCATTCCAGTCTATCTCCACCATCAGGAGCTCCAGTGAACACCTGGTAGTCACTTAGCTATGCCCCTTGCTAGGTAGTCACAGCCCTGTGGCACAGTGGGTCCACAAATCCACTTGCACCATTGTTGTGAGTAACAGTTTCCTTGGCCATGGGCCCCGCTGATCCCCAGTCCACTCTGCACTCGGAGCTGTGTCGGCAGCTGCACTACTAGCGAGAAAGCCAGGAAAAATGTTTGCTTCATCCGACGACACTAGGTGCCCGATTGGAAGACTTGACATCTGGATAACCTGAAATCTGTTCTTCCGGAAAAAAAAATCAATCCTGTCTGATCCTCCTCAGTACAATGGGGATCCGAAGCAGTGCCAGGGATTCTTGGAGCAGTGCATACAGCACTATGAAGTTTTCAGAAAGCAGTTTTCCTCTGATCAGGCCATGATGAGATTCCTGGTGTCCTATCTAGCAGGAGATGCCTTAGGATGGCTCAACCCTCTGTGGGAAAAAGGGGCTCCTATCAACTCAGACCTTCAGGCCTTTCTGGTGGACTTCCAAAAGGTCTTCGACAAGCTGAACCCAGAATCTTCTACAAAAATTTCCTTTACTAGCTTCCAGCAGCAGATCAGACAAGTGACGCATGTGAGGACATGTCTGGCCCTGTCCTTTCTAAGACCACCTGTTTCCCAACCTGTTGAGGCAGCTACCAGTGTAGAATCCGTAAAGGTCAACCATGTTTGGCGGGCTGAACAGAAGCTGGAACTCAGTCAAGAGATGGGATTGAGGTATCGTTGTGGTTATGTGGAACATCCTGAGAGTCTTTATCCTGTGAAGTTTAAAAACTCCAAAACCTTGGGCCAGTGGGAGAGGCTGCTCTTGGCGATAGTATTCCCTCTCCACAGATGACTGTGACTGTATCCCTGGCAAGTGGAGGCTTTGGTTCGGTAGTAGAGTTTGTGCTGCAAGCCGTGACGAGTCGGTGTCAGATTCCAGTCCGACAGCTCCAGAATCTCGTGAGCGTGTTGTCAAGTGAAGGGCAAGCCCTACTATGAAACAGTCAAGTCATGTCTGAACAACTTGAGCTCTAGATCAAAGCGCGGACAAGATCGCCTTCTATGTGTTTGCTGGTATTCCAATTGGATGTCCACAACTGAGAACTCAAATGCCTGCTCGAGTCTGGAGAACCCATGTAGTGCTTCGCTGGGGTCAGCCGAGTCACAAGAGGTGTCTGGTCCTTATTTGTCCAGTTCAGCCAGCAGTGTCACCATTTTCTCCACCAGGTATCCTGGTTGCCGAGTTGCTGTGTGCTGGTGTCTCTGAAGGAAGGGAAGCAACACAGTCCGGATGATTGTACCAGTGATCTGCTCCCAGGAACTTTCCCGCATTGTGGACGTCATCTTGAATACCATGTGGAAGACGGACTCAGTGCAGGTTTATTCAGTCTCTAGTGGGTTTGGTGTAGAGAACATCAAGGTGGTGGAATTTTCCAAGTCTCTTCTATCCACCAACCACGCGGAGGAACTCCAGTCTGTCCTTGAATCCTCCGGGGTGGTAGCTGATCTCAACGAATGGAGAGTAGCTTCCCAATGCCCAGTTCCTGATACTATGCCTACTTCATCCTATGCTGAGAAGCATCCTAAGATGGTGAGTCATTTCATTTTTCTATTAGTGGATAGAAGAAGTTGTGGTCCTGAAGAGAAGTCATAGGAGCCTATGAAGAGGTGCTGTCTTCCAACTTCTCTTCACAGGCTTGAAGAACAGGTGGCGTAAGATGGGGTACTGTAGCGCAATGGCAGGCACCCCTGCATGGTGTCCCCTTCTCACTCCATGCAGGGACTCCAGCTTACTCATTGTCCCTGCCCCGCGGCATAGGTCTCCGCCGTTCTTCCTGCAGTGTGCTGCCTAGTGTGAGGGCACAGACGATTCCCTGGTTTTAAAAGGGCAGTGCACATATTGTAAATGGCATCAGATTGTAGCTGAGAGGAATTTAGTATAAGTAGTACACCTGCAAAATGGCTCCCAGCCAATTGCTGGGAGTCATCCTGTATTGCTCCTTTAGGGAGTAGCCAAGCAACGAGGTAAATCATTAGGTAGTTGTTGTTCTACCAGTTCAGTTGTGAGGTCCACTGGTCTCAGTGTGGCCAGTATCCTTTACTCAAATCCCTGGTCCCAGTGCAGCCCTGAACCTCATCCCCTGTTTCTGAAATCCCCTGGTCCCGTTGTGGCCACAACCTGAATATTGTCCCCTGGTCCTGGTGCAACCTGTTCTGTTCCTGAAGTTCCCTGGTCCCAGTGTGGCCAGTGCCTGAACGTTGTGCCCCAGTCCATGTGTGTCCAGTCCCTGATCCAGTATCCTAGACCTAGACCGGTGTGTCTGTACATAGTCCAAGTCCATGTCAGCGAACCTGACCCCTGGCATCAGCTGCTGCAGTACCGGATCTGCCCAGGCAAGCTTGGCCCTGTGCCACAGTGGGTCCACAAACTCACTTGCGCCATCATTGGGCGTAACATAAGTAATACTGCAGACTGCTTCTATGAAAGAAACTGTGGATTGTACAGGGTTTGTCCTGTGTTGTCTGCCCTGTACTATGTTTGTCTTTTATTGTAATGTACATTAAAAGACTATTCCTGTTGTATCACGAACCCTCAAGATCTATTATGCAACTATCCAAAGCTCAGTGAAACAATATTACCGGGAATCCTCCTACACACCTAGATAGATGCTACAGTAGCAGTGCAACCACCAAACTTCAAGGCTGTTTGGCTGCTTTGGATTTTCATTACTGATTTGTGGGACAAAAATTCCCAAGGAAAAAAAGTGCTGGCCAAGTAAATTCTATTTTGTAAATTTCTGCTACACGAACTGTAAATAATCTGCCTCACATCAATTCTTAGTGTGAAATTCGTAAGGATTTCGCCCTTATTATTTGAAAATCATGGCAAATCTGTAAAAAATGTTCAGCAAAATCCATGTCCAATACCAAACTGGATTATCCATGGTTTTGAACTACGTGTGTATAACCTTCCTGCTATCTAACCTCCAGTTGGAAGATCTGTGCCTACACTCTTGTGCAACTATTAATCTTGTGCCCTCACAGGGGAGACTGTGATGCGACCATTAAGCTGAGCTGCCTCAAATTTAATAAAATCCAGTTTCAATATAACCCTGAAAATAAGAGTGTCAATTCAGCTCACCACTAACGTGTTAGAGATAAGTATCCCCGAAGACTTTCAGGGTAGACAGTCTGTGGCCTGTGTGTGGTTCTCAGCTTGTGTACTGATCTGGCTTCCAAGTCAAATAGCTTGCAATGATCCGAAAGGGGATGTTCTCCAGCTCCAAGGGGAAAAAGTTAAAACTTAGCCTTTAATGATATACCATAAAAAATTGGAAAATTTGCACATACTGTATGTTATTAAGAATTTTTTTTTACACGTTAGCATTATGTGTTTTCTTTTTTAGTATGTGCACATTTTCACAATTTATGTTTTATCTTATATGAGTAAAGGCTAAGTTTTAACTACTTTTCTTGGTGCTGGAGAACATCACATTTGGATCAATTCTTGTGTCTGAATCGATCGTCTGGATCAGTCGAGGCAACATCCTTGTGTAAGGGGTCATGTTTGGGGTCAAGGGATAGACGCAAAAATAAGCCGAGAAGAGGTTTGACAAGGTAATACTATGTTGTGTCAGTAAGTCCACATATTCTATATATCCCATAGTGCTATTGAAAAATACAAGACCTTTTCATATAAATGTTCTACCTAAGTCGGCAATTAAAACTAGAGTAAAGTCATAAACTGGGAGCCTCTCGTGAGCTGAACCTCATTTTATTTAGTGTCACTTTTTATACCCCTGAACAAAAAACATGATCACTTATATTACTTTTCAGTCTACGAGTGGGCACAGAGCTGAACCTTTTAGGCTTACATCACCAATAAAAGTGTCAGGAAAAAACCCGATGTGGTTAGTACCGAGTCACAAGCTATCAGAGCGTGTCACGGCAACTCCCTGCAGTAGGGGAAATTGTGGATTTGTCGGCTTGTCCATGATATATCAATAACCGGCTCTGTTATTGGGGTGGTATTAAGAGTAGGCATAATGGATTTTTGCTTTTTCACTAAATGTCAGTCAAGCATTAGATTTAATAGCGACATTGTTGAAACTCATTAAACATGGCCCTTTGCTGTAGGTTAGTATAGGGGTGAAATTGATTATTTAAAGCAGATGTACTTCAGGTTTGTGTTCTGGTCTCTTACCCATATAGGAGCTGAGGCTGGAGGATACATACTGTTGCAATCAAAATTATTCATTATTCATTGCAAATTAGGTTTATTAGCAAAAGTGTCTACATTTCCACTGTGTAAAATAAACAAAAACAATATAAATAGTTCAAAACAACTAGCATAAAAAGTTGTTTCTCCAAATTCAGTTTAAAAAATGCCACTTTCACTAATACAGTCTCAGAATTATTCACCCCCTTCATGTCAAACATCTTTAGTACTTGGTAGAGCACCTACGGCTATTATGACCTGCTGTGAACGTGGTGCATAGCCGGACATCAGCATCTGGTAGTGTTCCTGAGGAATCTTAGCCTGTTCTTCATGGGCAATGGTCTCCAGTTTACTAATATTTCTAGGTTGTCAAGAATGTAGTCCAAAGAGTTAAAACAGGAGATCATTGCCTTGCACTAACCAGGAATGGATACAAAAGGGCAAGACAAGCTTTGTATTTTCCTAGAGATACAGCTGGAGGTTTTTTTCTTGTTTTTTTTTCCCTGTGAAATGGCCACAGTGTGAACATGCTGTTATGCAGCACACCTATAAAAACTTATGCTCCTGCTCAATTCTTTTGTTTTGCTGTAGTTTCTTGTACTTTGTACAAACAGGGGAATGGTCCCCCTTTCTGAGCTAGGCATTTCAACTACACTACTCAAAAAACTAAAGGGAACACTAAAAGACCACATCCTAGATATCACTGAATGAATTATTCCATTTGCAAATCTTTGTTACATAGTGGAATGCGTTGACAACAATAAAACATAAAAATGATCAATGTAAATCAAAATTAATATCCCATGCAGGTCTGGATTTGGATTGATGCTCAAAATTAAAATGGAAATTCTAGTTACAGGCTGATTCAACTTCAGTGGAAACGCCTCAAGACAAGAAAATGATGCTCAGTAGTGTGTATAGCCTCCACGTGCTTGTATGACCTCCCTAAAATGCCTGGGCATGCTCCTGATTAGGTGGCAGATATTCTCTTGAGGAATCTCAACCCAGACCTGGATTAAATCATCAGTCAACTCTTGAACAGTCTGTGGTGCAACGTGGCGTTGGTGGATGAAATGATACATGATGTCCCAGATGTGCTTGATAGCATTCAGGTCTGGGGAATGGGCAGGCCTGTCCATAGCATCCATGTCTTCATCATGCAGGAACTGCTGACACACTTCAGTCACATAATGCCTAGCATTGCCATGCATCAGAAGAAACCTAGAGCCCACTGCACCTGCATATGGTCTCACAATGGGTATGAGGATCTCATCTTGGTACCTAATGGCAGTCAGGGTACCTCTGGCTAGCACATGAAGGGCTGTGTGGGCCTCCAAACAAATGTGTCCCTACGCCATTACTGACCCACTGCCAAACTGGTCATGCTGGAGGATGTTGCAGGTAGCAGAACGTTCCCCATAGAGTCTCCAGAATCACCAAGAATTACAAGCAGGGTCATCCATACACCCTTGAAGGCACCAACTGTAGAATCTCATTCAAATATTGTGAACAATGTGTAGTTGTAGTACTCCCACACTCATAAAAGCTCTGCACACAGTGCAAAGCCTGTCGGAAATTACAAGCAGGGTCATCCATATACCCTTGAAGGCACCAACTGTAGTGTCACATTTAAATATTGCAAACAAAGTATAGTTGCACTCTCACACTCAAAAAAGATCTTCACTAAGTACAAAGCCCGCAAAACATTACAAGGAGAGTCATGCATACATTATTCAAGGCAACAACTGTAGTATCTCATTCAAATATTTTGAGCAAAGTGTAGTTGAGGTACTCCCACACTCATAAAAGTTCTGCACTAAGTGAAAAGCCTGCAAAAAATTACAAGTAGGGTCATTCATACACCCTTGAAGGCACCAACTGTAGTCCCTTATTCAAATGTTGTGAACAAAGTCTAGTTATGGTACTCTTACACTCCTAAAAGTTCTCAACACAGTGCAAAGCCTGCTAAAAATACAAGCAGGGTCATCCATACACCCTTGAAGGCACCAAATGAAGTGACTCATTTGAATATTAAGAAAGTATAGTTGTGGTACTCCTACACTTATAAAGGCTCTGCACATAGTGCAAAGCCAGAGAAAAATTATAAGAAGGGTCATCCATGTACCCCTGAAGGCACCAACTGGAGTGCCTCATAAAAACACAAGAAAATGTAGTTGTGGAACATCTACATTCTACACTTTGGAAAGCCAGGAAAAAATTTTAAGACCATTGAAGGAAATAACTGGCAGGCCTCATTAAAATATTTTGAAAGTGTACTTGATGTACTTCCACACTCATAAAGGTTGTACACAAAGTGCAAAGCCAGGAGAAAATGATAAGGAGGGCAATACAGTCATCCATAGACCACTGAAGGCAAGAACTTTTGGACCTCATTAAAATATTTTGAAAGTGTAGTTCATGTACTCCTACACTCATAAAGACTTTGCACAGAGTGAAAAAACAGGAAAACAAATTATAAGGAGAGTCATCTGTACACCCTGTAAGGCAACAAATGGAGGGCCTCAATAAAATATTTTGAATGTGTGGTTGATGTACTCCTATATTCATAAAGGTTTTGCACAAAGTGCAGTCATCCAAAGACCCTTGAAGGCAACAACTGGCGGGCTTCAGTCAAACATTGAAGATTAAAAACAATTTATTTGCTACTGTCATCTGATGGTGTGGAAAAGGCGTGTCTAATCCAGGCTTTGCTCCTTTTTATCACAGTAAACCTGTGGAGGGTGAGAAGCCACAATCAAGAAATTATGTTGTATAGAGCTCTTCGAAGTATCCTAGTGTGGGATCACTGGTCTCCTGGGACTCAACATGGTGGTAGGAAGGAGGATCAGGGTGAGGATGAAGTGATCCAGATAGTTGACTAGTGAAACTGGACAGTGTGGAAGACTGGGTGGTGCTAGTAAGTATGCTGAAGTATTATCTGCTATCCAACCGACGACCTGTTTGCACTGGTGTCTTTAGAAGTGGAAATGGTGTCCTGTGCCTCACTGCAAAGGAAACTATGTGTTGTGTATGGGCATGTTAAGCCGACCCGAGTATAATTTTGCCACAAAAAACTGGGAAAACTTATTGACTTGTGTATAAGCCTAGGGTGAAAAATGCAGCAGCTACTGGTAAATTTCAAAAATAAAAATAGATACCAATAAAAGTAAAATTAATTGAGACATCAGTAGTTTAAATGTTTTTGAATATCCATATTGAATCAAGAGCCCCATAAAATGCTTCATATAGTTATGGCCAAAAGTATTGACACCCCTGCAATTCTATCAGATAATACTCAGTTTCTTCCTGAAAATGATTTCAAACACAAATTCTTTGGTATTATTATCTTCATTTAATTTGTCTTAAAGGAAAAACACAAAAAGATTTGTCCTAAAGCCAAATTGGACATAATTCCACACCAAACATAAAAAAGAGGGTGGACAAAAGTGTTGGCACTAATGCTTCTCTAATTTGTGTAATTAACAGCACCTGTAACTTACCTGTGGCACCTAACAGGTGTTGGCAATAACTAAATCACACTTGCAGCCAGTTGACATGGATTAAAGTTGAATCAACCTCTGTCCTGTGTCCTTGTGTGTACCACATTAAGCATGGAGAAAAGAAAGAAGACCAAAGAACTGTCTGAGGACTTGAGAATCCAAATTGTGAGGCAGCATGAGCAATGTCAAGGCTACAAGTCCATCTCCAAAACCTGAATGTTCCTGTGTCTACCGTGCGCAGTGTCATCAAGAAGTTTAAAGCCCATGGCACTGTGGCTAACCTCACTAGATGTGGACAGAAAAGAAAAATTGACAAGAGATTTCAACGCAAGATTGTGCGGATGTTGGATAAAGAACCTCCACTAACATCCAAACAGGTTCAAGCTGCCCTGCAGTCCGAGGGTACAACAGTGTCAACCCATACTATCCATCGGCATCTGAATGAAAAGGGACTGTATGGTAGGAGACCCAGGAAGACCCCACTTCTTACCCCGAGACATAAAAAAGCCAGGCTGGAGTTTGACAAAACTTACCTGAAAAAGTCTAAAACGTTTTGGAAGAATGTTCTCTGGTCAGATGAGACAAAAGTGGAGCTTTTTGGGCAAAGGCATCAACATAGAGTTTACAGGAGAAAAAAAGAGGCATTCAAAGAAAACAACACGGTCCTTACAGTCAAACATGGCGGAGGTTCCCTGATGTTTTGGGGTTGCTTTGCTGCCTCTGGCACTGGACTGCTTGACCGTGTGCATGGCATTATGAAGTCTGAAGACTACCAACAAATTTTGCAGCATAATGTAGGGCCCAGTGTGAGAAAGCTGGGTCTCCCTCAGAGGTCATGGGTCTTCCAGCAGGACAATGACCCAAAACACACTTCAAAAAGCACTAGAAAATGGTTTGAGAGAAAGCACTGGAGACTTCTAAGCTGGCCAGCAATGAGTCCAGACCTGAATCCCATAGAACACCTGTGGAGAGATCTAAAAATGGCAGTTTGGAGAAGGCACCCTTCAAATATCAGGGACCTGGAGCAGTTTGCTAAAGAAGAATGGTCTAAAATTCCAGCAGAGCATTGTAAGAAACTCATTGATGGTTACCGGAAGCGGTTAGTCACAGTTATTTTGGCTAAAGGTTGTGCAACCAAGTATTAGGCTGGGGGTGCCATTACTTTTGTCTGGCCCATTTTTGGAGTTTTGTGTGAAATGATCAATGTTTTGCTTTTTGCTTCATTCTCTTTTGTGTTTTTTCATTTAAGACAAATGAAATGAAGAGAATAATACCAAAGAATTTGTGTTTGCAATCATTTTCAGGAAGAAACTGAGTATTATCTGACAGAATTGCAGGTGTGTCAATACTTTTGGCCACAACTGTATATATATATATATAGGCATTTGGTATACAGTTGGATAAGTCAGGAGTTTTACTTGGATACAATGCTGAAAATGTACTTGGGATATGTAATAATAATATAATTTTTTTATTTTTAGATCGCAAACTTATTTCGCAGTACTTAACAATTTAAGAGGGAACTTGTACAAACAATAAAGACATTACAGAATAAAAGAAAACTCAACAGATATGAAAAGGAGTGAGGGTCCTGCTGCTGAAATCTATGAGGAAATAGGGGAGACATTAAGGGTAAATGGTAAAATTAACTTGTATCATACAGTCCAGCCATCAATATAATAAATAGGGAATGTATATAACACTGCATGAACCAGTCAGTAGTCAGTGTACAGTACAGACACAAAGGGCTATTAAGTGCATGGTGAGTGTGTGAACAGATGCGATGAGGGTCCTGATCTGAAAAAAAAATTTGTACAGGCAAAATGGGGATAGTTACATAAGTGAGGTGAGGCAATAGTCCAGTCTAAAGAAATGTGTTTTTAGGCCATGCTTAAAACTGTGAGTAATTGGAATTAATCTTCCATATACAGCTCTGGCAAAAATTAAGAGACAAGAGACCACCACCTCAAAACCCTGTTGTGGGCAGCCCAGTCTCCAGATCTGAACCCCATTGAAAACCTCTGGAATGTAATCAAGAGGATGATGGATAGTCACAAGCCATCAAGCAAAGAAGAACTGCCTAAATTTTTGCGCCAGGAGCAGTGTGAAAGACTGATGGCAAACATGCCAAGATCCATGAAAGCTGTTTTTAAAAATCATGGATATTCCACAAAATATTGATTTCTGAACTCTTCTTCCTCAGTTAAAATATTAGTATTGTTGTTCCTAAATGATTAAGAACTTGTTTTCTTTGCACTATTTGAGATCTGAAAGCACTGTTGTTTTTTTTCATTTTTACCATTTCTCCTTTTCAGAAAAAAAAACAAAATTTATTGCTTGTAGATTCGGAGACATGTTGTCAGAAGTTTGTAGACTAAAAGAAAAATTTACATTTTATTCAAAAATTAACCTATAAAGAGAAAAATCAGACAAACTGAACAATTTGGAAGTGGTCTCTTAATTTTTGACAGAGCTGTATACTTGAGTATAAGTCGACCCGAGTATAAGCAGAAAGCACCTAATTTTGCCACAAAAAACTAGGTAAACGTATTGACTCGAGTATTAGCCGGGTATGCATTGTTCCCTCATCCCTGTCCTGGTATGCATAGCTCCTCCTTCCCTGTCCTTGTATGAATGGCTCCTAATCCCTAGCCTTGTATGCATGGCTTCTTATACCCTATCCATGTATGCATGGTTCCTATGAAAAAAAAAACACATCCTACTTACCTTCCTGTGCATCCTCGCTGCATCTCGTTACGGCACCAGCAGCTCTTCCTGCTGAGCAATCACATGGCCCCACTCATTAAGGTAATGCATATTCACTCCACGCCTATGCGAGTGGAGAGGCATGAATATTCATTACCTTAATGAGTGGGGCCATGTGATTGCACGGCCGGAAGAGCTGCTGGCGCCGTAACAAGATGCAGCGATGGTGCGCAGCGAAGGTAAGTAGGATGCGTGCTGAAAGCCGGCGGCTGTGGCTGTAATTGTGTGCACTATAAGTGAAATGAATATTCACTGCAAGCACCCCTTTTGAGAAAGCATAGGTGAAACAGTATCGTCAGGGTGGTGGTGCACTGTATCTACCTCATAAAGCACAAGAAACTTTGTAAATACATGAGTTTTACTTTTTGATCAACTCCTTTACCTTTTTTTATTTAATGTAATGCTGCAGTGATATATGTGATCCCCAGTACTTAAAACCAGCAGGTCATTTGATATAACTTTTATATATACTCTCCTCTAATATCAAGGAAATCTCTAGCCATACAATAACTCACTTGCACTTTACAACCTAGCTATTTGAGATTTTGCAGCACGTATCAGTGGGAAGAACTAATATCTTCTAACCCCTTTTAGAGTTTGACAATTATATGAAAATATAGTGTGAATTTATTTTTAATATGTGGTATTAATTTACTTGAATACAGCGCACCATTATTGATACACTGTTATCATATATATTAAAAACATATGTGACATGCACAAGTGTGAACAAGTCGGTAAGACAACGTTCACACCACCCACTAACTGAGACACAACAAGAAAACAGATTTGCAAAAATACTCTGCAGTAAAATATATGACAGTAATCAGCAAGTGCTGGATAACAAATACAGGGTATTTAGTCGATACGTTTTTTTGCAAAAAAATGTATACCAAGCTGCTTCACCGCGTCAAGGTAACCCGTATTGAAGCAGTCCCTATCTAATGTATTTAAAACCTGAACATCTGAACAGTGTCTAAAATGAACAGGATTTGGACAGGCGCTTCTTAGTATGGGCTTGTGGTGCAAGACAGCTCTTTTGTGCATGCCACACAAGAGAGGGATGGGGTCTCTCAAACCATACAAAAATATTCAGGATTGAGAGTCCTCAGTAGTTGATACCTTTTAATGGCTAACTGAAAAGATGGTAATACATTGCAAGCTTTCGAGACTACTCAGGTCTCTTCATCAGGCTAGACTAATACAAAATCTGAAGTCACATATTTATGCACAATACAGCCTACAGAACTAGACCCCAATCAGAGGACCATAAAACATCCAGACTCCTTATCTATGAACTGGTCCAATGTTTATATTTATGTTTCTCCCTCTCCCATATTGATGGTTCTGCTTCACGTCACTTGTCTTATCTATTGCATTTTTTCTAGGCTGTATTGTGCATAAATATGTGACTTCAGATTTTGTATTAGTCTAGCCTGATGAAGAGACCTGCGTAGTCTCGAAAGCTTGCAATGTATTACCATCTTTTCAGTTAGCCATTAAAAGGTATCAACTACTGAGGACTCTCAATCCTGAATATTTTTCTATCCACTGGCTAACACGGTACAAAGATATACATCTTTCCTGTATCAAACCATACAATAACTCACTTGCACTTTACAACCTAGCTATTTGAGATTTTGCAGCACGTATCAGTGGGAAGAACTAATATCTTCTAACCCCTTTTAGAGTTTGACAATTATATGAAAATATAGTGTGAATTTATTTTTAATATGTGGTATTAATTTACTTGAATAGAGCGCACCATTATTGATGCACTGTTATCATATAGTTCCTTCTGATTGAATTTTTATTGCAATAATATATATTTTTTTAATTTTTCATTAAAAATTGGATGCTTTAAAAGATACTTATTTGTGCAATGAACCCCGTTTTACAATTTATAAGGAGATGTGTTATGATGTCAAGTTGATGGGGGTATTTTGCCTCTAAAATTACTCTATGGATTGTGCTGTAAGATGTAAGTCCTAAATTTATAAGGCAGAATTATTCCTATACACTTTTTTTTAGACACCAGGTTTCCATGAGCCAGCATGATCCGCATAATGGTGGGAAAATATCAACTGTTCTGATTCTCTCTATTGAGACTGACAGGATTCTAGCTTTTCCAGCTTCCACTAAGACCAGCAGCTTGGCTGAAGTCGGGAGACTGCTTCTGGGAAAAAGCTACTTTTGTTCAACAAAAACAATACTATTTCCAAAAAGTTATTAGTAGAAACAGAACTAGACCTGAAAGAAGTCCAAGTTCATTTACTCTTTGATTTGAGGCAAACATTGTAAACTTGTTATACTGATAAGACCATCTAAATAATGTGCTCAACTTGTTGTACAAGATTCAATTAAGATCCTTGAGAACATCCAAAAATTGCAAAAACCTAGCCTATATTGTTTCTAGGATATAATATCCCCAGTTCTACAAACTTCCAAAAAGCCGGAACTCGAGATCCTTTACATGTGTAGTGGCCTTGTACATATGTAAGGAACTGAAATGTGATGTTCTCTTGTTTCCTTCCTCAGAGTTACCCCTCCTATGTTACTATGTATATATTGCTGTATTATAGTGTTTCTGATTAATGTCTGCAGTACTGATACATAGAAATATGTATTATTGCCAGTATTTAGTGGTATTGCCATATGTACCTGTTACCATTGTGTATTGTATAATATTATTGTAACGTCCGTCTGTTGCGAGTCTGAGCTGCAAGTAAGACAGCACCCCGAGAAACCCCGAGACCCTTTACCCCTATTCAGGGATCTGGAATTACAGTGGAGCCCAAGAGGTAGCTGCCTATGAGATCAGCAGACCGGAGCAGGACGGTCACTAGGAAGGGACTATTAAACGGAACTGAAAGCATAGTCAGGAGTCCAAGTCAAAACCGGGCGAGCAGCAGAGGTACAAAATCGGCAGGCTGTAGAAGGGTCAAAAAATCCAAGCTAAGGTCAGAGTCAAAATAGTAATTCACACTAGATCACTGGGGAAACCAAGACTATATCTGGCGGCCTGCAGGACAGGCTCCAAAGTATTTGAAGGACACGGCTACCTCTCATAGGCTCACAGCTTGATGACCTAATTTGGACCGCACCCAGAACCAGGCCAGATGGCAATGCACAACTGGCCCCAACCACTTCACCTCTGACAGAAGAGCGAAGCCTGCGCCCACCAGACGCCTGTGCAGGGACCCCTTCTCTGTCACCACCATCACCCACAGGAGAAACACGGTGATGCCCAACAACAGAGGCATGCATAAAAGGAGCCGGACCATATGAGGATATGGCCCTGCTATCACCGGCACCACCAGTCGAAGGAGTCCGGCGCCTCCCAGCGGCCGAGGCCGAAGCACCAGCCACAAAGTCCAACGGCGACGTGACAGGAGTCTGGCTCCTCCCAGTGGCCGAGGCCGGAGCACCAGCCACCGAGTCCAACGGCAATGTGACAGGAGTCCGGCGCCTCCCAGCAGACGAGGCCAGAGCACCAGCCACCGAGTCCAACGGCAATGTGACAGGAGTCCGGCGCCTCCCAGCAGATGAGGCCAGAGCACCAGCCACTGAGTCCAACGGCGACGTGACAATTATGTGTCTGTTGTCTATGTATAGTTAGGTTAAGCTAGTACATCCTTCTTGGGATATTAGTACATAGTACATAGTTCCCCCATAGACCGGGTAGATGTAATTATGTTGCGGGCCACTAGCTGGGGGCATACTATCTCTTGAAATTGTACCCAAGGATGAGCCAGACTTGTGCAAGTCCACAATTCTCTTCCTGATATCTTGGCCGATTTCTTGAGACTTTCCCATGATGTTACACAAAGAAGCAGTGTGTTTTAGGTGTGCATTAAAACACATCCACAGGTGTGTCTCTATTTAACTCAGATATTGCTGAAAAAACAGAGGCTTCCAAACACATGGCATCATATGGGCAGTCCAGAATTGTTTAAAGGCATAGTAATCTTAGTGTATGTAAACTTTTGACTTTGCAAAAAGTAATAATGCCTTAAAACATTCTCTCTCTCTCATTATTCTGGCATTTGGCAAATATTAATAATCCTAATTGACCTAAAACAGGAAAGGTTTATTCTGATTTTATGTCAGAGACTGAGAGAAACATGCATACGTGTCTTTTTATATAGTAAATGTAAATTTCTGGATTCAATTGTAAGTAATCGTAATAATGCTATTGGGAGTATTGAAGATCACAAGAAATCTGTAATTTTCAATGGAAAAGTCCATATTTTCTTTTTGGTTGTTAAAAGTTGAGGAATCATTAGATATCTTGGACTTTGCACCTAAGTGTAGCCGATGCCAGATTTGTTGAGGTTTACAAGAGCCATATTTCCAATGAAAAACATTATTGTGTTTTTAGTTTAGGTTTAGGACATGAATCATAAAGGTTAAATGTTTTTGTAGAAATTGACAAAGCTCAACTGCTTGTTCAGTCCTCCCAAAGCTACAGACTCGAGACAAAAAATATCCATCTTGTTTCAAGTTGTAAGATTTTTTTTTAACAAATCCTCCAGTCTCAGCAGAGGAGGGATTATCTTGATGACCCTAAATTAACCTGAGTTCCCCTTAAGTACCTGATTTACATCGCATGCAAGGGGAGTATCCCTACCATTATGAATATCCCCTAAGTGCTTGCTAATTCACATACATAATTGACTTTTAGTCTTGCCTATGTAGTCCACAGGACATGAACAGGTACACAAGTAGACCACCCTGGATGTTCTGCAATTAGTGAAATGTCTGATAGTGTGCTCCCTATTTGTCACAGTACCCTTGAGTGATATACATTGAGCCACATTGGAAGTGCTCAGTGGTTTACGTACTGGTGGACTTGAGGGGTGTGTAATGGCTATGGACTAGTTGTGCAGTAAAGGTCACACCATTACAGTCTATGTGATCACCATGACATGCATGTGTATGGCATGGTGTGGAAAATGCTTCCAGCCCATGTATGTCATGGTGCATTAAGGGGTTAATATTAATAATAGTTTGTCAACCAGCTGACATCTAGAATCGTGGGTATAAAAACACTGAAATGCTAATGAAGTCTAAATGAGATGTCTGAATTGGGTTTTGGTTGAACTTCATTCAAAGGTTGAGCATTGCCAACATTTGAAAATGATTAAGGACAGCATGTTTCATGGAAGAAAACTACATTTCTTTAACTACATATTAACATGCGTTTACATAATTTAGCTTTTCGTAGACAGAAACATGAACACATTGCTGGCAGAGACAAAAAAATCCAATTGAAAGCTAAAATTAGGTTATTAAGTAGGAGCATAAGCATACATAGAATTCATAGGGCCCCATGGCAATGCTGAAAGTAAGCCCTGCTCGCTGTCCAGAACTTTGATGAATGTATTATGCCTTTGTTAAAGTTAATTTGCACCATTTTTAGGTCCAAATTCTGGTGTTCAATAATTTCAATATAGTCCTGTATTTCTGATTTGATAAATGATATAATTTCATATCTGTGCAATAACCTCTAGCGAGAACTATGTGCATGAATATATACAGGGTGTCCTGAACTTAAAAGAGTTCTCCAGATTTAGATCATTGATGAGATAGATCATCAAAATGTAATTGGTCTTTTTTCACAGATTAGACATTACCGCCCTCACATTGTGGCCTTGGTGGAGACACATCTGACCAGGGATACAGCCCGGTGCATGCAGAAACCTTGGGTACAATGGTCTGTTCATGCATTCCATACAAGCTACTCGAGAGGGGTTTCACTGCTGATACACAGAGATGTTAGATGGGAAGCCAGGGTAACCCGGAGGGATCCTGAGGGACAATTTGTCTTCGTATATGCATCAATAAATACCAGGAAATATGCAATTTTATGTGTTTACAATCCGCCTCCGGCTAATTTGTCCATTCTTCAGAAGGCGGTGAGTTTTGCCCTAAATTATCCAGACGCGGATGTTATATGTATGGAGGACTTTAATATGGTTATGGGCAATTGTCTTGACAAGTTGAGATTGGATGATGGAGCAGCTGGGGGGGTTCCTTCGCCGACAACAACCCAAATGTCATTGTTTATGGAGAGTAGCGGATGGCTGGATTTGTGGAGAGTGCGGCACCCTGAGTTGAGAGAGTATACCTGCCACTCATCCACTAAGCGCTCCCTATCGCGCATAGATTACATATTCGGAACCAGCGGTCTGGCGATGTGGGTGGATAGTATGGAGCATGGTAGTAGAGGGATTTCTGCTGGGAGTATAGCATAGCACCCCTTGGTGGCTCCCTGCTTGGAACACGAAACATGCTGGGAGGTGGGTGGAGTTTAGTTGGCACAAAAGAGCGCGAAGAGTTGAGTTAGTCAGTCAGTCCTCTGACTCAGTCAGTGAGTGAGGATGTAGAAGGACAGAGTGTGAGACAGAGAAGATCCCCGGGAGAGGGATGGAAGAAGGGAGTGCTGCATCTGACCACAGTGACCTGGGTCTGCTGGCACAGGAAAGAGACAGAGAAATGAAGCTTGATTCTCCATTGGGAAGAAGGATTAGTACGGAACGTAAGGAGAATAAGAGAACAAGGACCAGGGTTAGAGGAGAACTCTTTTCAAATTCTAAGCGCAAGGCCGGGGCCCGGTCCCCGAGGTTGCATGGATACTAATGGTCCTGCAGCAGACACCGGAGGAATAGAAGTAGTGACCACATTATTCCCACACAAGACTTGGGGGCACAACAGCAACATATTAGTGAGCCGGGATTCATCAACAAAGAGTCCCCGAAGCAGGCTACAGCTGTCTGCCGTACAAGTAGAGTTCATAGGAACATCTGACAGGAGGAACTCCAGTGTAACTCAGTACTAGGAATACTTCACTCAAAGGCGCTATGAGAGGAGACGTTCAGAAAAGGCACATATGTTGGCGGAGTGTTAGAAAGGAGTACTTCATCTTGCCTGGAGGTTGGCTGAGCTCCTGACCCAGAGGACACAGTACTGAGGCGGGCACCTGTACCTGCAACAGACTGTGAGTAAAGCTTTGGAGCTGCATGCCCTAGTGTCCTACACTTATTCCTGTGCCCACCTGCCCGGCACTGCTACAACCCTTGCGCCTGACACTACACCATCTAAGTGTCACTTCATCTACACTGCCCTGGGACTACAGCCCTGCCTGTGGAGGGCTATAACATCATTGCTGCACCACACCATCTGTCCCAGAGGATCTGTCTGCAGCGTCGGCTTACATCTCCATTGCCGAACACCACAGGTGGCGTCACAAATCACTCATCATCAGCACACTGAACATCCCCATTTTACAATGGGCACTCAGGGCCAAGGGCTGGGTCCCAGCTACCGTGACCTCTCCCATTGAAGCTCATTGGGCCCGGTACCGAGTACCCCGCAGCCCTGGGTGTGAGGGCGACCCATTTTCACCATCTATTTATAATAGAATGATACAGCTGTATATAATAAACCAATCATATTTGACTCCGATACGACTTTTTAAGATGAGTCGATTCCAATCATCAGAATGCTTGCGTTGTCATGCACCAGATGCAGACTTTGTCCATATGATATGGCAATGTCCCACTGTCCTGCAGTACTGGAAAGAAGTGACGCTATTCTTGTCATCACTGGTGCAAGCTCCTGTCCCTCTTGAGCCACTGGTCTGCTGGTTTGGGGTGTGGGGGGAGGAGATTTGGGGTCACCATGTTGGGATATTTCTAAGTGAAACGCTGTTCATGGCACGGAAAGTATTGGCACTACGGTGGATGGGCAATTCATGTCCCTCTCTCAGAACCTGGATTGATCTAGTAAATACGATTGTTCCAAACGAGCGCACACTGTATCAGAATAGGGGATGCCCAGGTAAATTTGAAAAGATCTGGGAGAAATGGAATTCTTCTCATCTTACATTGTAGGACGGAGACATTGCATGTGTGACACTATGGTGAAGGATAGTAGGCTGCGAATTGGTAAATAGTTGATGTAGTTGTAGTTTAGTTTAGGAATTTATAATCAATCTGCATTATCTAAGCGACATGATAGAGGCCTGTGAGATATAATTGATGTACATGTTTATAATATATTGGCCATTGCTCTTTGTATATGCTTGGGGGATTATGCATGTATTACTCGCATATTAATAAGAGTGTTTATGCTCTGCATAATGTGCATAACCATGAGCAAATATGTATGCTGTACATTACATCCTTTTCTTGTTTGAGTTCAATAAACGAATTTAAAAAAAGAAAAAAATGTAATTGGTCAAGGTCCAAAGCTCGGTGCCCCCTATCAATTTTGTACAACATATTACTGGTAAATTGAGTGCTACAAGGGGTTGTTCAGGCTTGTGGATAAGTCTGCAGATACGCTAAGTGATTGCAAACTTGTGAATCCTCATTGTGTGCAGTGTGAGCACTGTCAGGATTCATCTGTGCCGGAAGAAAGCAGGCGCGTGACCACAAATATGCATTTTGAATACATGAAGTCACTTTGAGACAGTGAGTTGTGCAACTGACTCAATATAAGTGAATTGAGTGAGACATACTTGTGGTTACATGACCGCCTGCTCCCAAAGCTGTCACTTGAGAATCCTGACATCACACATTGTGAACACTGTGTGGATTCACAAGTCTGCAGTCACATAGAGAGAAAGCAGACTTGTGCACCAAGATTGGAAAACCACTTTAAGTTAGCAGGATTCTTTTATATATACAGTATTTAACTAAATACTCGCGTTGCTTGAAGTGTGGTCTTCAAACTTACAACCTCTACCATGGCAGGCAAAAACCAAAACATAGCAGTGAGTCACAGGCTGCTCTGCTAAGTATCGGAGAATTTTATCTGCCTAAAGATATAAATAGCATTCTTCTTCTTTATAGTCACATTGTATTGATACCGAGAAATACATCTCTAAATATCATTGCATCTCTATGCACCTGTGTATCAGGGGTAAAATAAAAGTCAGCTTTTTTTAATATTTTTTTTCAAATTCAGTAAATGCCACAAATCAGTAAATAATATGGATAAGTTTGGTATCCCTGAAATCTTGACAACTTGTATAATACAGTGGACAGATTATTTATGGTGATGGGTAAATGTCGCTAAAATGGTGCAACTTTTATTTTCTCAATTGAATTGATAAAAGGTTGACACAAATGTAATTCTTATTTACAGATCTGGCAAAATTGCACTTAAAAAGCTACATTTTGTCACAGAAAAATACAAGACACCATATAGCGTAGTTTAAATAAAAATATATATTTATTCTGCTTAAACTATGAATGAACAGAAAAAATGTCTGGGTGTATAGACAATACATAGCTTTATGTTATGTGCAAATCAGTGTTTTGTTTATATGCTTGTATGAATGTTTTTGCTATGTATATGTGTGTAATATATTAGCATGTACATATTGTATACATCTATATTGTATACATCTTTGCCTTGTGTGAAAATGAATGTAAATGTGCATTTATTTACATAAGTGGAACCTGATGAAGGGGGTCCCAGACACAAGTCCCGCACAGGGGCTTGCCACTGTCATTGTGTGCCAATTAGGAAAATACAGCTGCTTCTGAATGGTTAATCTGCAAGAGGAGGACATAGCTACTTCTAAAGGGTAAAACAGCAAGAGAATAAAACAGATGCCTGCAAAGATATACTCTGAGTCTCTCATTACATATTGTACATACACTGCCAAAAGCAGAAGCAGTAAAGAGAAATACTGCCATAGATATTATCTCTGTTGCCTCTTCTAGCTTTATTCTCCTGAAGCTTCATGATACACATGAGTCTATCTAACAGTGCTTATTGCATAACTACAATGAACATGAAGTAAGACAGCAGAGCAGAATAGATGTTCACTCATTTTATATGCTGCATGATCACAGTCCGCCCACTCAGAGCTCATAAGCAAGAAGTCTCACAGAAACATCAAAATAGTAAGACAGTGGAAAGTCTTACTCTAGGCTTTCTTTCTTGAAGGGTCAAAGCTTTAATCTCTAATATTTTTTCTCATAATTATATGTTTGAGAAAGGTTTTATATTTTAGTCTTCTCTCCAAGGAAATGACAAGTCTGCTTCAACAATAAAAACTTTCTCACTCTCCATTTTCCAATAGAATCTGGTAAATGAGCCATGGAGGATTCAATAAAGGGTTTTACTTTTTGCTATATAATGTCCCAAATTATCTATGCAAACATGGACTGCTAGCAAGGGGGCAGAAAATCAGTACATTCCTTGGACGGTGTCCTTAGCCTCTCAGAGATGCTACTTTTTTGTAATCCATAGAAATATAATACCCAATAACCACCAGTCTTCCAATGTATGAACTCTGCCAAATAATTCTCCATACTTCTCTTTTTTAGACAATCTGCTACATATGGGAACAGGATATTAGGGTTAATAGCCATTGGGTCTACCTTTAAGACTTTAGAGAATAACATCTGCTTACTTACATGTAAGAAACTGATTCATGGATATTTGATTCCAGTTCTCAGTTGCCCAGACTCTGAATACAATGTCCAGTTTAGCTGCTATGACAAGTATGAATTTCCATTCATGTGAATTTAGGGTACAGTCTGATCTTCTGTACCGCTATGAAGACAATTAATTGTTTTATTTTGAATGGGGCGAAAGGGGGGGTGATTTGAACTTTTATATTTTTTTATTTTTTTTTTTCTTTTTTTTTTTCTTTTGGCATGCTTCAATAGTCACCATGGGAGACTAGAAGATGCCATAGCCCAATTGGCTCTGCTACATACAGGCAATGATCAGTTCACCTGCATGTAGTAGAATTACTCACTTGCTATGAGCACCGACCACTGGGCGACGCTCACAGCAAGCTGGCAGTGACAACCATAGAGGTCTCCAGGAGACCTCCGGTTGTCTTGCCAACCCACCGGTGACCCGCGATCACGTGATGGAAGTCACTCGTGGGCGAATTTCCAGTGCGGGAAGCGCATGGTAAATGCAGCTGTCAGCATTTGACAGCGGTATTTAACGGATTAATAGCCGCCGGAGGATCGCAATTCCACCCGCGGCTGTTCCAGTCACATGTCAGCTGTTCAAAACAGCTGACATGTGTCAGCAAATATGTGGGCTCACCATCAGAGCCAACATCAAAGGGAGGGAGTCCGACATCAGCATGAATGTACACCCAATGTCGGAAAATGGTTAAACCATACTTACCGACGCCTAATCCAACATCTTCTGCAACAAAAATAAAATTATGAACCTCAATATTCTTCACCTGTCTGTCGAGAAGATAAACCATAATGTCCCACGACAATCCTGATCACTTTGATACCAGACACATCAGTGATGTGACTGCTCTCAAAGACAGCCGGCGATATACTTACAGGAGGTAATCACTCCAGCAATATAAAGCACTTATCTGCTGTGAGAGAGTTCATTGGAGATCAACATCTGATCAGCTCCGGTGCTCTCCTTTAAGGTACCACTGCTGCGTCACTCTTGCGGCCGGGTAGAGCAGATGGAGCGCCCCGCGGGGCCTGGGGGTACTCGGTACCGGGCCGGTCGACTTCAGTCCGGGACGGTGTCACGGTGGCGGCGACCCGGTCCATGGCCCAGAGGCATCCAGCAATAAAATAGGGGAAAGCTGTGTGGTATTTATGTGGTAAAAATAAATGAAAATAAAGTTATTACTAAATGGTGAAATACGTGACGCCACATGTGGTATTCTAGTCAGAGGTGACCAGCGCTGCGGTGTTGCTTCTCTGGGATGGATGTTGGGCGCAGCTATGATGTTGTAGCCCTCCACAGGTAGGGCTGTAGTTACAGGGCGAAGATGTTAAATAAATAGTAAAAGTGGCTGTAAACGTTGGGGTGCAGATAAATGAGAGAAAGACACAGAGAGGTGCAGTTTCTTTACCTTTAACTGGTAATAGGTTGCAGTCTGGAGTACCACATACAGGTGATGGAATGAGTCCGGCTCACCTGGAGGCATTCAGGGGATCCACCTTGCCAGGTGGGGATTTAGGACCTTCCTTTCTGCGCTTTGTGTGTGGGTCTCTGCTGTTTATAACTATGCTGCGACCCTCTATTCGTGATGGTTTCACTAACCTGTATGGCTGCCAGCGTGAGCCTATTCCACGGGTACCGCTCTCTTCACCATCGGCCCTGGGCTCCTTATCCGCTGCCGTGCCCTCAGGTGTTCAATGTGCACAGGAATTTACAATCCCCTGTAAGTTCAGATTCGGCTATCAGGGCGTACAGCTCCTGTCAGCCTAAGACTCTGATGTCCCTTTTCTCTTTATTAGCGCTTCACTCAGGGGTCTGCTATATGCAGTATTTTAGCTTCCCCAGAGTCTCTCAGTCTCTGCTCTTGTCCTTTCCCTCTTCACAGATCAGCTCTGCCTATCGAGTTCCTCTCTGATCAACTCCCTGTCTTCATCTGACAGTATCTTCCAGAAAGATCCTTTTACCTCACGTCCTCACATTTAACTGTAATTTCTTCTTACAGCTCACAGCTGTTTCATTTCCATGACAACTCCCTCAGCTGATTTCTAGCTGACTCACCAACCCCCTCTGCTGGATAGAATTTATAAGGCATCTCCCTTTTCTGACCTGCAGCAGGAAATTGTGATTAAATCTATGCTGCCTGGCATGGGGGTCCCTTTTCTGCCACCAAGCATGACTTTACCCAATAGAGGGAGGTAATGTCACTGTGACAACCGGACTCTGGAGATTATGTGGATTACGGCGGACGGGTGGGTATATGGAGGTTTATTATCTTACATTATTTCTGGGAGACATGGGCATTGGGGATTTGATGTTAGGTGAGTATAATGGGTTTTTATTTTTACATGAAAGTGTATGTAATTGTTTTACTATTTTTTTTAACTGTGATCACAGGCCTTGGCAAATGAGACTATGTCTCCCATCAGCGGCACCTGCTGTCACTGTTATCAGTGACAGCAGATGTAGCTCGATGGGAGCATTAGTCTCATCGGCCCATGCCTGCTGACCAGCATTAAGCTCACCACTGCGGGTCACAGTCACAGCTACGGGGTCACGCTGACATCTGACAGCATGACCCCGCAGCGCTCTGACTGACAGTCTGTGGTAGCATTACCACAGGTCACCATCACAGCTGTGGAGTCATGCTGGCATCTGACAGCATAACCCCGCAGGCCTGACTGTCTTACCAGCGGTAGCGTTACCGCCAGTAAGAACTACCGTGCCTGTGTTTCCCATGCTGCCACACAGATGACAGTGTGGGAAACACTATAGGAAGCCAGTAAAATGCAAAACAAAAACAGCAAATCCGCAGCAAATCTGCAAACATTTTTATATCTGTGTTTTTGCAGCAGATTTGACTGACTCAGTTGAAGTCAGTGGGTGAAAAACATTGCAGAAATGAGGAATAAATGTACTGCCACAATATTGCATAGGGTGATATGATACCAGATGGAGGGTGAAGGAGAGCAGGGTCGAAAGGCTGTCCCAGAGATGCGTCCAGAGATGCCGTCGTCAAATCGTCAAATGGGATAAGCCTACATATCTCATGATGTATAGAGTGAGATTGTTATATTAACTTAAAAACAATACATATTGGTATGATCAGAAATTCAGTGCCATTTGAAGTCCACACATCACCAGTTTCTATGATAAAAAATGGTGTGAGATTGTAGGGAACTGGTATCATTACAAATTACATACCGTAACGCAATTGAAAAACATGCCAAAATGGACAGTTGGACGCCTCTGTACTTTTTTCAAATCTATGAGTATGATCATGAGATCGTCGTGGTGTGATGATGCAGGTCTAGGTAGATGGCTACTGATGTTAAGTCTGTGATCCTTCATGGCACCTCTGGGGAAAGCTACTAATAATATTTTTTTGATTGCTGGAGATCTACATAACGAGCTAGGAAAAATCCAATCCAAAAAGAAAAATTGTCTATATTACTCCGATATAGATTGGACTTTGAAGAGAGGGTCAATGTCTGTGATTGATGATTCCCAGTGCAGAACTTTGAGTAGAATATTTCTCTACAAACCCTAGAGAGTTGACTCAGCTTCTTTTATGTGAGTGATTTTCCAACAACTTCCAGTGGACATACATCCAAGCTTTGATCACTTTATTTATTCTCCACAGTTAGAGGCTGCCCATCCTTCAGGATTTGCTATTGATGTCTGCGTGAAACCAGTTCACATCCACATTGTGCACCACTTGTTCCAATCACAGATGTCAGTCATTAGCTTCTGTTCACAAGACTAAGATTACTGGTCACTATCCCTAGAGATATCACGGTTCCTATAAGTAGAAGAATCTGTTCTTAATCTCTGCTTTCTAGTATAAAGACCATAATTCGCTACCTATCCTTAGGTGTGAAACTGGGTCTGAGCAGAAAAAGTAAATTAATGTGCATGCAAAATGTAATTGCATATGAACACATGACCTTTACACAGAGAAAACCAAAAGCAAAACACAAAACAAATATCCTGGAATAAAAAAGTAAAAAAATATATTGCAAAAATTGCATGAAGGTAGTAATAATAGTAATAATAAGGGTATTTAGTTAACATAATTTTGATCAAAATAATGTAGAAGCCATCCCGCCACGTCACGGCAACCCTTGTGGGACAGTCCTAACTCTTGTATTTAAAACCTTTCCACTTGTCAAGTGACGTAAATGTGAACAAGGACAGAGGGACTGAACCACCAGTAATAGTATAGGCCAGACAAGATGGATTTTCCAACTCAGAAACAGGGCGGTCACACCCTTATATGCACAGAATGCACAATGAAACAAATGAGAAACTGGGTCTGAGCAGAAAAAGTAAATTAATGTGCATGCAAAGTGTAATTGCATATGAACACATGACCTTTACACAGAGAAAACCAAAAGCAAAACACAAAACAAATATCCTGGAATAAAAAAGTAAAAAAATATATTGCAAAAATTGCATGAAGGTAGTAATAATAGTAATAATAAGGGTATTTAGTTAACATAATGGAGAGGCGTCTGTAAGACACCTATCCTTTACTAATCTTATAGTTATATTGTAAGTAAACACAAAGCCAGAATAAAGTCATTTAAATGAAAAAATGACACTAACTCCTTTAATGATTCTAAATTAAACCATATTCACGTCATCGCCCATTCTGTTGAATCCCTCGTCTCCTGTAATAAAACAAAAATAAAAACACAACAATATCCCTCACCTGTCTAATGTTCTTACCCACTCCATAATCCATGTTTGGGGATAAATAGTTTTCAACCTGGAAGGTGCCAAGATGTGACCATTCAGGCTGAGAACCACTGGTGAATGAGCGGCTGCCAGTGCAGCATCAGTGACTAGGGTGATGTCATTGAGGTTACTGCCGGTCATTGATGCTGAACTGCAGTGACCTCGGTGAGATTCCCGCTAGCACCGTGAGAAAATCTCCATCCAGTGTAGCTATAGTGTGTTTAGGGTCTTTGTCCTGCTGGTAGGTGAACGTACACCCAGTCTAATAATAATAATTTTTATTTCTATAGCACCAACATATTCCACAGCACTTTACATTTTGAGGAGACTTGTACAGACAGTAAAGATATTACAGAATAACACATAACTCAACAGATACCTAAAGGAGTGAAGTTCCTGCTCGCAAGCTAACAATCTATTAGGAAATAGGGGAGTTACAAAAGGTGAATCGTAAAAAGTGCTTGTACTGTACGGTCCAGCAATCAATACAATAAATAGGGTACTCACATAATACTGCATGAACCGGTCACCAGCCACTATGTGTACAAGTACAGACACAGAAGGCTACTGAGCGCATGGAGGATCTGATTTTGAAGAAAATTTTGTATGGGCAAAACAGGGTTAGATAAGTGTGGTGAGGTGACAAGCAAGTCTAAAGAAATGCATTTTTAGGGCAGGCTTAAACAGTCTCAAGTCTTTTGAAGGATTACCCTGTATTAAGCTCTATCCATCTTCCCATCAACTCTGACCAGCTTACCTGTCCCTGTTGAATGGAAAGCATCCCCACAGTATGACGATGCCACCACCATGTTTGACGGTGGGAATGGTGTTATCAGGGTGATGTGTAGTGTTAGTTTTCCACCACAGAGTTTTGCATATAGCGAAAAAAGTTCTACCATGGGCTCATCTGACCAGAGCACCTTCTTCCACATGCAAGCTGTGCTCTGGTCAGATGAGTCCAGAGCAGAACTTTTTGGACTAAATGCAAAACTCTATGTGTGGTGGAAAACTAACACTACACATCTCTATAAAAACACAATCCCCACCTTCAAACAATGGTTGGCAGCATCTTGCTGGGAGGAAGCTTTTCTTCAGCAGGGACAGGAAGCTGGTAAGAGTTAATGGGGAGACGAATGGAGCTAATTACAGGACAATTCTAAGGGAAAACTGGGGTATAGGCTCTCTTTCCAGCAGGACAACAACCCTAAATATCCTGGAGACCTAAGGCCCCGTCACACTCAGCGACGCTATAACGATCCCAACAACGATACGACCTGGTAGGGATTGTTGCTGCTTCGCTATGTGGTCGCTGGTGAGATGCCAAACAGTCAAATCTTCCCAACGACGCAGCAATGATACGGCGACCCGTAGCGACCTTTGTAACGATGTCGGCGGTCCACGCCTATAGTGTCTCGGTTCAAAATGGCTAACGAGGTCATTGGTAAGGTGTCAAACATACCAGTGCATGCTACCCAGTGGGACCTCAACAATCAAAAAAATGTCCAGGGCATTCCGACACGACCAGCGATCTCACAGGAGGGGACTGGTCGCTGCTACCTGTCAAACGTAGCGAGATCGCTGCTGAGGTCGCTGGTGCATCACAAAACTTGTGACTCAGCAGCGTTCTCGCTAGCGATCTCGCTTAGTGTGACGGGGGTTCTAGAATGGAGGGTTTAGATCAAAGCATATTCATGTGTGTGAATGACTCAGTCACAGTCCAGACCTAAATCTCATTGAGAATCTGTGGGGAGACTCGAAAATTGCCATTCACAGACGTCTCCATCCAATCTCAATGAGCTACCGAGTGTGCAAAGAAGGGCAAAATTGTCACCTCTAGATGTGCAAGACAGATCACAGAAGACTCGCAGCAGTAATTGCTATGGAAGCCAGTCCTACAGGGGGCTCAATACAAATGTACGTCACAATTTTAAGATTTATTTTTAAAATAATTAGAAAACCATTTATCATTTCCTTTTTGCTTAAAAGATTCTTGCCCCTCAGTGTTGGTATATCACATAACATCCCAATAAAATACATTTATACTTGTGAATGTAATGTGAAAAAATGTAGAACAGTTTATGGGAATTGAATATTTTTGCAAGACACTGTTTCTGACATCTACTTAACTATATATTATTATAGTCGTCTGACCGGTTCATGCGATAAAACCCAATAATGTATACCAAATATGGACAAATATGTTATACTTACATACTGTATATTCATCTTATAGAACATTTTATGTTAATAATTCCATATACTCCAAGCAATACTGCTATTTGTTGTTAACATAATACCTCTATATAATACCTCCAGCATCCATTTTCCTACAATAGAAGGGACCCTGGACATTTCCACCTTTTACCTGTCCCAAAAATCATATATATAGCAATACTAAATTTAGCCATTTAAAATATGCAAATTTTTATTAGATCACCAAAATAACACCACAAAATTACACTATCTAAAGAGGGGAACAAGCGGATCTCCTCAAGAAACAATAGGTTAGGAATTGACAAAGGAGCAAGTCAAATATTAAACTAGGAAAGGATTCTTCACAGTTAGAGCAGTAGTTTCAAATATCTTCCCGCAAAAGATAATGAAATACATGATGTCAAAATCATACAACATGTCATCATTTGAAAAAATGCTGAGAGATAGCATCAAGGAGATGAAAGAATGATTTCATATTAACCCTAAGACCGGGTAAACACATAGTTGAGGGTCTCCTGACCTAAATTCAACAGCTTCAACTCGAGAGCCCTGGTCCCACTGTGCATGTCCGTAGTCAGGTGAGCAAATTGCCTCTTCAGAGAGAAAGAGGACTTGAACTCTATAGCGCCACCTGTACTCGGGTGTGTGAGCCGTTGTGGATGGAGGAAGGATTTTTTTTCTCTTTTCAGTGACATAACATTGGCTTTTATTTCCTTTGCCTTCTCTTATGACCCATACACATCTGATCTTGACTTTAGACATTTGTATTTTTTCAACCTGTTCTTAAATATCGAATGATGACAAGTAAGGCCGCTTTCACACTTCAGGCTTTCGGTATCCGGCATGGTGCGGCGAAAAACCGGACTGCCGGATCCGGCGCCTGTTACGACCAGATCCGGCTTTTTCCCCGTGCTGTTTCATTGCTGCCGCATTGCGCCGGATGGCAATGTGGCGCGTCCGTTTTTTTACGGATCCGGAGAAAATAGTCTGTCCAGTGTCTGGAAAAAACATTGCATGCAACGTTTTTTCCCAACACCGGACTGGTTTTTCGCACTGTGCATGCCCGGAAACCTTCTTTGCCAGGAATATATCTGGCAGAAAGAAGGATCCGGTGTCTGCGTATGCAGCCGGATCCGGTAGTTCGTTTTTTTGCCGCCCAATGCCGGATACCAAAAGCCTGAAGTGTGAAAGCGGCCTAACAGTATGGGGTTCTTTGCTTGGATTGTTTTTTTTTTATCACATAAGGGTGTAGTTCCCACAATGGCTGGTAGAGGGCACAATGCCACAGCACAACTAGGCTTCAGAGGAACATTAGACACCATCAAACAATGTAATGTTCTTCCCAGAGCCGACTTCACACGTTAAATTAATAAAAGAGATTTAAGGGATTTCTTTGAAAGTAACCGGATTGGAGAAAAGATGGCAGCACTGATATTTCCGACAACCAATAAATCCCACATCTATGTATCACAGAGGAATCTATAGGTTACGTCTATACAGTCTGGACTATTGCAGCGATAATAGATTCAGATTCAGCACTGAAAACATGCAACTAGGTAGAAAGTAAGTTAATGAAGCTTTCAAAATATGCAGTGAATTTTTTCCACAATGGATTTAAGCAAATAACAAAAGAAATCATTACTTCTGCACTCATCCGAGCAGTCTGAGCCAAAGAGCTGTGTTAAAGAGGACCTGTCACCGGCTTAAAAGTTGCCAGTTCTTGTTTTTATTTTGTTCCCACTGATTCCTTCAGTATTCAGGTTTATTTTTTAAAACTCTAATATGGGTCCAGACAGTCGCGAACACACCATTGGTGCAACCTGTGTGCCTATACAGGGGACCAAAAGATAAGGGGACCCACTACCACCTTGAAAGCAGGTGGAATTGTGCATTATGATAACTATTGGATTGTGATGGGTCCATGTATCGTGGATTCTCTGGTTCCAGAGATAGGAGACTTTTAATTTAAGGCTGATTTTATGGTCTTTGTCAAGGGAGCTGGGCTTGCAGGATTCCTCAGGGGCGTGACTTTATTCTGCTCTGTATAAATATCCTGTGAGCCACGCCCTCGAGGACCATAAAAATTAGCACTAAGTGAAAAGTACCATATCTCTGGAACCGTGTGGCGGATTTATAAAAATAAAAAAAAAGTCACAGCGGGAACAAAATAATAAAGTGGCTAGTTTTAACTTCGTGACAGGTCCTTTTTAAAGGGATTACTCATTGATGTGTAGCATTCCGCTGAAGTTGAATACCCACTTTTCTAATATCAATGGTGTGTCATTATTAGGGTTGAGCGAGCACTAAAATGTTCGTATGCTCGTTACTCGAGCTGAGCAATTCCTGATGCTCAGGTACACGTTTCAAGTAACGAGTATAGTGGGAGATAATGGGAAATCTGAGCATTTTTCCCTCAGACCCTACAAGGAGGTCTGGGGGGAGATAAAATGTTGAAACGGATGGAAAAAGTGCTGAATAGAAGGAGAACAGCATGGGAAAGTCTCCTGTAAGTATCTCTGACTCCCAGATCACTGCTGAGAAGAATTGTGTCACACTTTTGCTCCACTTTAAGAACTGACAATGAAACATTCAACATCAATGAGAAGTTGGAGATTACAGAAAAAAAATAAGAAACAATCTTTCCTGTATAATGAATTGTGTATAATGCAAAATTTTAAAAAGGATTAAAAAAATAATTTAAGAAATCAAAAATTAAATTTTTTATTAATTGCTAATATATTTGTATTACTTTTTATTTAAAAAATGGAAATTTCAGTGTAATTTAGAAAGGAAACAAGAACTGTAAAAAATAAGATGGGAGAGGGACTCGGATACACATTGTATTAGATATAAAGGAGCACCTCCTACATATTATGTTTAAATTGTCATCTAGTGGTAAGCCTAGACTCATAAAGGCTATGCATTAAGTGCAAAGCCTGCCAAAAATTCAAGAAGGGTCATCCATACACCACTGAAGACATCAGCTGGAGTGCCTCATTCAAATATTGTGAACAAAGTGTAGTTGTGATGCTTCTATACTTATAAAGGTTCTGCACACAGTACTATGCCAGAAAAAAATTAAAAGGCGTGTTATCCATACACCCTTGAAGGTAACAATTGGAGTGACTCATAAAAAATTAACAAAGTGTAGTTGATATACTTCTACACTGTTAACAGTTACGAAAAGTTCGGGATCAGGTACCAGAACAGTACCCCGACCGAAACTCAAACTCAGACCCCATTTACTTGAATGGGGGGACCGAACATCTAGTGTTTGCCAAGCTGTCATGAACTCGAGGTGAACTCTGCACCGTGAGACTTTCTCACAGTGCTAGCGGGGATCTCACTGAGGTCACCCTAGATCAGCCCGGCTGGGAACACAGCCTCAGTGACCAGAGGTAACCTTGATGATGTCACCACTAGTCACTGATGTTGCACTGGCAGCAGCTCATTGCTCAGTGGTTCTCAGCCTGGATAGTCGCATCTTGGCACCATCCAGATTGAAAACTTTTAATCCCCAGACATGGATTATGGCGTGGGACAGAACAAGGGATTTTGTTTTCTTATTTTTGTTTTATTACAAGAGATGAGGGATTCAATGGAATTAGGCATTAGGTTAGTATAACTGTGATTAGTTTTAAATAAAGAAAGGAAAAGTTGTTTTGTTTTTATTTCAGATGAAAGACTTTATACTTGCTGTGTGTTTATTTTCAATGCAACTATAGGATTAGTAATGGATAGGTGTCTTATTGATGCCTCTCCATTACTAAGCCTTGGGCTTGAAATCACTCGACAATACAAAGGTGAGAACAACCTCACAAATATAAACCCCACTTGCCATCGCTACAGCGCAAGTGGAAAGAGCCAGGCAAGGCACCAGAATTGGTGTATCTAATAGATGTGCCTTTTCTGGGCGGCTGTGGACTGCTATTTTTAGGCTGAGGTGAGCCAATATCCATGGCCCCTTACCAGCTTGAGAATACCAGCCCCCAGCTGTCAGCTTTAGAAAGGCTGGTTAACAAAAATGGGGGTACTCCACAGCATTTTTTATATGATTTATTAATTTAATTAATTTAAAAAAAACAGCATCGGAACCCCTCTATTCTTGATAACAAGCTCTGCAAACACTTACAGCTGAGGGTTGCAGCCCCCAGGTGTAAGTTTTGGCTGACTGGCTATCAAAAATACAGGGGAATCCAGGATGTATTTGTCCTTACCTGACCCAGTCTGTTCTATGTGAACCTGTATGTCCTTTGGGAACCTGCGGCTCCCTGCCTGTCTGCATCTGTGGTTCCCTGTGTATCCGCATCTGTGTTTCCCTGTCTGTCTGCACTTGCGGTCCTGTACCCCCTTACAAAGACCCAGTTCTTCCTGAAGCTATTCCTGCCCATCCTGTCTGAACTGGGTCCCATACCTCCTTGTATAACAGTCATGTTCGCCATTACCTTCATATCTTGTTGAGGGCACAGCTGCTGTGTGACCGAGGTCAGTGCTAGTATAGCACCTTGTCATGCCTCACCGGGCTCTCCTCGGATCTCGACACCATTAGATGCTGTGCATCTGGGGTCCATCTTGGGGAGGAACTTAGTCACTTCAATCCAGCCTCTACTTGGCCCACCGCACAGTGGGACCATGATCCACTCTCGCGGTTAACAGTCCTGAGAGCGTGCGTAGCACATTACCCATTACCTACATTATTAGGAGGGATTGAGGAAATATGGTTTTCGGAGACATTTTTAAAATTAGATTTGAAGATATGTGCAGTGTTGCAGGAAGCTATCCCGAGTTTCCTTCCATAAACGGCAAAATAATGTCACTGTGTAGAGCAGTGTGATGAGGCTCTTGTCTTCACCTGACACTCCCCGTGGTGTGCTGCATAACATTTATTTATAATTTTAATATAGGTACACAATGTCTAAATATACTTTAATGATGTGGTGCCTATTTGTACATAGAGGTGCAGCATGGGAGATTTTTTATTCAGTGTATATACAGTGCCTTGCAAAAGTATTCGGTCCCTGGAACTTTTCAACCTTTTCCCACATATCATGCTTCAAACATAAAGATACCAAATGTAAATTTTTGGTGAAGAATCAACAACAAGTGGGACACAATTGTGAAGTTGAACGAAATTAATTGCTCATTTTTAAATTTTTGTGGAAAGTCAAAAACTGAAAAGTGGGGCGTGCAATATTATTCGGCCCCTTTACTTTCAGTGCAGCAAACTCACTCCAGAAGTTCATTGTGGATCTCTGAATGATCCAATGCTGTCCTAAATGACTAATGATGACAAATATAATCCACCTGTGTAATCAAGTCTCCGTATAAATGAACCTGCTCTGTGATGGCCTCAAGGTTCTGTTTGAAGCATAGAGAACATCATGAAGACCAAGGAACACAACAGGCAGGTCTGTGATACTGTTGTGGAGAAGTTTAAAGCCGGATTTGGGTACAAAATGGTTTCCAAAACTTTAAACATCCCAAGGAGCACTGTGCAAGCGATCATATTGAAAAGGAAGGAGTATCATACCACTGCAAATCTACGAAGACCTGGCCGACACTCTAAACTTTCATCTCAGCGAAGGAGAAGACTGATCAGAGATGCAGCCAAGAGGTCCATGATCACTCTGGATGAACTGCAGAGATCTACAGCTGAGGTGGGACAGTCTGTCCATAGGACAACAATCAGTCTTACCCTGCACAAATCTGGCCTTTATGGAAGAGTGGCAAGAAGAAAGCCATTTCTCAAAGATATTCATAAAAAGTGTCGTTTGAAGTTTGCAACAAGCCACCTGGGAGACACACCAAACATGTGGAAGAAGGTGCTCTGGTCAGATGAAACCAAAATCGAACTTTTTGGCAACAATGCCAAACGATATGTTTGGCGTAAAGTCAACACAGCTCATCACCCTGAACATACCATCCCCACTGTCAAACAAGGCAGTGGCAGCATCATGGTTTGGGCATGCTTTTCTTCAGCAGGGACAGGGAAGCTGGTTAAAATTGATGGGAAGATGGATGGAGCCAAATACAGGACCATTCTTGAAGAAAACCTGTTGGGAGTCTGCAAAAGACCTGAGACTGGGACGGAGATTTGTCTTCCAACAAGACAATGATCTCAAGCATAAAGCAAAATCTACAATGGAATGGTTCACAAATAAACGTATCCAGGTGTTAGAATGGCCAAGTCAAAGTCCAGACCTGAATTCAATCGAGAATCTGTGGAAAGAGCTGAAAACTGCTGTTCACAAACTATCTCCATCCAACCTCACTGAGCTCGAGCTGTTTGCCAAGGAAGAATGGGCAAGAATTTCAGTCTCTTGATGTACAAAACTGATAGAGACATACCCCAAGTGACTTGCAGCTGTAATCGCAGCAAAAGGTGGTGCAACGAAGTATTAAGTTAAAGGGGCCGAATAATATTGCACGCCCCACTTTTCAGTTTTTGAATTTCCACAAAAATTTCGTTCAATTTCACAATTGTGTTCCACTTGTTGTTGATTCTTCACAAAAAAATTAAATTTGGTATATTTATGTTTGAACCATGACATGTGGGAAAAGGTTGAAAAGTTCCAGGGGGCCGAATACTTTTGCAAGGCACTGTATGTATATACAGTGTGTACATATATATATGGGAAGCAGCGCCCTGCTGATAAAGTGAGGAGAAGTAGATGTGTGTGTCACACTGTAAACACAAGTTGTGGCTGGAAGAAGTTGACATGAAGATCTGAATCAGGTAGAGAATAAATGAGAGGAACTTCTATTATACCATCACGGTAAGTCATTGTTGTGAACCAAGTCACTTGTCATAGAGCGGTAATGCATATGGCAGGAGAGCTTCGTCTCCTCCTTATATTGTTGCCCAAATTTACATCTGAAGACGTATGTTCAACATGTAACCTGTCATGGGACATTTTACCTGATATGTGCCGCTCCTGTCTAGAGGGGCCTGACCAATCACACCCTCACCGGCCTCTATAACACTGTTAAAAAGAAATGTCATAAAGCTGGATGAAACTTGATTGGACCGTCCTCCCAATACAGCATAGTATTGGGGATGTTATAATATCATTTTTGTTCTTTCTATTCTGTATAACTATCTGGGGAAAAACTGTCTTTCCCTTATTACTAAACACATGGATACACACACAGGAACAAGCCCATAAATGTATCTGCACACTGTATTAGGGATCCACATTACACGATCCATAGTACAAAATGTATACAGTTGTGGCTAAAAGTATTGACACCCCTGCAATTCTGTCAGATAACACTCAGTTTCTTCCTGAAAATGATTGCAAACACAAATTCTTTGGTATTATTATCTTCATTTAATTTGTCTTAAATGAAAAAACACAAACGAGAATGAAGCAAAAAGCAAAACATTGATCATTTCACACAAAACTCCAAAAATGGGCCAGACAAAAGTATTAGCACCCTCAGCCTAATACTTGGTTGCACAACCTTTAGCCAAAATAACTGCGACCAACCGCTTCCGGTAACCATCAATGAGTTTCTTACAATGCTCTGCTGGAAATTTAGACCATTCTTCTTTGGCAAACTGCTCCAGGTCCCTGATATTATGAAGGGTGCCTTCTCCAAACTGCCATTTTTAGATCTCTCCACAGGTGTTCTATGGGATTCAGGTCTGGAATCATTGCTGGCCACCTAAGAAGTTTCCAGTGCTTTCTCTCAAACCATTTTCTAGTGCTTTTTGAAGTGTCTTTTGGGTCATTGTCCTGCTGGAAGACCCATGACCTCTGAGGGAGACCCAGCTTTCTCACACTGGGCCCTACATTATGCTGCAAAATTTGTTGGTAGTCTTCAGACTTCATAATGCCATGCACACGGTCAAGCAGTCCAGTGCCAGAGGAAGCAAAGCAACCCCAAAACATCAGGGAACCTCCGCCATGTTTGACGGTAGGGACCGTGTTCTTTTCTTTGAATGCCTCTTTTTTTCTCCTGTAAACTCTATGTTGATGCCTTTGCCCAAAAAGCTCTACTTTTGTCTCTGACCAGAGAACATTCTTCCAAAACGTTTTAGGCTTTTTCAGGTTAGTTTTGGCAAACTCCAGCCTGGCTTTTTTATGCCTCGGGGTAAGAAGTGGGGTCTTCCTGGGTCTCCTACCATACAGTCCCTTTTCATTCAGACGCCAATGGATAGTACGGGTTGACACTGTTGTACCCTCGGACTGCAGGTCAGCTTGAACTTGTTTGGATGTTAGTCGAGGTTCTTTTTCCAACATCCGCACAATCTTGCGTTGAAATCTCTTGTCAATTTTTCTTCTCCGTCCACATCTAGGGAGGTTAGCCACAGTGCCATGGGCTTTAAACTTCTTGATGACACTGCGCACGGTAGACACAGAAACATTCAGGTCTTTGGAGATGGACTTGTAGCC
Organism: Dendrobates tinctorius; assembly: GCF_039654945.1. Lineage (NCBI taxonomy): Eukaryota > Metazoa > Chordata > Amphibia > Anura > Dendrobatidae > Dendrobates > Dendrobates tinctorius. The sequence continues at coordinate 31,955,989 of NW_027361689.1, forward strand.
TTGAGATTGCTCATGCTTCCTCACAATTTGGTTTCTCAAGTCCTCAGACAGTTCTTTGGTCTTCTTTCTTTTCTCCATGCTCAATGTGGTAAACACAAGGACACAGGACAGAGGTTGAGTCAACTTTAATCCATGTCAACTGGCTGCAAGTGTGATTTAGTTATTGCCAACACCTGTTAGGTGCCACAGGTAAGTTACAGATGCTGTTAATTTGGCTTTAGGACAATCCTTTTTGCTTTTTTTCATTTAAGACAAATTAAATGAAGATAATAATACCAAAGAATTTGTGATTGCAATCATTTTCAGGAAGAAACTGAGTATTATCTGACAGAATTGCAGGGGAGTCAATACTTTTGGCCACAACTGTAGGTCTAAAATGTTCCATGTTTTTTTTTGTTGTTTTTTATGTGCAGTTTTTCTCATGTAATTTTGCAGCAAGATCTGCACTAAAGTCCATGTTTTTTGGTGCAGATTTGCCGATGCTGTGCAGATTATCGTGGACATCCCCATAAGCCAATAATAGATTATCAGATGCCAGCCTATTTCAGGAATCTCTCTATAATAATATCCCATACGTTTTTAGACTTGTAACATTTTTTTGGTGTCGAATGAAAGCGATCAGAGAGTAGGATATATGACAGGCGCACACATGTCATCATCTCTGCCTTCACAAGTTGCATATTCCAGGTGCGCTCTCCTGACCTCAGCTGCGAGACCACCAAGTACAAGGGTAGAAATGTAGCTGCCCCCAAAAAGAGCAATTACATCTCAGCTTTGGAATATGTAAGCAGCAACCATATCGGCTACGGTGGGAAACTGCATCAGTTTTCCTTTAAACCATTTTAAGATCCATATAAATGTGACAAATTAAAAACTCAGCTCTGCTCATCTGTAAGTGCCACCAGCCCAATCCCAGAGGCAGTCAACGGTGCACATGTCCATGTAACATTAACAACACGTCTTCCCTCTCCCTGAGCAACTTTTTGCTTTTTATTTTCCCTCATCGCCTTCCAATTGCTAAAGCTTTTTTTTATTTGTCAGTCCGAAGAATTCTATCAGGACTTGTTTTTTGTTTTTTTGCCAAACGAGCTTTCATTTTCATCATTACCATTTTGGGAACCTTTTTTTTTCTCTTATTTTTTAGGAGGCGGAGTTAACAATAAACAACGACTTTGTCATTTCTATTTCTTTTTCTTTTGTTATTGACCATGTAGTATACATATTATGGTATTTTATTATTACTTGCTGATTTTTTTTTTTGTATTTTTATTAGATTTTATTTACTTTTTGGGAAAAGTGGGTTGTTATGAACTTTTTTTAAAAAAAAATTTTTCCCTATTAAATTTATTTTTCATTTTTTTTAGAACTTTTTTTGGTGGTCCCTCTATGAAACGTGAATTCCGAGTCACTTAATTGCTTGTAGAATACACTGAAATATTGTAATATTAAAGAGTATTGTAAAACTACCATTCTCCAATGTTGCCCAGCCCAGTGGTTCACGGTTGTACAAGCATAGCATGCTTGGGGACCGTAATAAGGCCCTCTGGCTGCCATAATAATTCCATCATGGCTGTGCTCATGGAATGGATGAGATCTTGAATCTATAAGCAAGTTTTTTATTCACACCAAGGCTTCTCTCAAATGTAAAAAATCGAGTGTCATAAATGATAATCACATTGGCACCCTGCATTCATGTTGCGGGGAGGCGATGGGGTTTGAAAGAGACACATTCCCCCATTTCTAACCTCCTAAATGATGCTGTCACTAATAATAGTGGAATCTAGGAAATTAAATTGCTGCAATTGGAGAAGTTTGACTCTGATGAAAGATGTGCAACGCAGCTGGAAGCCATGCTGTATGGGTGGTCTCATCTTCCAAGAACATTCCTTAAATATATTGTACATATCAAGTACAAGTTGCGCCCTACGTAAAATGTTCCTCCCAGTTTCCATGGCTCCCCTACACTTGCCCGGTTTTGAGGCTTGATGATGCAAACCCTGGGTATGAGGGATACTATAACATTTATTGGATTTGCTGACAATGGATGATGCTCATATGAAGTCTATTTAAAAATGAGATATAGACCATAAACTGGCCATTTGTTCCCTATAATTATGGCCATGAGTTCTAAAAGCCCCTTCGCCACATAAGACACCAGTATCCTAAAGAGCCAAATATAACTGTGTTTATTGATGAAAAACACAATCCTCCACTTGTCTTCATGGCTGTATTCACATTGTCATAAACGATATTGGACCCACAACTTGTGATCCATAGCTGCGCACCAAACCCTGATTTTTGGATCATGAAGTGTCGGTGTAGCCATATTATTCTTTGCAAGCCAGTCCCTAATGCTCTGTAACATATTTGGTTAGATGGAACCATGTTTGGAACACTCTTTGGTCATGATGTATAAAATCAAGTGTAAATGGTTATCTACGATTAAATCCAGCAATCATCATACTTCTGCATAGATTGCATAAGTCACCGTAGGCTGATACGACCACAGGTACGACCACACCATTTTCCCTCTAATGCCTTGCAGCAATAATGACTGTTTTCTGCAGAGCAGAGACTCAGGCTGTGTTCACACGTAGCGTTTTTTGCGTTTTTGCGGCGATTTTAAATGCGCAATTTTGCCTCAAAGACACACAAAGAAGCATCCCATGCAATCCTATGGGATTGCACTATGCTGTGCTAATGCTGCGGATTTTTCAGTGGCGGGATCACATTGCGGAAAAATACGCAGCATGCTCATTAATTTTGCGGAATCGTGGCGCTCCCGCACCCATAGGAATGCATTGTTCTGCTTACTTTCTGCATGTGGCTGTGTCCACCATGCGAAAAGTTAGCAGAACATTTGCGGATGGTACCCACGGTCCGGAGGAGAGGAGACTGTCCTCCGGGCTCTGGGCACCATATCCCTGTAAAAAATAGAATTAAAATTAAAAAATCATCATATTCTCACCTTCCGATGTCCCTCGCAGCGTCACCAGGCTTCAGCGATGCTGCCGGCAGGTCCTCTTCCCAGTGATGCATTGCGATAATGACCTTTGATAACGCCGCGGTCTCGCGACACCGTAGCGGTATCGCGAGACCGCGATGTCATCAAAGGTTATTGTCGCAAGGCATCGCTGGGAATGGAACCTGCCGGCAGTATCGCGATGATCAGGAACGCTGCGTGGGACGTCGGAAGGTGAGAAAAACACGATTTTTAAAAAAAATTATTTTTAACATGATATCTTTTTACTACTGATGCCGCATAGGCAGCCTCAATAGTAAAAAGTTGGTCACACTCGTCAAACACTATGCTTGACAAGTGTGACCAACCTGTCAATCAGTTTTCCAAGCGATGCTACAGATCGCTTGGAAAACGTTAACATTTTGCAAGCTTATTACACTTGCAAATCGCTAGTTTTTACGTGGGAAAATCACGGGAATTTAAAATGTGGTTTTCCCGCGGAATGGAGTTCCGGAATTCCCGCTGTAACTTCTGCAGGAATTCCGCAACGTGTGCACATAGCCTCACTCAGCTTTTTCAAGCTGCTTTTTTTCTTTGTGGTGTAATCCAGTTGTACTGGGATGTGAAACAGAAGAAAAAAAGATGTTCGGAGAAATCTGTCTCAAGCAGCAGCTTTTCAGTCTTCAATTCATCCTAATACACGCCGAGGACAAGGTGAATAGAATGGGTAAAGGGGAAAAGGAAAATAGTCAGCTCACCAGTCTTCTGCAGGTTTCTCTGATTGAGCACGCACGAAGCCGCCTTGATCAGAGGCGTGGTTCATAATGAAAAATGGAAGAGGAAAAAAAAAAAAATCTCCAGCGTGTAATCCAATAAAATCAACTCTTTTATTCAAGACATATTAAGATTTATGTATCAAAAATACAAAGGGAAGGAAGCATGGGGTCCCCATAACAACCAACGCGTTTCAACCTCTTGCGGTCTTAGTCATGGTAAGGACAAGGTGAAGCATGAAAAGGTGACATCAGCCATCTTGGATTACTTCTTGGAGAATCCCTTTAAGATAGGCATTTTTTGAGTCTCGTTATACAGTGAGAGAGAGAGCTCATGAGTAGGGATGAGCGGACTCATGGAAGGTCTGGTTCTGGTACACGTCCCAAACTTTAGTCCAAAGTTTGGTTCGGATATCAGAATTGTGCCCGAACTTGAACTAGAACCCAAACCCTATTGAAAACAACAGAGAGCCAAACTTTGGATCTGTAAAAAAAAATTTCTCTCTCTCTTTCCCCGGAACACCGAACATTTCAAATGACTTCCGGGAGACGTTCATGTTCAGCATTTAACACTGGACACTAACTTTCAGGTACAAAGCCCAAACTTTTAAGTTCGGGTTCGCTCACCTCTACTTATGAGTCCAAGTGTATTTTGTCTCCATTCACTCAGCCTGATTAACAGCTGCAGCTGATACTGAACGGTGTGAGATCTGAGAAGGGAGGAGGGACACTGAGGAAGAGTCATACAATTCAACCTTTCAAAAAGGATTATACAGCCATCCCTACATTGATTTTTCAAAGTGAATATTGCATTCCCATCAAGTCTAAGATATCTATTTGATAATATATACATTTTGAAGTGTGACTAAATCTCTGGAATGAATTGAATATAGATTAAAATTGTGAATTTTTTTTTTTTAACCTAGAGTTATTTTTTGAAACTATCTAATTTTATCTTTTATTAAATTATCTTTGCTTTAAATCTTGATTTGACAGAAGAAATATGTATGATAAATGTATCTAGGGGGTGACACAACTGTAAATTGTATCTCACATTTATCTAACATTAGGTAATTCCGCTGAGTGATTTTCTCCTCCGCTCTACCTCAAGGTACCTGTTTTTAATTTCCAATTTGCTTATCTCCTTCAGTTTCCATTACTTTACTGAGAATGTTCTTGTTGGTAATATTAAACAATAAGCCTTGTGAGAAATATCTCATTGGAGATATTTTACGATATGAATACAGCATAGAAGACACAGGAGACCGATATCTATCATCAATGTCATTTTTAATTTTCCTGCAATTAAATGTCTGAAATTCAATATATTAGGAGGAGTTGGTAAAGTTGTCTTATTTAAGGCCAGGGGAATTTCATTTTTCTTCTTTATCTAATCAGTTCAAACTATGACAAAAGGTCTGTGGCTGCTCCTAATGGTAAAAAAAGAGTCATTCTTCATGGAACAAAGGCCGGTGATATTCTTTGCTGTCCAGTAAGAATTGCTACATTACAATACAATTGGAGATTTGCCTTTCCATAGATCTTTTGGGACCCAAAAAGAATAGATCTTGGAATGAAGGAAAAAGAAAATTCTCAAAGTAAATGTTCCTTCTAATTCGAGAAGACGTAGGGCAGAGCAAATCTCTTGACCATAATGTTCAAGGAACTTAGACCCAATATTCCTGCTATTTTTTTTGGGGGGGAGTTGGGGGGCTGAATTACTCTGAATATATTACAAGTTATCCACAATATACTGTATATACTAGTGACCCATTTCTGAATAAGTCTGGCACATTTTGTACTGTCCATAAGTGAGAAAATTAAATACCAGATGCGCACCAAAATTTGCCCAAATTGTAGACCACTCACACTCCTCATTTCCTTTTTTTTCTTGACTATATTTGCATCATGTAACAACCTGAGAAATATATAAAGAAACCCTCTCTGTGTGTCCCAGCAGCTCAATCATGCCCTCTTACTCCTCCTTAATTTCATGTGTATGACTGCAGCAGGAGCCTCTCCCCTCTGCCCTTTTTGTAGCAGGACACAATATTACTTATTACCTCCCTCCCACCTTGGCTAAAGGGTCAGGACTTCTGCTGACCTCCAGGTGAAGATGGAAGTGATCAGCAGGATTTCTACAAAAAATACTGTAAAATAACACATGGTAAGGCCGGTGAGGATTTCATTGGGGCTTTCTTTTAACAATTGGGAAAGTAATAAACAAGTGAAATGGCAATAACAAATGAGCAATGAGATATAAAGAGAGGGGCTTCTGGCCAAAGAGCCTACGATGTAAATGGAATAGGGGGGAGTGAAACAAAGGTGTAGTAGAGATATTCATGACCAGGTCAGGTCACCGATGGACCATGGACTATTATTGTAGAGACTTACTGAAAGTGGCTTAGAGATCCAAGTAGTAGGCATTAATGTTCTGAATCTGGCTTTCCTGTCCTGGTGTGGAAGATGGGAAAAAAAAACTCTTGACCATTCTAGTTATAAAACTAACAAAGGAATCTACCGAAACGTGCGTCGGGGCGTGCATCCGCGCCTTCCTGGGACAACCACTTGTCTTAGGTAATCTTTTTCATGCTGCAAACATTCAATTTAATCTGATACCTTTTATTGATGTTGGCCATTCCTAATCTCATGCCTTAAGGCCATATCCACTTGGTTTAGCTTTTGCGATATAGCAATAGCATTATTTAGCATTTTTGGTTTTTACTCTTGAGCTATTTCACATATTTTTTATTATGCACTATTTTGATGTATATTAATTGTTGTATTTTCTGGTTTAACTATTATTTATTTATATGCACTATTCATAATTATATTGCTACATGGCTCATCAGTATTTATTAGTAATTCTTTTATAATATATTCAGCATGTAATTTTATGTAAGGGTACATAAAAACCTTTATCTAAGGTCATACAAATATATTTATTTAATAATTTAATTATTTATATAGAAATAACAATTTTTGCACCTTAGATTAAATATTTTAATATTTGCTCCGACTATATTTTATCTTTATTTGTTTTGTATGTATTTTTGTTATTTGTGTGGTGCACCTTTTTATAGCACTTGTTTTGTTGCCAATACTTCTAATAAAGGCATTATTTTATATTAACTAAATTCTCCCTGTCTGGATATTTATCTATTAATTTATTTATAAACAGATACATATATTTTTTCCTGGTTTCTTTAAAACATCTCCCAGTTTTTAGGTTTACTAGTTATAAAACCAAGTAGATCAACATGTCTGGTTAAAAAAAATGAAAGAGTAAAGGAGTAAGAGAAGGAAGGAGGGAGGAAGGAAGGAAGAGAAGGAAGAATGAGATTAAGGGAAGCAAAAAAAGAATTGAGGGAGAACAAAGAAAGAAGAACAAAAGGAAGATAAATAAGGAAGGAAGGAGGTAATAAGTGAAGTACGTAAAATGTGGAAGAAAATGTGTAAAATAAGGTGGACTAAAAGGATAGAAAGAGTGTGACGTGAGGTTTAAACAGAGCGAAATAAAGGAAGAGAAGGGAACAATTAGGGAAACAGGAAAGAAAGAAGGAGTTACTGTAAGTAGTGGAGCGGTATGAAGAAGGAAAGAAAAGAGAAAAATAGAATGGAAAGAATAAGGCAAAAGGAAGGAAGCGAAGGAAGGATAGAAGGAAGGGAAATAAAGAGTTGAGGATGGACAGAATAAAAGGGAGGGAGGGAAAGAAAGAAGGAAGTATAGAAGTGAGATAATTAAGCAAGGAAGGTACGTAATAAAGATAGAATGGAGGGAAAAAGGAGGAGGTAAGGAAAGGGAAGGAGAAAGAAAGAAAGAAAGAAAGAAAGAAAGAAAGAAAGAAAGAAAGAAACACTATGTCTGATTAAGAGACCCAAGTATTTGTCATCACCTTTGCAGTTAGCCAATTATTGTCATCCATTTCAGACTCTCAACTTTTAGGATGGATTTCCCAACTAGGATATTTGTGTTTTTGTTTTTTGGTTTTCTCTATGTAATGTTATGTGTTTATATGCATTTACATTTTGCATACACATTAATTCACTTTTTCAGCTCAGACCCAGTTTCTCATTTGTTTCATTGTGCATTCTGTGCATATAAGGGTGTGACCGCCCTGCTTCTGAGTTGGAAAATCCATCCTGTCTGGCCTATACTATTACTGGTGGTTCAGTCCCTCGGTCCTTGTTCACATTTACGTCACTTGACAAGTGAAAAGGTTTTAAATACTAGTGTAGGGATTGTCCCACAAGGGTTGCCGTGACGTGGCGGGATGGCTTCTACATTATTTTGATCAAAATTATGTTTACTAAATACCCTTATTATTATTACTACCTTCATGCAATTTTTGCAATTTATTTTTTACTTTTTTATTTTAGGATATTTGTTTTTTGCTTTTGGTTTTCTCTGTGTAAAGGTCATGTGTTAATGTGCATTTACGTTTTGCATACACATTAATTTACTTTTTCAGCTCAGCTGGTTACAAAGCTATATTATACAAAGTGCAATGAGGAAGGAAAGAAGGTAAAAAGTATAGAAAAAGAGGTTGGGACAAAGGAAATAAATACTAGTAGGAAGTGAAATGTATATAAATGGCACCTCTGTTCGTTATTTGCCTGGAAGTTGTAGATTTTTTTTTCCATTTCTGTTGACTTTATTAAACCAAACGTGGTGACCTGCACACGATTTCTTCTGGGTGACCTGCTGCCATTTATCTTCCTAAGATTTTTCTTTGAGGCATTAGTGATAGGGCAAGTGAGCATTTGGCAACTCAACAGAAGCCCTTGTATCATAGAAAGGTCCGAGGGATCAAAGTTCTGTGTTTCTTCAGCTTTTAATTTAGCAGATAGAAGCCACATTAGTGCTGAGCGGCGGAGATTGGGAGTGTTGAGTTTACAAATAACCTGGCAGGCTGCTGATTGTAGGCCTTGAGACGGAGCGCTACGTGTGCCATCCAGATATTTTACATAGTACATTTCAATCTTATCAGCGTATTGTTTGTCATTTTCTCAGTAGTGCGAATTTCTGCTTGGCATCACCGAGGGGGAAGGAGGTAAATGTCCTTAATTGTCTGACCTTTGACTTGGTTTGAGATACAGATGTGTGAATGTGTTTGTATTTGTGTGTGGGTCTATATGTACAGTGGATAAAAAAAAAGTCTGCACACCCCTGTAAAAAATGCCAAGAAAAATTATTTCGAAACTTTTTCAAATATAATGTCACCCATAATCTGTACAATCAAATTGAAACATTAACTGAAATCTGCAAAAATAAAAAATAAAGAACTAACATAATGTGGTTCCATAAATACACACACTCTTAGGGTAAGTTCACACAGGAATTTTTTGCAGCTTTTTTTGTTCTGCAGCAAAACCCGATTTTCTTGGCAGGAAAGAAGCTGCGGCAAAAAAGCAGGTTTAGGTGCGTTTTTTGATACGTTTTTGCAGCGTTTTTTTCAACTCCCATTCAAGTCAATGGGTGAAAAATGCTGAAAAAACGCAGCAAAAACGCTGAAAGAAGTGACAAGCCCTGTGTCCAAAGAAATGCAGCAAAGCACAAAATCCGGATCACACAAAAAAACAATGTGTGAGCGTGAGATTTCTGAAATCTCATAGGTTTTGCTGGTAACGGAAAAAGCAGCTGAAAATTAGCATAGAGAAATGAAAAAAAAACGCAGCAAAAAAGTCCTGTGTGAACTTACCCTTAGGCTATGTGCACAAGCTGCGGATTCACCCGCGGATTTGTATCTGCGGATCCGCTGGTAAAACCGCAGGTAAAATGACCTGCGGTTTTACCTGCGGTTTGGCCTGCCGTTTTCCCCTGCAATTTGCCACCTGGACAATGGAATTGGTGGCAAACCGCAGCGGAATCCGCAGAAAGAATTGACATGTCAATTCTTTCTGCGGATTCAAAACCGCAGCTTTTCCGCATTTGAAAACCCGCAGCGTGTGCACAGCAGAATGTAAATCACATAGACTTACATGGTACTGTACACTGTCTGCAGAACTGCTGCAGATCCGCAGCGGCCAAAACCGCAGCAGGTCCGCAGCAAAAACCGCAGCGTGTGCACATAGCCTCAGGGTATGATTCCACGGTCAGGATTGCATCATGATTTGCTCAGGATTTGATGCAGGTAAAATCTGCACCAAATCTGCACCTGAGGTCACAAGCAGATCACCTGCGTTTTTAGATAGATATGGGATAGATAGATGGAATGAGATAGATAGCTAGATAGACAGACAGATCTATAGATAGATAGATGGAATGAGATAGATAGATAGATAGATAGCTAGATAGACAGACAGATCTATAGATAGATAGATCTATACATAGAAAATTGCATATAGATATATCTATCTATCTGGCTATTAAAATAGGGTGGCCCCCCAAAAAATGGCATGGGTTCCCGCACAATTTCCTGCACCAGAGAGGGAAAGCCGATGGCTGGAGGCCAATATTTGTAGCCTGGGAAGGGGGTAATACCCATGGATCTTCCCAGGCTATGAATATCAGCCCAAAGCTGTCTGCATAGCCTTTACTATTAAAATAGGGGGACCCCAAAAAATTACGTGGGGTCCTCCTATATTTTATAGCCAGAAAGGCTACACAGACAGCTACGGGCTGATATTCATAGCCTAGAGAGGGTCCCTGGATATTGGACCCCCCTGGCTACAAACACCAGCCAGCAGCTGCCCCTGAAATGGCGCATCTGTAAGATGCACCAATTTCGGCACTTAACGCTTAGCCTCTCTCTTCTCACTGCCGTGTAGTGGTGGCATATGGGGTAATAAGGGGTTAATGTCACCTTTGATAGTCAGGTGACATTAACCTCGGTTAATAATGGATAGGTGTCAATAAGACACCTATCCATTATTAATCCTATAGTATGAAAGGGTTAAAAAAGACACGGCCAGAAAAAATTATTTTATTGAAATAAAACACTACACAGTTTTCCATATTTTTATTGCCTGTCCAAATCCAAGCAAGGCCTTCGATCACCTGAAAAAAAAAAAAAAATAACAAACCAACCGTATACTCCCTGTTCCTGCGTAGTCCATTTAATCATGAGTGTCCCACGACAAGTCCAGCTCTGCTACATCTGGATGCATGAGATCCGGATATAGCAGAGTTTGTAGATGACCACCGGAGATCTCCGGCGGTCACCTACACTGTAGTTCTCACTGTCAGCTGACCATGAGAGTTAGCCTAGTGACCGGAGATAACCCCCGGTCACATGCACGGCAGTTCTCGTGATAGACTGACTGTGAGAACTAGCCTAGTGACCGGAGATAACCGTGCATGGCAGTTCTCACAGTAACACGGCAGTTCTCACAGTAAGCTATGTTTTTGCAAGAACTGCAGTGGACGGGGACTTCCGGCGGTGGGAGGAGGTAAGACCTTATTTAAATTAGTAGATATGCATAGTTAGCTGCATTTACGCAGTTATTACGCATGTGACTAATCATTAGATGCGGTTTTAACGCATCTAATGATAGTCTATGGTAAATTTACGGTGCGGCGATGGAGCATCATTGCATTGTAAACAGACAAGCTGTGTTCTGGAAAGACGCGCCGCATGTCTGTTTACGTGGGTATGCCGCCTGCATCTTTTAACGCATAGTGGAGACAGGATTTCATGAAATCCCCTCCACTATGCTTTGCATCTGGATGCTGAGTGTTTGACGCTGCAGCTGTACGCAGCGTCAAACACGCAGCATTTCCTGACCGTGGAAACATGCCCTTAAACTAATATTTTGTTGAAGTACCTCTTGAAGTTATGACAGCATTCAGTCTTCTTGGGAAGGAGTCTATCAGGATGATACATCTAGAATTGGCAATATTTCCACCCTCTTCCTGCAGTAGCAAAAAACCAGTCAGATTGTGAGGGTGTCACCCTCTCCAGGTCACCCACAGATTTTCAGTTAAATTCAGGTCTGGGCTTTGGCTGGGCCATTCCAAAATTTTGTTCTTCTTAAGGTGAAACCAGTTTTTTGTTGATTTGGAGGTGGATCAGAGTTGTTGTGCTCAAACATGAAATTCCTCCTCATCTTTAGCTTTTTGCAAAATTGACTGATATTAGGCACTGTTCAATATTCCCTCCACCTTGACTTAAAGCCCCAGTTCCTGCTACTGAAAAACAGTGCCAAAGCTTAATACTGCCTTCACCATGCTTCACTGTGGGTTTGGTGTTATTTTGGTGATTTGCAATGTTGACTTTGACACAAACATACCTTTTGGAATTATGGCTAAAAAGTTAAAAAGTTAAACCTTGGTCTCATCACACTATAGCATATTTTTCCACGTCGTTTTGGCAAACTTGATGTGGGTTTTGGCAAAACACAGTCAGGCTTGGATGTTTTTCTTTGTAAGAAAAGGCTTCCATCTTGTCATCCTACCCCACAGGTCAGACATATGAAAAATATGGTAAATTATTGTAACGTAGTGCAAAACCAGTACTTGCCAGAAATTCCTGCAGCTCTTTTACTGTTGGTATAGGTCTCTTGACATTTTCCCAGACCAATTTTGTTCTTTTATTTTCTCCAATTTTTGAGGAATTCTAGGTAATGTCAATGTTTTGCCAAATTTAAGCCACTTCTTGATGCCGTCTTCACATTCTTTCATGGTATATCTAATGCATTGTAAATTTTTTGTGCCCTTTTCTTGACTGATAACTTTAAACAATGGGAACCCTTTGCTGTGTAGTCAGCTGTTTATGGACTATGGCTTTTCCTGTAAAATGCAACTAGGAAAATCCTACTAGAACAGTGAAACTTTACTTAGAATTAATCAGAATCACTGTAAATGATGACAGCAGTGCACTGACTCCTATGTAACATGAGTATAAAACTAATTGGCTAATTCTGAACACAATCACATCCCCAATAATAAGGTCGTGTCCACTCTTATGCATTCAGATTATTTTATTTTTATTAATTTATTGTTTTCCTTCAAAATGATTTCAATTTGATTCTCAAAGGTTTTGTACAGATCATGGATCACACTAAAGGTGGAAACAATGTCCTACAATGGTCTACAATGATTCTTCTTGGTATGTTTTTTAACATGACAAAAACCTGTCATTTTAATAGTGGTGTAGACTTTTTTTATCTACTGTATGTGTGTGCAGCAGGGGTCGTCCGCACAGGGGGGGGGGGTGTTCCCTCATTTACCGCGCACAGACGTCACAGATGCAAGATGGAGGCAGATTTCTGGTACAACAGGTCCTAGTTTATTAAGTCAACCACCTGACGACCTCAGCAGTACACCGCAATTCTTCCACAGCCCTCCGTTTACAGGCACGGTTACATACACCGTACTTTTAGCGTAGTGACATTCCTCCCAGCTCGGTCACTGTGGCCGCCTTAGGCCTGTTCACCAACAGCACTTTACCAGTCAGAGATTGTCGTCAATTTGGTATGTTTCCCCCGAGGCCTCGTCTGTACTGCGGTTCTTCGTGTCGGTGCCACCCCCCTGACTTCCTTTTTCCTCAGTCCCCTAGTTGAGCTCCCCTCACAGCATGTACTCCTTCACTGACTCCTCTCCTCAGAGCTCCTCCCGGGACTGGAACTTTCTGGAACCCTCCTGTTCTTTTTATAACCTTCCCAGTTCCCTGTAACTCCGCCTCCCATGACCAATGGTTTCCCTAGCTATAAGCTGCTGTCAAGTCCTGAACTCACACTCTCCCCTGCTTTCTTGTGGTCAACCCAAGGTACTGCACTCAATTTACACTTTTCCAGCTGTTTCCCTTCTGTCATAACTAACATCTGTCTAAAGTGCACAAACCATCCCTTCTTCTTTCTGACAAGTATATCCGTCAGGTCACCTTCCCCACATGTGTATGGGCGCATATGTGTGTATATATGGGTGCACATGTGTGTATGGTTGTATATGTCTGTGTAGGTATGTGTGAATCGATGTACAGTATATGTTTGTGTGTTTGTGCATTGGTGTATATGTGTGTGTATATGTGTGTGTATGTGTGTGAATTGGCGAATATGTTTGTGTGTGTGTCTGAGTATATTGTTTTAAAGTGGGCTGTCCTTTCCAGTTTGCAGGCTTTCCCTGGTGACATTGAGGACATATCCAGTCAAGGCAGAAAACAAAGGAAACACCCATTTGTGGCTGACCTACTTGGCTTTAGACACCACAAATTTGCAGGGACCATCTTGACAAATTCAGGACAGTTGATATACTGTACGTACAGTACATGTCTGTGTTACTGCTGGTTCATGCACTGCCAGTCACTCTCACCAGCCTTAAAGGGATTGTCCGGGAC